>NC_137287.1:52107500-52763750 GCF_054371585.1 Giraffa tippelskirchi
TGACCAGAGTTGAAGTTTCACAGTAGAAATATATTACTTTGAAGATGAAAAAGCGGGCAACAGCCAGTAATAATTGACAGTATTTTCAACATAAAGAGCAAAGAGTGTTCTATAAACTAAAAAGAAAGATACAAACAAGTACATTCCAAGCTTATGTATGATACAGTATTCAGGAAACTGGCTTTTTATTTCTTTTCTTGGCTGAAGCTTCACTGTTAGCTCATAAGGGCTTATGATTCTTTTTGCTGGTACCTGTTGACGAAATAATGGCAAACTTACTGAAGGGATAACAACAGATAAATGACCAGGAGTGTTCTACACAGAGGAAAGTAAAAGTTCAAAACCTCTTTAGGAAAAGGATACACGTGGCAGGAAAACAATAATTTGACCGTACTTTTTTCTGGAGAACTAGCAGGACTCCCTCCCGGTGCCCAATATGATTTTCCTGGGCTGAGTCAGTTTTCAATTTCATACTCAGGCTACTTAAAAAAGGATTTTGGGTTTTGGATTTCATCTTGTGCAGAGAAAAAAAAATGGATATCTATCACCTAGAAGAAGTAATCTTAATTGTAACACTAATAACAGTGGTGACAGCTATCATTTCTGAGTGCCTACTACATATTTACATGTCAGACTTCAGACGTGTTCTTATACATGGGGGAAGTGGGTTTCCCTGATGACTCAGTGGTAAGGAATTCACCTGCAATGCAGGAGACCTGAGTTTGATCCCTGGGTTGGGAAGATACCCTGGAGAAGGAAATGGCAATCCACTCCAGTATTCTTGCCTGGGAAATCCAATGGACAGAGGAGCCTGGCGGGCTACAGTCCACAAGGTCACAGAGTTAAACACAACTTAGAGACTAAAAAACTTTTGTATGTATTTCAAATCCTTGCCCAAATCCCAGAACGTAAGGATTATTATTTCCTTTTATTATTATTTTTCCCCTCCCTATTGTTATTTTTTCATTTCACAGATGAAAAAAATGGGGCTTAGAGGGACTTAAAGTTGACAAGCTAATGAGTGGCGGAGATGGCATTCAAATGGGATCTAGTTGACACCCAAGCCTGTGGCCCTTCTGCCATGACACATTGCATGGTGCCTCTCCAGCTGACTGTGGACCAGGCAAACTTTCTCAACTTATTGTATGAAAATACTCACTGTCATAGAATTAAATTTTATGCAGAATTATATTTAACTTCGGAGAAGGCAATGGCACCCCACTCCAGTACTCTTGCCTGGAAAATCCCATGGACGGAAGAGCCTGGTAGCCTGCAGTCCATGGGGTCGCTAAGAGTCAGACACGACTGAGCGACTTCACTTTCACTTTTCCCTTTCATGCACTGGAGAAGGAAATGGCAACCCACTCCAGTATTCTTGCCTGGAGAATCTCAGGGATGGGGGAGCCTGGTGGGCTGCTGTCTATGGGGTCGCACAGAGTCGGACACGACTGAAGCGATGCAGCAGCAGCAGCATATTTAACTTAGGATTTAATTAAATTTCTAACCACAGGTTCAGGTGAAATCATTACTGTCTTTTGTTTCATGACTTTGTTTTCATTTTTTGTCCCAGTAAGCATCCTCTCGCTGCTGCTGCTAAGTTGCTTCAGTCGTGACCGACTCTGTGCGATCCCATAGACGGCAGCCCACCAGGCTCCCCCATCCCTGGGATTCTCCAGGCAAGATTATGGAGTGGGTTACCATTTCCTTCTCTAACGCATGAAAGTGAAAAGTGAAAGTGAAGTCACTCAGTCATGTCCGACTCCTAGCGACCCCATGGACTGCAGCCTTACCAGGCTCCTCCATCCATGGGATTTTCCAGGCAAGAGTACTGGAGTGGGGTGCCATTGCCTTCTCCAAAGCATCCTCTTGATACCCTGATAACTTCCTCTGAAGGAGTCTTGTGGTAGTTAAGAGAGGGGATATTTTAATCACGTTTCACAGGTGACTAATTTTTGTGGTCAGTGAGCTAGACAGCTTCAAAACTTACCTTGTGACAGTATTTGAAAACTAACCTTTTACGGTATCAATGAATAAGCTGAAAAGTAAAACCTCAGGGCTCAGCCTCCTAAGAGCTATGTCTGGATTTCAATATCCAGGTCTTAAACTCCTTAATGTGGCTCTTTCCATGATTTCTAAGACCTCTATTTTAAAATGCATACTGAGGAAATCTTGACCTGCAAAAACAACACTGAAGGACGCTGGTTATTAAAACATGGAGCTGGTAAAGTGATTAGAAAACTAAGCAGATGATGTGGTCCAACTTTCCCTAATTGAATGAACGGTAGATAAGAAAATCTGTAGCAGCTGAGCAGCAGCGAGAGGGAGGCAATTCCCTGTGGCTGCTGATATATAAACATCAGGCTTCCAAAGACAAGGTTAACATTCCAGCCCAGAAATTTCCGGGAGTAAACAGAAGCTCAAATTTCACCTCTGCCTGGGGCTGCCATTTAAAATAAAGCCCCTCATAAACAGTGCTTTCAGCATTCTTTTGACCCACTGTCAAATAACTTGGAAATGTAGAATGACATTTAAAAAGTGAACACACAAATTTTAAAAGCCTGATTCCACACTGCCTTCCAATTCCCTCTGCTGACTTTCTCAAGTCCTATTCTTGTAAGGCACAGGATCTCTTTCTACAAGTATGTTTCCCACGGAGACACTTTCCAGCCACCATAGCCAGTCACTATATGTCTGTCCTTTTCTTGCCTTTATTTCCCCTTCTGATGTTTTATCACTTCTCCTCCTGCATTGACTTTCATTTTCTGTATCTGTGCTGTGTTCACTTTCATATGCCCTACTTCTTTCTCATCCTTGGCATTGACCTTTGGTGCGTGTGTGCTAAGTCCCTTTGGTCATGTCCAACTCTTCGCGACTCTGTGGACTGCAGCCTACCAGCCTCCTCTGTCCATGGGATTCTCCAGGCAAGAATATTGCAGTGGGTTGCCATGCTCTCCTCTAGGAGATCTTCCCAACCCAGGGATTGAACCTGCATCTCCTATGTCTCCTGCATTGGCAGGCAGGTTCTTTACCACTAGTGCCACCTGGGAAGCCCTTACTGCCGGTGGGGTCCACCTTATCTATAGCTTCACTCCACACGGCCAGGCTTCCAGGTGGGGTTTTCAGCGATGTCAATACTTCCCTCAAGATTATATTTTGACCTTTCCTCATCAAGCAAGAGTGGAAAGAAGGAAATTTATAATAAAGCATACTACTGGTCATAACATTATGTCCTCTTAACTGATATTGTCTGTCTTAGAAAACATGGACTATACAGTCCATGGACTTCTCCAGGCCAGAATACTGGAGTGGGTAGCTGTTCCCTTCTCCAGGGGATCTTCCCAACCCAGGGATCGAACACAGGTCTCCCACATTGCAGGCAAATTCTTTACCAGCTGAGCCACGAGGTAAGCCCAAGAATACTGGAGTGGGTAGCCTATCCCTTCTCCAGCGGATCTTCCTGACCCAGGAATCGAATCAAGGTCTCCTGCATTGCAGGTAGATTCGTTACCAACTGAGCTATCAGGGAAGCCCTTTAGAAAACAAAGACACAACAATTCATGGATCCATAATATTTCACAATGATAGACCTAGATGCTCTCCATTCATTTTTTGCACTAGTAGTTGTCCTGCTTTCTTCTAGGAAACCTCCCCTCCCCTGCTCCAGGTCCGTAAGTTTTAAGCATAATGACCTCCTCTCTCCCAGGGTCCCTGAGTTGTCCTGTAACCTATGCCTAGTCAGAGCACTGCATGTCTGGGACTGCCCCAAGGCAGGCCAAACAGAGCAATGAAACTTGGTTCCAGATCTTTTGTTGGAGTGGTTGAGAAAGAAGCACATTTTTTTTCTCCGCTAGGGAGACAAAAGTCTAGCTGATGGCCATCTTGACCCTACCAAGAGAAGGGCGTCTGAAATGGAGCCAACATGGATGAAGGCAGACCAGAGAGATGGGGAGAGAGGCCCGTCCTAATGTCTCTGATTCTCTGATCAAACACTGCCTGGACTTTTCAGATGCAGGTTTGGTTAAGCCAGTTTAATTTGACTTTCTGTCCTTCAGTATAAAACTTTTGGCCCAGACAAACTATGTGGTGAGTGGTTTGCGGTTCTCATGCTTGGTTGCACGTACAGCATCACCCTGGGAGCCTGAAAAATTACTGGCTTACAAATGTCCATGGGCTGGTTGGAGCAGCCTCATAAAGTGTCTCCCCAGTTCAGAGTGTCAGCTGAGCTCTGCTGCCATCATCATCAGAAAGTGCCTGTGGAGTACGTTGTTTTTTTTTTTTTTTTTAAATTAGTATTGGACTATAATTGCTTTACCACGTTGTGTTAGCTTCTGCTATACAACAAAGTGAATCAGCTGTGCAATGCTGTGCTAAGTGGCTTCAGTCGGGTCTGACTCGTTTGTAACCTTATGGACTGTAGCCCTCCAGGCTCTTCTGTCCATGGGATTCTCCAGGCAAGAATACTGCAGTGGGTTGCCATTTCCTCCTCCAGGGGATCTTCCCCACCCAGGGATCAAACTCAAGTCTCTCATGTTTCCTGCATTGGCCGGCAGGTTCTTTACCACTAGTGCCACCTGGGAAGCCCTGAATCAGCTATATGTGTACATATATCCTTTGTGTAGATATATGTATACATGTATCTCTTGGGCCTTCCTCTCACCCCTACCCCGACCCACCCCTCTAGGTCACCACAGGGACCGAGCTGAGCTCCCTGTTCTGTACAGCAGCTTCCCACAAGCTATTTCACACACAGTAGTGTATACATGTCAATGCTGCTCTCTCAGTCCGTCCCACCCTCCCCTTCCCCTGCTGGTCCACACGCCCATTCTCTATATCTGCGTCTCTATTCCTGCCCTGCAAATAGGTTCATCTGTACCACTTTTCGGGATTCTATATATATGCGTTAACATATGCTATTTGTTTTTCCCTTTCTGAGTTACTTCCTGAGTGTAACCTTGCATGTGCAAATGCTTTGCTCACAGACAATCCTGGGGTTGTCATTTAGTCGATTTCCCATTTCTTTTACATCCACACCCTTTGGATTTAGTGCTCTTATGCCCTCATCAAACATCAAAACTCTCTCTTAGAGAAGAGCCGGGCCAGCTTTTTATACATTTATCTACTATATATATATAGTTCCTTTGACTTGGCTACAGTACAATCCCCGGCTTCCTATTACTCTTTTGATGGCACACATTCAAAATGCAAATTTTCATACACAAAGGAAGAATAACTCTTGAAATAACACTTGGTGCCATCGAGGACATGAAGCTCACACTTGATTTAGTAGAGCTGCATAGACAGCAGAGTGTGACTGTCTGCTCAGCAAAGGCAGTTAGAATTTAGAGTCAGCAAATTGTGTAGGAGAGGAATTTTAAAGCAGAAACAGGCACAGTGAGGAGATGACGGTGTAACGGAACTTCAACCTTTCATAGAACAAGGGGTTTTGGGAGAGTCCGTCCAGATCACAGAGATTAAACCCTTTACTTGACAGAGATCAGAGACGTGGTAAGGTTGATCTGCACAGACAGAAACCCAGAGTTTATTCCCCCACCAGCAGCCATTCTTTATCTCCCCACGCGTGAACCATAAGCCTCCTGATTACATAAAGCAGACATTGAGAATTCCATGTTCATATTATCCTATCTGCTTGCTTCCCATTAGTAATCCCTAATATTTTGTTTGGAATCTCATTCCACAAGACTTGAAAAATGAAGTTATATATGTGTGTGTGCATGTATGTGTGTATGATGGATACTAAAGCAGACTGTGGTCTCAAAAAGTGACTGCACCTATCTATATCCCATTCCACATCTTTTTTTAAAAAACGTGAGTGACACTGACACTCTCTATCAAGAGGTGGGGTCTATGTTCTCTCCCTTGGAACCTGTTAATTGTCCCAACTGATAGAATGTGGTCAGAATGACACCGCATGACTTTTAAGGCAAGGCCACGGAAGGTAATGTGGATTCCAGCTGGCTCCTGCCCTTGAGAGAGGTACCCTGGGGGCTCAGTGTCAGAGAGCCAGCCGGCCTGAGGCCCCTCATGCTGGGGGATCATGGAGAGAGATTACATCGAGCTATAGAGAGGCCCAAGGAGCCCCTGTTATTCCAGCCTTCAACTTCCAGCCTTCTCCCCAGCCCGGGACTCAGACAAGTGAGTGAGCCAATAATCTGGATGGTACCATCTCCTCATTTCTGAGGTGCTCCAGCTGATGCTGGGTCAGCTAGAAATAAACTGCCCGCTGAGCCCCCTCAATGGGTCAATTTGTGGGCAAAATAAATGTCATTATTCTAAACCCAATTAACTTTTGGGTAATTTGTAATGCAGGAATTGTCCCTGGAACAGACATTATTCCCTCCTGGTAACAGCACTAACTTATGGGGAGAAAATATTCAGGGGCCTGCTTATCAGGGTGACTTGGGTGTTTGCAAAAGAAAGAAACTTCAGGCATGTAAGGGCTTAAGTCTACATAGGTTAATAGCCAAATGCAAAATCACATGCAAGGTCACTGAAAAAGCAACAGGAAGGGGAAAAATGAAGGGATGAAGAAAACCAAGCCACCACCACAAAGGTGTATTACTAAACAGTTATACCAAGTAAAGAACGAAAGAAAAGCAAGAGAACAGGGGGAGGGAAAGAGAAAGGAGTGAAGACTGGAAGCAGGTGAAGCGACACTGTCTTGGAGGTTTGGTCGCAGAAGGTAAAGGGGTTCCAACTGGAAGAGACCAGCCGTGGTCCTAGCAGGAAGCAGGGACACATTCAGAAGGGTGTTACAAGAACACAAATCTGGACACCAGTGGGGGTAGAGGGGTGGGAGGAATTGAGAGATTGAGACTGACATACATACACTACATGTGTTGACACATGTGTCGAATAGATGAGCTAACGAGAACCTACTGTATAGCTCAGAGAACTCTGCTTAATGTTCTGGTGGTATATGTATACGCACAGCTGATCCACTCTGCCAGACAGTAGAGACTAACACTACACTGTAAAGCAGCTATACTCCAATAAAAATTAATAAACAAAACAAGCAAACAAAAAGGGGTGTGAAGAGTTTAGAGAAAGACATTTTTCAAAGATGTGGGAAGAAGCAAGGGCAGCAATAAAGGATAGTGACGGTCCACAGGCCAGTGATGGAGGGTAGCCATTACCAGCTGGTTGACAGAAACCAAGCAACAGCCAGAGAAGGAGAGGACCAGCCACAGGTGGGGTGGCCTCGGCTGGAGGAACACAGCGACTTCAGGCTGGCAAGGGTCCAGGAGCACAAATGTCTTAGAAATTTAGCCCCAACTCCAACCTCCTGCGAATGTCTTCCACTGGTCTAGCCCATGGTTTCTTAATATGAGGCAAACATTTGCTCTTGGCAGGACAAAAAGTCCCCTCCAAAAGGCCACAGTTTATAAACAGATACACAGCATATTTGTGGCCTTAAAATTTCGTGGTTGGGGGACAGCATAAGTTCAAAATGCCTAAAACAGCTCTCACAGGGATCACAATACTGAAAAATCACTTGAGAAGTGCTGGCTTAACCAACCCAAAGCTCCAGGATGAGGGAGCCTGGTCAATGAAGGTCCCTGGTGATTGAACATGCAGGGTTTATCGAAATTCTCCCTGATCTCTACCCTTTAAACCTCTGTACTGCATCTGTGTTGGGAACAGATGGCAGTGACAACAGCTAATCCAGGGAAATTACCCACCCAGCAGAACCACCAAGGAGGAGAATTAGCAAAATGACCATCCACAATGACAGCAAGACCTGTCCTCAGTGTAAAATTACCCTTGTTCTGGATATATTTCAATATTTTTAAAAAAATGAGTAGATTGTTTAAAGGCTACATGTGTATACCTACACATGTATATATATATACCTACATGTATATATAATATACCTACATGTGTATATTACCCTTTGCTAATCTGCTATTATATGATGAACAAGCCAAATTTGACAAAAGGGTTGGATTAAGTCTATCAGACATTCTAAATACCAAATATAGTTTGGTATGGAGTTCCACCCTCATACCAAAATATATATATTTTTCACCTGACCCAATCTTTAAAGGTGCTCCAAAAGAAAATTTCTCTTTAAATGATCTGATTATAATATTTTTAGTAATCAATCAAAGTTGAGCTTTTGTCACTTGCTTTTGATGCCCCTGCTTTACTGATATACAAAGCACATGCTTAGTCTCTGTATTTGGTAGTGCAATGAGCTTTGACTAGAAATTGTGGTGATGGGTATCTTCTGACCATGTGGCTCCACTCCACCACATGCATTATGCCATGACTTTTAAATAAAAAAATGTCTCAGTAAAAATTCTGTCAGGTCTATGTTTGCGGATGTAGTTTTAATACAGAGAGCATCACTTTGTGTTACATATTAAGGTCACCCAAGGAGCATGTGTCACTTTGCCGGTGAAAAAAAAGCCCACATGGCTGCTTGACACTAAGGAAACCAAATGTTGAAACTGCTTGTTTTTGAAATTCTTCCTAATATGGCCCTCAGTCCACACTTACACTTAATGTCAACCTCCCCATAACTTGAGCCCTTTGGTTCTTTCCTATTTGCCCGTCTCCTCTGTTTTGGACCTTTCTCTAGCCATCACGCTCTCTTCTCTTGCAATTTTCTCGTGCTGTGAAGAAACCCTTGGGAAAAACTTAGAGGCTCACTCCTTCCCCTCCTTCAATGAGCCTGGGCCTCAGTGTTTTTTTTTTCCACAGTCTCCAGGTGATTCTGAAACCAAAAACCCATTGAGAACCCAAAGCATTTTAGGCTCTAAACCCAAAGTTTGAGAAGCACTGGCCTATGGTTGGGTATCAAGCTAACTTATTTCTAGACCTAAATTCCCGGAGGTCCTAGCCAAGGGACATTCTGCAAAATGGTTACTTCTCTACACCTCAGTCTCCTGACCTGTAAAATCGGGCTATTTACAGCATATGCTCAATATTATAGTTATAAAGGTAGACTGAGATCATCAATGTGATGTGCTTAGAACGATGTCCAGAACAGAATAAGTACACATTTAAGTCTTTACTCACTGGCCCCTCAATGATCTGGAAGTGTTCATGCTGCTCCCTCAAGTGCACGCTGAATAGGCAAGATGATTACTCTTGGGGTTGAGAGAATGAATGGGGCTGAGCTGGATTCCTAGGAAACAGGGGACTTAACCCTGTGATTCTCAACCTTGACTGCAAACTAGATTCAACCAAGGTGCTTAAACAAATACAGTTGCCTATGCTCTTCGGTCAGAGGTTGAACTTCACTAGTCTGGGGTGGGACACAGGAACAGGCATTTAAAAATCTCCCCAGATGGTTCTGATGGGTAACCACAGCTGCTTAGGCAGTCTGGTCAAACTGGCTTAGGCAGTTGATCAATAATCAACCCAAAACAGTTGTCCTTTTGTAGTATCATGATTACCAAAGACCTCCTGCTTTCTAAAACACTGCTAGCTATGTAACCACTCTTCTGTAACCACACTGGGTTGCATGTTGGATGGTTTAACCAAAGTTGGGCAATTTATTCTCTTGGTCACAGGTGTAATGGAAGGTCTATGGGAAGACCATTCTGGCAACTGGAAGAAGTCATCGAGGAGCCTTGATCCTGCCAGGTTGATCCTCATATTTAACCATCACAATCGTCTGGTCATCCTATTTTAGATCATGTTTCTCAACTTGTGATCCATGTATCTCGCACTCAGATTTGGTTTCTAAATATTATTGACCATTAAGTGGAACCATAGCTCATTGAAGAAATGACTGCTGTCAGGGCTGGGACAGGGAAAGTATAAAATGAGCTTTAGTATCTGGTTATGCTGGGAATCTAGGAAGACCTCAAACATGATGGGTGCATGTTAAAAGAACACAGAAGCCACCCTGAAGGGATCCCTGATGGTAATGGATTATAATCCATTAAGTAGAATAGGAAACTATAAGACCGTATGGTGTAAGCAAATAAATGAATAATTTGTAAGACTGATGAAGGACAGGATATTGACCTAGTTTCAACCGCCATCCTCCCCGCCCCCAACAAGATATGCATTAATTACAAATGGAGAAGAGAGTATCTGTACAGTTGAGGAGTCCTAGAGATACCATTTTCATCAAATAATCAAAGGGAACATTATTGGTAATGGATTGAATTGGAATCAAGGGTGCCTTTTCCTAAATCAGCCATGAGAACACGACCTCACTTCTGTGAACACTCTGCAAAGAGGCATGACTTGAATCCAGTCATGAGAAATCATCAGACAAAACTAAACTGGAAACATCCTACAATGTGACTGGCCTGCAAGCATCGAAAGGATCAGAGTTAGTCCAACTGCAAGGAGGCTGTGGAACTCTTCCAAACCAGAGAGGAGTGGGGACGTGACAACAGAATAAAACAAAGGACATTATCGAGGAGACTGGTGACACTTAAAAGGGGTCTGAAAATTAAAGGTAGTATCCATGTTCATTTTCTGCTTTTAATCTTTTTTATGGTGCTCTGTAGGATCACTGACCACGTCTGTAGAAAATACGCAGTGACACTGGCAGGGGTGGGGGGCAGTTGGGACACCGGATCTGCAACTTGTTTTCAGACAGCTCAAGAAGAAAAACATTCTTTTCCCTATACTTGGCAAACCTGCTCAAAGACTACCTCTGATGGCTCCAAAGTGACAGGAGTCAGAGGAGCACAGCAAAGCCTTAGGAGAGTGTGGCGCATGTCTGGGTGACTCTAGAAGAGGCAGATGGCTTTCAGGCTCTCTCCGGGACAGTAGGAAAGCGCAGCTTAGTTACACCAGAAAATTGAAAGTTTGAAATATAATGGCAAAATCCTACTGTGAAAATCTGATCTGTTCAAACGCAACATTTCTCCTTAAAGACAAAACAAAACCTTTCTCTGATGAAAAATTAATATACACTATTACAAACTGTCAAACGTCCTATCGGCATGGTGCCAGAATCAAAAATAAACAACTCATGTAGCTCTATAAACCCAGAGTCTGAGTTTTCAACTCAAGAAAGACAAATGCACCTGAATGATGCATTCTTTACCCTCAGTTTTGGAAATCCAAATAGACAAATAGTGAAACACAATTGGCCTCAATTACTCACAGACACCTATAAGACTTAAAGATACTTTGAAAGTATGACAGTGTTAGTCCCTCAGTCATGTCAGACTTTTTGTGATCCCATGGACTATAGCCTGCCAGACTCCTCTGTCCATGGATTCTCCAGGCAAGAATACTGGAGTGGGTTGCCATGCCCTCTCCAGGGGATCTTTCTGACCAAGGGACTGAATCCAGGTCTCCCGCATTGGAGGCGGATTCTTTACTTTCTGAGCCACCAGGGAAGGTGGGGGGAGCAAAAACTAGCTGGCCAGACAGGATGGAGGACATGCATGGGAGGAACTCTTTTTTTCCCAGAAAGTCAGAATTAAGTATAAGCAGGGCATGACTTCTATTCCGGATTTAGTAGTTGCAGAGAAGCTAAAAAGATTCTCCCCTGAGCCTGTCTTTTTCTCAGGCCCCATATCCCATGTTAGTGAACTCTGCTGGCTTTACCTTTCAGATAGGTCCACAGTCAGACCAAGCCTCACTCTTTTCCTTCACTGCTCCTTGGAACAAGCCACTGGGATTTCCTGCTCCAAACCACTGTCTCCCTGCCTCTGCCCTTAGTTCCCTACTGTCCTTGATCAACACAGCAATCCGAAGACTGCCTTTAAAATGTAAGATCAGGTCCCTTCACTGCCTAAAAAGTTCCACTCTCCCTTCATTCAGAGAAAAAGCCATCATTCTCACAGTGAGCCACAATGTCCCAGAAGAGATTCTCAAAGTGGGGTACTGGGCCAGGGGACCAGCCTCATCTGGAGAATTACTAGAAATGCAAATTCTTAGGCACCCCATGTCCTGTGAGTCAGAGACTGAGACCCAGTTGATGCATTTGAAAGCCTTATCTCTGTTTGCAGAACTATTCTGTTCATAGTAAGAGGAATTTCACACGTTAATAAACAAAGCAGGTGAATTTTGGATGGCAGGGGGCTCTTCCCATTTCAAATTCAATACGCTTGGACTGACTGGCCCCCCCTCTGTGCAGAGACTGGGCCAGGTGGCTTTCGGAGATCGTCTTGTTGAAATCTCACCACACAGTCCCATAAGGTATGTTTTTACCAACCATTTAATATGAGGAAGCTGCCTCTGATCTAAATATGAGAAAATCTGCCCAAGAAGGGAAGCAGAACTTGGACCCCGAGAGCTTTGTCCACACTCGGGCTGAATTGTTCGTCTCTATGAGTAGGTGGGTCCATATGTTGTCACCAAGCCAGGAAGGACATCCCTAACAGTGACAGGGGCCAGGCACCAACAGGGTCAAGGACAACAGGCACACATGAGTCATCCTGGGCCCCAAAGGACTATGGCTACTCTGCAGGTAGTTTCGGTCCTTCTCACCATGGAAAATACCTTAATACTCACATCTTCTAAGCCCCATTCAGAATGCTAGGGCTGGCTGAAAAAGGACTCCAAGGTCCTAACCTCAGTTCTGTTTAACGAGTGAATGTGGAGAGCACGACTGAAAATAAAACAGACCCTTGGATCCTTCTCCTAACCTGTGGCAGGGAGATAGCTCAGAGTGGCCCTGAAATTAAGCAGAACATAGAATATAATTAAAGCAAGATGGTGATACAGGCTTTTCTTCTATTCTGCATTTTACCATGGAAATTTACATTTTGCTTTAATTCATAGTATTTTAAGGTCTAGAGGATAAAACAAAGCTTTCCTTCACGAGAAAGTTGTTTTTCCTCATTCTTGCTTTTTTCTTTCTTATTTTAGTTTTAAAATCTGGTCAATCATTGAGCTCGTTTGAGTGATGGCGAAGTCAAAATTATGACTGCCTGATTTTACCCTTCAGTGCACTTGTCAAAAAAAATTAAATTAAAGATCATGCTTATGAATATAATGCATGAAGTGCTTCGTGGCATCCTGAAAGAGAGAGTGTTTGTTCTGTCCAGCCACTCATAAAACAGTTTGTCACATGATATTTTCATATGCAGAGAAAATAAGAGGGCAGAGAGAAAATGCTGCCTCTCAGGGAATACAAAGTGCATTCTACCCGTGGTTCATATATTCAGAAAAATTTACTTTAGTAAAAATAATAATAATGATACTTCTAATAGCAACATTAGATCCTTCAAAACTTGTCGAGTACTTCCTAGTTTCCAAAATGTTTCCACATATAATTTCATCTGACAAAAGAGATCATTAATATTTTAAAGTGCAGTATCAGGCTGCTTGAGTAAGCATTGCCAGGGCTCGGGCTCCTAAAGAACGGGCATCACATGCAGGCTTGCTGAATTCTATGTTGAGGCAACTGTACAGCGAGAGTCAAAGTGCTAATGCTTTCTGTAAAAAATATGATGGAAAAATAGCATTCAATACCAAAAACCACTGAAGGCTCTGGAAATGAATGTATGGAGAAAATTACTATTCTAAGCTTGCTACAGAATTTTAGAAACATAAAGTCTCTTTAGTTTTTAATGAAAAAGGCTTTTTTATAGACATTAAGTAAATCTTTATATATACATATATATTTCAATTACACATAAATTTAGAAAGCTGAATATTAAACTCTGCAAAGTCTGCCCCTCCCCCTTCTCCACTCCTCCTATTGATTTCTGAGGTCACTTTGAGATACATGTGTGTGTATATATATATATATATATCTTCCTGGACCATATTGTATCTGTGGATATGTATGTACATACTTGGGGCTTCCCAGGTGGCTCAGTGGTAAAGAATCTGCCTGTCAATGCAGGAGACCAAGGAGACACAGGTTCAATCCCTGAGTCAGGAAGATCCCCTGGAGGAGGAAATGGCAACCTACTCCAGTACTGCTGACTGGAGAATCCCATGGACAAAAGAGTCTGGTGGACTACAGTCCATAGGGTCGCAAAGAGTTGGACATGACTGAACAACTGAGCACATAGCACACACATATAAATATATACAGAGCTACATAGGTATGTATTTTATGTGCATATTTGTATGCATATACTACCTACTATTTATGTATCATCTATCTACCTACTTACCTATCTATCAGGTTCTAATCTATTTATTGCCCTATCTATCCAATCTGATTCTTGGAATACATGGCTGAGCTGGTTCTTTGATAATGAACTTCTGAGAAGCCAGAAATGATGAACAATACTGAATCAAGGTTTGTAAGCAAGCACTGGAATTATTGTTTGCTTTGAGGCATCTACCAATCTCAGATGGTCTAGACCCTAGAACTGTGGTTCTCAGACTTGAGCATGCACTGGAATACCAAGAGGGCTCTCAAAAACATGAATTACTGGATCCTACCTCAGAGTTTCTGATTCAGTAGGTCTGGGTGGGGCCTGAGAATCTGTACTTCTATCAAGTTCCCAGATGATGTTGGTGGTCACAGAAATACTCACTGAGAAACTTGGGCCAGAACTAGAAATGGAAGCAGTGACAGATTTTATTAATATTTTCTTGGGGTCCAAAATCACTGTGGACGGTGACTGCACCCATGAAATTAAAAGATGACTGTTGCTTGGAAGGAAAGCTATGACAAACCTAGACAGCATATTGAAAAGCAGAGATATCACTTTGCCGACAAAGGTCTGTATACTCAAAAGTATGGTTTTTCCAATAGTCATGTAAGGATGTGAGAGCTGGACCATAAAGAAGACTGAGCTCTGAAGAATTGATGCTTTTGAACTGTGGTGTTGGAGAAGACTCTTGAGAGTCTCTTGGACTGCAAGGAGATCAAATCAGTCAATCCTAAAGGAGATCAGTCCTGAATATTCCCTGGAAGGACTGACGCTGAAGCTGAAGCTTCAACCACCTAATGCAAAGCTTTAACTAATGCAAAGAGCCACCTCACTGGAAAAGACCTTGATGCTGGGAAAGATTGAAGGCAAAAGGAGAAAGGGGTGGCAGAGGATGACATGGTTAGATAGCATCACTGATTCAATGAATTTGAGCAAACTCCAGAAAAAAGTGGAGGACAGAGGAGCCTGGTGCAGTCCATGGGGTCGCAAAGAGTCAGACACGTCTTGGCAACTGGACAACAACAACAGGCAGCCAGACCTGGGTTTGAATGAACCACACATATGAAGTGAAACATGAAAGAGAGTGCTTTGTTATGAAAATAGTGGGAAATATGCCTGTCTCAGTTTTAGCAGTGGTTGGAGAAGAAAAAAGGAAGAAAGAAGTCTCTGTTGAGATTTCCTAACCTTATGTGTGCACTGACATGGGCTTAAAGACAAATAGCAAACAAAACAAAAAAGAAAACTTTAAGCCAAATATGTAGTTTAAGGTATTCCTAAATTGGCAGTATCTTCAGGCCTCGCAGAAAGCAAAATATAAATAAATAAGCTTTTATTTCAACTTCAAAAAATTTCCACAAAAAAATCCAATAAACATGTCAATAAAAAAGACAAAATAAACAAGGAAATCAACACAGGCATGAGTCTACAGAAAACATAAACTGTAGAATTTGACATACAGTTTGGAGATACTGAAATTTCAGATACAGATACAGATTATCTTAAAAGATACTTTCTGTGTTAACTAAATAAAGATTGACCAGGTATATTTAAAAAGGGACCAAATAAAACTTGTAAGAAGGAAAACCATAATAACTGAAATGAGAAACTCAGCAAACAGTTAAACACCAGATTAAAGAAAGTTGAATAGAAATTAGGAAGTTGGATGACAAACTTGGAAAACAAACCATCAAGGAGAGACAGTGACACAGGAAAAAAAAAAAGCAATGCAGGTTAAGAGTCATGAAGGGCAAAGAAAGAATAGAAGGTAGTGGAGATCTAACATTTGGTGAGATAATAGGTGAAAATTTTTCAGAACTAATGAAAGATGCCCATTTTCATGTCCAAGAAGCTCAGCAAATCATAAGAAGAATAAAGAGAAACCCACACTGAGGCACATCACAGTGAAACTGAGGAACACTAAAGCTAAAGACTAGATTGTCAAGACAGCTGGAAAGAAAAAACAAATAACCTAAAAATATACAATAATTAGGCTGAGAAATGAATTCTTAACAACTGCAGAATTGATAGGACTATGGGAAAATATCTCTAAAACACTGCAAGACAATCACCATCAACCTTGAATTTTTACCCAGCAAAATCACCTTAAAAAATGCAAAATAATATCTTTCAGACAAAGCCCTGAGAGACTTTCACTACAGAATCTGCCTGTGAAAGATAGAGGAAAGAGTTGAGAAAAGCATGTTTTATTGAAGGTGCTAAGTTTTTTGTATTGATATTCTCTCAGTTAAACATTTTGTAAGAAATAAAACTGGCCTAAATTATTGGGAGTTGGAGCTGATGGAATGGGTATTAACCAGGGTTTTTTTCAAATAATTATGCCTATGATGTGCTGGTTTATGGGTAGCATTACCATTTATATCAGATGCCAATTAGTGGTTTGAAATCACTAATCATTTCATTATTGGCATTGCACTGCAGTGGGTCAAATTAAAGTATACTATGGTCTATGATATTTCAAACAGAATAATGAAAACAAAACTCTATATCCAAAAAGTCCACAGTATAAAACATGCACATAATTTTAGAAAACATTTGATTTTTAAAATTTGATGTTTAATACTTTAGTTAGATATTTAAAGTTAAATACTTAAATATTTATAATATTCAGTCATTCAAAGTTGTAATGACGGCAACATTTCTTCCTTCAACAAAATGAGTTCTAATTTCCAAAAGAGGGAAAGGGGAAAAGATTAGAGACACTGTGCTGCTTCCAGAAAGAATAAAAAGAGATTCTGACATTAACAAACTACATAGACTTGGGCAAGGTAAAGAACCATTTGCAGTCTATTTTAAAAACAGTTTTGTAGAGAGAGAACACTTGACCATATGCACTCAAGATTCTTCTTCTGGATCAAAATACAGCTATTATGGTTTTATACGCTAGAAAATTCAGGTGAATTTGTATTCTGACTCCACTCTGCATGACTCTGTCTTTATACTACAGGGTGTGCCAAGCTGATTAGTAGTACCTGTCAGAGTTGGAAGCAGAGCAGGGAACCCAAAGGTAGGAGAGAAGTGAGAGGAGGTCAAGCGATGGGGAGTAAAGCTGAGTGATCTCTAAGAGAAAATAGCAGAAGCACATGTCACAAAGAGAGGAGCCAAAGAGAGCAAGTTCGAGGAACGTTCCTAACCTATTCTATTGTGCAAGAGATCACTAGGATGGTTATGGGAAGAAATCTCAAATAATTTATCTCAGGAGAAGGGCAAGAGGAGAAGGGAGTGACAGAGAATACGATGGTTGGATAGCATCATCGACTCAATGGCCATGAGTTTGAGAAAACTCCAGGAGATAGTGAAGGACAGGGAAGCCTGGCGTGCTGCAGTCCATGGGGTCGCAAAGAGTAGGACACGACTGAGAGACTGAAAACCAACAGGAGTAATGATAGTATTTTTGAGAAAAAAAAAATCAGTGAAAGCATTTTTCTGCATGGAGATTAAGGAATTCCACATGATAATGAATGCATATATGTACAAATGATTCTGAAGGTTCAACACATCAATGTAATCATCTATTTGGTCTGAATATAACTAGGTAATTTTCTGAACTCAATAAAACCAACACAAGTTACTAGGAAAAAAGAATTTAGAGAGATGACCAAGTTGGAAAATGATTGATAACTCTACAGCAGGAAAACTGCAGAGAAGGGTCATGACCCACATACCCCTTCTACTCAGTCTCTTTGCATATCCAGCAGGAAAGAATGATTGGGACTCTCTGAATCATGGGAGGAAGTGAAGCACAGGCAACAACATAGCACCTGAATCCAGGACATGGTTCGTTTTGTCAAAATAGAAGCACTGCCAAGTAACGAGTGCCCCCATCACGCAACCATCCACCACTAGCATGTCAGATTCTGCTCCCTCCCTCACTCCTTTCCCAGCAACTTCTGTATTTCTGAAGGCATTTTAGGAACAAACGTACAATTCCTATGTCTCTGTAGAAGGACTAGCACGTACATTTCACCACGATGCTATAGACCAAATGGTCCTGGTAACAAATCCACAGGGATGGCATTTTGGTGACTCAGAGCAGATTCTGGGATGATATATTTGGGTGAGGTGAAGATATATTATTTAGTCATATTAGGATTATGAGATGCTGCTCCCAAACAAAGCAAATTATTTAGCAAGCAAACAAGTTTTCACATATTTGCAGGAATAACTCAGAACAATTCCCCTGTTAATCAAGGTGACTGTTGCAGTGTATACCCCCAAGTGACTCTCAGGCTCTGGAAAACCACCTCTGACCTGGGTCATACATGTGACAGGAACATTTCAGTGACGGGGAGCCTCTCCAGGGAAAGGAGGCTGCTGTTCTGCTTCTAATTCATCTCCCAATCATGGTTTTAAGAGATTATCCAGGGAATGACCTAATTCCAGTAGGAGGTAGAGCCCTGGCTATTCTCACAATCAGATATTAACAAAGCTTAACCACCTCCTGCCAGTTAGAGATGCTGGCCTTCTCCTTGGTTCTAAGTGTTCTTTGAATGATTCTAAGCTTTCCATGACCTTTCAATGAATTAGGACAACGTGTACCATATCATGATCCTGCTTGTGATAGTTACTAGAATAGCCATCACTAATGGAAAGCAGACCTGTGCTAGGCACTTTATACCCATTATTTCTACTGTTACTCCCTCACTGTTCACCCAGAGTTACTATGGATCATTTCCTCATAAAATAGCCTCATTGGGCATACCCACTCAATGCATAAATGTGAAGATACATTGGTTTCCAGAAAGGAAAAGAGAACAGTAAATACAGAAAATGTTTCTATCACCCATTCCTGAGGTTTTGTTCTGGATCCAAATGTATTCATAAGAGAAAAAAAAAATGATCCCAATAAGACAATAGTTACCTTGCAACTCTTCACATAGAGATCTGGACCTTCACCCTTATGTGATTTCAGAACACCTAACTGGTAAGCAGTATCCACACTTTGCAGGAATGGAAAATACATCACACTGAGAAAAGGATTTTTTAAATTTTGTCTTTACTAAAATGATTTAAACCTGAATCTGCTATTTCACTCTCACATTCAGGGGAAAAAGGATAAAGGATAAAGAATTTCCCAGTGATTCTTGAACACTTAGAAATACCTGAATATGAGAGCATACACATAATTTACAAATTAAACAAGTTTCTTTTCACGGTGTATTTTTTTAAAGAGAGAAAGAACTGGACTTACCCTCGCTGGAGTCTTTGGAGCCTTCTGGCTTCTTTGCTTTGCTCTTCTTGTTGAGTGGAGAGTGGTCTTTTGGCTCTAACCCCTCTGGAAGCACAAATATATTTAATATATTTTTATTTAAATATCTCCCACTAGGGGTTCAAAATTATCATGATGTTTAAAAATACATTTTTCTTGCTAAATCCACACATAGAGTGAAGCTTAATTGCAGGTTCACCTGACATTATGGCTGAGCTAAATTTTTGCAAAAATCTGGGCTTCTCCAATGAACATGAACTTAAGGACTTAGAGCTTAGGCATAACCATTTGTTGTTGTTGTTGTTATTGCCATCATTAATGATTCACACGAATGTGAAACCATAAGGGTGTTTTTTAAATTAAAAAAATTCTCCATTAGGCAACTTCAAATTATTATGATTATTCTCTAGGAGACTTTGATTTAAAACTTCACGGATTAACTGACAGTTGTCATTCTGCGATTTCATTTTAGCCCTCAGAGTATGGCTAGATGAACTGTAAAGTCATCTCATTTTGGGGGAGTGGGGTGGGGCATGAAATTATCCTCCTTTTAGTTAACAGGTTTCTTTGGCAATCCAGATTATAAACAATTTCCATATGCCTCTGATTAAATTCCTGTGCTTCCCACTTTTCTCAATGCTCCTCCTGCCAAGGAGGCTAGTGACAAATTCTAAACACAGTTTTAGGAAAACTCTTTCAAATTCATCCCATTTGGATATGGGGTACTTTGTTAAACATTATATCTGCAGCTCTGGCCTCTTTATTTCTCAAAGCTTATGTCTTCAATTGTTCACATGGCATCTTATTTTGGATTTCTTCCACTGGCCCCTCCAGATCCGCTTTCCACCGTCCCTTCCTCCGGCTTTGGGACACTGGTCTCTATGGACGGCACCAATGAAGTCCCCATCTCTCTGGCTTCCTATTATATGCAGCCAATGGGGAGCCCAAGGCATTTATTTCCTAGGCTGCCAGTAGTCTTCAAGGACTAATTATCTTCCTAAATCTAAGGTCACAGTTCCTATCAACTGACCTTTTCCTCATGGCCTTCTCTGTCTTCTAGGTCCTGAAACTACCACCACACCCTGTTGTCTTTTCAAGGCTGGGAAGTACCTGTACTCCACTCTTCCCAACCCTAATGGTTCCCCTTTACTCAGCTCCCTTATATAAATAATCCCATGAGGCATTTCAAACAACGCAGCTGGAACAATACACTTGATGTCTGCAAATCTGTTCTCTCCACAGTATTCCACCTCTCAAGGGAGAGTGTGACTTATTTACCCAGGAGTTTAAACCCAGAACTGAGATATTATCCTTAATATTTTCCTTCAATTACTTTCCCAGTAAAGCAATTCCATCATAATGAGTCCTATTACCTCTGCTCCAAAATATAGCTTATGTTCATCTACTGTGCTCATCCTCTGCAACCACCACCCTAGTCCAAACTCCTAGTTTTCTCATCTTTCTATAATCTATTCTGGATATAGCAGCCAGAGTTCTCTTTTTTCCTTTAAAAAAATTATTTATTTTTTAATTGAAGGATAATTGCTTTACAGAATTTTGTTGTTTTCTGTCAAACCTCAACATGAATCAGCCATAGGTATACATATATCCCCTCCCTTTTGAACCTCCCTCTCATCTCACCAGATCACCCTGTTTGCTTGTTTAAAAACCACTGCTCTTAGAATAAGATCCAAATCCAGTCTCATGGGGCAGGAAAACAAGTCACTTGGGTTCCACCTACTACACTACCCCCGTCTCCCACTCATCTTTGGCTTCAGACTTATTAGCTCCCTTCTATCGTTTCTAGGCTGGTTCTTGCCTCAGGACCTTTACACCTGCTGCTCTTCCTTTTTCCAGACACACACATTCATATGCCCACCCCATTCCCATCTTTTAACACAGAATCACATTCAACTCCCAAGGAAGGCTTTTCCTGACTACTAAATCTGAAGGGTTGCAAGGAAAATCTGTCACAGGCATCACCTGGTGTAACTGAAATTCTCTTGCTCCCTTGTTTATTTCTTTATTATATGTCTCCCTCCTATTCCACCCTTCACCCTGAGACTGTAGGTCCCATGAGAAAGGGCATTTGTCTTTCGTAATCCTCTCTTGTGTCACTGGTGTCCAGCAGTGCCTTGAGAATTTCATTTCAAATTCTTTTTTATATCCCTGTTACCCAGGCCTTTCTTTGAGACCAAGACATAATGGGGTTTGTGCCTAATTCTCACTCTCTTAGCAACTATTACCTATGCCAGGACTCTGTAAGTCTACAATAGAGTTATGGTGACTCATTTTTCTTTTCCCATTTATTATAAAAAGAACAGAACAGAAAAATGCATTTGATAGATGTGCTATTAAAAACTTCGGCATTATGGACTACAAAGGGGTTTGGGCACTAGGTTAGGCTTTCTGTGGTTGCAAGGCAGTCACATCCAAGATCATTATCATGACCAGGGTGAAAAATGTTGCCAATGACTACATTAGCAACTCCCCCAAATTTCTGTCACCAGGTGTGGATGGATATTGACCTTTCAGAATGGGTTCAGCAAAAACAGAAATGAGATGCTTGAAACAGCTCACTGAGCACAGATGCTGGGTTCAAAAGGATTCATAAAATGAGCAGAGTTACCACTTGCAATATCCCTGGGAGAAGCCTCTCACCCTCCCTTGTGCCGAAATGCATTGTATGCAACTGGGACCAAGAGGAGAGCTTCCAGTACTGGGAGTTCAGCTCCAAACTGGCATTTCCAGAAAGTGGGTTGAGAATTAAATTGTGAATTCATGATTACCCATGTAAATGGGAGTTCTTGGGGAATGGGTAAGACTTAAAAAGACATCTCTGTGTCCACAGGTTGAACTATTTACATACTGTAGAAGTACTAGTGCTTCCTTTTTGAAGAAGCCATAGGGCACTCCTGGGGTGATCAGTGGGCATAGATGCATGTTAGTTATGAGCAGCCATCTATGACAGCGGTCCCCAGTCTTCTGGGGACCAGGAACTGGTTCCATGGAAGACAATTTTTCCACAGACTTGGGGGGTGTATGGTTCAGGCGTAATGTGTACAATGGGGAGCACAGAGGAAGCTTGTCTCCTTCACCAGCTACTTACCTTCTGCCATGAGGCTCAGTTCCCAACAGGCCACAGACTGGTACTTGTCCATGGCCCGGAGGTTGGGGACCTCTAGTCTATGACATAGCATTTCATAATACCCACCGAGACACTCATCTGAAAGTCACTGCTAATATGGCCTCCATGCTCACAGTTTTCCTCTCCCTCTTAGCCTGGGAAAGCTAGAGGAATCTTCCCCAATAGCATCCCACGCTTCTCCTTAACACTGTGTCATGTCGTCTCTGCTGCCTCTGTTTCCAGCAGAGGCTGGAACTCTGGGCTGTTGCCATAAGCATGGCTTTGTCCCTGAGGAACTCGACTGGGCTCTGGCTCTTAGGTGGCTGACCTGCCAGAGGTGGCTGCTGATTTTCTGTCCCTGGGGCTCAGGTTGGGGTCCATTTCAAGAGTGCATGGTCTTGGAAATGGAAGGACATGGGGAAATATTTACTATGCTAGGATTAAATGACTTAAACAGGATCCTAGGCATTTAAGTCAGTCTATTTCTACCACCTTGGAAAGGGGCAGAGCCTCTCTTAGGATGACTCTATCTGACACCATCTGATATTATTCCCCCTAAGCATTGGATAATAACAGTCCCCATCTCTTTGAGCTGTTGCATATCCTAAGTGAGTTCATGTATGTTGAACAATCAGCACAAGGAACAGCTCAATTAAAATCCTGCTCAGCAAAGGGGTGCTGGGACTGATCTGAGCTGAGCCATACTGTACTAATTGGTTGGACCTCCCTCTCCTCCACCCCTACATTTATTGGCTAATGTTTCGCACCTTGAAGAATACCATTTATACCAAAGAAATCTGCAAACTCTCCAAATTGGGGCTCCCCACTCCAACCCAGGGAGTACATTTCCCAGCACCTCACTGGTTTTTGATATTCATATTATTGTTCATTATCATTTACTAGCATTTGTTGACTGGTTGATTCACACAAACAGGCCTTCACTAGCATCAATTGCATTCTTAAAAATCCTTCCAGCACTACTTCTTGTATGAGAAGAAGAGGTTCAGGGCTCAGGGAAGGCTAGCTGTCTAGGAGGTCTTAGGAGGCTCAATCAGACTCTTCTCAGACACCAGCACACCGGAGCATGAGACTGAACAGAAGCAAGCCTGCTTACCAATATTTGGCAAGGCCAGCTGGCCCTTCATGAACCCATCTTGCACAAAATCCCCTATGATTTCAGCACTGAGATATTAGGAACAGAGAGCAGCTTCCCAAGCCCATTCTGCCTGAGTGACTAAGTATCCTTGGGCTACTGAGTGTGACATGAATGGCTGCATCCAGCTGCTAGAGATAAATCTCAGGAAACTTGGTGGGACTAACGTCAGAAATGATGATCCACTTAAGGCCCCTAAACCCCAAATGCTGACTCTAGCCTTGTGGGTTCTGCATTAGCGTTAATGATTTCCATGAACTCACTCTGTAGTTCAGATAGCTAGTTGGACCTTATGAAGAAGTCAGCCCCCTTTGCCTAGAAATGTGTACTTACATCACTTTGGGCAAATGATCCTTAGCAAGATAAGGGCCTTAAACTGTCTGGTTGAAAGGGCAGTGCTCCTCATGGCTGAAGGATAGTCCAAGGATATCCAAGGATATTCCATGTGAAGGGCAAGCATTAATGTTATATTCATGGAATTTAAGACAAGGTGAACAATATGAAAAGGAAAAAAGATAGGACACTGAAAGATGAACTTCCCAGGTCAGTAGGTGCCCAATATGCTACTGGAGATCAGTGGAGAAATAATTCCAGAAAGAATGAAGAGACAGAGCCAAAGCAAAAACAACAACCAGGTGTGAATGTGACTGGTGATAGAAGCAAAGTCTGATGCTATAAAGAACAATATTGCATAGGAACCTGGAATGTTATGTCCATGAATCAAGGCAAATTGAAAGTGGTCAAACAGGAGATGGGAAGAGTGAACATTGACGTTTTAGGAATCAGTGAAATAAGATGGACTGGAATGGGTGAATTTAACTCAGATGACCATTATATCTACTACTGTGGGCAAGAATCCCTTAGAAGAAATGAAGTAGCCATCATGGTCAACAAAAGAGTCCAAAATGCAGTACTTGGATGCAATCTCAAAAATGACAAAATGATCTCTGTTCCTTTCCAAGGCAAACCATTCAATATCACGGTAATCCAGGTCTATGCCCTGACCAGTAATGCTGAAGAAGCTGAAGTTAAACGGTTCTATGAAAACCTACAAGACCTTCTAGAACTAACACCCAAAAAGATGTCCTTTTCATTATAGGGGACAGGAATGCAAAAGTAGGAAGTCAAGCAACACCTGGAGTAACAGGCACATTTGGCCTTGGAGTACAGAAGGAAGCAGGGCAAAGGCTAATAGAGTTTTGCCAAGAGAACGCACTGGTCATAGCAAACACTCTCTTCCAACAACACAAGAGAAGACTCTATGCATGGACATCACCAGATGGTCAATACCAATATCAGATTGATTATATTCTTTGCAGCTAAAGATGGAGAAACTCTATACAGTCAGCAAAAACAAGACCAGGAACTGACTATGGCTCAGATCATGAACTCCTTATTGCCAAACTCAGACTTAAATTGAAGAAAGTAGAGAAAACGACTAGACCATTCAGGTATGACCTAAATCAAATCCCTTATGATTATACAGTGGAAGTGACAAATAGACTTAAGGGATTAGATTTATTAGAGTGCCTGATGAACTATGGACGGAGGTTCATGACACTGTACAGGAGACAGGGATCAAGACCATCCCCATGGAAAAGAAATGCAAAAAGGCAAAATGGCTCTCTGAGGAGGCCTTACAAATATCTGTGAAAAGAAGAGAAGAGAAAAGCAAAGGAGAAAAGGAAAGATATACCCATTTGAATCCAGAGTTCCAAAGAATAGCAAGGAGAGATAAGAAAGCCTTCCTCAGTGATCAGTGCAAAGAAATAGAGGAAAACAGTAGAATGGGAAAGACTAGAGATCTCTTCAAGAAAATTAGAGATACCAAGGGAAATTTACATGCAAAGATGGGCTCAATAAAGGACAGAAATGGTATGGATCTAACAGAAGCAGAAGATATTAAGAAGAGGTGGCAAGAATACACAGAAGATCACTTCTTGGCCTTTTGGCTAAGATCAAGTGTAGTAAGAATAGACAGAAGAACTATACAAAAAAAGATCTTCACGACCCAGATCATGTGGTGATTGATCACTCACCTAGACTGATGATCTAGTGTGGAATGATCACTCACCTAGAGCCAGACATCCTGGAATGTGAAGCCAAGTGGGCCTTAGAAAGCATCACTACAAACAAAGCTAGTGGAGGTGATGGAATTCCAGTTGAACTATTTCAAATTCTGAAAGATGATGCTGTGAAAGTGCTGAACTCGATATGCCAGCAATTTGGAAAACTCAGCAGTGGCCAAAGGACTGGAAAAGGTCAGCTTTCATTCCAATTCCAAAGAAAGGCAATGTCAAAGAATGCTCAAACTACCACATAATTGCACTCATCTCACATGTTAGTAAAGCAATGCTCAAAATTCTCCAAGCCAGGCTTCAACAGTATGTGATCTGTGAACTTCCAGATGTTCAAGCTGGATTTAGAAAAGCCAGAGAAACCATAAATCAAATTACCAACATCTGTTGGGTTATAGAAAAAGCAAGAGAGTTCCATAAAAACATCTATTTCTTCTTTATTGATTATGCCAAAGCCTTTGACTGTGTGGATCACCACAAACTGTGGAAAATTCTTAGAGATGGAAATACAAGACCACCTGACCTGCCTCTTGAGAAATCTGTATGCAAGTCAAGAAGCAACAGTTAAAACTGGACATGGAACAACAGACTGGTTCTAAATCGGGAAAGGAGTACATCAAGGCTGTATATTGTCATCGTGCTTATTTAACTTCTATGCAGAGTACATCATGAGAAACACTGGGCTGGATGAAGCACAGCTGGGATCCATATTGCCAGGAGAAATATCAAAAACCTCAGATATACAGATGATACCACCCTTATGGCAGAAAGCGAAGAACTAAAGAGCCCCTTGATGAAAGTGAAAGAGAAGAGTGAAAACGTTGGCTTAAAACTCAACATTGAGAAAACTAAGCTCATGGGATCTGGTCCCATCACTTCATGGCAAATAGATGGGGAAACAGTGGAAACAGTGACACACTATTTTTTGGGGCTCCAAAATCACTGTGGATGGTGAGTGTAGCCATGAAATTAAAAGACTCCTTGGAAGAAAAGTTATGACCAATCTCTACAGAATATTAAAAAGCAGAGACATTACTTGGCCAACAAAGGTCCATCTTGTCAAGGCTATGGTTTTTCCAGTAGTCATGTATGATGTGAGAATTGGAGTATTAAGAAAGCTGAGCGCCAAACAATTTATTCTTTTGAACTGTGGTGTTGGAGAAGACTCTTGAGAGTCCCTTGGACTGCAAGGAGATCCAACCAGTCCATCCTGAAGGAAATCAGTCCTGAATATTCATTTGAAGGAGTGATGTTGAAGCTGAAACTCCAATACTTTGGCCACCTGATGCAAAGAACTGACTCACTGGAAAAGACCCTGATGCTGGGAAAGATTGAAAGTGGGAGGAGAAAGGGACGACAGAGGATGAGATGGCTGGATGGCATCACCGACTCAATGGACCTGAGTTTAAGTAAAACGCAAGAGTTGGTGATGGACAGCGAGACCTGGCGTACTGTAGTCCATGGGGTCACAAAGAGTTGGACACGACTGAGCTACTGAACTGAACTGACCACTTTTTTCAATCTATGGTTCTTTTAAATAATAAGCTATCCTGAGTATAGTAATTGATATTTTAATTGAAATTTTGCCTTGGGCTTTATGTTTTACAAAAGGCAGGCAGAGTCTTTGTCTTAAGTTGAATTTTCTCAGAAGACAAAGAGACAAACATTTGAGTGCGAGTACTTAGTTTGAGAGATTATCCCAGGAAGCAGCAGAGGGGAACAGGGAGGTAAGACCAGAAAGGGAGGACAACCAATAAGTATATTAATGAGAAAGTTCAGCTGTGGACAATTCATTTCTACTAGGAGCCTCTGGGCGATAGTATTGAATCTAGCTGTCTAATATTACATATTGCCAATGATACTGGAAATGTGAATAGTCTGATTTGAAATGTGAGTGTGAAATACACACACATTTCAAAAACTTAGTATTGAAAAATAAAGATGCAGGATATCTGACCAACTTTTATATTGTTTATGTCGAAATGATAATATTTTTGATACGTTACATGCAATGTTAATTTCACTGGTTTCTTTTTACCCTTTTCAATGTGACTAAAAGAAAATCAGAAATTATCTGAATTATCAGGCTTCCATTTGAGGCTCCTGTTACATTTCTACTGGGCAGTGTTGGTCTAGGACATGCCTCAGATGCATCCTGCGATGGTATTGACCAACCATTTCCTGTTCAACCTTGGCTGAGGAGTACTCCAGAGAAGTCAACTCCCTGATACTTTGAGTGTTCTTTCATGAACAGAGACAAGAACTTTCCTTAGAAAGCTGCCCATGTTGTACAACAACCAGACTGCTAAGGGGGCTCCAGGTAGGGAACCCAGAGCCACTGTCTTGTCCCTCCTCCCCTTCTGCCATTCCACTCCTGACTTTGAGATCCTCCCTCTGCCTACCATGCCCCCTGAATCCACGGCCCTGGGGAGACCAGAGATACAAGAGTGGATAGAATGTCAGATCGTTGCGCCAGTGTACTGTTACTATGGAAAAGAACAGATATTATTCCTCCACGAGGACAGTGGGAGATCAGGTGAGAGACAGAGATTGAACTTCACAAGGAGAAGGATGATCTTAACCAAACCTTGCCCATCGAGACTGTCTGCCTCACAGTTTAAAGAGCTCTCTGTTTGTGGAGCTGCTCGGAACCAAGTTGTCAGCAACCTGTAGGGAGTCCTGGCAGCAATGGGAGGTCACACAAAATGAAGGTCTCGAAGATATCTATTTCAGTTCTGAAAATAGGCCCCATCTCGCGTCTAGAGCAGCATGATGCCAAAGTGAGAAACATGGGGCCCTCGTCCCATAGAATTGAGCCCCGTACTTCCTAATATCTGTCAGATTATATGTTGAGTAAACAAATCGATCACCAAGTATTCAAGGGACATTTCAGGTATGATATCTCATTTAGTCCCCTGAACAAGACTGTATAGTAAGAGTTATTGCCACCAGAAGTGCAAACTGAGGCTAACAGAGAAAACTCTAATCCAAAGTCTTTAAGTGGAGGAGCTAGGATTGAATCCAGGCCAACTGATTAATGTCTTCATTATCAAGCTCATATTGACCTTAGGCCAGAATCAATGTTTTTAACCACTGGATTTCTCTCATCAAACACTGGTCTTTTTTTTTTGAGGAGCAGGCATGTATCTCACTTTCTGATAATGAGAACAATATATCACATGTACAAAATGCATTTTCCAAAGATTCCCTCAGCCATTTTTCAGGTCCTACCTGCTATACAGACCCTCACTGATTCCCATCAGGAAACTGAGTCTATTCTCTGTTCCTCTGAGGCTGGGTGGGCTTGTGAAGAACAACTCCAAAGAAAAGAGTGTGGTGGAAGTAATTCTATGGGATTCTTGAGGATGAGTCTTAAGATAGGTTTGTGTCTGGCTCACTCATTCTCTCTCTAGAGAAACCAAAAGGAAACTGGCCACTGGAAGGAAGCCCAGAACACAGATGGAGGCCATGCACAGGTATTTCAGAAAACTGCCCCAGTCAAGGTCTCAGGTGACAGGCCTGTCAATCACCAGCCAGATATGTTGCTGCTTCTGTTCAGTCCCTAAGTCATGTCTGACTCTTTGTGACCCCATGGATGATAGCCCATCAAACTCCTCTGTCCATGGGATTTCCCAAGCAAGAATACTAGACTGGGTTGCCATTTTCTCCTCCAAGGGATCTTCACAACCCAGGGATCGAACCCAGGTCTCCTGCTTGGCAAGCAGATTCTTTACCACTGAGCTACCTATGAAGACCCACCAGTCAGACATATATGAGTGAACAAATCTTCCGGTGATTCTAACCACCAGCTGCTGAGTCTTCCTGTTGAGGCCTCAGATTCTGTGAAGTAGTATTATCAAATCAGCCCTGCTGTGAATTTCTGACCCACGGAATATTTCAGCATATAAGTAGGTGCTTAAGCCACCAAGTTTTGGGGGTGATTTGTTATACATTTCCATTAACTACATCATGGTCCATTTTTACCTTAGCTTTCAGAAAGCTCGAAGTCAAGTTTAATGTTTAAATACAGTAACTTTATTAGTTATGAATGGGGCTTCCATGGTAGCTCAGATGGTAAAGAATCCACCTGCAATGCAGTAGACCTGGGTTTGATCCCTGGGTCAGGAAGATTCCCTGGAGAAGGAAATGGCAACCCACTCTAGTATTCTTCCCTGCAGAATCCCATGGACAAAGGAGCCCAGCAGGCTATAGTCCATGGGGTTGCAAATAGTTGGAGATGACTGAGCGACTAACACATACACACACACACACACATATTAGCTATGAGTTAGAATGACCATTTTCTTACTTTATAACCTTGAGTGTACATTTCTATTATGTTAGCCTTATTTTGTCTTTCTTTGGAAGATATAAGATGTACATCAACAACAAAATGATCCTTGTCTATCCCCTAAGAATAAAAACATTAATACCTGAATCTTCTTTCATGTCAACATCTTCTTCTTCATTATTATCATCTAGTAAAAAAATAAGAAAAAGAAAAACTCATATGAAAGCTAGAAGTACCACTATTCTCCAATTTGACTCACAAAAAAAATTGAGCTAAAGAAAACATTTAGTAGAAAAGAGTATTAATTCATGATTTTCCACTCACTTATATTATCATGCTTAATTAGGAAGAAAGTATATACATTAGAGCACAATTTAACAACTAGGGTTTATATTTCCTTTAAAAACTTATTACATATTTTATAACAATATATATATGCAATAATTTGTTTCACTTATAAAAGTTATATATGGTCACTTTGGTCATCTCAATTCCTAAAAAAATAAAAATCACAGATTTTAAATGTCACATTTTCTGCATTTATTAAAGGTGTGTATGCTCACCTGAAGTACCTAAGAAATGCAGGCATCACCATTTGCTTGTAGGCTCACACACTATCCAACCCTGGCCCTGCACCAGGAAACGTGCTTGTTTGCTACACATGCAAACCCACACCATTAACCATGTACTTTCAAGTGTCCCTGCCAGTTGCTCCATTCCTACTTAACCCCTCTCATCTCATCTTCTAGAGTAAGTCCTTTTGACAGGACCCAGACGTATGCTTCCTCTGCCTGCTGAATGACGTATTTGTTTTTCTGAACTATTATATGTTATCATCTCCTCTCCTTATATGTTCCTCACATCCAGCCAGTGCCAAATCCTGTCCTATTCCCCTATTTCTTCTCTTTCACTCACATTATTACACCCAAATTCCAACTCTCAGGGCCATTCACCTTCTCTGTTTTTTGGTTTCCCGACTGTCCTGTTCTTCTTCCCACTCTTGACACCAATTCCCTTTACAAGTATCTGTCAAATCAGTCTTAAAACACTGCTCGCATCTGATTCACAACACTGGACAACCATTCTCTGTCTAATGAGAAAAGTCTAAAGTCTTTGGAGTAACACTCGAGGCCGACAATATCTGGTTCCAACCACTTTCTCAGTTTCACCACCCCTGTTCCACTCATGCTGCCAACTATGCGCATAACAATGCTTGGCTCTTCCTTATTTTCTTAGGCTTCCTTTGGCTTCCTTCCTCCTGCCTCAGTCCCAGAAGCAATGCTTTTCCCCATCTCTGTTCACACTTATACTTCCAGGTCAAGCTGAGGCACTGTAACATCTGTTCTACCCAAATTTGAATAAATAATGCTCTCTTTGGTACCTTATTTTTACTGCCTTCTGATGGACTTTAAGGACCTGTAGGCTTATATCTATATACTGGCCCCTCCACCCACACATTCACCAGGTATGTATTCCTGGATAAATTACCTAATAGTCCTGAGTTTCAAGTTCATCAGCTGTAAAGTGAAATAATAATAGTGCCTCCTACAGAGAGCTGGTGTAAGGATTAAATGAGATACTATAATATAAAACACTAGGACAGCTACTGAAACATCATTTAACGCTAAGTATTAGCTATTATTATTACCATCAAATCCCACAGCCTAGTTACTCGTAACCTGTTTTCCATAGGCCCACCTCTAGATCATAAATCCTACAAAGATGAAGAACATCTCCTGTGTTCTTTTGTCTTCCATGGCACCTAATCCAATTGCTTACATATTAGAATCAACAAAGAAATTTCTGCTGAATTAAATTTTTGTGTTTTTTGTTTTTATCTCATTTTGTATTAGCCAAACTGGAGAATTCTTGTTTATACTTTCTAAGTGTTTCCTACATATCAGGATAGCATGTATTTAGAAGATGGTCTGTAAGCAATGGGACTCATTCAAGATTTGCAACTTCCTAGCCAGATTTATTCAATATGACATTCCTCAAAGTGTTAATTATTAATGAAGATTAGAGATATAATAGCATAAATGGAAAATGCATTTAATTTGAAGTGTTACACAGATAATTCTTGATGGCCACAGTTAAATTTCAAAGAAGTAAAATTTCTGTCATTCAGATTGTTAGAAACATTTGTGATTTTCTACATAATTTCTTTTTTTCATTCTTTCTATGAATATAATTTTAGGAGGAAGAGTAGCTATTTCTTGGAAATGTGGTTTTCTAACCAAATGATTACCTAAATTCTACAAAGTAAACTCTTCACAGCTTTTTTTCTAAACTTAATATATTAAAATAGAATTTTATTTTCCAAAACTGCCTAAAATATCTAGAATCCTCTCTATGACAAGAGACCCTCTGGAATCTCAGAGTGGGATGGAAAAGGCTATATTTTCTAGGGGAAAATAAAGGAAACATCAAAGATCTCTCTGCTCCCCTTGTATCCATTTGTCCTTCTGATAAATACTAATTGGTAGCCTAGTATGTGCAAGTTTTGTGTTTGGGGAAACAGAAACACAAAAATAAATCAGACACTTAAATAAAACCTTATCTAGAAACTTATCAAGAGTAAGGAAACTAAGACATGCAGAGAAATTCAAACATATGATGCAGAGTAGTCACTGCCATTACAAAAGGTGCCGGAGGAGGGATAGATGCTTCTAGTCAAGGCTGCTGGGAAGGGTTCTCAGAAAATGTAACCTCAGAGCTTATATTTGAAAATGGACTCTATTGATAGCATAGAGGTGATAAAATTACCATTCTTCTAGAGTTGGTAATACATGTAAAGTGCTTATACAGAAGGAACATTCAATAAATACTGGCTGTCACTGTCATCATGTCATCATTAGTACTACATTTACTACCTAACCATTTACTGGCCAACACTGTGTGCCAGAACCATGGGAGGCTTTGGAGATACAAGATGACATTTTCCTCCCTCAAAGACCTCACAAAGAAGTTGGTGGCATAGAAAAACAAAACCAGAAAGCAAGGGAGCTGGAAGCCTTGTATGCAAATCCTGTCAGTCACTTTGTAAAAGGCTGCCCTGGAAGGGAGGGTAATTCCATGACCTTTCTCACTCCCCTGCTGGTGTAATGATTTCCACTTGAATTTTGTTTCAAGTCTGCTTCTGGAGTCAGGGAGGGGGTTGGGTATTCAAAGTAAGACAAGGTTAACGGAGCTCAAGCAGAGGGATATGCGGCTAAAAACATTTGGATGTGAACCGTAAGATGCTTTGAAGGCAATAAAACTAGTTCTGAATGGCTGAAGGGAGAATTTACAGAACTATGGATAAAGTGCTCTCTTCTACTATCGAAGGGTCTTCCCTGGTCCATGCTGAATATGGTGGTTAATTTTATGTATCAACATGACTGGACCACAGAGTGCCCAGACATTTGCTGAACACTATTCTGAGAGTGTCTGGGAGGAGGATTCTGGATGAAATTAACATTTGAATCCATAGCCTGAGTAAAGCAGATTGTCCCCCCTAATCTGGATGGCTCTCATCCAGTCTGTTAGGCTGACCCTCCCCCAAGTAAGAAGGGACTCTTTCTGCCAGACTACCTCTGTGCTGAGACACTGAATATCTTGTGTCTTTGACCTCAAACTGGAACAAGGTCTCTTCCTGGATCTCAAGCCTGTCAGCATCTGGATTGAAACTATACTATCGACTCTCCTGGTTCTCAAGCTTGCCCACCACAGATCTTGGGACTTGCTAGCCTTCATAACTGTGGGAACCATTTCTTTATAATACATCTCTTTCCATATCTATATTATTGGCTCCGTTTCTCTGAAGAATCTTGCTTACTACATCAGGTTGAAGCATTTAAAGTGTATCCTGAGAACTAAATAACTTTGAGCAGAGAAGTGACATACCATCCATTGAGTGATAACTTGTTTTTTTAATGAGATAAATTTACTTTAAAAATGCCTTCATATTTTGGTATTTGTGCTAAAATCAAGCAAGAGTACTTTGGTCTGCAAAGCACCTAATGTGCTGTTACTTATTAATGAAATCCAGTTTAGTACAACATTATTCTACATAATGTGCTCACTGGAGCCATATTTATTCAACACATTTCTAGCAATAATTTTTTTTCAAACAAAAACTGGAACTAAAAGACAATGTATAAAAGAAGACGATAGTCTATGGAGATGGGAGTCATGCCATTCAAACTTGGAAAGAAGTTAAGACATGGATGGAGCGTGGGCAGAGAGCTGCTCTTTTTAACAGTTCTTCAAGCAACCTACTTCTTTGTTAGAGGGCAAAAATAAAATAAAAGGTTCTCAGCCAAAGTGATACCATTTCAAAATAGAGAGCAATCAATCAGTTGGTATTATTCTGTGTGTTCAGAAATGCCAATTCCAGAAAATCCCCTTTCCTTCCTCCACCAGGGCTTCCCTGATAGCTCAGTTGGTGAAGAATCCACCTTCTTCTCTCCCGCAATGCGGGAGACCTGGGTTCAATCCCTGGGTTGGGATGATCCCTTGGAGAAGAGAACCGCTACCCACTCCAGTGTTCTGGCTTGGAGAGTTCCATAGACGATACAGTCCATGGGGTCGCAAAGAGTTGGACATGACTGAGTGACGTTCACATCACTTCCTCTGCCAAGGCCACCCAGAGACTAAGGCTCAGTTTCATCTTAAGGGGCCTCTTTGATATGAATTTCATAATGGATACAATTTTTATTCACTTCACTGTCAGAATAACCTGTTGAATTCTTCACAGAAAGTACAAATATGACTAAAGTTCTTATTTAGATTAAATATAAGTATGAAAAACAACTAGTTTTCAGTAATATCTAGCTTCATATACTTCAGAAACCCCTTCATAAGGAAGCATTTAACCTACTTTCACAGCTATGTACTACACCTTTTATGGGAGATTGAGTTAATATGAAAGATTGTTGGCTTAAAGATATTTGACTTTGGAGAAGTAAATAGTAGCAAATGGTCCCACGCTTCCTTGAAAAACAAAGTATACCACAGATTTTGCAATGACTTGGGGTTTGCCTTACTTCTTTACTTACCTAGAGTTCCCATAATTAATGCAGTCTCTGAGGGAAGTAAAAAGAAAACAAGCAAATAGACAAACTCCAAAACCCCACGGAACTTCAGTCTAAAGTGCCGTCTCTGGACCAGCAGCGTCATTGTCATTATCATCTGATAACTTGTTAGAAATGCAAGTTCTTGGGTCCCATTAAAGATCAGAAGTTCTTGGGGAGGGATCCATCACTCTGTGTTTCAATAAGCCTTCCAGGTGATGCTCATGTAAGCTGATGTTCCAAAGTACTATTTGTGCACTGGAGGAGAATGTTTCAAAAGCAGTAGCTGTCTCACTTTACATCCAAGCTAAGCTAACTTGGATGCCTAACCAATACTGATGCTGGTAAGGGATGTGCAAACCACGTGGTTGCTGGGAGCAGGAGACAGTCCTTCTCCTTATAAGGTAATACATGCTTGAAATCATCCAGCTAACACATAGCTGGAAGGCATGGTTATCATGGTCCATAGCCAGAACTCTCAGATTGGCTGAGGGACATGTACATGGATGGACACTAGCTCCAGCTTCATTCAAAGATGCCTGTGGGTTGCATGGACAAAGGAGTGTGTTACAAAGGAAAGTTACCCTCATGGACTATTAAGGCCGCCTCTCCACTCCCAGGCAGGGGGTAGGGGGAAATGAACGGCAGGCACGTGAAATAGATAATACAACACTGAGGTCAAAACTCCAGGGACACACCCGCATATGGGCAAGTCTATAAAGCAGAACAATTACAGTGATCTTCTCAGGTTTTATTTCATGTGCACCCAAGTGCTCTCTCCTAAGGCTTAATTTTCATACCACAGGCTTTTTATCCATCCTTTATTTTTTAAATAATTCATTATCCATGGCTTCTAGGAGTAATTTGCATTTGCAGAGAAAGGAGATATTAGCAAAAACACAGTGCTTCAAACTTTCAGGATTTCCATGAAGTAGGAAAGATAAAGGTATCCTCATGACTTCTTGGGAAACTTGACAAAGCAGAAATTGAAAACAAGGGAAGACTGATAAAGATGATTTCCTCACAGAGTGAGTATCTTGCATTATACTGAAAACTGGAGCCCCCTGGATCTAACAAATTGCTAAATTTACTTTATACAAGGTCACTGAGAGAGCCAGGAGAGAGTTTTTTAAAAAGTCAGCTTTTTTTTTTTCCTCTTTCCCCTACCTGGTCATTGACCTAGAGGAGCACTCAAATCTCATTCATTTATAAATAAATAAATAAAAGGCGTTGCTCAGAAGACTGCATGGTTCTGCTGTTTCTGGCTTGGCCAAATAGCTACATGATGGTACCAATCACTGAGATATGGGGTTCAGGAGTGGGGTGATGGAGAAGGGGAGACTTTGGATTTAGTTTTAGATGTGTTGAGTGAGAGATGCTGAGGGACTCTTGGCTGGAGATAGCCATGAGCAGTGAGGATACAGAGAGAAGTGGAGACAGAATGTTCGACAGGATAAAGGATGCTCAGGCATGTGAGATAAAGGCTGCAAAGGGTCACATGGAGTCATGTGATCAAATATTCACTGGTTTCAATAACCACACTCCACCCATCCAAGAGGTTTTGATAACCTCCCCAAGGACAGTGGCTGTAGCAGGGCAGAGAGAAATGCATGATTGCTGTGGTCTGCAGAGTAAATAGCAAGTGAAGAAGATAGACATCTCTTCAAAGATACTTGGCTGAGATCCCACTCCTGGGCATGTACTTGGACAAAACTATCATTCAAAAAGATACATGCAACCCAAAGATCATAGCAGCACCATTTACAACAGCCAAGACATGGAAACAACCTAAATTTTCATCACTGGATAAATGAAATACTGTGCTGTGCTTAGTCACTCAGTTGTGTCTGACTCTTTGTGACCCTATGGACTATAGCCTGCCAGGCTCCTCTGTCCATGGGATTCTTCAGGCAAGAATAGTAGAGTGGGTTGCCACGCCCTCCTCCAGGGGGTCCTCCCAACCCAGGGATTGGACCCAGGTCTCCCGCATTGCAGGCTGATTCTTTATCATCTGAGCCACCAGAGAAGCCCATGAATACTGGAGTGGGTAGCCTATCCCTTCTCCAGGGGATCTTCCCGACTCAGAAATCGAACGGGGTGGGGGGTGGGGTCTCCTGAATGAAATACCACACAGCCATAAAAAAAGAATGAAATAATGTCATTTGCAGAAACATGGACAGACCAAGTAAGTCATACAGAGAAAGGTAGATACCATATGATAGCACTTACATGTGGAATCTAAAATATGACACAAATGAATTTATCTGAAACAGACACAGACTCACAGACATAGGAAAGAGACTTGTGGTTGCCAAAGGGAAGGGGAAGTAGGGGAGGGATGGAGTGAGAATTTGGCATTAGCAGATGCAAACTATTATATATTGAATGGATAGACAACAAGGCCCTCTGAATAGCACAGGGAGCTATATCCAACATCCTGTAATAAAGAATATGAAAAATAATACATGTATATGCATAACTAAATCACTTTGCTGTACAGCAAAAATGAACCCAACTTTATAAATCAATTACCCTTCGATAAAATAAATTTAAAAAGAAGATGTGGCTGAGGGCACAAGTCAAGTCTATACATACGGTGTAATGTAGGTTGGAGGATTTTCACCTACTCTATTGTTTATCTTTATCCTTACTTCTGTGTCTCATTAGAAATTATTTCATTTATACACTATTCTCAAAAGTTTTTGTTACTTTTCCCACATTTGCCTCAATGTTTTCAACTACACAGCAGAAACCAGTCTACCTAGGACGTTTGACGAGTCTTTCTAAAGCACCTTGTAGGGGTTTTTTGTAAAGATGCCCTACAGCATCCGTCCTTCTGCCAGCAGCATTTTGTCTTCTCTTTTATCAGAACTTCCTAATGAGATCAAACTCTGCTTAGTCAAGGCTTGTGTCCTCAGGTCTTTATTTGTTCTGCTGTTTATCAGCATTTGCTACACACACTGCACATTCTTCCCCTTTGAAGAGACCGATTGCTTTCTGTTTAGGCCTGCTGCTTGTTCCTGCATTCAGGTTGCTTGGTTACAGCAACACTTCACTGGATTTTCATTGAAGGCAAAATGTGTTTGTAGCTTTTGAGGCCCATCAAGTGGAAATGGTTAGCACCCCATTTCCTAAGAAGGCAGTCAACTCATTTACGCACATTACAGAAAGCAGGTCTTGTATAATTCTAAACATCAATGCGACCTGCACATTAAAAGTGTACAAATGAGCACAAAAGTGCCAAGTCCCTGTAAATATTCATAATTAAAGAAAACTTTGAATTCTTTCATTCTGTAGATTTTTCTATGCACCGAATGTGCCATTTTAAATAAAAACAATGTGCAATTCAGACTGGGTCAACAGTTTGCTTGAGTTCCCTTTACTTATTCAAAGACAACTGATAGATTAGTTGACTGGTGCTGCTGTAAAAAATTTCTACATACTTAGTGCCTTACAACAACGCAAAATTATTATGTTACAGTTCTGTGGATGAGAAGTCAGATGTGGATCTAACTGGGTTAAACGAGGTGTTGGCAGGGCTGCAATTCTTTCTGCAGGCTCTAGAGGAGGCTCTATATCTTCAACCTTGCAGCTGCTAGAGGCCACGCACATTCCTCAGCTTGTGGCCCCCTTTGCATCATAAAAGCCAGCAAGGCTGAATCTCTCTGAACATTATTCCACAGTCATGTCTCCCTCAGACTCTCTTCTTTCTGTCCCCTTCTCTCAGTTTTTAAGGACCCTTGTGATTACATTGGCCCACTCAGATAAGTCAGGATAATATCCCTATTTTAAGATCAGCTAATCAGCAGCCCTGATTTCATTTGCAATCTTATCTCCCCTCTGCAATGTTAACCTATTTACAGGTTCTGGGGTTGAAGGCATCTTTGGGGGGTTTAAGGCATCATTCCTCCTCCCACATCTAGTAAATCAGGAAGCAGATGGCTTTGCATACAAAGTATCTGAGGAGTAGAACTAAGAACGATTCCATTTAGACATAGTGGTTTCCTATGGGATCAAGTACTTAGGCTTAAAATCAGGTCTTTTCTGAATTTTTAATTTTCAACTTCATTCTCTTGTATAAAAGGTTTCTTCTTTGCTTTCTTTTTTTCAGTCCTCATTCGTTCTTTCATCCCTTCTCCCCTCTTCTTTCCATTCTCCACCCTCCTCTTTTTCACATTTCCTTTCATCTTTCTTTTGTCTTTATGCCTACCTTTCCTCATTTGGTCATAAAAGAATAATAGCTAACTAACATCACAAAGACAGATGACTAACTGGGGAGCTACTTGCAACATACATTTGAAAAGATTAATAGCTTTAATATACAAATTGTTCTTACAAATCAATAAGGATAAATATGCAATGGTCAGTATAAATGTGCAAAAGATATGATTAGCCATTTCACACAGGACATTTAGAGCTATAATAAACAACTGAAAAAGGGATTAGCTATACTACTAAAAAAAGAAATGCACTTTGTTATCCACTAATTAGCTTAATTCATGTATATGAGAATGTATACCACTTGGAAGAGTAAGGAAATTATAAACTCTTAAATACTGCTTATGAGAATATAAATTCTGTGCAATGGACTGAATGCTTGTGCTCCCCCAAAATTCATATTCTGAAATCCTAGCCCCCAGTGAGATGGTATTAAGAGGTAAGACTTTGGGAGATAATTAACTATGAAGGTAGAGCTCTCATGAATGGGATTAATGCCCTTATAACAGGAACTCCAGAGAGCTCTCCTTCCACCACATGAAGATACAGTGAGAAAACAGCCACCTGCAACTCAGAAGTGGATCCTCACCAGAACCCGGCCATGCTGGCACTATGGTCTCACAATTCCAGTCTCCAGAACTGTGAGAGATAAATTTCTGTTGTTTATGAGCCTCCTGTTTACAGATTTTTGTTACATTAGCCTGAAAGGACATTAGCCTGAAAGGTTGTTCAATGTGAAGTGTCAACGTTCACATTTTTGACTCGGGGAATGGTGACTCCTGAGTACATGTCACTCACTCACAAGCTTGTAAACACAAAGGCCAATTTGATGATTACTATCAGAAGCATCTTGATCTTTTATGCATTTTGAAAAAGTAATACTCCTTCTAGAAAAGTATTCTAAAAAAATTGTGGCTATATGCCAATGTTTACCTATAAAGATGTGCTTCTATGAGTGTCGTTCATCAACAAATAGAGAATAATTTGCAATGATATTTTCACAGTTCAACAATATGATTTTGGTAAACATTGGGTTCATTAAGATTATGTTACAGAACAATATATAATGACATGAAAAAATGTTCATGATTTGTGGTATGTGACACACTGTGAGTTATAAGACTGAATTTTTGGTTATTTTCACTTCGGATGTTAAAAGACCTAAAGGATAAACAATGAAATCTAATTCATCTCTGAACTATAGGATAAAAAATTATTTGTATTTTTTTCTTTTGGATTCTTTTTTAACTACAAATCTGTGCTACTTTTATATTACAGTAAGAAGTTTTATATATATTATTTTCTAGAAGTTACATTTTAAAACATGGTCCAATCACTGAAATACCTCCTTTTAAAATTATAAGAAGTAAATAGGCATATTTTAAATGTATCACCCTTGGTCTAGACATCTCTCTGAATATTCATTTACATTGTTATTCATTCTATTTGGAAATGTCCCATTACTGTTTGTGCACAGGACAAAAGTGAAGCGTGGAAAGATTAAACAACATACACAAAGTCTCACAGTTCTGAGGTGGCTGTTTCAGGAACAGAAACTATTTGTGATGACAAGCCTAGAGCTTTTCTTCTAACAAGCAGGTGGTTTTGAGTACGTACCAAGCTCTTCACTAGTTATTAGTTAGGTTTTTCAGATCTTCACCATGCCTATCACCACCAAGGCCTTCACACTTGGCCTTCTGACCACTGTGTTGATATGGCAAGAGTAAAGAAAACCTTAGCAGATCGTGGCGCCCAGTGCTTCACTGATGTTCTTAGAAAACAGATGACTGGGGAGCAGATAAGAAGAGGAAGGAAAAGGACATGTGGAAATGCGCTGTGGCTGGAGGCATGTTTAGCACTTCAGAAACTCCAGCACTATTACAACAAATAGATAACATATGGCTTTCTTAGCAGAAAGTCTAGCTTTGAACAACTGCCCACATTTTCAGAATTGTCACGGGAAGAAGTGTTGCATAGGAGGAAGGATTTGAGGTCAGAAATACCCATCTACATGATTTTGGACAATCGGCTTAGCTTTCTTCTGTGTCCTGTTCATTGCTATCCCCCCAAAATCAGCTGATGAACCTATGCCATAGGGTTCTTGTTGGAAGGCCAGTCTCTAGTTAGGAATGAAATAACCCTTCTTAATCCCACTAAAAGGCTTACTCTCAGGTCCAACTAGCTATTGCATGGTGACGAGTATCAACATTTCTGAGTCAAGGATTCACACGTTTGATAGAAGCATCTTACTTCTTTCCCCTGATTCTCCCATCTGAACTGCCGTTCTTCCTCTGTCTCTGACACAACATTTGACATCACATTTCTGCTCCTGCTCATCCTTTTTTTTTTTTTTTTGGCTATGCCACACAGCTTGAGGGATCTTAGTTCCTCACTAGGGATTGAATCTATGTCCTCAGCCATGAAAGCACAAATCCTAACCCTGGACTACCAGGGAATTCCCTTCTGTTCATCTCTTAAAGCTCACTGCAGGTACTAGAATCTTCATGAAACTTAGCTTAACCACTCTGGTCCTCATATGTATTTGCCTCAGAATTCCTAGTACTATAACTGTATCAGTGTTGTACTTGATTATTTGCTGATATAGTCTTCCAACTGTTCTGTATAATACTTGCCACTTCAGGCATCTTATGAGAACTGTATTGTAAATGCAATAGTGATCAAAGTCTTAGGCACATAGGAGGCATATAATACTGATGGTGTATGAGAAAAACTTACGAGTGAGAAAGGAGATGAAAAAGAGGTTGGGTGAATACAGTCAAACCCTTGGTATCTGAAGGAATCTTAGGCAGATACCCAAATCAGGGATGCTCAAGTACTTTGTACAAAATGGCATATTACTTGCATATAACCTATGCTTGTCCTCTCATATACTTTTTTTTTTTAATAAATTTATTTATTTTAGTTGGGGGCTAATTACTTTACAATATTGTAATAGTTTTTGCCATACATTGACATGAATCAGCCATGGGTTTACATGTGTTCCCCTTCCTGGACGGACCCCCCACCCACCTCCCACCCCATCCCATCCCTCTGGGTCATCCCGTTGCCCCGGCCCTGAGCCCTTGTCTCATGCATCGAACATGGAATGGTGTTCTGTTTCACATATGATAATATACCTGTTTCAATGCTATTCTCCCAGAACGTCCCACCCTCACCTTCTCCCTCAGAGTCCATAAAATTGTTCTATGCATCTGTGTCTCTTATTCTGTCTCGCATATAGGGTTATTGGTACCATCTTTCAAATTCCATATATATGCATTATTATACTGTATTGTTGTTTTTCTTTCTGGCTTACTTCACTCTGTATAATGGGCTCCAGTTTCATCCATCTTAGTAGAACCGATTCAAATGTATTTTTTTTAATGGCTGAGTAATATTCCATTGTGTATATGTACCACAGCTTCCTTATCCATTCGTCTGCTGATGGACATCTAGGTTGCTTCCATGTCCTGGCTATTGTAAACAGTGCTGCGATGAACATTGGGGTACACGCGTCTCTTTCAATTCTGGTTTCCTCGGTGTATATGCCCAGCAGTGGGATTGCTGGGTCATATGGCAGTTCTATTCCCAGTTTTTTAAGGAATCTCCACACTGTTCTCCATAGTGGCTGTACTAGTTTGCATTCCCACCAACAGTGTAAGAGGGTTCCCTTTTCTCCACACCCTCTCCAGCATTTATTGCTTGTAGACTTTTGGATAGCAGCCATTCTGACTGGTGTGAAATGATACCTCATTGTGGTTTTGATTTGCATTTCTCTAATTATGAGTGATGTTGAGCATCTTTTCATGTGTTTGTTAGCCATCTGTATGTCTTCTTTGCAGAAATGTCTGTTTAGTTCTTTGGCCCATTTTTTGATTGGGTCGTTTATTTTTCTGGAATTCAGCTGCAGAAGTTGCTTGTATATTTTTGAGATTAATTGTTTGTCTGTTGCTTCGTTTGCTATTATTTTCTCCCATTCTGAAGGCTGTCTTTTCACCTTGCTTATAGTTTCCTTTGTTGTGCAAAAGCTTTTAATTTTAATTAGATCCCATTTGTTTATTTTTGCTTTTATTTCCAATATTCTGGGAGGTGGGTCATGGAGGATCCTGCTGTGGTTTATGTCGGAGAGTGTTTTGCCTATGTTTTCCTCTAGGAGTTTTATAGTTTCTGGTCTTACGTTTAGATCTTTAATCCATTTTGAGTTTATTTTTGTGTATGGTGTTAGGAAGTGTTCTAGTTTCATTCTTTTACAAGTGGCTGACCAGTTTTCCCGGCACCACTTGTTAAAAAGATTGTCTTTTCTCCATTGTATATTCTTGCCTCCTTTGTCGAAGATAAGGTGTCCATAGGTGCGTGGGTTTATCTCTGGGCTTTCTATTTTGTTCCACTGATCTATATTTCTATCTTTGTGCCAGTACCATACTGTCTTGATGACTGTGGCTTTGTAGTAGAGCCTGAAGTCAGGCAGGTTGATTCCTCCAGTTCCATTCTTCTTCCTCAAGATTGCTTTGGCTATTCGAGGTTTCTTATATTTCCATACAAATTGTGAGATGATTTGTTCTAGTTCTGTGAAAAATACCATTGGTAGCTTGATAGGGATTGCATTGAATCTATAGATTGCTTTGGGTAGTATACTCATTTTCACTATATTAATTCTTCCAATCCATGAACACGGTATATTTCTCCATCTATTTGTGTCCTCCTTGATTTCTTTCATCAGTGTTTTATAGTTTTCTATATGTAAGTCTTTTGTTTCTTTAGGTAGATATATTCCTAAGTATTTTATTCTTTTTGTTGCAATGGTGAATGGTATTGTTTCCTTAATTTCTCTGTCTGTTTTCTCATTATTGGAGTATAGGAATGCAAGGGATTTCTCTGTGTTAATTTTATATCCTGCAACTTTACTATATTCATTGATTAACTCTAGTAATTTTCTAGTAGAGTCTTTAGGGTTTTCTATGTAGAGGATCATGTCATCTGCAAACAGTGAGAGTTTTACTTCTTCTTTTCCTATCTGTATTCCTTTTATTTCTTTTTCAGCTCTGATTGCTGTGGCCAAAACTTCCAAAACTATGTTGAATAGTAGTGGTGAAAGTGGGCATCCTTGGCTTGTTCCTGACTTTAGGGGAAATGCTTTCAATTTTTCACCATTGAGGATAATGTTTGCTGTGGGTTTGTCATATATAGCTTTTATTATGTTGAGATATGTTCCTTCTATTCCTGCTTTCTGGAGGGTTTTTATCATAAATGGATGCTGAATTTTGTCAAAGGCTTTTTCTGCATCTATTGAGATAACCATATGGTTTTCTTCTTTCAATTTGTTAATGTGGTGTATTACATTGATTGATTTGCGGATGTTAAAAAAACCTTGCATTCCTGGGATAAAGCCCACTTGGTCATGATGTATGATCTTTTTAATATGATGTTGGATTCTGTTTGCTAGAATTTTATTAAGGATTTTTGCATCTATGTTCATCAGTGATATTGGCCTGTAGTTTTCCTTTTTTGTGACATCTTTGTCTGGTTTTGGAATTAGGGTGATGGTGGCCTCATAGAATGAGTTTGGAAGTTTACCATCTTCTGCAATTTTCTGGAAGAGTTTGTGTAGGATAGGTGTTAGCTCTTCTGTAAATTTTTGGTAGAATTCCGCTGTGAAGCCGTCTGGTCCTGGGCTTTTGTTTGCTGGAAGATTTCTGATTACAGTTTCGATTTCCGTGCTTGTGATGGGTCTGTTAAGATCTTCTATTTCTTCCTGGTTCAGTTTTGGAAAGTTATACTTTTCTAAGAATTTGTCCATTTCTTCCAAGTTGTCCATTTTATTGGCATATAGCTGTTGGTAGTAGTCTCTTATGATCCTTTGTATTTCTGTGGAGTCTGTTGTGATCTCTCCATTTTCATTTCTAATTTTGTTGATCTGATTCTTCTCCCTTTGTTTCTTGATGAGTCTGGCTAATGCCTTGTCAATTTTGTTTATCTTCTCGAAAAACCAGCTTTTAGTTTTGTTGATTTTTGCTATGGTCTCTTTTGTTTCTTTTGCATTTATTTCTGCCCTAATTTTTAAGATTTCTTTCCTTCTACTGACCCTGGGGTTCTTCATTTCTTCCTTCTCTAGTTGCTTTAGGTGTAGAGTTAGTTGATTTATTTGATTTTTTTCTTGTTTCTTGAGGTACATCTGTATTGCTATGAACCTTCCCCTTAGTATTGCTTTTACAGTGTCCCACAGGTTTTGGGTTGTTGTGTTTTCATTTTCATTCGTTTCTATGCATAATTTGATTTCTTTTTTGATTTCTTCTGTGATTTGTTGCTTATTCAGAAGCGCGTTGTTTAGCCTCCATATGTTGGAATTTTTAATAGTTTTTTTTCCTGTAATTGAGGTCTAATCTTACTGCATTGTGGTCAGAGAAGATGGCTGGGATGATTTCAATTTTTTTGAATTTACCAAGGCTAGATTTATGGCCCAGGATGTGATCTATCCTGGAGAAAGTTCCATGTGCACTTGAGAAAAAGGTAAAATTGATTGTTTTGGGGTGGAAAGTCCTGTAAATATCAATTAAATCTAATTTGTCTATTGTATCATTTAAAGTTTGTGTTTCCTTGTTAATTTTCTGTTTAGTTGATCTATCCATATGCGTGAGTGGAGTATTAAAGTCTCCCACTATTATTGTGTTATTGTTAATTTCCCCTTTCATACTTGTTAGTATTTGCCTTATATATTGTGGTGCTCCTATGTTGGGTGCATATATATTTATGATTGTTACATCTTCTTCTTGGATTGATCCTTTGATCTTTATGTAGTGTCCTTCTTTGTCCCTTTTCACATCCTTTATTTTAAAGTCTATTTTATCTGAAATGAGTATTGCGACTCCTGCTTTCTTTTGGTCTCCGTTTGCATGAAATATGTTTTTCCATCCCTTCACATTCAGCCTGTGTGTGTCCCTAGTTTTGAGGTGGGTCTCTTGTAGACAGCATATATAAGGGTCTTGTTTTTGTATCCATTCAGCCAGCCTTTGTCTTTTGGTTGGGGCATTCAACCCATTTACATTTAAGGTAATTATTGATAAGTATGATCCCGTTGCCATTTACTTTGTTGTTTTGAGTTCGTGTTGAAACATCCTTTCTGTGTTTCCTGTTTAGAGAAGATCCTTTAGCATTTGTTGGAGAGCTGGTTTGGTGGTGCTGAATTCCCTCAGCTCTTGCTTGTCTGTAAAGCTTTTGAATTCTCCTTCATATCTGAATGAGATCCTTGCTGGGTACAGTAATCTGGGTTGTAGATTATTCTCTTTCATTACTTTAAGTATGTCCTGCCATTCCCTTCTAGCCTGAAGGGTTTCTATTGAAAGATCAGCTGTTATCCTTATGGGGATCCCCTTGTGTGTTATTTGTTGTTTTTCCCTTGCTGCTTTTAATATTTGTTCTTTGTGTTTGATCTTTGTTAATTTGATTAATATGTGTCTTGGGGTGTTTTGCCTTGGGTTTATCCTGTTTGGAACTCTCTGGGTTTCTTGGACTTCTGTGACTATTTCTTTCCTCATTTTAGGGAAATTTTCAACTATTATCTCCTCGAGTATTTTTTCATGGCCTTTCCTTTTATCTTCTTCTTCTGGGACTCCTATGATTCGAATGTTGGGGCGTTTCATATTGTCCCAGAGGTCCCTGAGGTTTTCTTCATTTCTTTTGATTCTTTTTTCTTTTTTCCTCTCTGCTTCGTTTATTTCCATCATTCTATCTTCTACCTCACTTATCCTATCTTCTGCCTCCGTTATTCTACTGTTGGTTCCCTCCAGAGTGTCTTTTATCTCCTTTATTTCATTATTCATTCTATATTGACTCCTTTTTATTTCTTCTAAGTCCTTGATAAACATTTCTTGCATCTTCTCAATCCTTGTCTCCAGGCTATTTATCTGTAACTCCATTTTGCTTTCAAGATTTTGGATCATTTTTATTATTATCATTATTCTAAATTCTTTTTCAGATAGATTCCCTATCTCCTTCTCTTTTGTTTGGTTTTGTGGGCATTTCTCATTTTCCTTTACTTGCTGAGTATTTCTCTGCCTTTTCTTCTTGTTTAGATTGCTGTGTTAGGCGTGGCCCTTCTGTATTCTGGTAGTATGAAGTTCCTCTTTATTGTGGAGGTTCCTCACTGTGGTTGGGGTTGGACAGGTGGCTTGTCAAGGCTTCCTGGTTGGGGGAGCTTGTGTCGGTGTTCTGGTGGGTGGAGCTGGATTTCTGCTCTCTAGAGTGCAATGGAGTGACCAGTATTAATTTTTGAGATGTCTATGGATTTGGTGTGCCTCTGGGCAGCCTGTATATTGATGCTCAGGGCTATGTTCCTGCGTTGCTGGAGAATTTGCGTGGTATGTCTTGCTCTGGAACTTATTGGCTCTTGGGTGGAGCTTGGTTTCAGTGTATATGTGGAGGCTATTGGATGGTCTCTTATTAATTAATGTTTCCCCTGGCTTTCAGTCTTATTCTTGCAGTAGCCTCAAGACTTCTCCTTCCATACAGCATCAATAATAAAACTTTTAGGTTAATGGTGAAAAGATTCTCTACAGTGAGGGATACCCAGAAAGGTTCACTGAGTTACATGGAGAGATGTGGTGGTGGTGGGGGGTTTGAGGTGACCAGGAGGGGAAGAGGGGAATTCAAATGTGGAGAGAGCAATCTAGCCAGTAAGCACTTCCCTCTATGCTTTCCACAGTTTGGAACCCTCAGAGTGGTTCACAGAGATACATAGAGAGGGGGGAGGAAGGTAATAGAGGTGAGCATGAGTAGAAAGGGAGGAATCAAGAGGGGAGAGAGAGATCTGGGCAGTATCCTGTTCCTGAAGTGTTCTCCGGTACCCAGAACACCCTCAGAGATTCAAAGAATTGGGTTGAGAAGAGAAGGAGGAGGGTGGGAGATAGAGGTTCCCTGGGGGAGAAGAAAGAGCATCAATAGGGGGAGAGAGTAATCAGGCCAGTGATCACACTCCTGAGTAAAAATGGGTCCTAAAGATTGGGTTCTTAAATGTACAAAATTGATATCAAATATGTAAAACAAAGATTAAAAATCTAGAGTAGAGGTTAGACTCTTATAAAACTTACAATATAAAAAAAAAAAAGGAAACAGTGTAAAAAGAAAAAAAACAGTAAAACAGTAAAAAAAGAAACAGTAAAAAAAGTAAAACAGGAAAAAAACAGTAAAAAAAGAAAACACAAAAGGTATAAGATATATGTATGCAGTTTGCTTCAAAAATAGAGGTTTTTTTTTTTTGCAAGTTAATAGTGGGTTATGAAAATGAAAGTTAAAGGTGTAATAGAGGACTTGAAGAAAAAGGAAAGAAGAGAAAAAAAATTTTTTTATTTAAAAAAAATTAAAAAAAAAAAAAATAGTAAAAAAATATATATCCCGGACTTTCTCTGGAGCTGTTGTGAGCAGTGTGGGGTCTGCTCAGTTTCAGATAGATCCTTATTCCTGCTTATACTTTTCGAGATCTATAGGTCCTTTTCAATGCAGTCGGTATTAACTACAGGGATTTTAATCTGTTGGCCTGTCACTTCCAAAGCGCTTCCCTCTGTTTATTTGGCTTCTGTTTGGAGGTCTCTTCAGTATCTAATTTCCGCCCTGCAACAAAGGGGTGGAGGTTGTCTCTTTAGGTTCGCTTGTTCAATCGTGCTGTGGGGAGGAAGGAACACTGCAAACCTGGCGTGTGTGTGGTGAGCTCGCAGTGTCTCGGCCGCACTGGGTTCGCCCCCGCTCACCGCGTGTGTGCTTTCCCTGTCTACCCTGCTCAGGCTTCAGGTTACTCAGCCGGGGAGTGGGCCAGGGAGTGGGCCCTGAGATGCGTGCACTTCCCAGGTCTAAGCCGCTCAGGTTCAGGCTCCCGGTTACTCCACAAAGGCGCAGACTCGGTTTCGCCCACAGCTTGTGCCGTTCCCGGTCGGAGCTGCTCAGGCGGCCAGGAGTTTGGCGAGCGCGCTCTCCCCTGTTGGGGCGGTGCGGCTTATCACCTCCCTGGTCCCCGCCTCGGTTTATGGGCGCGCCCGGCTCCGGTGTGCTTTGTGTTGGTTCTGGGGAGCTGGTCTCTGGCTGCGACCCTCCCGGCGGCTGTCGACCCTCCAGGATCTCAGGCTGTCTTTGCTTAGAAACTGGGAGCCTGTTTGCAGTTTGGTAGGGGGTGCCCTCTCTGCGGCCGAGTTTGCCCCTTTCCGGCTCTGGCTGGCCCCGCCTGCCTGCTGTGTCCGGCGGGGGATGGGGCGGTCCGCCGCCGGCTAGCTCTCCTCTGGTATCGCTCAGTCCTTTGTTCTGTGAGCGGGCCGGCAGTGCCTTAGAGTCGGGCTTTTCGCGGGATAGTTCTCCCTCTCTGGCTGTCCCACAGTTTAGGTTACTATCTCTCGTTAGCTCTCTCAGATTGCCCTCAGAGCACTCGGGCCCGGTCCTTACCCTAGGCAGTGCCGCCCGCTCCTCTCCGTTCAGCCCCCACTTGCTGGTGGCGGATGATGCGAGCGTCTGGGGTTCTTTGCTGGGAGTTGCTTTAGGCATGTAATCTGTGGGTTTTATTTATTTTTTCCTCCCAGTTACGTTGCCCTCCGAGATAAGAAATCTTCCCCCACACCCGCAGGTGAGAGGGTTTCCTGATGCTTGGAAATTTCTCCTCTTTTACGACTCCCTCCCCGGGACGGGTCTCCGTCCCTAACTCTTTTGTCTCTCTTTTTATCTTTTATAATTTCTCCTATCTCTTTTGAAGATAATGCGCTGTCTTTGTGGAAGCCTGACGTCCTCTGCCAGCCTTCAGAAGTAGTTTTGTGAAGTTTGCTCAGCGGTCAGATGTTCTTTCGATAAGTTTGTGGAGGAGAGAGTGGTCTCCCCGCCCTATTCCTCCGCCATCTTAGCCCCGCCTCCCTCCTCTCATATACTTTAAATCATTCCTGCTGCTGCTGCTAAGTCGCTTCAGTCGTGTCCGACTCTGTGCGACCCCATAGACGGCAGCCCACCAGGCTCCCCCGTCCCTGGGATTCTCCAGGCAAGAACACTGGAGTGGGTTGCCATTTCCTTCTCCAATGCTCTGAAAGTGAAAAGTGAAAGTGAAGTCGCTCAGTCGTGCCTGACTCTTAGCGACCCCATGGACTGTAGCCTACCAGGCTCCTCCGTCCAGGGATTTTCCAGGCAAGAGTACTGGAGTGGGGTGCCATTGCCTTCTCCGCAAATCATTCCTAGAATACTGATAATACCTAATACTATGTAAGTGCTATGCAGATGCTTAGCATGTGGCAAATTCAAGTTTTGCTTTGAAGGACTTGCTAAAATTTCTTTCAAATACATTTTTAAAAAGGTTGGTTGAATCTACAGATATGAAAGCTGTGAATATGAAGAGCTGACTGTACCTTTTTCTTCTTAGCTTCAGAAGAATAGATTTAGGTATAAATTTTAAAAAATCATGTCCATTTGTCCGAGGATATAATTTTAGAAAGATATTTTTAGAGAAATATTCTTCCCTTATGAAAAAAAATATATGAAAAGAAGCACTGTTCCTTTATCTAGATTAGGATTTCTGGGGGTGGGGGGGAAGACCTTTCACTTGAGTGAAAAGTGAAAGTCACTCAGTCGTGTCCGACTTTTTGCGACCCCATGGGCTATACAGTCCATGGAGTTCTCCAGGCCAGAATACTGGAGTGGGTAGCCTTTCCCTTCTCTACAGGATCTTCCCAACCCAGGAATTGAACACAGGTCTCCTGCATTGCAGGTGGATTCTTTACCAGCTGAGCCACAAGGGAAGCCCAAGAACACTGTAGCCTATCCCTTTTCCAAGTGATCTTCCTGACCCAGGGATCAAACCAGGGCCTCCTGCATTGCAGGTGGATTCTTTACCAACTGAGCTATCTGTTTTAGCTTCAAAGGTCATGGTAGCTTTTTGTTAGTTTAATAAACACCTACTATATATATTTTGAAATTTTCCAGATTATGGAAGTACAACAGAATAGCAGAAATGGTCTCTATTCTCTCCAAATTTACTTTTCCATTGATGAGACAAGACAAAGGTTAAAAAAGAAATTATAACATAAAAACTCAACTGGAGACAACTTGCAAGAATGTACATAATTTAGACAGAGATAAATGACAGAGACACATGGTCAGTAAAATTAATGAAAGATGTATTTGTATTAGTACAATTTAATTTATGTCTGGAAGTCTATAAGGAGGTTGAAATAACTGGAACCTGATTGAGATTCTTGACTTGTTGTGTTTATAAAATAATAGGCATATGTTAAAAGATATGACAATTCTCATCAAAATCTATATTTGGGGTTTTCTTTATGATGATCTATATGTAAGAAGGGAAAAGGCATGAAACCTAAATATGTCTGCATACTCACATAAAATAAATTAATAATATATATATCTGTCAATATTTGAATAAAACCTATGCAATTTAGGCAACCATTGTCATCTGTTTAATTTTTAGCAGGTTGCCAATGTAGAGTTCTCAAATCTGACTTATGCTTTGACTTTTTCATTCAAATGGTTTTGTGTTATATCCAACAAAGAAAAATCTATATTTAAGGGCAGAAATCACCTCTAGTAAAATTCATAATTTATAAACATTCATAATTCTATGTCTATCGATTTTATCTACTAGTAACTTCATACAGGTCCTACATGTGTTTCTATATGTATATATTAATACAAATATATTTCTCAAGCTCATTTTTAAGGCATTGAATATTTTTGCAGCTTTGTAAAGTTTATCATTTTATACTGTTCTTGGAAATGCCTCCCAAATATATTAGTGGGTCAAATGGTTCATTATTTTGCTATGTCTATCAAAAAGAGAGTGAAAATTTCAGCCTCTTTCTATTACATTTTCTCAAATAGTTTTTGAGTCACACCCAAACACAAATGAAATTTTCTGTCTAAAGCAAATCTTCCTCTTAGAGACAAGCAGCATGTTTGAGAAGAATACAACTTCATCCTGGAATCATTGTCCTATTTTATTAATTTTCTCAGCTACTTACTATTTGAAAGTTATGTATTTAATTATAGTTAACTCTGTATAAGTCAACATGAATATTGCGTATAAGCTATATAAATTTCCTACTTGGAAGAAAAATTGGACAAATCTAATCACTTTCAGGGTCAAACAATAAAGAGAATATGGATAAATTTTTTTAGTCATAGTCTCTTTCTTTGTGAATGAGTCAACTGAGTTTGGATACTGGTAGGGCATTGAAGATTTCTAATATCAAATATATTTGTTAGCTCACAAGGTAATATTGTCAGTGAATGGTCACTAACCCAATGGTCATTGATAAAAGTGAAAACATTTAGCCAAAGAAATCATAACTTTTGCTTGAGGTATGTAGAGAGAATAATTGGTGAATTTGTTCTTCCTTGTTCTGCCTATTCACTTCATCTCTACACTTATTCATTAGGTGTATAAAAACTACACAATAGTTAACCACACTTTCTGAGATTATTACATTAGATCTCCTAGGTAGCAATAATGAGCGATAACCAGGAGTGGGCTGGGCCTGGAAGACCCAGGCAGTTGGGGTGGGGGTAACAGAGGCACACACAAAGAAATCTGTGGGTCCAGAGTGAATGGGTAGAAGGCAAACCCAGAAGACTAGACCAGGAGATGGTTGGGAATCTAGGGAGTCAAAGGTCAGGGTGAAGGCACAGGTTCAAAATCCAGCTAAGTTTGGGTATGGTATTAGTAAGTAGAAATAAACCCAATCCAAAGGCAAAGTCTGTTCTGGTGTCCTGAATGTTAAGAGAGACAGTCACAGTAGAGCAGAGTTTCTCAGCTTCTGCACTGTTGACATCTGTGGTTGGAGGTCTTTGCTGTGAGGCTGTCTTGCGCATTATAGGATGCTGAGTTCCACGCCTGGCATTGACTCACTAGTTGCCAGTAGCACTTCTCTTCCTCTAGTTGTGAGTAACAAAAATGTCTCAAATTGTTCTCAGAAGGTCAAAATCACCACTATTAGGGAAACCCTACAGTAAAGAAATTTGACTTTCCCTCCAAAAAAAGGGAAGGTGGTGATTTGATCCTATCTTTCAAGTTTCCAACATGATGATTCTTTGATCTAATCTCAAAACTGAGAATATGACATTCTTATTATGAGGAAAATTAATGTCCTTAAATTTTCTGTTAGGACTTAGAGTCCAATAAAAAAAATTGACTTCCACATTCAAGATCAGAACTTGTGTTTTTATGCTTTGTTTTTTATATTCACTTAAAACTACACAAAATAAATCCTACCCACTGAAAAATCCAAACCTTTTATGTAAAGAACAAAGAGATTTCTGACTTGAATCATACAAATATTACTTGCTGTAGGCTATGAAATGACACATGTAACTATAAATTATTTGTAACTAAAGTGTACGATAATTCCGTAAGCTGCCAGACTTCTAACAAATACTCCCAGAAAGAAAAAGTCATGTGAGCTTCACCCACAGAAAGACATAAAACTGTTCAAAAAAACCTGTTGCTGGTTTCTTTCCTCCAAAGTTCCTAATGCATTTTCCTGATGGGCTCTATTAAGGGCTAAATATGTTCCCCCAACACTCATATTTTGAAGCCCTAACCATCTATCTGTCCAACCAGTCCATCCTAAAGGAAATCAGTCTTGAATATTCATTGGAAGGACTGATGCTGAAGCTGAAACTCCAGCACTTTGGCCACCTGATGTGAAGAACTGACTCATTTGAAAAGATCCTAATGCTGGGAAAGATTGTAGGCAGGAGGAGAAGGGGATGACAGAGGATGAGATGGTTGGATGGCATCACCAACTCAATGGACATGAGTTTGAGTAAGCTCCGGGAGTTGGTGATGGACAAGGAAGCCTGGCATACTACAGTCCATGGGGTTGCAAAGAGTTGGACACGACTGAGCAGCTGAACTGAACTATCTGTGACTACTTGGAGATAGGGTTTTAAAGAAGTAATTAAATTAACATGAATTTACTGGGTGGACCCTGATCCAATATGAATCATGTCCCTGTAAGAAGAGGAGACTGAGACAAAGACACACACAGAGGGAAGACCACAGGAAGACACAGGATGAAGACGGCCGTCAACAAGCCAAGGAGAGAGGCTGGCAAATAAACCAGCCCCTCCAACACCCTGATTCTGAACTTCTAGTCTTCAGAATTGTGAGAAAATAAATTTCAGTTGTTTGAGCCATCCAATTTGTGACAATTTATTGTGGCAACCCTGATAAACTAATACAGACACTCTTCCATCTTCTCCTGTGATCCCTTTGACTTCCTAGTGACCACTTATCTACAGAAAATTTTACCACACTACCTGTATGAGTTAGATGGAATTTGATTTTGAAATCTGTAACAAGGTACCAACTTGACTCATATTAGAGTGGTTTCATAAGGAAAAATCCAGATATTAGAAGGAAGAGAAGCCTAGCAGGTTTGAAAAGTGATGAGAATCAGATGAAATCAGGGAGACTTTCTCGATGGTCCAGATTTCTCTTAGGATTTGACCCCAGCCTTCTCAGAAGACCCTCTTATTACTTGTGCAATGACAGATACCATTTTCAGTTTTAAAATACAGCTCTGTTACTCCCTAGCTGTATGTCTCACTTTTCTGAAGTGTGCATCATTTTCCATATCAAAAAAGTAGGGCTGCTATCGTGCTGACTTTCTCAGAGTTATCATGATTTAACTGATCTAATCTATGTATCTTATGACTGATAGAAAGCAATCCATAAAGTTAGCATTATGCCTATTAGTAACCTCAAGCAGTAGTAATGCTTGTGTTGTATCTTTATTATGATCATTTCTGGTCTAACTTCTATTGTTTTCTCATTCATTTTGTCTTAGTCTCTATTACGAAACTTAAAGACATGGGACTACAGTATCCCCAAACACAGAGATCTGGTTTAATATAAAAATGACTTTTTCCCCTAAACTATGATCATTATTGCATTGGGAAGGGTTAAGAAGACTAGCTAGATAATCTGAAGTCAGTCCAGGGAGTATGTGCAAGTCAGAAAAATTATATTCCAATCAAAGATAGTATGGTAATGAATTAACCATAAATTCAAATTGTGGACAGATAATGTATATCATCTATATTAGCAGTCACATATTCCATTAGAAGTCACTTTTATTTCATATTTAGAATTTGCAAATGGCTGATGTCTCAGCATTGCAGAAATACTGAACAATATTGGAGGATTTTGACATTTAGTTTAAAAATGTACTTATTATTAGAAATATGTAATAGAAATAATTTCATGAGCACAGCATGATTCAAAGCACTGATGTGAAACTGAGAATGATTTTATTATTATTTCACTAGCTCGAGTGCTAAGAAGCATTTTGGGTATATTTAAAGTAGCAATTTTCAAACAATAATTTATTTGCATAGTTATTAATACATTCTAGACCACTAAAACTCTCTATTTTTTAAAAGTTGTAATATGATTTTTGGCTTTGCATCACTGGAAAAAACACCTGCTGATGGATAGATTTGTTTTAATAGCAATGCATTATACTTATACAATTATTTTTTTCCTCGTATGTTAGAGTGAAAGCAAGTTTTCATTTTCAGAGGCTTAAAAATGAATATGATGTCATTATTGCCAAACATATCAAGGAATTCAAAATTTATAAAATCTTATAAATCATGCTGTGGTGTTGACAAGACATTTACAATCACATAGCATAGCAAGGTGCATTTTTTACATGAATGGACATTTTCTTTTAAGAAGACTTTAAAATACAGAAATTTGCTCACCATGATTATACAGGAAATAAACAGGGAAGATGGAACAAGGAGATTGAAACAGAAAGGATTCATGAGATTATGGAGAGAAGAATTTATTAAATTCAACTCATATCAGCAACTACTTATTAAACAGCTATTATGTGCTTTATATTTTGGAAAACACTGAGCTGCTTGAAAAAATGAATACAAGTGAAACAAGGAGGGGAAGGAGGAGGAGGAAAAAGATAAAAAAGATCACAACCCTGATCTTCTTCATCACATGGGAGTCTCTCTGGGTTGACGTTATGTTCCAGTTAGGGGATAAAAGTTAAAGTCCCAAATGAAATACATTTAGTAGGTTCACTTTCCAATTATAACATTAGGGAGGACTTCAAATCACTCAGGAGAACTTAGCTCATCTTGATCATCTGCACAGAGTGGAACATTTCCAGTATTTTCTGTAGCTGTTCTGTTGCTAGGCAACCGATCCTGATTTGAGGGTGGACGGGGCATTTTCTCTATCATGAGACTCTGACAGGTTGCTTAAGAGGGTGGCAGGCACCAGTAGTCTTCATTCACAACTTCTTATCAGCCAGAATCACAAGTTAGATGAAAAACCACTTGAGATGGGCATAAAAACCTCAAAAAAGACTTTCTGAAAGGCAGGCCCCACAGTGTTCATCAGTTCAGTCCCTCAGTCATGTCCAACTCATTGCAACCCCACGGACTGCAGCACGCCAGGCTTCCCTGTCCATCACCATCTCCCAGAGCTTGCACAAACTCATGTCCATTGAGTCGGTGATGCCATCCAACCATCTCATCCTCTATCATCCCTTTCTCCTCCTGAACATCAGGGTTTGTTCCAGTGAGTCAGTTCTTTGCATCAGGTGGCCAAAGTATTGGAGCTTCAGCTTTAGCATCAGTCCTTCCAATGAATATTCAGAACCAATTTCCTTTAGGATGGACTGGTTTGATTTCCTTGCAGTCTAAGGGACTGTCAAGAGTCTTCTCCAACACCACAGTTTAAAAGCATCACTTCTGTGGCATTCGGCTTTCTTTATGATCCAACTCTCACATCTATACATGACTACTGGAAAAGCCATAGCTTTGACCATATGGACCTTTGTTGGTAAAGTAATGTCTCTGATTTTTAATATGCTGTCTAGGTTTGTTGTAGCTTTTCTTCCAAGGAGCAAGCATCTTTTAATTTCAAGGCTGCAGTCACCATCTGCACTGATTTTGGAGCCCAAGAAAATAAAGTCTGTACCTGTTTCCATTGCTTCCCCATCTATTTGCCATGAAGTGATGGGACCGCATGCCATGATCTTAGTTTTTTGAATGTTGAGTTTTAAGCCAGCTTTCTCACTCTCCTCTTTCACTTTCATCAAGATGCTCTTTAGTTCCTCTTTGCTTTCTGCCATCAGGCTCGTGTCACCTACATATCTGAGGTCATTGATAGTTCTCCTGGAGATCTTGATTTCAGCTTGTGCTTCATCTAGCCTAGCATTTTGCATGATGTACTCTGCTTAGAAGTTAAATAAGCAGGGTGACAATATACAGCCTTGACATACTCCTTTCCCAATTTGGAAATAGTCCATTATTCCATGTCCAGTTCTAACTATTGCTTCTTGACCTGCATATAGGTTTCTCAGGAGGCAGGTAAGGTGGTCCAGTATTCCCAATCCTTTAAGGATTTTCCACAGTTTGTTGTGACCCACACAGTTAAAGGCTTTAGCACAGTCAATGAAGCAGAAGTGGTTGTTTTCTGGAATTCTCTTGCTTTTTCTGTGATCCAAAGGATGTTGGCAATTTGATCCCTGGTTCCTCTGTCTTTCCAAAATCCAGTTTGAACATCTGGAAGTTCTCAGTTCATGTACTGTTGAAGCCTAGCTTGGAGAATTTTGAGCATTACTTTGCTAGCATGTGAGATAAATGCAACTGTGCGGTAGTTTGGACATTCTTTGGCATTGCCTTTATTTGGGATTGGAATGAAAACTGACCTTTTTCCAGTCCTGTGGCCACTGCTGAGTTTTCCAAATTTGCTGGCATATTGAATGCAGCACTTTCACAGCACCATCTGTTAGAATTTGAAATAGCTCAACTGGAATTTCATCACCTCCACTAGCTTTCTTTGTAGTGATGCTTCCGAAGGCCCACTTGACTTCACACTCTAGAATGTCTGGCTCTAGGTGACTGATCACACCATCGTGGTTATCTGGGTCATTAAGATCTTTTTTGTGTAGTTCTGTGTATTCTTGCCACCTCTTCTTAATCTCTCTGCTTCTGTTACGTCCATACCATTTCTGTCCTTCATTGTGCCCATCTTTGCATGAATTGTTCCCTTGATAGCTCTAATTTTCTTGAAGAGATCTCTAGTCTTTCTCTTTCTAATTTTTCCCTCTATTTCTTTGCACTGATCACTTAAGAGGACTTTCTTATCTCTCCTTGCTATTCTTTAGAACTCTCATGGCAGTTTGAAATTACCTGGGAGTCGTTCTTTACTATAGCTGAAAAAAGTGCATAGGGCACCAGAACATAGTAGAAATATAAAAATAGTAAGGTATGCACAGGCTGGAAGAGGGATAGTGGGGGTGATGTTCAAATGAACCAAGTACAGTTAATGGCACATTTGATGAATGTAAATCATTTACTCAAGGTTCTTTAATAACCCTGAGGTTTCTCCTACTTTCTAAAAAGAAGTGTGAAATAAGATGAGTGCCTACCTTTTTCAGGTTGGCCTAGAAAGCACTGCTCTCTCTACTGCAATTTGGGGTGATAAAACTGGGGAGAAGAGGGATGGAGTGCGGCAATAATCTGAATTGTGCCCACAAATATTAATGGGTTTTGTACAATTTCTAACATGTTTAACATGGTGGTGTGTTCACAGACCTGGACGACTTACAAGTACAGGGAAAAAAATCACAGGACATGAAATTTAGGGCAAGAGAAAATATCGTTTGGTCCAGCCCCTCACTTTTAAAGTGAGGGACTGAGACTCAGGAGATGAACCACCTTTCCCAAAGACAACACAGTGACCTGGCAAGAGATATCGAGCCTGGATTTCCTGTCACCTCCTTTAGATCTTAAAAAGTAAAACACAAGTTGTCAGATGTGACTGATGTATGGAAATCACACTTGAAACACTATTTAGGAGGCAAAATAAAGTAGTAGAACTACAAGAGATGCCCTAACTTTTTCAACTTCCAAATTCAAAGGAAACAAACTGCTCTACTCACCTGCTGGGAAAAACTCGCCCATTTTCTTTTTGTAGATTTTGAAGTCAACTTCTAGGAAGACACAGAAGATGATCCGATCCACCTAGGGGCAAACAATAGATACCTAAAGTGAGAGGAAATATGGCAAATGCACTCCCAGAACATGGGCTTGGAACAAAAAATAAACAGAAGACCCTTTCACAGATTTTTGGTGCTATACTGCTAAGTGTATGAGAGCACTGAGTGAAGTTCACACATGTGAGTGTGTGTGTTTGTGAATGCACTCTCTATGTAAACAAACCCACGGGCAATTTGGTGGAAAGATGTTGTATAAATCAAATAAGAAATAATAAATGACAATAAGCCACTTTGCAGCAAGCTATAAATAAGATCTGAGATTCCACCAGGATACCTAGACTTTTATGTTCTATTAAACACAAGAGGTGTACAGCGGAATGACAATAAAGTATGTCAGTAAACAGAGAGCTCTTTGTCCTACCTTGTTAAACAAATACATTTATCAAAACTGTTAGTATTTGAACATGACCTAAAAAGCTTCACACAGTATAATTTGTATGCAGTCACTTGCTTTTAGCTTTATATACTTGGAAATGCAGCAGAAATAAACTATAATTAGTTGACAGTACATGAGGCCAATATAACTAATCTGGTAGGTTATTACTGAATAAGGAAATGCCACTTCAGAAGTAAAATGTTTGCACAGTCCCTTTTTTCTCTTTCGAGAGCTTCTGCATGTAAGGAGTTTCTCTGAGACATTCCTAGAGTAATTGGTACCAGAGAAGAGAGATGGGGTACACCTAACAGCTCAGGGATATCTGATATTAAATCAGTGACTCAATTTTGTGTCTTGAAAACTAATACCCCCTTTGTTCCTTTATTTTAACAATGTACAAAAAGTTAAAAGTTACTCCACCCATCAAATTGCAACTGGCAATTGAGCGGAACATCAGTTGGGAACAGAAGTGGGGTGTGTGTGCGACAAGACAGGAACAAACCCAAATGTATTTCATCTATCCAACCTCTCAGCTCTCCCAGCCTGTAGGGGATAGAGTCACATGAGCCAAGTCCCAGAGTTCCTAGGAGGAGAGCGATCTACATAACTGGGAGGGGAGAGAGAGGATTAGGACATGAAGAATCACCAGGATTCCCTGATGGAGGCTCAGAGATGTGACTTTCTGATCCCTGCACAAGGCTAGACCCCCAGCTAAGTAGACTGCCTCCTGGGCAGTCACTGGACTTTAACACAAACCATGCATCTCCAGCCACTGTTCCCACCAGGTGGAGAGAGCACCTTGCCTTCAGAAATGGAAGGACTGGGGTACAAATAACCCTGCTTTACTTTCCCTCTATTCACCTGAGTTTCTGGTGTCCAGTCCTGCCTACAAGGCATTAACATTTTCGACAAATGTAAAAACTCACTATCAACTCACTCTCCAGGTTATGTAAACATTTAGTTGAATCAATGATTAACTATATGTACAATACTGAATGCTCACCTCCAGTTTCCCTATGGCGTGTTTATGCCCTGTAGCTAAAGATAAAAATCATAATGTCGAGCATTAAAAATGAGTTACAAAAGGACATACATGCTCTGATGCCACTATACAAAATTTTAAAACACAAATATACCAGACTGTAGAGATCCGTTCATAAGCACTAACTCCCAGAAACATATGTAGGAATGTTGCACATTAACTTCAAGACAATGATGATTTCTGGAAACGGAGGGAAGGTAAAATGATGGACTGGTAAGGCTTTAACTGAATAGGGGATATTTTATTTATATAGAAAGAAAAGAGATTTAAGAAAAAATATGGTGATGGGTAACTGCTATTAGTTATGGGGGTAGGTACATAGATATCATATTCTATACTCATTCTATACCTTTCTATATATATGAAATACATCATAATTAAAAGTCCTAACATTAAAAATAAGATTCTGTTACTATTCAGTCATAAAAATGAAATAATATCATTTGCAGCAACATAGATGGACCTAGAGATTATCCCACAAAGTCAGAAAGAGGACAAATATCATATGATATCACTTACATGTGGAATCCAAAATATGATACAAATGAACTTATCTATGAAACAGAAACAGACTCACAAACAGAGAGAGCAGACTTGTGGTGGCCAAAGGGAAGGAGAGGTAGGGTAGGGATGGGGTGGGAGTTTGGGATTAGTAGATGCAAACTATTTTATATTGAATGGACAAACAACAAAGTCCTATTGTACAGTTCTGTGAACTATATTCAATATCCTGTGATAAATCATAGTGGAAAATAATATGAAAAAGAATATATATATATGTATGTATAACTGAATCACTTTCCTGTATGGCAGAAATTAACACAATATTGTAAATCAATTATAGTTCAATAAAATAAGTTAAAAAAGTAAGATTCTGTGTTAGACATACTCTACTCTTCAGCTTCAGTAAACTACTTATGATTTCCAAACACCATAATTATTCTCACTTTTGTGCTTGTGATGGTTGACTTTTTCCTCCAGGCTTCAAACGATCGGATTATTTCTAAAGTCCTTTAATTAAGATCAAAATCAAAACAAGAAAATTTGGTTCAAAGCAGATCTAAGAAGAACAAGCCAAGCCAGACAGTCTCATTTGTACTCATTTCTCCTTATTTTTATGTTCACTTACTATAAACTGTGGAATTAAAAAAGGAAAACACTTATGCTGCATGTGTGTGTGTGTGTGTGTGGAGTACATTTGTTGGGGGGGAGGGAAGGTTAGTGGTGATGTTATTCACTGCTATTAAGTGTACTTTTAGGCATTACAGACTAAATCCAGATTTCTTAAATATTGCATGGAATTATAATCCACATTTTAACATTTTAGGGTTTGTTACCATGAAAATGGTATGGGTCCAAAATTCAGCAGCCTGATTTATTCTTTTTTAGTTTAAACTAATTGGGTGGCCCAGTTCTCTGCCCTTATCCTTAGGCATAACACTGAAAATATCTTGGAAGCAAGTTAAATCCAATAATTAATCTCATTTGCCAAGTACTTGTTATATACACATTTGTGTATATAACATAATACATATATGTGTATTCTCATACATATATATGCTTGGGGTTATTGTTGGATAAGAGCTCATTTAGCTGGCAAGCTCTGTGTTTATAAACTCATCACGGGTATTGGTCACCACTTGTGGTGGGCTGTATTTTCCAGGATGGCGTGCAAGATACCCCATCCTTCAGGTTCCTCTTACGATGTAATGCTGATCATCCTCTCATTGAGAGGTGGGGTCTATATTTCCTTCTCTTGAATCTGGGAGTGCCTAGAACCCTTGCAGAAATGCTATGTGAGTTCTGGGTCTATGTCATGAAGGGTGATACAGTTTCTGCCTGGTTCTCTTGGGATGTTCGCTCTCATACCTAATCACTGTGTCCCGAGAATCAGAGGTCCCTGGAGAATTCATGTGCAGAAGGTCTAGTCAACAGACCTAGCTGGAAGCCCTTGGGTGATTTCAGCTCCTAGCTTTTGAGCTACTCTAGGTAATACCATCTGGGCCAGAGACGAGCCCTTCCTACTGAATTCTGCTCAAACTGTAGATTCATGCACAAAACACAGAAAGGCATAGTTAGAAATTGGATATTCTTCTAGCTCCTGCCTATTGCCATTTTTGGATTCTTGCTTCTTCAGCTGCATGATATTGACTCCTATTGAAAAGCTCAGACTGACTGGATCAAGTAGAAGTCACAATGCAATGACAAGAAGAATATAGACAGTCTAATTGCTACACAGTTGAGAGATAGGAAATCTGAGGAAAGAAGGAAGGAAGGACCTGGGTGATCCATTCTAGCTGCTAGTAAATTTCATGAGCACGTGGAAAGATGCCTCAGTATTGAGGCTTTGGAGCATGATTTCAATTTTCTTCTATACTAGGTATAAATAAAATGACTTTGTACAAATGGTTGTTCTTGAGAGACTATATTTATTCACTTGTTCTTCAGATATTAATTGAGCACCTTCAGTTTGTGGATCTTAGCAAGTGTCTCATAAGAAAACTTGAACCCAGAACTGGGGCATTTTTATTCCACCCAAGGTCAAACAATTAGTGGCAGAATCCCAGGCCTCTTAACTTCACACGAAGGGTTCTTTCTGTGATGTCACCCAGATGGTGACCCGAGGGACTGAGTTTCTAGACCTGTCACTTGCTCTGGGACACTGGACAAGCCATCATCTCTCTGGGTCTCAGTGTTCATGTCTTATAAGGAAAGGATTGTGTTATATCATCTCTATAGTTTCTTTCTTCTTTTTTATCTCAAAGTCTATCTCTGTGGTCCTGTGATACCATGTCAATTTAGTCAAGCTGAAATCACACTTCTGTGAAGAGTTCTAGCTTAGAGTTGTCCACAGAGCAATTTCTATGAGATCTGGGGGCCGAAGTGCGGCTGCAACCGCTGCTCTGGACAGGTGTGGAGGCTTCCGGGCAGCTCATTCTTGGCTCACCTGGGTATGGCCCACAGCTCCTCCCCTCCCCCTGCCGGCTCTCTGAGTCCCGGGCCAGGCACACATGCAGCCCTGTGCGCAGGGCGCCGGCTCCTCTTCTGCGGGGCGCAGCAGCTCTGGGGTTCCGGGCACTGAGAGGCACATGGATGTGGCAGTTGGCTCCTGTGGTTCCTCTTCGCTCCCGTGGCTCCCACTTTGTCTTTGCTCACTTCCATTTGGCATCCAGTTGTCCTCATGACCTCCTGCCCTGCTAATACGCTCCAGGCCTGGTCAGATGTGGAGGCAATGACCTTCCACACACGTGTTCAGCACCTCCCTCTGCTGGGTCCTAGTTAGGGGCTCTTCTCTGTTCCACCAGAAGTCATCCCCTTCTGGACACTGACTTCCTCAGTTTCTCACTGTTGAATAAGTGCTAATCCCTATAAGAAAACCCTTATTCCGTATCTCTCATAAAGTTCTGCTTCCCTGATTACACTCAACTGATGTGATCTTTAAATCCTTTAGTTGGATATTACGGTGAAGAACATGACGCAGGGCAAAGAATAATATAAAAATGCTCCTTTATGAAAGGGTATAACCTGTCAAGGCTACTCAGAGTCCAGTGACTTTCTTCAGTATAGACTTTGGTTAGTCCTAGCCCATCTTCTTGGTGAACTTCCTAAAGTATGCAGGCGATGTTTGGTAGTTAAAGAAACTTCTGTACTTGAAATGACTCACATTCTTTTTTTTAATGTACAAGTTATTAGTAAACTCAGGTGGGTCTTCAGGCTAAAACGTACTTGCAAATAATATAAAAGGTGACATTAACATTTTTAGGAATTGGTGATATAACTGTAGTTCTTGTTACAATCTTAAACTAGAACCTTACAAAGACTGCAGTGATGCTCACCTTTGCGTCAGTGCTCATCTTTGCATTCTGTAGGTCCTGAGACATAACAGGAACTTTGTAAATATTCCCAGAGTACTAGTTAAGGAAAACAGACCTGACTAAAAGGCAAGTTTATGGCAGATGTATTTCAAGGGTACTTTAGCTCCAGAACCAAAAATGACTTCTTTTGGAAGAACACAAGACTTTCATTTATATTTGTCAGAGGACCGGAGTACAGAATTATAGAGGGGCCTGGATGTTTTTGCAAAGCAGAAAAGGGCTACACAAAGTGTGAGTCATTTATTGTTACCGATTGTCATCTTATCCAATGATACTATTCCAAGTACAAGGTGCCTGGGCCCAGCACTGATGCTTTTATACAGGGTGCTGCTTAGTTTCATAACAGAAACAATGATGGTACTTGTAAACTATGGTGTTTTGAAAGTTTTTAAAACTTTTTTAAAGTGAATAAACAGTATCAAATATTGGCAAGGATGTGGGTTAACAAGAACTTTCATATACTGCTTTACAGTCACTTTGGAAAATTACTTGGCAGTACCTACTAAATTAGCTGCATATGTACATACTCTACAACCCAAAAATTCCACCCCTAGGCAGATACCCAGCAGAATGCATACGTATGTTTACAAAAGGACACATACTGCAGCATTCACAGCAGCACTAATTTGTAGTTATCTCCAACTTGGAAGCTACTTATTGCCAACAAAGAGTAGAATGAATAAATTAATTGTGAACTATTCATACAAGGGGCTTCCCAGGTGGCACAAGTGGTAAAGAACCTGCCTGCCAACGCAGGGGACATAAGAGACACAGGGTCGATTCTTGGGTCAGGAAGAACCCCTGGAGGAGGGCACGGCAACGCACTCCAGTATTCTTGCCTGGAGAATCTCATAGACAGAGGAGCCTGGTGGGTTGCAGTCCATAGGGTTGCACAGAGTCGGACACGATTGAAGTGACTTAGGATGCATGCACGCATACATACAAGGGGATACACAAACTGGAAAGACTTGAAAATTTATAACTACACACAATAATACAAATTAAAAATACTGAATAAAAGAATTCAGAAAAAAATGAAGTTCACACTGGATGGTTCCATTTCCATAAAGTTTAAAAATGTTAGAGAATTAGGAAGAGTCACTTATGGTGTTAAAAATTAATATAGCAAATTACTCTGAGGTGAGGGTTGGTGAAAAGGGACCTAGGGAAATGCTTGGGATCCTGGTTTTTCAATCTGGGTGCTAGTTCCATAGATGTGTTCAGTCTGTGAAAAGTCATAGTTAGCATCTGTGTTCTTCTCTGAATATTATACTTCAATAAGAATTTTTTTTAAGGTTGAAAGTCTTTTGTTACAGTTGTCTTGGTCAACAATCAAAAATCCATTTTCACTGACTTAGAGGTCAAAAAAGTCCTTTAAAAACTGACCTTCTGAAAGCAATCTCTCTATATATTTCTACTGATGCCAACAGTAGCTCACCCATCAAAGCATAAAGGAGTAAAAATGTATTTTTTTCCACCAAGATATCCATTTAATCCACAGTTAGGGGTTTTATACCCCATAAACATGATGACATAAGTTCTATTAATCTTTTTCAGCATCACAGCCACTGCCCCTGAAGAGGGTTACAACAGCGAAGCAGGTTTGGAATATCTGTGCCGACCTCCATTTTTCACGGCTACCAGTCCTAGGGCAGCTGACACAGCCAAGATTATTGTGGGTTCAGCGATCCTGGGAGAGTCTGATGAATGGAGTCTGATGAATGCAACTTGCTTTCCTAATGACAAATGACAAACACTCAGAGACCTAGAGTGCAGGCAAATACGGCCTTAACTGATGGAGGGGTATCCTGTGTAAATTCAGCCTGATGGGCAAAGGGACTGGGGTTCAGCTTTATTGACAGATAAACCAACAGCTCACCAGGACAGGCTTGGATATTTGGGATCTTCCTAAAACAGTGGCTGCTGCTAATAAGTGAATTAAATTCCAAGGCTTAAGTATCAACATGACATGAAAACAAGTCTTAAGATGGATGGAAGACCAGGACAACAGGAGCTTGCTTGGGGCTTTGGGTAAGTCAAGTTTAGACAGAGTTAGAAAGGGATATGGTCACTACTGAATAAAGAACAAAACCAAGAAATGGGGTGCCTGGGTCCTAACCCCTTCTCTTTGATTCTGTGGAGTAAAAGGAGACCAATCTCTCCTCGCCCCAGTATATTAGTTCTGGTGTCATTATATAACAGATGACCACAAACTTAGCAACTTATAAAACAAAGTTTTATTGTCTCACAGTTTCTGTGGGTCAAAAGTCCAGACCACACAGAGTTGGATCCTCTGCTCAGGGTCTCGGAAGCTGCAATCAGGTGTCAGCTTCCTTGCAGTTCTTACCTGAGCCCAGGGTCCACTTACAGCCTCATTCAGGTTGTTGGCAGACTCTAGTTCCCTATGGTTGTAGGACTGAGGTCCCCAGTATCTTGCTACTTGTTGACTGGGGACAGTATTAGCTTCTAGAGGTCACCTGCAATTCTTTGTCATATGGCCTTGGAAGGAAGTTCAGGATATGGATTCTTTTTTCTTTCAGGCCAGCAAGAGTATGTCTTTATGACTTCCTCCATCTCCAACCTGCAGATGCCTTTTAAGAGTTCAGGCCCCATCAGGAAACTCTCCTTTTTAATGAGCTAAAGTGATTAAATACCTTCATTACATCTTTTAAAAAGTCTCTTTTGCCTAATTCGGGGAGTGACCACCCCATCATATTTAATTTACAGGAGAAGACAGACAGGGGCTACGGGCTTGGAAGCATCTCTGTCTCCCGTCTCCCACAGTGAGTCGCCTCTGTATTCCAACACCAGCTGGCTGTGTTCCAATCTGGACATGACCACTTAGCTGCTCTCTGATTCTGAGCTTGCCACTACCCTTTCTAAGCCTCAGTCTCCTCATCTCTAAAATGGAAACACTGACCTTGTGGGGGCTGATATATTAGTTTCTCCTGTTGCATAACAAGTGACACCAAACTTTAGGGCTCAGAACAACCCCTATTAGCTTAGGGTTCGGTAGATCAGAGTCTACCGGGTGTGACTGTGTTTCCTGGTCAGGGAATCAAAAGGCTGAAATCAAGGTGTCATCAGGGCTGACTGTTAATCTGGAGGCTGTGACGAGAAAACCACTGCCAAGCTCTTTCTTGCTGGCAGAATACACTTCCCTGCAGGTGAGAACTGAGGTCCCTGTCCTCTGGCTGACTGCCAGTTGGAGTCTACCTGCCTCCCTTGCCAGATACCTGCCTCCATCTTCAAGGCAGTGAAGGTGTGTTAAGTCCTTCTTGATTTTGAATCTCTGCTGCTGCTGCTGCTGCTGCTAAGTCGCTTCAGTCATGTCTGACTCTGTGCGACCCCATAGACGGCAGCCCACCAGGCTCCCCCGTCCCTGGGATTCTCCAGGCAAGAACACCGGAGTGTGTTGCCATTTCCTTCTCCAATGCATGAAAGTGAAAAGTGAAAGTGAAGTCGCTCAGTTGTGTCCGACTCTTCGCGACCCCATGGACTGCAGCCTACCAGGCTCCTCCGTCCATGGGATTTTCCAGGCGAGAGTACTGGAGTGGGTTGCCATTGCCTTCTCCTTTGAATCTCTAACTTCCTTCATATCTGACATCTAGACCCAGATAAAAAGAACTTTTGTCATCTGGCCCACTGGGATGGTTCCCTACCTTAAGGTCAACTGATTTGGGACTTTAATTACATCTGAACAACCTCTTCCCCGCATATTCAGACCTAGATTATTATTTAAACAACTGGGAGAAGGTATGTGTACACCAGACACTGGGAGAATCTCAGAATCATTCTGTCACAGCTTGCTGTAATGACCACTCCAGACAGTCTATGTCTATGTAAAAGGCTTGGCAAAGGGCCTGACATACAATAAGCTCATAAACATTGATTGTTTATAAAGTTATTACTCACAAGGTACTTGAAACACTTAGCACAGCACTGGCATATAGATAAAATCACTGTTCTACCCTGAGCTTTTAAAGCAGGTCAAGGAAAAGTATAAGCCAAAGAGAGAACACTGGAAATGCTTTTACTGGCTGGTATGCAGAAAGGTCACTTTATTTTAGTCCCAACTTTGCAGAGGAGTTGTAACTTAAAAGAAACATTTACAAAAATGGTCCATATTATATATAAAGCAGCTTTTTTTTTTTTTTTTTAGTTTGATCATACCAGCCAATGAGAGGAAAAAAAAGAATAAGTTCACAGTTGAAACTGCAGTAATGGAAAAGATTTCACAAGACCCTCCAGGAGTCTCAGGGCTGATGTTTTAACATTGCTGTCAAATGTCACTGAATAAAATTCTGGCTCTTGAAGGTATTAAGTATGTCTGTATTTGTGCACTCCACCACAGACACTAGTATTCCGATTTCTAAATTACAGAATGAGAAAATTTTTCTTTCTGTGTTTCCAGAGACATTCAGAGGACTTGGAGAGCATTCATAATCCATACACACTCAAAGGGCATCTTTGCATTTTGAAATTGCTTCTGCATGCATAAAAAGAATCCTATATTGTTGGGGGCTTTTTGCAAACTCAGTTAATCTGTCATTACTCGGTGGCAGCACAATTCAGAGTCTTCTTGTTTTGTTTTGATAAATTGCTCTTTTTGACTTTTCTTCAACTTTATAAGAAAAAATGGTCATGGAGCCAAAGAACCAAGACTTATTTTGACTTGAGCTGGAGGCTCATTCATACAAGTTAATTTCCAAACCTGCCTTGCATCCATCAAAGTGGACACCCTTGCAAATGACACATCTGTTGTGATCCTTGAAGCTCTTCCATACAGTTCACATAGAAGAGAGATAAACACAAGAGAGATAAAACAAGGGCTTAGGATGCCTGGTTCTAAATGTTAGCATGGTAATAAACCTGCCTTGCCCTGCCCTGCCCTTGAAACCAAAGAAACCATCCTCAGATGATTGGAGGGGAGGAGGGGGACAATGCCAATCTAAGTTAAAGAACAAGTTCATGACTTGGGAGGGGTTTTAAAAAATTACTCTTTGGCTGCACTGGGTCATTGTTGCGCGTGCAGGCTTTTGCTAGTTACGGTGAAGGGGGGCTGCTCCTCCTTGTGGGGCACAGTCTGCTCTTGTTGTGGCACATGGGGCTCTCAGGGCGCAGGCTCAGTAGTCGTGGCATGGGGGCATTAGCTGCTCCACGGCACGTGGAATCCTCTCAGACCAGGGATCAAGCCTGTGTCTCCTGCATTGGCAGGTGGATTCTTATTTACCATAACACCAGGGAAGTCCCTGCAGAGGGTTTTGCAGTGTGCTACTCACATCTGCTCCTCCCTTCAGAACCACAGCAGTTTTGATTCCCATTGATGGAGGTGCCAGGGACCGACAGTTCTGAGGAGAGCCTCTCAGAGGACAGTCCTCTACTGAGAGGAGCACCTCACCATGCTGAGCCTCTCTTCTCAAAGTCATCCTGCATGCAGGGACCAGCTCACCCAGCGGTCCAAAGGCTCAGACCCCTTCCTTCAGTTTGATGCAATTCTAAAGGACCATCTGTTATGGGATGAATTGTGTGGCCCCCTCTCCCCGAACTCATACTTGAAGTCCTAACTCTCAATATCACATACTGTGTCTGTATTTGGAGACAGAGCTTTGAAATGGGTAATTCAGTTAAAATGAAGTCATCAGGATGGGCCCTAATCCAATATGACTGGTGTCCCCAGAAGAAGAGAAGATTAGGACACAGACATACACACAAGGAGAAGACAGCCACCTATAAGCTAAGGAGAGAGTCCTCAGAAAACCGACCCAGCTGATCCTCTGACCTCAGACTTCCAGCCTCCAAGAAGTGTGAGAAAATGAATTTCTGCTCTTAAAACCACTCAGTCTGTGACACGTTGTCATGGCAGCCCTAGCAAGCCCATTCACCACATCAGCATTAGAGCTCCTGGGTGGGCTCAGCCTCTCCCTCTCCCCAACTCTGCTTCCCTCATTGAGCTTCCTCTCCCCACAGGGTATCCACTGAGAGTGTGATCCAATAAAACCTCCTGCTTGCAAACCTCCTTTCAGTCTGCTTCCCGAAAACGTGGCCTGTGTCAACAACCTTCTGTTTTTGGCAGTCTGAATGATTTTCTTTTTATGCCCATTTCCAACATCATATCCAGGGAGACAAATGGCAGGAGCCAATTACACAGGAAGCCTCCTGCCTTAGGTCTGACCAACAGCTGACCACGATACCTGCTCCTTGTGGAGAAGCTCCTGTGCTTGGGCTAACCCAGGGTTAGGAGGCCAGGATTCACTTTCACAGAACATTCAGAGTCAACATAAGCCATAAATGTCATCCAAATAAAGTGAGAGTAGTTTCGTTGAAATCGGGGCCCCCATCTAACACTCATTATTGGTAAATTAGTCTCAAAACTCTTGGCAGACTCTGTTTTGAGAATGGGAAGTCAGGCCTGTGAGCAACTGTGCAGTGCCAGCCATAGGAAGTCAAGGTAAAGTTTGTCCTGATGTAGCTGAAGCTGTCCAGAGCTGAGACACACTTCTGCAGATGTTATTTCTTGTTTCTAAAGCCAGGCGTATTCTTCTAATTAAAAATAATGGATTTTCTTGTGTGTAAGAGATGCGATACTTCGATGGGTTTTAACAAATCCATAAAAATAAGTCCATATGGCCTGAAGGTTTGGTCTGGAGATGTGAGGCATTCTGGGTCCTGTGCATATCCCCTCGGGCCTTAGGGCTGTCAAAGCCTGAAGCCTTTCTTAGTGATAAGAGGTTCGAACCAAATATCCAGTAAACTGGGATTTCGAAAAATGAATGCTTCCCAACCCAGCAGTTCTCAAGCAAAGACCAGATGGTTTGATGTTGAAAATATCTCCACTGCATCACCCTTGGGTGGCAAAAATCAAGAGTTCTCCAAGGGGAGAAACTTCTGGTTGTGCAGGGTAGAAACTTGATTGCATGTCTCTCTTAACCTTTCTCACCCCTACTTAATTCACAAATAATTTACCTGAATGGTAGTCCTTGTTTTAGAGTCTGCTTTGGGGAGAACTCAGATGATGAGACGAGAAGAAAATTGGTCATATTCAACTTAGCCTCTTGGTATCCTGCCTACAAATCATAGAAAAAGCAAGAGAATTCCAGAAAAACATCTGCTTCTGCTTTAGCATTGACTATGCTAAAGCCTTTGACTGTGTGGATGACAACAAACTGTGGAAAATTCTTAAAGAAATAGGAATACCAGACCACCTTACCTGCCTCTTGAGAAACCTGTATGCAGGTCAAGAAGCAACAGTTAAAACCAGACATGCAACAACGGACTGATTCCAAATTGGGAAAGGAGTATGCCAAGGCTGTATATTGTCACTCTGCTTATTTAACTTAAATGCAGAGCACATCATGCAAAATGGTGGGCTGAATGAAGCAAAACTGGAATCAAGATTGCCGGGAGAAATATCAATAACCTCAGATATGGAGATGACACCACCCTTATGGCAGAAAGTGAAGAGGAACTAAAGAGCCCCTTGATGAAACTGAAAGAAGAGAGTGAAGAAGTTGGTTTAAACCTCAACATTCAAAAAACTAAGATCATGACATGTGGTCCCATCACTTCATGGCAAATAGATGGGGAAACAATGGAAACAGTGAGAGACTTTATTTTCTTGGGCTCCAAAATCACTGCAGATGGTGACTGTAGCCATGAAATTAAAAGATGCTTACTCCTTGGAAGAAAAGCTATAACCAACCTAGACAGCATAATAAAAAACAGAGACATTACTTTGCCAACAAGGTCTGTTGACTCAAACCTATGATGTTTCCAGTAGTCATGTATGGATGTGAGAATTGGACCATAAAGCAAGCTGAGCACCGAAGAATTGATGCTTTTGAAATGTGGTGTTGGAGAAGACTCTTGAGAGTCCCTTGGACTGCAAGGAGATCAAAACAGTCCATCCTAAAGGAAATCAGTCCTGAATATTCATTGGAAGGACTGATGCTGAAGCTAAAGCTCCTATAATACTTTGGCCACCTGATGCAAAGAACTGTCTCATTGGAAAATACCCTGATGCTGGGAAAGATTGAAGGCAGGGGGAGAAGGGGACGACAGAGGATGAGATGGTTGGATGGCATCACCGACTCGATGGACATGAGTTTGAGCAAGCTCCGGGAGATGATGATGGACAGGGAAGCTTGGTTTGCTGCAGTCCATGGGGTCACAAAGAGTTGGACACGACTGAGTGACTGAACTGAACTGATCCAGCCTACAAAGGCTGATTTAATATAACTCAGCTTCTGACTCAGTTAAGGTATAGACCTCCTGCCCACACTCTGCTGTCACTCGCATAGTACACTCAATACCCTTCCAGTGAGAAGACAGTGCCAGGAATAGGTCTTTTGACTCAAAGTTCTTCTTCACAATATAGTCCATGACAGGAAATTACCCTTCCAATGATGTAGCTATTGTGCATCAGGCACTCATGTGGCGCCCTTGTCAACCCTGCTAACCCAGCTGCAAACCCCTATTGTATATTTCATACTTCAGCTTCTAAGAACGTTCTGTTTCTGTTCCCTTTTATTTGATGAAGAACATCTGCAGAGGTGGCTCAGCTACAAAAGTTAATAATTACTCTTTTTTTGTGTGTCACCGTAATTAAAAATTTCAAGGAAGAATTGTCATTCATTGCAGCTTATTGAGGTTGCCCATGGCGTGGATAATGCTTTAGGAAGCCTACAAATCATGACCTTTAAAAAAACGCCATCATCAGGAGAAACAAAATCTCTCCTCAAGACAGGGATGTTATGCCAAGCCGTGAGGTGGCTCTGAAGCCTGCTCACATGTCCAGCGACGTGGGGGCCCCCAGAGAACCTCGCACATCATTGTCCCTGCATTCTCATTTTCCCGAGGTTTCCAACAGTATCTGGCAGTCCTGTGGATGCCAGTTATGGTTCACAGGAAGTTCATTCACACAGCATCCCCAAAGAGCATTTTGTGAGGACAAAAGCTGTTTTTCTCAAGCTGGTGTCCCTCCCATTCCTGCCAGAAAGGATCTTTTTGTTCAGAAGACAAATACCAAGGAGGACAATCACTCCTGAGTAATTTTCCTCACGTCCATGTCTCATACAATAAGAAAGAGCAAACCAAAGAGGTTCTAAAGTGCCCCCAGAGGGCTGGGGGGTGGTAGCAGTTGGGTGTGTGGGTGGCATTTGTGCGGTCTGTGGAGTGTATAGAAGACAAGGGTGGGAAAGAGAGCATGCTGGTTACATCTCTCCTCCCAGCCACCCTCGGACCTCTCTTTATCTCCTCCATCAAACACTGTCTGCTTTAAACCATGGATTGTTAGTTCCTATTTATATAGATATATTTATCTATTATATATAATAATACAGTTTATAATAGTTATTGTACATATTATACATTTATAATAATATTTATATTATATATTACATATATAGATATATATTTATATTTATTTATATATACTTTATTGACATAGTTGCTGTACAATATTATTTAAGTTACAGGTGTATAATACAGTGATTTGTAGTTTTTAAAGATTATACTCCATTTATAGTTATTATAAAATACTGGCTCTATTTCCTGTGTTGTACACTATATCCTCAAAGCTTCTTTTGTATGTAATAGTTTGTACCTCTTAATCCCCTGCCCCTACTTTGCCCCTCCCCACTCCCCCACTGGTAACCACTAGTTTGTTCTCTACACCTGTGAGTCTGCCTCTTTCTTTGTTTCAACTTCCAATGACTCTCTTGAAATGTCAGATGAAGGAATGTGTGTCCAAACAGAACGTAAATCCCTGGAGGAGACACACCTTTTACTTTAGTCCTCTTTCCATCTAGCAAGTGATGCAGCCAACTGAAGGGTACAGAAAAAGGCCCTCAGTCATATTGCTTCCTGGACAAGGAGGCTCTGAATGGCCTGATGACCAAACTCACTGACTATGGGACCCCAAAAGAAGGGCCATTTGAGGAAAAAGGATGGCCCCGACTCCCTTCTCTCTCTCCCTCCGTGGTTCATCCACATCCACGCCATCCTTCTAAACCACACCACCATCACCCTGACAGGTTGAAATAAAGTTGATTCCCACTTTGTATTCTGAAAATCAAATACAGCTTTCAGTTGTTTATCCATTAAGTTTTTTTTCAGATGTCTATCAGAGAATGCCCTCCAGGGTTAAGTCTCTCTCAGGGACTCAAGATGGCAAAATACCTCCTGCAAAATGTTGTTTAATTTTGAGGTTTGCCATGTGGTCTTTTGTTTAATGGACTGCATAAAAAGCTCATGCTGGTGGGCATAGAGAAACAGTGTTTCTCCTCCCAGTGTTTACAGACCCTCAGATCCTCAAGGAAGACGGGCTCTGCCTTGCAGGGGTTTCAAGTCCTACCCGGCATACTGTTGCATACACTCCATAGGGGCTGGACTCCACTCCTGCCACGAAAGTGTGACTGTCTGACATCGAGCCAGTGTGCTTGGTATACTGATACATTTGCATGAACGAGAGAGATTGGTATACATAAAGATATTTGAACTTCCAAAAGCATTTACCTTTAGGTACTCCAGTGTTAAGCTATACTTCAGTCTTCTAAATTCTACATTTTAAAACCAAATCCATCATGGATATCAAATCTTTTCAGGGAAACAGAAGAGAAAGGACTAATAGTTACTGAACATTTCTCTGCTAGACTCTGAGGTATGTGGTTTCAACTGCGTGAACCCAGGTTATCCAGAATACTCCCTGTGAAATCACTATTATCTTAATTTTGTAGTAAGACAATCTTTTCTTTCATTTTAAGATAAACAAAACAATGAAAACAGTAAAAGAATAACCAATCTACCAAAAATAAAAACAGAAAAGGCAAGACTAGAGCATACGAATGTCAACTGCATGTCAACTCGCATAATCACTGGGGGGACATGGGGGAAAAATGAACAATTAAAGTTAAGTATCCACTAAGATTATTTTAATAGAGGGTAACAGAATGACGGCTTTCTGAAAATAGCCAACAGATGTTCCCCTCCCCCATCATTACACTGAGTCTTGTTATGTAACGTCTGCTGCTGTAATCCCTTAAAAATCTATTTTTTTAGACTCACTTCTGTGGCAGCATCTGTGATGCTAAACGCTACAGCGGCTGTTTCCTGGTTTTCATGGATGCCAGTTACAGGTCAAAATTTAAGAGCAGTAAAAATAAAGACTTTGTTTGCATTTTCAGCAGGAAAAACGATGCTTCATTCACACTGGGGCTGTATCCAATAATGCTCTGTTCTACCATTCTAAAGCAGGAGCGGAAGTACCCAAATTACAAAGATGCACAAATGTAACTGGCATATTGGCACAATTTAGAGTAACTAGTCAATTGCTAAGAGAGATACATTCCTGAAATAACACTGCCCAAAGTCCACACTAAACTTTCCACCTGAAGTATGGATTTGTTCCATGAATTTAACTGGATGATTTATTTGCTGAAAACAAACCGATTCTCGATGTTATATTTTAGGGAAGATTGGGGAGGGGAAGCCAATGTTTAATTTTGTGAACAGATGTAAAAAGTATTCGGAAAGACTCACTGATGATGTGTTCACTGAAGAACTTGAACCAGGATTCTATTGTGCTACTTAATTTCTAAGTTGTGAAACACAAAGGCACATTCCAGAAAACAAATTATTTAAAATATACTTAACTCCTAAGTTAAACATTTTGGAAACTGGCTGTGGAGAGGCCATAAACATTTCAACTATGTTGAGGCCCCACCTTGAGAAAAGTGCTGGGCTCTAGGGAATCATTTAGTCTCTTTCCCCAGGATGTTGAGCATCTCACTGCTAACATTGGTTTACCATCTATTCCAGGATGAAGGAACCTCTATATTTTCTAAGTCAGTCACCAGCCCTAATCTTTGATCACACTTCTGTAGCCAGTGGGTATGAAATGGTTAATGGAAACTTTCTAGACTACATTCTTCATAGGAGTATAGAAGACCTGTTATGGTGTTCTTGATTTTGCTCAGTAGTGAAAAGGCCGTTTTTTCTCTTTTGTGTCCAGCCAGGAAATCACTTTTTTTTTTTTCCTGCCAAAATGGACTAAAACCACATTCTTGTTGCCACCACTGGGAAAATGCAGTAGAAACAAAAGTCAGGGTCCTCAGATTAGAGAACATTACTGCTCCATCAAGTAAATAATTCTCTATGAATGCTTCCACTTTGCAGAATGTACTAGAGGGGCAAGTTCAAGTAGAAATCCACTGAAAATAGATGAAAGCAAGCTAACAGAAACCTGTGACATCGCAGGCAGCCCGGTGTGGGACAGAATCAGCGAAAGGGGTCTCTGCTATAATATTACTTCACAATATTGACCTACCGTAGCCTGGAAAGTGGAGCCTTATACATGAGGGTCCTCCCACACCCCAGCTCACAGATGATGACCTGAGAAATTGTAGCCTATTGCAAGTATTTCCTTAAACATACAACTTTTGTCTTAAAATCACATTTAATTTTCCAAAATGCTGCCCAATTATATATTTATGCCTATTTTAGTATTAAAAAAATGTTCCCTAAGTGTTGGTGGAAAACTGAATGTCCTAGAAGTGTTGGCATTTTTACCCCATGACTTCAGATCTACCTAGTTTTTGACAAGGCTCCATTACAGACAAGCCATGTGGCTTTAACGAGAAAGGTACTCACTCCATTCTGGAGCCTGGGATAGAATGGAAAAGAGAAAAGAGAAGAGGCCCAAATATTGGCCTTTCAGATTTTGTACATGGACTTGGCCACTAACTATGTCACTTTCAGTGAATTACTTAACTTTTCTAATATCGGTATTTTTGCCAATAAAATAGGGCTAATTGTAGACTGATACCTCAGAGGTGTCTAGAATATTCAATGGAATGATATGTGTGAATTAATTATCACATAGTAACTATTGAATAACGGGCAGCTGTCCCTCCTAACAAAGTTTGACATGGCCTGAGTGTAAACTCACTAGGGCACCTCTCCAGGGCATTGCATTCAGTGTGTACTGGAGGCCATGATAAAATTGTGCGAATTCCTAGCACACCTAACTACTATACTCCCACTTGCAATGGCCTCTTCTCCTCTACATGTGTACAGTAGGGTTGCCCCTTATTATGCTACCTTATATGACTCAGCTCCTTGACCAAGAAGCACACCCAGAAGAGAGGTACTATACCTTGTATATCCTCACATCCCCAAAAGCCAAAGCTTTCAAATGTTAGTGAGCATAAAACCTCCAGGACGCCAAGTAAAACTGCTGATTCTTGACCCTCCTTCTCAGATATTATGATTTGTAGGTTTGGAGGGTGCCTGGGAATCATCTTTTTAATGAGTATTCCTCATCCCTGGGCATTTCTATGCAGGTGGTCAGTGGTTCTTCCCATGGTCTCCACGTGGTCTTCTTGTATGAAGACCAGTCATTGGGTTTAGGGTCCATTCTGATTTGGTATGAGCTCATCTTAATGAATTACATCTGCAAACACTATTGCAAATAAGATCACATTTTGAGGTCCCAGGTAGACATGTATTTAAGAGGGGCACTTTTCAACCCAGTGCACCCCCCAAACCTTGACTTTGAGAATAGTCGTTTCATTAGCAGATTAGACTACAGAGTGAGTGAATGCAATTAAGAGTGACCTCTTAATGTGTTAGGTAATTATCAGAATATTTGATGATGTTTTATAAAATAATTTGCCCACAACACAATTTTATGCTTCCTATAGAAATTGTATTCACTAGGATATTTCTGATAAAATCTGCTGCTGACATGTACCCTGGTTCATCAGTGAGGGCTTTTTGTACTGCCTTCTATTTTTTCTTATCTTTCCTCATGTCACTGTGTATCAAATATGGAGCTGGCACTCAATAAAGACTGAGCTGAATGTATATATTCATCTTGCAAACAGTGGCAGGGCTTATGGAGGAAACAGGATGTGTAAGCCAGAAATTCTGCTTTCATGGAGATATTCCCACACAAAGGAGATCATCCCTTACATAAACACTATAACACCAGGTGGAGAGTGCACCGAGTTTGCTTATGAAGCCTCCTACTACCACTTACCAGCTACATGCTGCTGGTGCTGCTAAGTCACGTCAGTCGTGTCCGACTTTGTGCGACCCCATAGATGGAAGCGCACCAGGCTCCCCTGTCCCTGGGATTCTCCAGGCAAGAACACTGGAGTGGGTTGCCATTTCCTTCTCCAGTTCATGAAAGTGAAAAGTCAAAGTGAAGTCACTCAGTCGTGTCCGACTCTTAGCGACCCCATGGACTGCAGCCCACCAGGCTCCTCCATCCATGGGCTTTTCCAGGCAAGAGTACTGGAGTGGGTTGCCATTTTCTTCTCCATACTAGCTAAACAACCTTGGGCAAATCACTTAACCTCACTAAAGCTCAGCTATCACATCTATAAAATGGGGATTTTTATGCTTTAACCTACCAAACAAGACTGCCGCAAGGAAGAAAGGATGATTTGCATTAAGTGCTCAATAAATGTTGACAATTACAGAGATCCAGGGGGAGAAGGGATGTTTATAGGTTGATGATATTTTATGTGATTATCATATTACCCCACTGGTTTATAAGTTTCCTTACTGAAGGGTCCTCATAATTACTCTGTCCTAGAATCTCTCATAACTCTGGGCAGGTCAGCTCCTATAAAGGATTTGTACAATGTCACCGAATGCAGTCCTAGTTGACTGCTTCATTGAGTGATTCTGTCAGTCCATTTGTTGGCAATGTCAGTGAGAGTTCTACATGTTCGAGGCTTCTGTTTCTTTTTTTTTTAAAACAATTAATTTATTTATTTTAATTGGAGGCTAATTACTTTGCAATAGCATGGTGGGTTTTTGCCATACATCAACATGAATCAGCCGTGGGTGCACATGTGTCCCACCATGTTTCTATTCATAGGTTTCTCTTCAAGCAAAGTAAATTTTTGTCATTCAAGTATCTGCAGGCAAACAGCAGAGGGTAGTAGATTGATGGCTGGCAAGACAGAATAACCAAGTGAAACTGAGTGTTTGGGGTTGGGATTGAGATTGTGCATATACGGCAGGAATGGGGATGGGTGAAGAGTGAAAGGGGACCCTTCATATTCCTACTCTAATGCCATGAAATCACAATCATTACATATGTCTAATTGATACAGGTGACAGCATGATTTGCCATAAAGTTCAGGGGTGTCAGGGAGCAATGCAAATTGCAGATGCTAATTACATATCTTTCATTTTCCTGGAGTGGCTGGACCTTCAGCTGCAGCTTTCTGAACATGCACAAATGCTTTGCTATTTTTTCTTTGATATAATTATTATGATATTGATTTTTAAAATAGGCTTATGGTAGAAATTAAACACACATGCCAAAGAAAATTTTACAATGACTTTTACATTTATACTAAAAAATTGTCCTAAATACACATATGGAGCCTTGAAGTTAATGGATTTTCAATTAGTTAATTTGGTCTGCAACACCAAAATATCTCCTGCATAAATTTACGTAAGTATCAGTTATTGGGAATAGGCCTATTTATTTAGCAGAAGTCATTTTATTAAGCTCTTTTAAAAGCAAAATAGCTGAAGGGAAAATATCACATAGAATTAACCAACACACAAACATAAATTGGTATACACCATCCACAAGAAAAATGTTACTTTGCTTGCACTGTCCATTTAAAAGGAGCATTAATCATATTTTACCTACATATCAAGTAAGAGTCATCTTTCAGAAATGAGGCCCTGCCTTCTTTGAACATGTCCTAGCTCAGTCAATTAGTAAGGACTGGGAAATGGTGATGATAAATCCATGATAACGATGCCACTTGGCATCAGCATAAAGCTGTTTCATTGTCAAAGTGTTTTTCATGTCCATTACTTCTTTTATTTCACTATTACATTTGCAATACTCAGAACAGAGGTGCGATGAATGGCCCCATTTCATACATAAGGTGAGTGCAGCACAGAGAGATTACACAAGGACAGTGCCACTAGGAGGGAGGAAAAGGGTCAGGATTGACATTCGGTCTTCTGTTTCCCATCTCTTCTCAATGTTTGCGTGCCTAGTCACTCAGTTGTGTCTGACTCTTTGTGACCCCAAGGGGATTCTCCTCTGTCCATGGGGTCTCTCCAGGCAAGAATACTGGAGCAGGTTGCCATGCACAACTCCAGGGGATCATCCCAACCCAGGGATCAAACCCAGGACTCCCGCATTACAGGCAGATTCTTCATCATCTGAACCACCAGGGAAGCCCCAAACTACTGGAGTGGGTAGCCTATCCCTTTTCCAGGGGAACTTCCTGACCATGAAACTGAACCAGGGTCTCCTGCATTGTGGGTGGATTCCTTACCACCTTCCTTGTTTAGTCCACTAAATAATTCTGCCTCAGAATATAGTTCATCTCTAGTCAAATTCTTTTGGGCACTGAATCTTCTAGCTTAAATTGTCTAGCTTATTTAGCAAGGCCAGATGTTTATTTCTTGAGAGATGAAGCAAACTCCTGAGACAAAAACGGTCAAGAATATGACATGTCCCATACAGCCTTGGGATGTGTAGTCTGTCCAAATCACTTACAGTTCAAGGTCTTCTATCTATCTGTCTATCCATCTATCATCCATCTATCCATCCATCCACCCACTCGTCCACTCACCCACCTGTCTATCTTTTATCCAAGCATTAGAAAGCAGTAACAAAAGAATTTAAAACCAGACAATCATACTGTCCAAAATAGCAAGACAATCAATATGATGCTTTCTGTGGGATGTGTTTCTGTAATTCCCATTAGTGAGACGCAAGGGAAATTGAGATGAAGTAAACAAATAGTGACGGACTTATGTGGGGTCTTCCAGAGGCAAAAAACAAAACAAAAAAACTCCCCTAAACCCTCAAAATTACTTGCATTTTAAAAAAAATCTCTGGAATTTTGGCTCATTCATTTTGGTCTTGCTGCTGCTGTTAAGTTGCTCCAGTCGTGTCTGACTCTGTGTGACCCACAGACGGCAGCCCACCAGGCTCCTCTGTCCCTGGAATTCTCCAGGCATGAACACTGGAGTGGGGTGCCATTTCCTTCTCCAATGCATCAAAGTGAAAAGTGAAAGTGAAGCTGCTCAGTCGTGTCTGACTCTTAGCAACCCCATGGACTGCAGCCTACCAGGCTTCTCTGTCCATAGGATTCTCCAGGCAAGAATACTGGAGTGGGTTGCCATTTCCTTCTCCTATTTTGGGCTCGATTGGTAACAAATCATGGACTTGATCAGAACATCTATTTTCTCATCTTTGAAAAGAGATTGACACTAGAATTTCCCGAGGGCTTACTTATTCTCAAATTTCATAATTCTTGATGTTATACCACTCCCAATGCCTCTACCAATGGACATCACAGGCATCCCAAATAACCGCCAGACACCTGAAGGTCCAGCCCACAAAGCCCACCCTAACAGTGGTCCTTCGTACTTAGAGATAGCGTCAAGAATGAGTCAAACCTCGTTTTGTGTCACTCTCATGCTGGATTATATCACTATGACCCAGAACAAAAAGGCTTCATTCACACCTCATTTCATAGACTTTTCACTTCGGTCCCAAGTGTCCCATGCCTTTTCAACCTCTCCCCTAGTTGAACCCAACACACTTATGCACCTTTTACTAATTCCTCTTCCCTGGTCTTGACTTCCTATTTTCCTTTCCTCAAGTTGAACCCAAATCACATTGCTATATGAAAGGATATGAGGTAAAAACTGAAGCGTCTTGTTCACTTTTTTAAAAAAATTTTTTATTGAAGGATAATTGCTTTACAGAATTTTGTTTTCTGTCAAACCTCAACATGAATCAGCCATAGGTATACATATATCCCCTCCCTTTTGAACCTCCCTCCCATCTCCCTCCCCATCCCACCCCTCTAGATTGATGCAGAGACCCTGTTTTTGAGTTTCCTGAGCCTACAGCAAATTCCCATTGGCTATCTATTTTACATATGGTAATGTAAGTTTCCATGTTACTCTTTCCATACATCTCACCCTCTCTTCCCCTCTCCCCATGTCCATAAGTCTATTCTCCATGTCTGTTTCTCCATTGCTGCCCTGTAAATAAATTCTTCAGAACCATTTTTCTAGATTCTGTATATGTGTGTCAGAACACAATATTCATCTTTCTCTTTCTGACTCACTTCACTCTGTATAATAGGTTCTAGGTTCATCCACCTCATCAGAACTGACTCAAATGCATTCCTTTTTATGGCTGAGTAATATTCCACTATGTATATGTACCCCAATTTCTTTATCCATTCATCTGTCGATGGACAGCTAGGTTGCTTCCACGTTCTAGGTGTTGTAAATAGTGCTGCAATAAACAATAGGATACATGTGTCTTTTTCAACCCTGGTTTCCTCGGGGTATATGACTAGCAGTGGGATTGTTGGGTCATATGGTGGTTTTATTCCTAGTTTTTTAAGGAATCTCCATACTGTCCTTCATAGTGGCTGTATCATTTACATTCCCACCAACAGTGCAAGAGTGTTCCCTTTTCTCCACACCCTCTCCAGCATTTATTGTTTGTAGACTTTTTGATAATGGCCATTCTGACTGGTGTGAGGTGATATCTCATTGTGGTTTTGATTTGCATTTCTCTAATAATGAACAATGTTGAGCATCTTTTCATGTGTTTGTTAGTCATCTGTATGTCTTCTTTGGAGAAATGTCTGTTTAGGTCTTTTTCCCACTTTTTGATTGGGTTGTTTGTTTTCCTGGCATTGAGTTGTATGAGCTGCTTGTATGTTTTGGAAATTAATCCTTTGTCAGTTGTTTCATTTGCTATTATTTTCTCCCATTCTGAGGGCTGTCTTTTCACCTTGCTTATAGTTTCCTTTGCTGTGCAAAAGCTTTTAAGTTTAATCAGGTCCCACTTGTTTACTTTTGTTTCTATTTCCATTACTTTAGGAGGTGGGTCATAGAGGATCTTGCTTTGATGTATGTCATCGAGGGTTCTGCCTATGTTTTCCTCTAAGAGTTTTATAGTTTCTGGTCTTATAATTAAGTCTTTAATCCATTTTGAGTTTATCTTTCTGTATGGTGTTAGGAAGTGTTCTAATTTCATTTTTCTACATGTAGCTGTCTAGTTTTCCCAGCACCATTTATTGAAGAGGTTGTTTTTGCCCCATTGTATATTCTTGCCTCCTTTGTCAAAAATAAGGTACCCACAGGTGCATGGGTTTATTTCTGGGCTTTCTATCTTGTTCCACTGGTCTGTAGTTCTGTTTTGGTGCCAGTACCATACTGTCGTGATGACTGTAGCTCTGTAGTATAATCTGAAGTCAGGAAGGTTGATTCCTCCAGCTCCATTCTTCTTTCTCAAGACTGCTTTGGCTATTCAGGATCTTTTGTGTTTCCATATGAATTGTGAAATTTTTTGTTCTAGTTCTGTGGAAAATGCCATTGGTAATTTGATAGCAATTGCACTGAATCTGTAGATTGCGTTTGGTAGTAGAGTCATTTTCACAATATTGATTCTTTCTACCCAGGAACATGGAATATCTCTCCATCTGTTTATGTTATCTTTGATTTCTTTCATCAGTGTCTTATAATTTTCTGTGTATAGTTCTTTTGTCTCCTTAGGTAAGTTTACTCCTAGATATTTAATTCTTTTTGTTGCAGTGGTGAATGGGATTGATTCCTTAATTTGTCTTTCTGATTTTCATTGTTAGTATATAGAAATGCAAGTGATTTCTATGTATTGATTTTTTATCCTGCAACTTCACTAGATTCACTGATTAGCTCTAGTAATTTTCTGATACTATCTTTAGGGTTTCTATGTACAGAATCATATCATCTGCAAACAGTGAGAGCTTTACTTCTTCTTTTCTGATCAGGATTCCTTTGATTTCGTTTTCTTCTCTGATTGCTGTAGCTAGGACTTCCGAACTATGTTGAATAATAGTGGTGAAAGTGGACACCCTTGTCTTGTTTCTGATCTTAGGGGGAATGCTTTCATTTTCTCACCATTGAAAATAATGTTTGTTGTAGGCTTATCACACATGGCCTTTACTATGTTGAGGTAGGTTCTTTCTATGCTCATATTTTGAAGAGTTTGAATCATAAAATGGGTGCTGAATTTTGTCAAAGGCTTTTTCTGCATCTATTGAGATGATCATATGGTTTTTATCTTTCAATTTGTTAATATGGTGTATCACATTGATTGATTTGTGTATATTGAAGAATCCTTGCATTCCTGGAATTAAACCCAACTTGCTCATGGTGTGTGAGCTTTTTGATGTGTTGCTAAATTCTGTTTGCTAAAATTTTGTTGAGGATTTTTGCATCTATGTTCATCAGTGATTTTGGCCTGTAGTTTTTTGTGTGTGTTGTCTTTGTCTGATTTTGCTATCTGGGTGATGATGGCCTTGTAGGTTGAGTTTGGAAGTGTTCCTTCCTCTGCAATTTTTTGAAAGAGTTTTAGAAGGCTAGGTATTAGCTCTTCTCTAAATGTTTGATAGAATTCTGTGAAGCCATCTGGTCCTGGGCTTTTGTTTTTTGGGAGATTTTTGATCACAGCTTCAACTTCAGTGCTTGTAACTGGCTAGTTCATAATTTCTAATTCTTCTGGGTTCAGTCTCGGAAGATGGAACTTTTCTAAGAATCTGTCCATTTCTTCCAGGTTATCCATTTTATTGCCATATAATTGTTCATAATAGTCTCTTATAATCATTTGCATTTCTGCATTGTCTGTTGTAACCTCTCCTTTTTCATTTCTAGTTTTGTTGATTTGATTGTTCTCTTTTTTTCTTGATGGGTCTGGCTAAAAGTTTGCCAATTTTGTTTATCTTCTCAAAGAATCAGCTTTTAGTTTTATTAATCTTTACTACTGTTTCTTTCACGTCCTTTTCATTTATTTCTGCTCAGATCTTTATGATTTCTTTCCTTCTACTAATTTTGGGGGGTTTTTTTTTGTTGTTGTTGTTCTTCTTCTTTTTCCAGTTGTTCTAGGTGTAATGTTTTTCCTGTTTCTTGAGGTAGGAATGTATTGCTATAAACTTCCCTCATAGAACTGCTTTTGCTGCATCCCATAGGTTTTGAGTGGTCATGTTTTCATTGTCATTTGTTTCTAGAAATTTCCTGATTTCCCTTTCGATTTTTTCAGTAACCTGTCGGTTATTTAGAAATGTGTTGTTTAATCTTCATGTGTTTGTGTTGCTCACAGTTTTTTTCTTGTAATTAATATCTAGTCTCATAGTGTTTTGTGGTCAGAGAAGATGCTTGATACGATTTCAATTTTCTTAAATTTACTGAGGTTTGATTTATGACCCAAGATGTTGTCTATCCTGGAGAACATTCCATGTGCACTTGAGAAGAGGTGTATTCTTCTGCATTTGGATGGTATGTCCTGAAAGTATCAGTGAGACCCATCTCATCTAATTTGTATCATTTAAGACTTGTGTTTCCTTATTAATTTTCTGTTTTGATTATCTGTCCATTGGTGTGAGTGGGGTGTTGAAGTCTCCTACTATCATTGCTGCTGCTGCTGCTATGTCACTTCAGTCGTGTCCGACTCTGTGTGACCCCATAGATGGCAGCCCACCAGGCTCCGCCATCCCTGGGATTCTCCAGGCAAGAATACTGGAGTGGGTTGCCATTTCCTTCTCCAGTGCATGAAAGGGAAAAGTGAAAGTGAAGTCACTCAGTCGTGTCCAACTCTTAGCGACCCCATGGACTATAGCCTACCAGCTCCTCCATCCATGGGATTTTCCAGGCAAGAGTACTATTATTGTGTTACTGCCAATTTCTCCTTTTATGTCTGTTAGTGTTTGTCTTATATATTGAAGTGTTCCTATGTTGGGTGCATAGATAATTACAATTGTTATGTCTTCCCCTTGGATTGATCTCTTGATCATTATGTAGTGTCCTTCCTTATCTCTTGTAATCTTCTATATTTTAAGGTCTATTTTATCTGATATGAGGATTGCTACTCCAGCTTTCTTTTGCTTCCAATTTTCATGGGATATATTTTCCCATACTCTCACTTTCAGTCTATATGTGTCTTGAGGTCTGAAGTGGGTTTCTTGTATACAGCATATATATGGATCTTGTTTTTGTATCCATTCAGCCAGTCTTTGTCTTTTGGTTGGAGCATTTAATCTATTTACATTTAAAGTAATTATTGACATATATGTTCCTGTTGACATTTTCTTAATTGTTTGGGGTTGATTTTGTAGATCTTTTTTCTTCTCTTGTATTTCTTGACTATATAAGTCAGTTTAACATTTGTTGTAAAGCTGGTTTGGTGGTACTGAATTCCCTTAACTTTTGCTTGTCTGAAAAGTTTTTGATTTCTCCATCAATTTTGAATGAGATCCTTGCTGGGTACAGTAATCTTGGTTGTAGATTTTTCCTTTTCAGTACTTTAAATATATGCTGCCATTCCCTTCTGGCCTGCAGAGTTTCTGCTAAAGATCAGCTGTTAAGCATATGGGGTTTCCCTTGTATTTGTTGCTTTTCCCTTGCTGCTTTCAATATTCTTTCTTTGTGTTTAGTCTTTGTTAGTTTGATTAGGATGTGTCCTGGCATGTTTCTCCTTGGGTTTATCCTGTATGGGACACGTTGTGCCTCTTGGACTTGGTTGACTACTTCCTTTTCCATGTTGGGGAAATTTTCAAGTATAATCTCTTTAAAAATTTTTCTCATATCCTTTCTTTTCTCTTCTTATTCTGGGACCCCTATAATTCAAATGTTGGTGTGTGTGATATTGTCCCAGAAAAAGAAAGAATAGATATGCAAAGTTAAATAGAGGTAGATAAAGAAGATATATATATAGCATTACCTGCAAGGGGAAAAGAACAGTAGGAAAAGCAAATAAAGAAATAAATTGTAGAAAAAAATAGTAATAGGTTTAAAAAATTAAGATTGAAAAAAAAAGAGAGAGAGAAAAAAAAAAACTCCCAGAACTATAAACACCCTATATAGAGGCAGAGGCTTATAACAACAATAAAAAATGTGACTGAGGGAAAAAAGAAAAAAAAAGGTCCAAAGCTTAGTTAGATTTCATAGTGCCAATAAAATTGACAACTACAATGAGGGGGGAGGGGGGATACAAAAGAATGTACACAACACGTCAAAACATAAGAATAACAAATGTTTTTCTTAAGTCATTGCTGTCAGAGTCCTTTCCCTTGCTGGGAGTCACAGTCCACCTCACCTCCCTAGGATGCCCTCTAACACTGTGTGGATCTCAGGACCTGCTGTAGGGGCAGCTCAGATTCTAAATCTGCTCCTAGTCCTCTGTGTTCTTGCCTCCAATGTCCACAGATATCAGAAGTTGTGCGCTTTCTTTTGTGGGTGTTCTCAATGACCTTTTATATATTCCACAGACACAGAGTCTGCTTAGTTGATTGTGCGGATTAATCTGCAGCTGTATAGCTGGTGGGAGGGTTTTGGGTCTTCTTCCTTAGTCACACTGCCCCTGGGTTTCAACTGTGGTTTTATTTCCACCTCTTCATGTGGATTGTCCACTGGGGTTTGCTCCTGAGCTTCCCTGGAGGACTTGAGTCTGCCTCAGTGAGGGCCAGGTATGGAGGTGGTGCAGCTGCTTGGATCGCAGGGGTTCTGGCAGAACCAGGTACTCAGAGGAGTTGGTGGCTAGGGCAGCTGAAAATAGAGTTCTCTAGAAGGGTATGGCAACCAGTATTGGCCAATATGTGTCAGTATTCTTGCCTGGAGAATCCCCCTCCCTGACAGAGAAGCCTGGCATGCCACAGTCTACAGGCTCGCAACCAGTCAGACACTACTGAAATCGGACCCTGTGCACACAGACGTAAGACTTTTATGCCTGGGGCAGCTGTGCCACAGTGAGAGTTAAGCGTGAAGGTAGTGAAGCTGCTTGACTTGCGGGGACCATGGCGGCACCAAGTGTGCAAGGACACGGACACCTCCGGTGCAGGAGTTATGGCCCTATCAGAGTCTTTGTGGAGAAGGCAATGGCAGCCCACTCCAGGACTCTTGCCTGGAAAATCCCACAGAAAGAGGAGCCTGGTAGACTGCAGTCCATGGGGTCGCTCAGAGTCAGACACGACTGAGTGACTTCACTTTCACCTTTCACTTTCATGCATTGGAGAAGGAAATGGCAACCCACTCCAGTATTCTTGCCTGGAGAATTCCAGGGACAGGGGAGCCTGGTGGGCTTCCATGTATGGGGTCGCACAAAGTCAGACACGACTGAAGCAACTTAGCAGAGTCTTTGTTCGAGCCTCTTGTAGCTGGCGATCAGAAGGGCTCTTTTGCCAGTCTTTCTCCGCAGCTCTGCCTGTTCAGGCACTTAAAGGCCTCCTTGCTTGGGGTCCTTCTCTGTTGTTCGGCGTGTCAGGCACATAGAGGGCCCCCCCTAGCTGGGGTCCTACCCTGTATTTTGGTGCATCAGGCACTTAAAGGGGTACCCTGGGTGGGGTCCTATTCTGTAGTTCAGTGCGTCAGGCGTTTGAAGGGCCAGTCTCTCTATTGTTCAGCTGCTGATGCTGGCGTGTGTAGCCGGGAGAGAGGTTATGGTGATGGCTCCACCCCCTATGGATGACTCAGCAGTATCGCCTTGCTTCCATGGCTGCCCGGCTTTCCTCCATAGGCATTTCCCACCACAATCTCCTCCCTCACCTCCCCTCAATCTGTCTCTCCGCAGTCAACAGCAGCCCTCACCCTGGTATTGCTCCACATTCTCCAAACTCCAGCTCCCAGCCACTGTGCTGTCTAGGGAATATATGACTGTGGCAAGGACTATCTGATTCTCATTCCATTTAGGCTGCCACTGATCAGCTGTTTCCCTCTCAGATTTAAATGTTTCCCCTCTGACTCAGACAATTGACCTGGTGTGGGGATCAGACCCCCACTTCAGTTCCCCCACCCACCAAGGGCAGATCCAGTCTGATAACAGTTCCCTTTCCCCCCCTAGTTCCTTTGTACTACTCAGTTTTGTGTGGGTCTATATATTCTTTTCTGCTGGTCAGGTACTCCTGTCCACTCTCAGCTGGTGTTCTGCGTGCATTTCTGTGTCTGAAGGTGTATTCTTGATGTATCTATGGAGAGAGATGTATTCCACGTCCACCTATTCCTCTGCCACCTTGTTCCTCCTCCCTTATTTACTTTTTGCTATTTCTATTTTTCTGGGGTTGGATGTCTAGCCGGACACATTACAAACTATCTCTCCCTTAACAAATTTTCACCAGGACTCAATCAAGCACCACTGCCTGAGCCTCCCATAATCATTCAAAGCCTGCTCACACTGGACATCTCCCCACCAACCCTGTGACTGGATACCTATTCCTTCTGTTCCTCCTATTCTCACATACTGCCCTTTGCTCAGCCCTTTCTCCTTCTCAGAGTGGAGCATGGGCCATCCTAGATCAAGGCCAACATGTAAAATTCACATAAAGCCATTCCATCTCACCAGGATAATGTGAGAATAAAATGATATTACAAGATGGAGTGCTTGGAGAAACTTAAAACTGAAATACAAATATGAGATTTCATGATGCTATGGAAAAATTTTTTAAAGACTAAGGTTTAAATAGGATTCAGAAGCTTTTTGTTGAAAAATATATTTACTTTTCTTTCTAAGGACAAAAACTAAAAACAGAACCATTTCAGACTTAGGGTGTGTACAGACACTTACCATAAATTTAACCAATGTTGGTAACATTCAATGTGTTCATGGCTTGCTGTGGGAGAATATAGTGCCTTATTTCAGTTCTGTCCTCTGTGTTTCTTGCTATCTCTGGACTAACAAGTTACACAGGGGATATTCTTAAGGTAGTGGTAAAACTATAAGAGGAGAAAGTGAAAACACACAAGGTCTCTTAAGATACAGCCTTGAAACTAACACAGAATCACTTCCTGTGTCCTCCCATGGCCCAGGAGAAGTCACATGGTTGAGGCCAAAGTCAAAGAATTAGTACATATCTTTCCCCCACACTGATACAACGGAAAGGGTGTAGATGATATAGAGAGTAGTAAAGAATTGAGGCCAGTGATTCAATTCATCAAAGTGATAAAAGATTTGAACTCAGGCAATCTGATTCCATAAAGTGACAGTGAAAGTTGCCCAGTTGTGTCCGACTCTTTGTGACCCCATGGACTATACAGTCCATGGAATTCTTTATGCCAGAATACTGGAGTGGGTAGCCTTTCCCTTCTCCAAGGGATCTTCCCAACTCAGGGGTAGAATCCAGGTCTCCTTCTTTGCAGACACATTCTTTACTAGCTGAGTCACGAAGAAAGCCCAAGAACACTGGAATGGGTAGCCGACCCCTTCTCCAGCGATCTTCCCAACCCAGGAATTGAACCAGGGTCTCTTGCATTGCAGGCAGATTCTTTACCAACTGAGCTATCAGGGAAGCCCATGACTTTAAGTGCAACATTCTACTTCCTCTAGAGAGATATTTCTAACTCTTCTCTTCATGGAGAGGTATAGTTTAAGAACCCTCTTTTGAGGAATGAGGGGTAAAAAAGTGAGATCTGCCCAACATTTGAGATTTAAGCATAAACAAGATTTCCTTATGTAGAATGAAGCAGATATTACATATGAATATATCAGAAAATAATTTTGGAAAAAGTCGGTGCATATACCTATAGCCATATTAATAACTACATTTGTATGTATACATATATGCTTAAAGATGATGCTCTGAAAGTGCTGCACTCAATATACCAGCAAATCTGGAAAACTCAGCAGTGGCCACAGGACTGGAAAAGGTCAGTTTTCACTCCAATCCCAAAGAAAGGCAATGCCAAAGAATGCTCAAACTACCACACAGTTGCACTCATCTCACAAGCTAGTAAAGTAATGTTCAAAATTCTCCAAGCCGGGCTTCAGCAATACGTGAACTGTGAACTTCCAGATTTTCAAGCTGGTTTTAGAAAAGGCAGAGGAACCAGAGATCAAATTGCCAACATCCGCTGGATCATCAAAAAAGCAAGAGAGTTCCAGAAAAACATCTATTTCTGCTTTTTGACTATGCCAAAGCCTTTGACTGTGTGGATCACAATAAACTGTGGAAAATTCTGAAAGAGATGGGAATACCAGACCATCTGACCTGTCTCTTGAGAAACCTGTATGCAGGTTAGGAAGCCACAGTTAGAACTGGACATGGAACAATGGACTGGTTCCAAATAGGAAAAGGATTACGTCAAGGCTGTATATTGTCACCCTGCTTATTTAACTTATATGCAGAGTACATCATGAGAAACGCTGGGCTGGGAGAAACACAAGCTGGAATCAAGATTGCTGGGAGAAATATCAATAACCTCAGATATGCAGATGACACCTCCCTTATGGCAGAAAGTGAAGAAGAACTAAAGAGTCTCTTGATGAACGTGAAAGAGGAGAGTGAAAAAGTTGGTTTAAAGCTCAACATTCAGAAAACTAAGATCATGGCATCTGGTCCCATCACTTCATGGGAAATGGATTGGGAAACAGTGGAAACAGTGTCAGACTTTGTTTTTTTGAGCTCCAAAATCACTGCAGATGGTGATTGCAGCCATGAAATTAAAAGACGCTTACTCCTTGGAAGGAAAGTTATGACCAACCTAGATAGCATATTTAAAAGCAGAGACATTACTTTGCCAACAAAAGTCCATCTAGTCAAGGCTATAGTTTTTCCAGTAGTCAAGTATGGATGTGAGAGTTGGACGGTGAAGAAAGCTGAGTGCTGAAGAATTGATGCTTTTGAACTGTGGTGTTGGAGAAGACTCTTGAGAGTCCCTTGGACTGCAAGGAGATCCAACCAGTCCATCCTAAAGTAGATCAGTTCTGGGCGTTCATTGGAAGGATGGATGTTGAAGCTGAAACTCCAATACTTTGGCCACCTCATGCGAAGAGTTGACTCATTGGGAAAGACCCTGTTGCTGGGAAGGATTGAGGGCAGGAGGAGAAGGGGACGACAGAGGATGAGATGGCTGGATGGCATCACCGACTCGATGGACATGGTTTTGGGTAGACTCTGGGAGTTGGTGATGGACAGGGAGGGCTGGCGTGCTGCGATTCATGGGGTCGCAAAGAGTCAGACACGACTGAGCGACTGAAGTGAACTGACCTGAATATATACATGTGCATGTATATATCAACAAATAAAATAAACACACACACACACACACACACACACACACACACACACACACACACACACATATACATATATACTGAGTAACCAAAGTAGTTCCCCAAAGTATCTGGGCCTTCTGTCTTTACAATAACAACTGACATTTAGGGAAGCAGTCTTGGCTTTACAAATGCTTTATCAAATAAAATCAAACTGCAAGTTCACAATTTTCCTGCTGTATTTATTTAAAAGGTTCAATATGTCTTAAATCAGAACACTTTGAATGCAAAATGATGCTTATCATTTTTATTTTCATATGCTACTTCTGTGTATATAGGATCCAAGAACTCATCAAAAGCTAGATGGGCCCACTGGATTTTAACTCACAGGTATTGTGATGTGGCTACACTGGGCAATCTTGTCTCATCAAAACAAAATTGCCACAGAAATAGCTAAATGGAAAACTACAACTGCTAAAGAATAATGAAATGAAATGAACCCCCAAAGCTGTATCTCCAATATAAATCACAAAGTTAGGTTGCAATGATCCAAAGACGGATTTAAGGATGTGTGAAATCCAGAAAAAGCCCAACTGATGCTTAATTTGTGCATCACATCTGTTAATGATGTAATTAAGGGCTCCACAAGATGGAAACATTAAGCACATTGTGTAGAAAGATGAGAAACGTGAAGATCAGTGTTAGGATGAAAGCAACATCCTTCACTTTTAGGATAATTTCTCTGAAACTTAAGACCATTGGTCACTTTTGCATTCATAGTTTGCTGTTTTCCTTATTAGAAGGATTCTAAATGTTAAGTTAAAAGGAAAGGATAGAATGTATCATGGCTCTATAGAAGCGATAAGCTTGATACTCTGGTCGAAAACTTTCCATCCTTAACAGGAAAATTAACCTACACAGATCGCTGGGGTATTTAATGAAATGTTACATAGCAGTTCCTCTCATACTTTTTAGTCTGACAAATTTATGAGGCTAGAGTGAGATATTACCGGGGCTACAAAGCTCAACAACTGATGGCCCCAAAGGCCCAGTGACTGATGGATCTGGGATAGCTGGTCATTTTCAGTTTGTACTGTGGGTCCAGGGAGGTTGGACTTGAGAAGCCAAAAGGTTGTTTATGGGCTTGGAGATTCACAAAAATTACAGAGGATTCAAATTACCTATGGGCTAAACAGGAGTCTAACAACCAGGATGTAAGGACCTACTTCCTTTATACATCATCAGAGATAGACCAGAGATTTTATTACCAAGTGGAATGTATAGTGTCTCAAGTCAGAAGCAGCTCAGAAACCAAATCATAAGTTAGTAAAATGGTTTTATCAATGACTTGGAGAAAACTAAGTTTCCAGAAATTCAAGGAAGTTAGAAGAGAAAGACTGAGCCTTGGTGATCTTAGAAGTGGGTACAGAAGGCAGTGAATCAGAGAAACAGATCAAAGGATCTGATGCCCAGAGGACAGGCCTGAGTCCATGCATCATACAGGGTCTGCTTGCAAGAGACCTGGAGGAATTCCTGGGATGATAAGAGGAGCCCCTCTCAGAGGAGGATCAGAGTCTGCAGAACGGTAGGCAGTGGCTCAAGGACAAAGCTGAGGAACCAGCCCACTCTGACACAAAGAAACAGGGCTCTGTTCAAGATCTTCTGTGCCTCACTACTACAGAATTTTCTCCCTCTGTTAAAAGATCAGATTACTCAAGCAAGTACCACAGGACGTATCACAATGAATATTACATTTCTACAAAGGCTTCTGTGGTTAAACAAGTTGGGAAACACTGGATGTTTTATCTTCTTAAACATTTAAAAGGGTGTCTTTAATGTCTTGATTCTCCTTCATGGTACATACAGCCCTGTCCATGAAAATCTATAGTCTTAGTAACATCAAGAGAAACACACAGACCACGTGCATATATGTGTGGGTGCAGACAGCCTGTATTTTGCAGAAAACAAACAAAAACCAGATAACCTCATGAACTGAAACCAAAACCCCTTAATCTCTAATTCAAGAATAGACAGTGAAGTTTTCTTCTGATTTTCATTTAGCAAGGCAATCCTCACAGGCAGTATCTCCCTAGTATACAATCAGACCTTCTACAGAGAAATAGCTGTGGTCTACCTGCTAAGCTTCTGCCCAATTAGACCAATATTTCTTCCTTGAAAACTCCTAGTTTTTACACAACATTGTATTGCCATTCTGAGTGCACAGCTCAAGCTCAGCCAGATTAAAGCAGCAAAATCTACCAGCCATTCTCATGTCAAAGTTAATATGGATGGTCATTCCCTTTCAATGTATCATTTATTCTCTTCAAGCAATTTGTAAAGCAAATAAGAGGAGCACTGCAAGTTACAATAAAATTACAGAAACTATTTTAAAGCTAAAACTTATATTCAGGTAAATGAATATTTTTTGGCCAACCACACACTGCTAACCCAGCCTCAGTGGATTGATGTGGTGAATTTTTCTCTCTCTGAAAAGATCATGCCTTGATTGCAAATAGAGGAGAAAAAATATTATCCAAGATAATGACTGCTATGACTCAATTCTCTATAACTGACCTCCAACTGGATGTAATGAGATGGTTTTTGCAGAAGATAGAGGCTTTAAGGAAGGGGAGTATATGTCAATCATAAGGGGGTTTTGTGGAAAATACATTGCAACTCTCATTTCATTGTCAACGGGATTCTGATCTGCATCAAATCCATTTACTGTCTCACATGTAGGCAAAGGAAACAGCTTTGTAATCTCTAAGGTGCTATGTAAAGGTAAAGAATTACTATTATTAGTATCTATTATGAGTTTGAAAAATGCAAAAGAGATTGAATTGAAACACTGTTACAAGAAGAGTTAACTAAGTTTCACAAACCCTGAGGACACCTGGAGTCCTGTGTGGAAGGAGACATTTAGTCTGTCTTCCCACCTGGAGTTGCTACTGCTCACAGCTCTATTGGTCTGAGTTCCTGACTCGTCTTGGTAGAAATTTAAGTCTGAATTTGGCAATAAGGAGTTCAAGATCTGAGCCACAGTCTGCTCGCGGTCTTGATTTTGCTGACTGTATAGAGCTTCTCCATCTTTGGCTGTAAAGAATATAATCAATCTGATTTCAGTGTTGACCATCTGGTGACGTCCATGTGTAGAGTCTTCTCTTGTGTTGTTGGAAGAGGGTGCTTGCTATGACTAGTGCGTTCTCTTGGCAAAACTCTATTAGCCTTTGCCCTGCTTCATTCTGTACTCCAAAGCCAAATTTGCCAGTTACACCAGGTGTTTCCTGACTTCCCACTTTTGCATTCCAGTCCCCTATCATGAAAAGGACACCTTTTGGGGGTGTTAGTTCTAAAAGGTCTTGTAGGTCTTCATAGAACCGTTCAAGTTCAGCTTCTTCAGCATTACTGGTCGGGGCATAGACTTGGATTACCGTGATATTGAATGGTTTGCCTTGGAAACGAACAGAGATCATTTGTCGGTTTTGAGACAGCATCCAAGTACTGCATTTCAGACTCTTTTGTTGACCATGATGGCTACTCCATTTCTTCTAAGGGATTCCTGCCCACAGTAGTAGATATAAGGGTAATCTGAATTAAATTCACCCATTCCAGTCCATATTAGTTCGCTGATTCCCAGAATGTCGACATTCACTCTTGCCATCTTCTGTTTGACCACTTCCAATTTGCCTTGATTCATGGACCTAACTTTCCAGGTTCCTATGCAATATTGCTCTTTACACTTAAATTGAAGAAAGTAGGGAAAACCACTAGACCATTCATGTATGACGTAAATCAAATCCCTTATGATTATACAGTGGAAGTGACAAATAGATTTAAGGGACTAGATCTGATACACAGAGTACCTGATGAACTATCGACAGAGGTTCATAACACTGTAGAGGAGACAGGGATCAAGACCATCCCCATGGAAAAGAAATGCAAAAAAGCAAAATGGCTGTCTGAAATGGCTGTCTGAGGAGGCCTTACAAATAGCTGGGAAAAGAAGAGAAGCAAAAAGCAAAGGAGAAAAGGAAAGATATTCCCATCTGAATGCAGAGTTCCAAAGAATAGTAAGGAGAGAGAAGAAAGCCTCCCTCAGTGATCAATGCAAAGAAATAGAGGAAAACAATAGAATGGGAAAGACTAGAGATCTCTTCAAGAAAATTAGAGATACCAAGGGAACATGCAAAGATGGGCTCAATAAAGGACAGAAATGGTATGGACCTAACAGAAGCAGAAGATATTAAGAAGAAGTGGCAAGAATACACAGAAGAACTGTACAAAAAAAATCTTCATGACCCAGATAATCACGATGGTGCGATCACTCACCTAGAGCCAGACATCCTGGAGTGTGAAGTCAAGTGGGCCTTAGAAAGCATCACTACGAACAAAGCTAGTGGAGGTGATGGATTTGCAGTTGAGCTATTTCAAATCCTGAAAGATGATGCAGTGAAAGTGCTGCACTCAATATGCCAGCAAATCTGGAAAACTCAGCAGTGGCCACAGGACTGGAAAAGGTCAGTTTTCATTAGAATCCCAAAAAAAGGCAATGCCAAAGAATGCTCAAACTACCACACAATTGCACTCATGTCACATGCTAGTAAAGTAATGTTCAAAATTCTCCAAGCCAGGCTTCAGCAATACGTGAACCGTGAACTTCCAGATGTTCAAGCTGGTTTTAGAAAAGGCAGAGGAACCAGAGATCAAATTGCCAACATCCGCTGGATCATCGAAAAAGCAAGAGAGTTCCAGAAAAACATCTATGTCTGCTTTATTGACTATGCCAAAGTCTTTGACTGTGTGGATCACAATAAACTGTGGAAAATTCTGAAAGAGATGGGAATACCAGACCATCTGACCTGTCTCTTGAGAAACCTGTATGCAGGTTAGGAAGCAACAGTTAGAACTGGACATGGAACAATGGACTGGTTCCAAATAGGAAAAGGAGTACTTCAAGGCGGTATATTGTCCCCCTGCTTATTTAACTTATATGCAGAGTACATCATGAGAAACGCTGGGCTGGAAGAAACACAAGCTGGAATCAAGATTGCTGGGAGAAATATCAATAACCTCAGATATGCAGATGACACCACCCTTATGGCAGAAAGTGAAGAAGAACTAAAGAGCCTCTTGATGAACATGAAAGAGGACAGTAAAAAAGTTGGCTTAAAGCTTAACGTTCAGAAAACTAAGATCATGGCATCTGATCCCATCACTTCATGGGAAATACATGGGGAAACAGTGGAAACAGTGTCAGACTTTGTTTTTTTGAGCTCCAAAATCACTGCTGATGGTGATTGCAGCCATGAAATTAAAAGACGCTTACTCCTTGGAAGGAAGGTTATGACCAACCTAGATAGCATATTTAAAAGCAGAGACATTACTTTGCCAACAAAGGTCCATCTAGTCAAGGCTATAGTTTTTCCAGTGGTCAAGTATGGATGTGAGAGTTGGACGGTGAAGAAAGCTGAGCACCGAAGAATTGATGCTTTTGAACTGTGGTGTTGGCGAAGACTCTTGAGATTCCCTTGGACTGCAAGAAGATCGAACCAGTCCATCCTAAAGGAGCTCAGTCTTGGGTGTTCATTGAAAGGATGGATGTTGAAGCTGAAACTCCAATACTTTGGCCACCTCATGCGAAGAGTTGACTCATTGGAAAAGACCCTAATGATAGGAAGGATTGAGGGCAGGAGGAGAAGGAGACGACCGAGGATGAGATGGTTGGATGGCATCACCGACTTGATGGACATGGGTTAGGGTAAACTCCAGGAGTTGGTGATGGACAGTGAGGCCTGGTGTGCTGCAATTCATGGGGTCACAAAGAGTCGGACACGACTGAACGACTGAACTGAACTGAACCGAACTTGGTAGAAATGCTCTTGTACATTGTGAAGGGTAGGGAGACAAAATGACACCTGTTGCTTGTGTATCACTTAGGCATCAAGAAAGGAATTTTAGTTTTATCTTATTCAATTCTCGCCATACAGGCACAGGTTAATCATCACTAGGCCAATTGTGCAGTGATAGTATTTCCAGTTTAAGACAGATACTGTCTTAATCACGACTCAGCACCCTATTGGTTATTTGACTTTGAACAAATTAACCACTCTAAGCCTCAGTTTCCTTATTCTTCAAGCAGGGATAGCAGCATTTCTCACAAGTAGACAAAATAATAATTAATATTAAAAACACTGTTACTATTTCCACCAAATCATTGGTATTTTGATAACAGTCTTATTACCATTTTAATATATTAATGTCATATAATAGTTTGAACATGTTCACTAAAATTAATAATATAACAATGCTGCAAATAGTTTACTATTGTTGTTCAGGTGCTCAGTCACGTCTGACTCTTTGAGATCCTATGGAATGTAGCACGCCAGGCTTCTCTGTCCCTCACCATCTCCTGGAGCTTCCTCAAACTCATGTCCATTGAGTTGGTGATGTCATCCAACCATCTTATCCTCTGTCATCCCCTTCTCTTCCCACATTCAATCTTTCCCAGCATCAGGGTCTTTTCTAATGAGTTGGCTCTTTGCATCAGGTGGCCAAAGTATTCGAGCTTCAGCATCAGTCCTTCCAATGAATATTTAGCACTTATTTCCTTTAGGATGGACTGGTTGGATCTCCTTGCAGTCCAAGGGACTCTCAAGAGTCTTCTCCAACACCACAGTACAAAAGCATAATTCTTCTGTGCTCAGCCTTCTTTATAGTCCAATTCTCACATTCATACATGACTACTGGAAAAATCATAGCTTTGACTAGATGGACCTTTGTCAGCAAAGTAATGTCTGCTTTTTAATATGCTCTCTAGGTTGGTCATAGATTTTCTTTCAAGGAACGTCTTTTAATTTCATGGCTGCAATCACCATCTGCAGAAATTTTGGAGCTCAAGAAAATAAAGTCTGTCACTTTTTCCATTGTTTCCCCATCTATTTGCCATGAAGTGATGGGACTGGATGCCATTATCTTAGTTTTTTGAATGTTGAGTTTTAAGCCACCTTTTTCACTCTTTTCTTTTACATTCATCAAGAGGTTATTTAGTTTCTCTTTGCTTTCTGCCATAAGAGTGGTGTCATTTGCATATCTGAGGTTATTATTACTTCTCCTAGCAATCTTGATTCCAGTTTGTGCTTCATCCAGCCTGGTATTTCACATGACATACTCTGCATATAAGTTAAATAAGCAGGATGACAATATACAGCCTTGACATACTCCTTTCCCAATTTGGAACAAGTCTGTTATTCCATGTCCTGTTTTAACTGTTGCTTCTTGACCTGCAGATTGGTTTCTTGGGAGGCAGGTAAGGTGGTCTGGTATTCTCATCTCCTTAAGAATTTCCACAGTTTGTTGTGATCCACACAGTCAAAGTCTTTAGCATAGACAATGAAGCATAATAGTGCATTAATATCAATAATTTGTTAATAATGTATTATTAATATTGATATTAAGTAGTAGACAAGATTTCAGTAGCATATCCATTTTCCTCTATTCTGTCATATTTTCTCCCAGGGGAAGGAGAGAGGAAGAAAATGTCTACTGACACATAATAAATAACACCCAAACTTGGTTGCTTAAAACAATAATAATCATTTATTATTTCTAAATTTCTAAGGGAATTTGAGCATGTCTTGACTAGGAATCTTTGGGGCCTTTGATGGCCATAGAGTCAGATATTGGGGATGCAGTCATTTGAAGGACTGACAAGGGCTGGAGGATTTGTTTCCAAGATGGCACTCACATAGCTGACAATTTTGGTGTTGGCTATCAGAAATCAATAAGGAAACACAAGCCTTAAATGACACATGAGGTCAGATGGACTTAATTGATATTTATTGAGTAGTTCACCCAGAAGCAGCAGAATATACATTCTTTTTACATGCACATGGAACATTCTCCAGGAAAGATCACATGTTGGGCCACTAAGCAAGGCTTGGTAAAGTTAAGAAAATTGACATCATATCAAGCATCTTTTCTGACCACAATGTTATTAGTCTAGAAATCAATTAATACAAGAAAAAACAACTGTAAAAAACACAGATACCTGGAGGCTAAACAATATGTTACTAGACAAGCAATGGACCACCAAAGAAATCAAAGAGAAAATAAAAAGATACCTAGAGACAAATGAAAACAAAAGCATGACAATCTAAAACGTATGGAGCACAGCAAAAGCAGTTCTATGAGTAAAGTTTATAGCAATAAAATCCCAAATAAACAATTTAATCTTATACCTAAAGCAACTAGAGAAAGAAGAACAAAAAATCCAAAGTCAGTAGAAGTAAATAAATCATAAATATCAGAGCAGAAATAAACGAATTAGAGACAAAGGAAATAATAGAAAAGATCAACAAAACTAAAAGCTGTTTCTTTGTAAGGATAAATAAAATTGATAAGCCTTCTAGCCAGACTTCTCAAAAAAGAAGGGATAGGGCTCAAATAAAATCAATAAAATCAGAGAGGAGAAAGGAAACGTTATAACGGACACCACAGGAATACAAAGGATCAAAAGAGATTACTACAAGCAACTATATGCTGATAAGATGGACAACCTAGAAAAAATGGACAAATTCTTAGAAATAAACACTCTTCCAAGACTGAACCAGGAAGAACAAAAAATATGAAGAGACCAATCACAAGTATTGAAACTGAAACTATGATTTAAAAACTCCTAACAAACAAAAGTCCAGGACCAGATGGCTCTATAGGCAAATTCTATCAAATATTTGAGAAGCGTTATCACCAATACTTCCAAAACTATTGAAAAAAAATCAGTGAGGAAGGAGTACTCCCCAAACTCATTCTATGAGGCCACAGTCACCCTGATACCAAAACCAGACAAAGATATCAACGCCTTTTAAGACAGCCTCAGAAATCACATACCATCAGTTCTACTACAGTCTGTTGACCCACACATCAGCCTTGATTCAATACGAGACATGACTATGTAAGGGCAGGAGGACCAGAAGGTGAGAGTCATGGAGGACACCTCTGAGGTTGGCTAGCACAAAATGTAATTTTTAACTAAGAAAATAAATTTATAAAATTGTCCAATTTATCAGATGTTTACTGAGTGTCTATTACATGCTAGGCTTCAGGGATACAAAGAATGAGATAAAATCATCATTACTGAGGAAATCCTAATCAAGTAGAATGTCAATAATGAAGAATGACCTAAAACTGGACAGATTTCTATGTGATAAGATTCAATACATGTATGTATGCAGGATGAACTATGGGAGCACAAAGGGGACAGAAGTGAACCTAACTGGGCCAATGGATAAGGCAATTGAAAGCTTTGAAATTTGATCTTGGTCTTAGAAATGAAGATGTACTTTACAGGTTGTGATGGCAAATGTGTTTGAGCAAAGGTACAAATGTTGGAAAATATTTGAGTGTGTGTGTTTGTTTTTTTAAAATATTTCTAAAGCACATCCTATAGCAACTACACTCTTGACCCTTTATTGTTCACAAATGAAAAATATCTTGAAAACAAGTATGTATAACAACAAACTATCTATAGTCAGTTTTGTATTTTTATTCCACTTGGATAGCAGTTCCCTGGTGGCTCCCATGGTAAAGAATCTGCCTGCAATGCAGGAAGAAGACTTGATTTGATCCCTGAGTTGGGAAGTTCCCCTGGAGAAGGGAATGGCTACCCACTCCAGTATTCTTGCCTAGAGAATTCCATTGACAGAGCAGCCTGGTGGGCTACAGCCCAGACACGACTGAGTGATTAACACACAGGTTGAGCACCTGAGAGGATATAGTATTGAGTTTCTAGTATTGTGAAAGCAAATTTATCAGATTCACAAGATACTTCAATAACCTATGGCAATCTGACTATATGCAGATATAAAACCTAGAAGACACGTAGAATAAAGAACTACAGAAGAAATGAGCTTAAGAACACTGGTCTTTACAGAGTTTTGATTATTTGTTTTTTTGATTTTTTAAACTTCTCACTTTATATTCCTGTATTAGCCAATTAGCAATGTTGTGATATTTTCAGGTGCACACCAGAGTGACTCAGCCATACATATACATGTATCCATCCTCCCCCAAACTCCCCTCTCATCCAGGCTGTCGTATAACATTGAGCAGAGTTCCCTGTGCAATAGGACCTTGCTGGTTATCCATTTTAAGTATAGTAGTATACACATGTTGATCCAAAACTCCTTAACTATTCCATCCCCCCACCTTTTCCCCTGGTAATCATAGAGTGTTCTCTAAGACTGTGAATCTGTTTCTGTTTCATAAATAAGTTCATTTATATGATTTCCTTTTTGATTCTGCATATAAGGGATATCGGAGAAGGAAATGGCACTCTACTCCAGTACTCTTGCCTGGAAAATCCCATGGACGGAGGAGCCTGGTAGGTTGCAGTCCATGGGGTCGTGAAGAGTTGGACATGACTGAGTGACTTCACTTTCACTTTTCACTCTCATGCATTGGAGAAGGAAATCGTAACCCACTCCAGTATTCTTGCCTGGAGAATCCCAGGGACAGAGGAGCCTGGTGGGCTGCTGTCTATGGGGTCTCACAGGGTCGGACACGACTGAAGCGACTTAGCAGCAGCAGCAGCATAAGGGATATCATACGGTATTTCTCTTTCTCTGACTTTACTTAGTATGACAATTAGAGTATGTCTAAATAATATCAAATTGTTCTGCTTGTTTAAATGATATCAGATCATTCTGCATGGTTGACAGTAAGTAGCCAAGACAAGATCCGATATAACTTTAACAGGACATGGGTGGGTTTCCATATTATAGTCTCACTGAATTGTGTGTTCTGATAGGTCTGATAGGTCACTTAATTCCAATCCTGTCATTTTAGTTACAGAACCCAAAGAACCAGAGCATTTGTAGGAGTTACCCAAGCTCATCTGGTGTGAGGGTGGGGGCACTGGAAATTCAACACATTTTGTTACACATGGTGGCTTCCCCTAAGTTTGCATCAGACCATGAAACCAGTGATGAAAAGAGTGATTGGCTCAAGGATGATCATCAATCATTGGCTGTGTTTTTAATGAGACAAATTTGGGCATAAGCAATACACATCTAATTTATAATGATGTCAATTTCTTATATTAAAAAGTAAGTTAACTATTAAAGATGAATCAGCTCTACTTGGTGAGCCAAGTATTGGACTCCTTCAAATCTTTATTCACCATCAAGAGCAACAGCCCCATTTTAAGTATTTATCTTTCTCTGCTATTCTCATTCCATATTCTTGTTTCCCTTCCTGGTTTACATAAAAACACAAAAACACAGTTCCTAATGCCTTTTATTAGAAACAACTAAAGCCAATACAGAGTTTCCACCTAAGAGATTTTGAGTTCATTTGCCACAGAATTCCACTGGATTAAATCAGAATTTTTGTATCTTTTCCCCACACTCTTCTTTACAGAGAAAATTTCCATACATAAAAAATGCCATATGTGTTTTATTAAAGCATGAGAGGCAGTATAAAACCTTAAGAAAGAGTTAATTAAGGACAGTCTAGAGACAAGTTGAAAAGAGAGTCAAAATTTAGGGAGCACGAGATAACATCCTAGTGGGCTAAGCAGTTCACAATTAATGCAAGTGCGACTTTAGACATTATTCTCACTTGAGAGTTCTATTTTTAGCCATCAATTATAGACATTAACAGTGATGAATGCTGGAAATAGCTGTACTACATTGTTGAGCTAATTTTACATAAACACATCTCATGTTTTCTGTATATTTTGGACTATTCTCCAATGTCATTTGAATAGTTCACCTTTAGGCATTTCTAAAGGTCGATTTCTAAAGTCAAGAAATACCTGGAATAACAAGCAAATTTGGCCTTAGAGTATAGAATGAAGGAGGGCAAAGGCTAATAGAGTTTTGCCAAGAGAACGCACTGGTCATAGCAAACACCCTCTTCCAACAACACAAGAGAAGACTCTACACATGGACGTCACCAGATGGTCAACATCGAAATCAGGTTGATTATATTCTTTGCAGTCAAAGATGGAGAAGCTCTATTCAGTCAGCAAAAACAAGACTGGGAGCGGACTGTGGCTCAGATCATGAACTCCTTCTTGCCAAATTCAGACTTAAATTGAAGAAAGTAGGGAAAACCACTAAACCATTCAGGTATGGTCTAAATCAAATCCCTTACGATTATACAGTGGAAGTGACACATAGATTCAAGGGATTAGATCTGATAGAGTGCCTGATGAACTATGGATGGAGGTTCATGACACTGTACAGGAGGCAGTGATCAAGACCATCATCAAGAAAAAGAAATGCAAAAAGGCAAAACGGTTGTCTGAGGAGGCCTTACAAATAGTTGAGAAAAGAAGAGAAGCTAAGGAGAAAAGGAAAGATATACCCATTTGAAGTAGAGTTCCAATGAATAGCAAGGAGAGATAAGAAAAACTTCCTCAGGGATCAGTGCAAAGAAATAGAGGAAAACAATAGAATGGGAAAGACTAGAGATCTCTTCAAGAAAATTAGAGATACCAAGAGAACATTTCATGTAAAGATGGGCACAAAAAAGGATAGAAATGGTATGGACCTAACAGAAGCAGAAGATATTAAGAAGAGGTGGAAAGAATACACAGAAGAACTATACAAAAATGATCTTCATGACCCAGATAATCACGATGGTGTGATCACTGACCTAGAGCCAGACATCCTGGAATTCAAAGTCAAGTGGGCCTTAGGAAGCATCACTATGAACAAAGCTAGTGGAGGTGATGGAATTCCAGTTGAGCTATTTCAAGTCCTAAGGATGATGTTGTTACAGTGCTGCACTCAGTATGCCAACCCATTTGGAAAACTCAGCAGTGGCCACAGGATTGGAAAAGGTCTGTTTTCATTCCAATCCCAAAGAAAGGCAATGCCAAAGAATGCTCAAACTACTGCACAATTGCACTCATCTTACATGTTAGTAGTGTAATGCTCAAAATTCTCCAAGCCAGACTTCAACACTATGTGAACCATGAACTTCCAGATGTTCAAGCTGGTTTTAGAAAAGGCAGAGAAACCAGAGATCAAATTGCCAACATCCATTGGATCATCAAAAAAAACAGAGTTCCAGAAAAACATCTATTTCTGCTTTATTGGCAGTGCCAAAGCTTTTGATTGTGTGTGCCACAACAAACTCTGGAAAATTCTTAAAGAGGTGGGAATACCAGACCACCTGACCTGCCTCCTGAGAAATCTGTAAGCAGTTCAGGAAGCAACAGTTAGAACTGGACATGGAACAACAGACTGGTTCCAAATCAGGAAAGGAGTACATCAAGGCTGTATATTGTCACCCTTCTATTTAACTTATATACAGAGTACATCATGAGAATCACTGGGCTGGGTGAAAGACAAGCTGGAATCAAGATTGTCGGGAGAAATATCAATAACCTCAGATATGCAGATGCACCACCCTTATGGCAGAAAGTGAAAAGGAATTAGAAAGCCTCTTGATGAAAGTGAAAGAGGAGAATGAAAAAGTTGGTTTAAAACTCAACATTCAGAAAACTAAGATCATGGCATCTGGCCCCATCACTTCATGGCAAATCATGGCAATGGAAACAGTGTGACTTCATTTTTTGGGCTCCAAAAATCACTCCAGATGGTGACTGCAGCCATGAAATTAAAAGGCACTTGTTCCTTGGAAGAAAAGTTATGACCAATCTAGACAGCATGTTAAAAAGCAGAGACATTACTTTGCCAACAAAGGTCTGTCTAGTCAAGGCTATGTTTTTTCCAGTAATCATGTATGGATGCGAGAGTTGGACTATAAAGAAAGCTGAGCACCGAAGAACTGATGCTTTTGAAATGTGGTGTTGGAGAAGACTCTTGAGAGTCCCTTGGACGGCAAGGAGATCCAACCAGTCCATCCTAAAGGAAATCAGGCCTGAATATTCATTGGAAGGATTGATGCTAAAGCTGAAGTTCCAATACTCTGGCCACCTGATGCAAATAACTGACTTATTGGAAAAGACCCTGATGCAGGGAAAGATTGAGGGCGGGAGGAGGAGACAAAAGAGGATGACATAGTTGGATGACATCACAGACTCAATGGAGATGAGTTTGAGTAAACTCTGGGTGTCGTTATGGACAGGGAGGCCTGGCGTACTGCAGTCTTTCCATGGGGTCACAAAGAGTTGCATACTACTGAGCAACTGAACTGAACTGAGGCGTTTCTAAGGGCTGTGCAAAAGGGAGACACTTTATTAAATGGAAATTTGTCATATATTGTATGTATTTTATTTATTATATTTGGGGAAAAATCAGAAGAGGGGGAAGTCAAAAAAGTTCGCATCTTTCTACCATCAGAACTGTTGGCTAGAGTGGCCCTATCTCAGGCTGCCTTACAGGAAAGCCTGATGAGGTAAAGAGTTTTCTGCATAATGGAAAATGCTGGTGCACATAGCATCACCTGCGCAACTTGTTGAAAATGCTACGCTCAGAGATTTGACTGAATAGGTTGTCACTTTTCTGTTTGCCCTCAGCTTCTTTCCCTGCTCTGGTCTGTATCACAGGGACCCATATATCCCTGGATACTCTGTCCCTGTGGCTTTCACGCAGTTAATGGGAATCATGGACAGAAGATTGGCAATTTAAGATGGGGAAAAGCCTGTGGTCATCACCACCCTCTCTTTCTGTTTCAAGGGCATTTTGGGCACTGGCTATACTTTTTCCAGCTCATACAGGCCAGCCTATCCATTCATGGTCCCAGCTCCTGTCTGATAACCTTGGCTTCTAGGCTGGTAACAACGCTGCCAGCTGTGTTCCTCCCCTCACAAGGCTGGTGACAGCTTCCTGCTGTTGTCAGTGTGTCTCATTGTTTCCTGCTGGGCTGTCTCCTGTACCACTGAAGGCAGGATGTGATGGGCTGAGTATCACAGCAATCACTGTGAGCGTCAGATGCTGGATTCCCCATGGAAAGCCTCCCTCCTTCCTCTTCAGCTTGGTAGTCCTTCAGTGGCCACATATACAATTTCCCAGGTAAAAATTCACTGAGAGCTGCTAAGAAAACTACAACCCTTACATATCATTTGGCTTCCAATGTTAGTATTCACAGTATTGAAATTTTTTTTTTTCCATTTTGAACCACTGGCTAAAATCAAATCATGTAGCTCCAACAAAGGACACATGTAGATGGAACTAATCTGAATTCTCAGCTCCAGCCTCAGTTCAAGGCTTAGCTATTAAGTCCAACAAACCCCAGAGATTTCAGAGTGACATTTAGATAACATTTTCTGGGAGAGTTAAACAACACAAACATATCAGCACAGGAAATCAGGAGTTGAGGATAGCTTCCCTGGAGACAAGCTTTATTTTTCTTCAGCCAGAGCGCTTCCAGGACAAAGGCCTGGGACTTGGACTGGCTTAGCTCTCTGGCTTCCCTGGTGGCTCAGATGGTAAAATAATGTGCCTCCACTGTGAGAGACCCAGGTTGTTTCCCTGGGTCAGGAAGATTCCCTAGAGAAGGAAATGTCAACCCACTCCAGTATTCTTGCCTGGAGAAATCCATGGACAGAGGAGCTTGGCAGGCTACAGTCCATGGGTCACACAGAGTCGGACACGACTAAGCAACTAACACACACACACACACACACAAGCTCTCTGGTACCTGATGCTTCAGGGTCAGAGTCATAACTGGGTGTCGCTAGGTCACAATTCCAGGGCTTTTCATGGGGTCTTGAGGTCAGCGGGGGAGAAGGCAGAACCCGAGGTACAGTCCAAGCAATGCCGAGGGTGAAGAGAGGTCTTCTGTGGAACAGGCCAGAGGAGGAACAGGAAAGCCAGGCCTCCAAGGTGGGCCCAGACAGACAGGAGGATGGGGCCTGAAGCAGATGAAGCATCAGGCAGATGGAGACAGAACGGGGGCTGGTGCAGGAGATTCTGGGAGCAGGGCAGAAGTTCCGCATGCAACTCTTTTATGGGCAGGTCAGGACAGGTGAGAGGCATCCAAGCTTGAGGCTCCTCCCTTCAGATGCTGCACTAACTCTTCATGTATTCAGGGTCCTTGAAGCAGTTTCTGCAGGCAGGCAGGTGTCTTTGATGAAAGCAGGGAAATGCCTGCAGATACAGCTCCAAGAAACAGTCTCACGACCAACCTCTCCCTTGATATAGCTTTGATCAAAGAACATGACAGAGCTCAGCCTCACAGCCTGTGAGTGATGTGACTGATGGTTATTAGGATGCATGAGAGAACATCCAGAGGGGAGCTGTCACTGAAATCCAGGGCAGCAGTATTATACTTTTTTAATGGCAATCGTGACTGTAGACCTTGGTTGATAGTAGCATCTAATGTCTTCCTGTTTCAAAAATCTCCATTTATGAGCTCATGTTGGTTCTAAATAATGTGAGTACTCTGAGCCTTTAAATCCAAACACCCTGCAGACCGGATAACCCAATGAAGGCCTTTCTTTGAACAGAAGGAAGTGCTATTTTACTCTCACACTGCAAATATTTTAAGAATGAAATAAACTTCCAAAGCGAGGACATATGCCTATATATTTAGGACATACACAGAAAATAACCACCTTAATTTACATACTGCTTTGTGGTTTTAAAATGATTTGATATACATTATCACATTTGATGGATATTATTTTATTGATTTTTCATCACACCACTTTTGAGGCAACAGAGGCTCAGAGAATTCCATACCCAATAACAAGCAATAGAGGCGTAAGATCTCCTGATCCCACAATCACTGCTTTCTTTTATTCTATTAAGCACACATACAACACAGAGGGAGCCTCCCGAGTTAGTGCACAAAATCTCCCTCCTTGGTATCTCTTTATCAAAACTTAAAAAAAATTATTTTTGGTTGTGTTGGGTCTTCGGCGCTATGCAGGTTTTTCTCTGCTGCAGTGAGAGCAGGGGCTACCCTTCATTGTGGTGGGTGCACTTCTTTCTGTGGAGGCTTCTTTTGTTGAAGAGCACGAGGCAGCTTCAGTTGTTCAGGCAGGTGGGCTCAGGAGTTGCAACTCCCGGGCTCTAGAGCACAGGCTCAGGAGTTGTAGCACATGGGCTTAGTTGCCCCACAGCATGTGAGATCTTCCTTGATCAGGGATGGAACCTGTGTCTCCTGCACTGGCAGGAGAATTCTTTACCACTGAGCCACCAGGGAAGCCCCAGCTTTGGCATCTTCATTCACAATTTTGGTGCTGCTTCTCCTTATTCTATGACACACAGTTCTCATCTACTCTCTTTTGCCAAACCACCTGATTCATGGGGTTTAATGCATTTGAGCTCTCATTATTGGGACAAAGACAAAACCCTGGTCATGAGATGTTATATAACACCAGCCTGGTTATTTTGAAAGTTTTATGGCAGATTGGAATCATTTTGGCATGGATCGACCCGCAGAAATTTAAAAGGCTTTCACTTACTTACCCCGTGTCTGCCTTCCTACCTGGAGACTTTGTACGCTATGCATGCCTCTCCTTGCTCTGCGGCTAAGTGGATTCCCATTGATTTAGGAAGATTTTTATTTGGAATGTGGATGTGCTAGGGAGAAGCCTTTTAGCCCCTGGCATGACCTCTATCCACACTGTCCACTGTGGCCATGGGTCACATAAGCATGTATGGCTGTCCATCATCCTCACTCTCAAGAGAACAGAAACCCCCTAAGTGTTGGTAGCTTTCATCAGTCCTCTCAAATCCATCTTACATTGCAGTCATCCACAACGGTCTGCCGATTCTGGAACACGGCATGTCATGTGTCTGCCTTACTGCTCTGCGTATGCTATGCCGCGAGGCTAGGGAGTCTGTTGCTTCTTCCTTCTTTCAAAATGTCTTCATTCAATAGTCCTTTCAGATTCCACTCCTGCTTTAACCATCCCCCTTCTAGGCTGAATGAAGTCCTTCCCTTCTGTATCCTCACACTGCTCTTGTACAGCTTGTCTAACACCAAATCCTTTTACCATGTTTGATTCACTCTTTCAATCCTACGCCCCCCCCCCCACCCAAAGGAGCTTGGATGTGTGACTCTGGGGAGCTCTTCCTCTGTGTTTCTGATGCTCTGCAGATGCTTTTAGAATGAATGAATGGGAGGGAGGAAGCAAAGAAAGAAGGGAGAGAAGACAAAGGAAGGAAGGGAAGAAGGGAGGGAGTGAGCGAGGAAATGGGTGAATAACTTTGCTAAATGGAGATCCTAATTTAAAGAGGATCAAAGATGAGCTCTCCACCATTTGGGCTTTTGAATGAAGCTCTGTTCCCCTTGCTGGTCACAGGGCTAAGGTTGGGAGATTACAGACATCATTTAATGGAATTTATGATTTCTACAGTCTATATGGATGATGATGTGTTTGTTTGATTCTGTTTTCAAATCCATGTTTCCCCTCCATGATCCTACTTCATTTCTAGCTGGGGACTAAAACCACAGACTGGTCAGACAACACAGAATAGGCTGTTGCACTGACAAGTCACTGAAATGGAATTCTCTGGATATGGGAAAATGGGAATATCCTACAGTTAGGGGAGACAGTACCACCTGAGTACAGGATGCAAATAAGCTGACTGGTAGGCAGCAGCTTTGAGAAGCATTAGCTAAATTCCAGGACTACTTTTTGAGGAAAACCAATATCCTTTGCTTTTAAATGCCTTTCCACTCTGAACTCTTTTTCAACTTCAGGGTTATACTTTTCTTTACAAAAATCAGATGAATGCTAGAGTAATCTCTGCCACTCACATTTTGCCTTGGGCACAAGGTAATTTTCTTTTTTACTGAATAATACTTAAACATAATTAAAAAGAATTGTTTCAAATATCAAGTGTGTGAAACATTAGCTTCTTAACATAATGCTCATTTTTCTCTAAAAAAAATATGGTATTTAGAAACGATTGAAAGATTACAGCTCATAGGAACATTTCTGCACTTAAAATAGGTCCTGAGAGTAAAGCATATAATCTAGTCATTCATCCTCATTCATTCATTCAACATATATGTAAGTGCCTACTATGTAGTATGTAGTAACTACTTTTCTGAAGAAAGCAAACACAGAGTATGGCGGAACAGAGGCAATATATAGCCACTAATGCTCAAAAATATAAAATATAATAAGGAAAACCAACAAACACATTTCAGATGATCCTCTGGAATGTACCCAATATTGGAAAAGACCCTGATGCTGGGAAAGATTGAAGGCAGGAGGAGAAGGGAACAACAGAGGATGAGATGGTTGGATGGCATCACTGACTCAATGGACATGAGTTTGAGCAAGCTCCGGGAGTTGGTGATGGACAAGGAAGCCTGGCGTGCTGCAGGCAATGGGGTCGGAAAGAGTTGGACACAACTGAGTGACTGAACTGACTGACAGCGCAGTATATGACAGTAAAAACCACTGTGCACACTTTCAGCTTTTTCCTGTGTGATTACAAACTCATTTGAAAAACATCTTCATTCTGATGTTTTTTCATGGGCATAAATTGGCAAAAATCTAATATTTTCCCATTAAGAACTAATGTCAGGGACTTCCCTGATGGTCCAGTGGTTAAGAATGCAGGGGATACAGGTTCAAGACCAGACTGGGAACTAAGATCCCACATGCGGAAGAGCAAATAAGCACCAAAACTATAGAGTTTGTGCACCACAGCTAGAGTCCATGCATTGCAACAAAATAACCCCATGTGAAGTTTCTGTGTGCCTTAACTAATACCCGATGCACCCCAATAAATAAATATTCTTTAAAAAAAAAAACCCAAAAGACTTAGTGGTGGCATTTGTTACCTTGCACTCCCAAACTGAAGTATTGACAGAATTGAGTTTGAAGATTTTGATGGGAGAATATGGTGTATTTGGCACAAAGGAGAGGCCAGTTTAAATTTGCTCATCCTTTCTTCCTTCTCTAGTTGCTTTAGGTGTAGAGTTAGTTGATTTATTTGATTTTTTTCTTGTTTCTTGAGGTACATCTGTATTGCTATGAACCTTCCCCTTATCATTGCTTTTACAGTGTCCCATAGGTTTTGGGTTGACGTGTTTTCATTTTCATTCGTTTCTATGCATAATTTGATTTCTTTTTTGATTTCTTCTGTGATTTGTTGGTTATTCAGAAGCGTGTTGTTTAGCCTCCATATGTTGGAATTTTTAATAGTTTTTTTCCTGTAATTGAGGTCTAATCTTACTGCATTGTGGTCAGAGAAGATGGCTGGGATGATTTCAATTTTTTTGAATTTACCAAGGCTAGATTTATGGCCCAGAATGTGATCTATCCTTGAGAAAGTTCCGTGTGCACTTGAGAAAAAGGTAAAACTGATTGTTTTGGGGTGGAAAGCCCTGTAAATATCAATTAAATCTAATTTGTCTATGTATCATTTAAAGTTTGTGTTTCCGTGTTAATTTTCTGTTTAGTTGATCTATCCATATGCGTGAGTGGAGTATTAAAGTCTCCCACTATTATTGTGTTATTGTTAATTTCCCCTTTCATACTTGTTAGTACTTGCCTTATATATTGTGGTGCTCCTATGTTGGGTGCATATATATTTATGATTGTTACGTCTTCTTCTTGGATTGATCCTTTGATCTTTATGTAGTGTCCTTCTTTGTCCCTTTTCACATCCTTTATTTTAAAGTCTATTTTATCTGAAATGAGTATTGCGACTCCTGCTTTCTTTCGGTCTCCGTTTGCATGAAATATGTTTTTCCATCCCTTCACTTTCAGCCTGTGTGTGTCCCTAGTTTTGAGGTGGGTCTCTTGTAGACAGCATATATAGGGGTCTTGTTTTTGTATCCATTCAGCCAGCCTTTGTCTTTTGGTTGGGGCATTCAACCCATTTACATTTATTGCATTCGTATGCTCCAATAATGAGAAAACAGAAATAGAAATTAAGGAAACAATACCATTCACCATTGCAACAAAAAGAATAAAATACTTAGGAATATATCTACCTAAAGAAACAAAAGACTTATATATAGAAAACTATAAAACACTGATGAAAGAAATCAAAGAGGACACAAACAGATGGAGAAATATACCGTGTTCATGGATTGGAAGAATTAATATAGTGAAAATGAGTATACTACCCAAAGCAATCTATAGATTCAATGCAATCCCTATCAAGCTACCAATGGTATTTTTCACAGAACTAGAACAAATCATCTCACAATTTGTATGGAAATATAAGAAACCTCGAATAGCCAAAGCAATCTTGAGGAAGAAGAATGGAACTGGAGGAATCAACCTGCCTGACTTCAGGCTCTACTACAAAGCCACAGTCATCAAGACAGTATGGTACTGGCACAAAGATAGAAACATAGATCAATGGAACAAAATAGAAAGCCCAGAGATAAACCCACGCACCTATGGACACCTTATCTTCGACAAAGGAGGCAAGAATATACAATGGAGAAAAGACAATCTCTTTAATAAGTGGTGCTGGGAAAACTGGTCAACTACTTGTAAAAGAATGAAACTAGAACACTTCCTAACACCATACACAAAAATAAACTCAAAATGGATTAAAGATCTAAACGTAAGACCAGAAACTATAAAACTCCTAGAGGAAAACATAGGCAAAACAATCTCCGACATAAACCACAGCAGGATCCTCCATGACCCACCTCCCAGAATATGGGAAATAAAAGCAAAAATAAACAAATGGGACCTAATTAAAATTAAAAGCTTTTGCACAACAAAGGAAACTATAAGCAAGGTGAAAATACAGCCTTCAGAATGGGAGAAAATAATAGCAAACGAAGCAACAGACAAACAATTAATCTCAAAAATATACAAGCAACTTCTGCAGCTGAATTCCAGAAAAATAAACGACCCAATCAAAAAATGGGCCAAAGAACTAAACAGACATTTCTCTAAAGAAGAAATGCAGATGGCTAACAAACACATGAAAAGATGCTCAACATCACTCATTATTAGAGAAATGCAAATCAAAACCACAATGAGGTATCATTTCACACCAGACAGAATGGCTGCTATCCAAAAGTCTACAAGCAATAAATGCTGGAGAGGGTGTGGAGAAAAGGGAACCCTCTTACACTGTTGGTGGGAATGCAAACTAGTACAGCCACTATGGAGAACAGTGTGGAGATTCCTTAAAAAACTGGGAATAGAACTGCCATATGACCCAGCAATCCCACTGCTGGGCATATACACCGAGGAAACCAGAATTGAAAGAGACGCGTGTACCCCAATGTTCATCGCAGCACTGTTTACAATAGCCAGGACATGGAAGCAACCTAGATGTCCATCAGCAGACGAATGGATAAGGAAGCTGTGGTACATATACACAATGGAATATGACTCAGCCATTAAAAAAAATACATTTGAATCGGTTCTACTGAGATGGATGAAACTGGAGCCCATTATACAGAGTGAAGTAAGCCAGAAAGAAAAACAACAATACAGTATACTAATGCATATATATGGAATTTGAAAGATGGTAACGATAACCCTATATGCGAGACAGAATAAGAGACACAGATGCATAGAACAATTTTATGGACTCGGAGGGAGAAGGTGAGGGTGGGACGTTCTGGGAGAATAGCATTGAAACATGTATATTATCATATGTGAAACAGAACACCATTCCATGTTCGATGCATGAGACAAGGGCTCAGGGCCGGGGCAATGGGATGACCCAGAGGGATGGGATGGGGAGGGAGGTGGGTGGGGGGTCCAGGAAGGGGAACACATGTAAACCCATGGCTGATTCATGTCAATGTATGGCAAAAGCTATTACAATATTGTAAAGTAATTAGCCCCCAACTAAAATAAATAAATTTATAAAAAAAAAAAAAATGAAAAAAAATTAGCTCTGAAAATAATTCCTCTTTGTATGTGGGACACCAAGAAATAAAAGGAGCAGTGGTTTAATAAATTTAAATTTATAATTTATAATTAATTTATAATTTATATTATAATTTAATTATATTTATTAAAAAAAAAAGAGGAAACAAACAAACAAAAAAATAAATAAATTTGCTCATCCAAGTTTCCCCCACTTCAACAAAGGTTGTAAACACTTATAACCCAAAGAAATCAAGGCGTTAAAAATAACCTCACTGGTCGTGATCTAAGCACTGCCCTATCTATTCTTTGCTTTTCCAGACTCGCTCTGGTAAAGCACAAAGGCTACAGGGTCATCGCCCTAGAACGCCACTGATATGGTTAGTCTTAGGTGGGCTTCCCAGGTGGTGAGCTAGTGGTAAAGAACTCACCTGCCAGTGCAGGAGATGCCTGAGACAAGGGTTTGATCCCTGGGTCAGGAAGATCTCCTGGAGGAGGGCATGGCAACCCACTCTAGTATTCTTGCCTGGAAAATTCCATGGACAGAGGATCCTGGTAGGCTACAGTCCATAGGGTCACAAGGAGTCAGACACAACTGAAGAGACTTAGCATGCATGCATGGGTGCAGAAGGACTGCTCAGCTGTAATCCCTTTGTGAAGCCACCCGGAAGACTCTCCTCCAGGGCCCAGCAACTGTCAATCATTCAGGCAGATGAGCTTGCTCCACCCACCACCGTGGAAGTGCACACGTCAGAGCCTGCATATCCATCCTTGGATGCACAATCGACTTAATGTAGCCTTGACTGCCGATTAGAATGAAAGGTAGTCAGGACATCCACAGGTATGCAGCTGAGAGTTTATTATGTGCTGACCACTTTCCTGGCTGACTGATTCCATTAATTAATCTCGATACTTCTCCCTTCCCCAACTCAACCCCATCCCCACAAGCAGAAAAGGAAAACACAATGAGCAATGGAAATTACTACTTATTCTTTCCTTTAAAGGTACGTGGATAAACACGGCAGTTTTTCTCTTCCTTTGCAGCGGATAATGCTACCAGGTGGACCATTAAGACAACTTAAGACCATTTCTTAAGGGGGGTTTTGAAGACACTTCTTGCTGTTTTTGTCTTATTTCCTATGAAGGCTAGCATTGTGCAGAATATTTGCTTTATTAGGTGTGTGTCATAGAAAAAGGTATCTGAGATGTTTAATGATCCTCCTTTTTAAAAAATATCCTCATATCCTTAATATGATAATCTTCCTTAATATTTACTGAAAAGATCTAAACTCTCTTTTTGGAAATAGAGCATAAATCATGAATATCCTTGAAAAATTATTCTGAGGCCAACTGACATTCTCTGAAACACTACCATTGTTTTTCTTCTTATCTTTGAAAAGTTTTGCAAAGTTTCCTCCAAAGATTATATCCATCAGGAAGAGAGTAGCTTTTGAAAATATCAATAGCTTCTGAAGAAGAAAATAGCTTTCAAGAAACAGCCATCCGAAGGAAAAGTTCTACTATATTTAAGACAATTAGTTTGTCATTTACCGTGATTTAGAACCCTATGTGCTCATGAAAGATGACAAATGCAACTTCCTTTACTTACTATTCCTTTAACCACTTACTAGTACTGGAATAATGTAAAGCTGTAGAATTGAAATTCATAGGTCAGCCACATTTTTATTATTAACAATGCTGAGAATTTTAGAAGGAACATAACAAAAACAGTAGAACTAAAAGCCATATAATTTCAAAGATAAACTTCATCACGTGTTATTTCGTTACTTATATTCTACCCAGTATCCATTGTACAGACTATTATTCCTCTTAATGTTTTTCAGAAATATAATTTATAAAGCATTATATGAAACATCACTTTGAAAAAAAATGCTTTAATACAACAATCTGTGTTCAGGCACACCTTTGCTTATACTTTTGTAGAAAACAAATCCACTGACTTTGAAATAAAATAATTTCACAGCAATAACACTTCAAGGTAGGTGAAATTTCTCTCTTGTTCAAAACCATAAAAATAGCTTTGATGGAGTAGGAAAAGGCAACCCACTCCAGAATTCTTGCATGGAGAATCCTATGGACCGAGAAGCCTGGTGGGCTATAGTCCGTGGGGTTACAAAGAGTTGGACATGACTGAGTACAAATGCACAAGATATTCACTCATAAATGTTTAAAAAGAATATATTTAATATGTTTAAAGAGAGTATCTTTATAGAAATGTTTGCAATAGAACCTCTAAAACCTCCAAGTTCTTGAAATTATGGAATATACAGATAGAATTTAACACACGGTAAGTTTTCAATAAATGTTTTGCTTTACATCCTTTTTCTGTTCAGTTACCTACACACACACTCTCCCAGCCCCCAATTCCAGCTTATTCTCCTACAAGGGACAATAAGAACATAATGTAAAATAATCCAACTTGACAGGAATCATCTGAATAGAATATCTAGAGACAAAATTTTCTACAAATATATTGATAAGCAAGAGTAACAAATACCAGAGTATGTCTTTAGATTGAAAATTACCAAAATCTGTGCAAATTTCTCATTAGTATCACAGATTAATATTACTATATTTCTCTTTTTAACTTTTAATTTTATATTGGAGTTTCATTAAAAATGTTGTGGTAGTTTCAGGTGTACAGCAAAGTTATTCAGTTAAACTTATACAAATATCTATTCTTTTCTGTTCTTTTTTGCCAAGAGAATGCACGGGTCATAGCAAACACCCTCTTTCAACAACACAAGTGAAGACTCTACACATGGACATCACCAGATGGTTGATACCGAAATCAGATTGATTATAGTCTTTGCAGCCAAAGATGGAGAAGCTCTATATAGTCAGCAAAAATAAGACCGTGAGTGGACTGTGGCTCAGATCATGAACTCCCTATTGCCAAATTCAGACTTAATTGAAGAAAGTAGGGGAAACCACCAGACCATTCAGGTATGACTTAAATCAAATCCCTTATGATTATACAGTTGAAGTGACAAATATATTCAAGGGATCAGATCTGATAGACAGAGTGCCTGAAGAACTATGGACAGAGGTTTGTGACAATGTACAAGAGGCAGTGATAAAGACCGTCACCAATAAAAAGAATGTAAAAGGGCAAAATGGTTGTCTGAGGAAGCCTTACAAATAGCTGAGAAAAGAAAAGAGGCAAAAGGCAAAGGAGAAAAGGTAAGATATACCCATTTCAATGCAGAGTTTGAAAGAATAGAAAGGAGAGATAAGAAAACCTTCCTCAGTGATCAGTGCAAAGAAATAGAGGAAAACAATAGAATGGGAAAGACTAGAGATCTCTTCAAGAAAATTAGAGATACAAAGAGAACACTTCATGTAAAGATGGGCACAAAAAAGGATAGAAATGGTATGGACCTAACAGAAGCAGAAGATATTAAGAAGAGGTGGAAAGAATACACAGAAGAACTATACAAAAATGATCTTCATGACCCAGATAATCACAATGGTGTGATCACTGACCTAGAGCCAGACATCCTGGAATTCAAAGTCAAGTGGGCCTTAGGAAGCATCACTATGAACAAAGCTAGTGGAGGTGATGGAATTCCAGTTGAGCTATTTCAAGTTCTAAGGATGATGCTGTTATAGTGCTGCACTCAATATGCCAACCCATTTGGAAAACTCAGCAGTGGCCACAGGACTGGAAAAGGTCTGTTTTCATTCCAATCCCAAAGAAAGGCAATGCCAAAGAATGCTCAAACTACCACACAATTGCACTCATCACATGTTAGTAAAGTAATGCTCAAAATTCTCCAAGCCAGCCTTCAACAGTACATGAACTGTGAACTTCCAGATGTTCAAGTTGGATTTAGAAAAGGCAAGGAACCAGAGATCAATTGCTAACATCCATTGGATCATCAAAAAAGCAAGAGAGTTCCAGAAAAACATCTACTTCTGCTTTATTGACTATGCCAAACCCTTTGACTGTGTGGATCACCACAAACTGTGGAAAATTCTTAAAGAGATGGGTATACCAGACCACCTGACCTGCCTTCTGAGAAATCTGTATGCAGGTCAGGAAGAAACAGTTAGAATTGGACATGGAACAACAGACTGGTTCCAAATTGGGAAAGGAGTACGACAAGGCTGCATATTGTCATACTGCTTATTTAACTTATATGCAGAGTACATCATGAGAAACGCTGGGCTGGATGAAGCACAAGCTGGAATCAAGATTGACGGGAGAAATAACAATAACCTCAGATATGCAGATGATACCACCCTTATGGCAGAAAGCAAAGAAGAACTAAAGAACCTCTTGATGAACGTGAAAGAGGAGAGTGAAAAAGTTGGCTTAAAACTCAACATTCAGAAAACTAAGCCCATGGTATCTGGTAGCATCACTTCATGGCAAATAGATGGGGAAACAACAGAAACAGTGAGAGACTTCATTTTGGGGGACTCCAAAATCACTGTAGATGGTGATTGCAGCCATGAAATTAAAAGACACTTGTTCCTTGGAAGAAAAGCTATGACCAACCTAGCATATTAAAAAGCAGAGACATTACTTTGCCAACAAATGTCCGTCTATATTCATGGCTATGGCTTTTCCAGTAGTCATGTACAGATGTGAGATTTAGACTTAAAGAAAGCTGAGCACCGAAGAATTGATGCTTTTGAACTGTGGTGTTGGAGAAGACTACTGAGAGTTCCTTAGACTGCAAAGATATCCAACCAGTCTATCCTTAAGGAAATCAGTCTTGAATATTCATTGTAAGGACTGAGGCTGAAGCTGAAACTCCAATACTTTGACCACCTGAGGCGAAGAAGTGACTCATTTAATAAGACCCTGATGCTGGGAAAGATTGAAGGCGAGAGGAGAAGGAGACGACAGAGGATGAGATGGTTGGATGGCATTACCAACTCGATGGACATCAGTAAGCTCCGGGAGTTGGTGATGGACAGGGAAGTCTGGCGTGCTGCAGTCCGTGGGGTTGCAAAGAGTCAGATACGACTGAGCAACTGAACTGACTGATACTTTTTCAAATTCTTTTCCCATTTAGGTTGCTATATAATATTGAGCAGAATTCCCTCTGTATGCTGTATAGAGTTGCCTTGTTGGTTATCCATTTTAAATATAGCAGTGTGTATATGTCAGTCCCAAATTCCCATGGTTACCAAGGGTCAGGGTGGGAGAGAGATAATATTAATATATTTCTGAATAAGCACATATATTTCAAGACAGAGTGTGTTGCCTTAAAGTGAATCATCTGTTTTCATTGAAATTATCTGAGCAGAAGTTGGCTAACTATGGCCCTGGAAGAGAGGGAATTTCTGCAGGTGGTATGAAGTTGGATTCGGGCAGAGGTTTTAAATTCCATAGATACATAAAATGCATTAGAACCAATGCTATATAGGTTCTATATAGCCCCTATATGGGTGCTATATCGGTATCCCAATTTTTTATTATCAAATTAAAGACATACATCCATATGCGTGTGGGCATGCCAAGTCGCTTTTGTCGTGTCCAACTCTTTTCAATGCTATGGACTGTAGCCTGCCAGGCTCATCTGTCCAGGGATTCTAAAGGCATGAATACTGCAGTGGGTGGCCATGACCTCCTCCAGGGGATATTTCCAACTCAGGTATCAAATGTGTCTCTCTCATATCTCCTGTATTTGCAGGTGGGTTCTTTACCACTAGCACCACCTGGGAGGCCCCATACATCCATATGCATCACTGCTATTTATTCTGATCATTATACCAAAAAGAAATATCCATCAGTGAATCAGAAAATCCTGCCATTTGTGACAACATGGACGGAACTTCCATAAGTCAGACAGAGAAAGACAGTATCATATGATCTCCCTTATATGTGGAATCTAAAAACATGTTATATGTCAATTATATCTCAACAAAGCTGGGAGAAAAAAGAAAGGATATTTTGACATCAAAAGAAGTAAGAAGTGCAGGGTCTTAGAAGAGGCAATCCTTCTCAGAAACAGGAGCTAATAATCTTACACAAGTGAATATATGCCATAGTTACAAGTATCTATGACTGAGAACAAGCCAACCCAAAACTTAAACAGTGACCTTTTCACTATCTTTTCAATTGTGTGGGTTAACTGAGCTCAGATGGGGGCTCAGTGTAAGTCAGCTGGCAGTTGGCTGGGTGCTCAGCAGTGGCTGTTGACCAGAGAATCTGCATGTGATCTTGGCATTTGGTTTGAGCTTTTCATCATCTGGTGACTGGGTTCTGGGATGGAGTGTCCTGAGAGCAAGCATCTCACCACAGGAGGCAGAAGCTTCTAGTACTCCTACAGTCAAGGCTTAAACTGGCCCAGATGTCACAAGGTCCTCCCACATGTAAGAGAAAGGGGAACAGACTTCACCTCTCAGTGGGATCATGAAGATTTTTGCACATCTTTAATCTCCTCAAACCATCACTCTTAAGTTTTTCTCATTTTTCTTTGCTGGTGAGAATGTTGTCTAAGATGGACACCTGTCTATGGACCATTATTAAGAAATGAGCTGGTGTGAGCAGCTAACTCTTTCCTCTGAAGAGAAATTTCCTTGGGAGTTTCTCTCCATGGGTGGGGGAAAGCTCATGGGCTCCATATTTTTCCATAAATGTTTTATAACAATTATTTACTTTGTCATGCCATACCACAATGGCATCAAGCTCTACTTATATAGGCAACTCAGCCAAACAGAAGGAGATCTGACCTTACTATGTCTTGTATAGACAGAAGGAACTAAGCAAGTGGGTTTTCTCACATTGAGCATGTTAGAATGGAGGAAGGATGCTTTTCTTCTCCTCCACCCCTTCTAAATATGCAGTTTTCCTGCAAACTTGAATTCACCCTCTCTCACAGATCTCTGTAACAGTCTATGTTGTTGGTCTTGTTGTTTAGTCACTAAGTCATGTCCAAGTCTTTTGCAGCCTCATGGACTGTAGCCTGCCAGGCTCCTCTGTCCATGGGATTTCCCAGGCAAGAATCCTGGAGTGTGTTGTCATCTCCTCCTCCAGTGGATCTTCCTGATCCAGGGATTGATCCCGCACCATCTGCATTGGCAGGTGGATTCTTTACCACTGAGCCTCTAGGGAAGCCCTGTATCAGTCTATAGAACTGTCCAATGCAACTTACTCCCACAAGGTAGAATAGCTGTATCTTAAAATAGCACCATTCATCAGAGATGTCTCGAATGTATTACTGTTGAGAAAATAACACACACACATAGACAAACATACACACACACACACACACACAAATAAGTGGTATATCTATGAGTTCAATGAAATCATCAAATTTAAATCAATCCCATCCCATCCCCAGCATAGTAAATGCAAATTGTACAATCGATCAGGAAGCTGTACAATCAGTTCAAGTTCATCACTAACAGCTGAGCTCATCAGCAAGACCACCAGTCACTGATGGCTCAGCAATTAATTGGATCTCTCTGGTTGATCCAATTACACCATTAAGAAATAACCAGACCAACTATTTTACAGTCTGGTTATTCCAGTTGCCTTAATGACTGAATTGGACTGGGCTGCCCAGTGACCCCAGCAATTGCTTCATGATTGGCCTGCAGGTGATTGAGACAGCCAGTCATCCCTGGCCAGTATAATCTCACTAATAAAGTGGAGCTGTCTCTTCATATGCTGCAGAAGCACTAACAGGATTGTTTTCACTATAAGCTGTGGCCCCATCTGACACAAGGACATTTTCTAACAATTATGCAGCCGTATGTGCATTTGACCGGCCGCCCACAGCTTGGAACAACTCTACCACCTTGGTATGGGAACTGCAGCGTGACTGAAGATGCAAATCTGATTAAGTAAATTGTAGTTGGAAACCAGGCATGTTGATCAATAGTTGGAAACTTTTATGAACATCGTGATGACTGCTATTTAATGTAAATCTCTTTATTTTTCCTGCTTTCAAAAGAAATAAATGACCACTTTTTTCATTGGCTGACATGTTTGATCAAAGCATAAAAGAACACTGGAGAAGTAATGCTTTTAAAAGCAATCTAGTCATGCTCGGACTATAAAACCTTAATTACAACCCCAGATTTTCCTGGCAGATGTGTCTGTTAAATGAAGCTCTTCTCTATTCAGCAGATATGGGCCTTGGTTTGAAAATATGATTTGCTTCCCACAGACATGAACACACACACACACATACACACATACACATATGTGCATGCATTTCATGAAGAGCTCACCTGCTGTTATTTTACATTTTCCTCTCTCTTTAGTCAGCTCTATTTGCAGAGGGCAGATTTTAAAGCAGTCATTAGAGATATTTTATAGTTCACTTTTGCTTTGTCATTAGCAGTACTCTTTCAAATATTTATCCATGTTGTTTCTAAATAAAACACCCAAGCAAACATTTATGAGTCATTTGCAAATACAATTAGGAGAAAAGTGATTGTCTGTGGGTCATAAGCCATTCTCACTATAATAGATTTTAAGTCAGCATTTTATTTGAGGGTGTGAGACTGAAAACTACCATGCTGACTGGTTCATAACCCACGGGAGCATCATAGAACAGAAATTAGTGTAATTTAGCATGTACTTTGTCATGAAAGCAGGCACTCCCCTCTTCTCCCTAGAGCTCCTGGATCTTCTGGGTTCTTTTCTACTTTACAACCCTCTCCTAATCTCTAAAATCTCCTCTCCTTCCCTCACTGAAACCCCATAAAATATTGATGAGTGCTTATTTGTATCTGACTCTTTGCAACCCTATGGACCATAGCCCGCCAGTTTCCTCTGTCCATGGGATTCTCCAGGCAAGAATACTGGAGTGGGTTGCCATGCCCTCCTCCAGAAGGTCTCCCTGACCCAGGAATCAAACCTGTGTTTCTTATGTCTCCTGCATTGGCAGGAGGGTTCTTTACCACTAGCAAAGCTGGGAAGCCCCAAAATATTGATGCGTAATATTTAAATATCTATCTATATAATCTATTTAACTATATAACTACTAAGGAATTTATCTAATCACTTTGTATTAAGTGATTAATACTAAATCTATATAAATACGAAGTGACAATCAATTAAGCAAAAGTAAATTTCTTTCAATCATGGTATCAGTTTAATAATGTGAAGACGTATTTTTCCATACAAAAATAAAATCTTACTTTTTTTTTAAAATCAGTTCTCTGTTATCTGGAAAATGTACTAAAAGACAATGGTTAATGATATAGCAACTTACAGTTCCATCCCTGTATTTTATAAATTTTTACTAATAAATGTAACAAGTTATGACTTCAAAGATCATGTATTTATAACTTTTCCATAAACTATCCATGTAAGAATTAAAGGAAAATCCAATATTTAAACAGAAGTTTAGAATACATCAAACATCATTTGGCTTAGAGAACATTATTATAGTTTATATTAATACATTAGAAACTCATCAAATTATATATCTCATCAAATTGTAAATCTGTTGTCTGATAATGTACATGTCATAAAGATGCAGGGACAGACTCAAAGATTCAAGCTGTATTATTTTCCCTAACTGGATCTTGATTTAATTGGTATCATTATCTTGGCCAACTGACTTGACCTACCTATTTCCAATTTCCTGATTCTTAAAAGTTCATTATGATGTTTTTGATGATTAATAAGGCTACTCATTTTGCAATGCTTCTTAACTAAAAGCAACAAAGCAATCACACAATATTTGGCAGAATTTCAATGTGCTTCACATGCTTTCTTCCTACATCTTAGATCGCATGCTCGAAATATCATACAGTTCATGTTCTGAAATCACATTGAAAGATGCAGTGCTATAAAATAATGCAGTTTTTACAACTTTTCATATATACACATACATGTAAGTATGCACAACTCATTTCAATAAGAAAACTGCAAATTAGTATTTTCAAATGGCCAGTCTGAATTTCATTTCATATAAATGTGTCATGGTGGTATCAGAGTAAGAAATCTCTTACTAGCATTTAATATACTGTCTTTTCTTCAAAATTAAATTTAAAAATATACATCGTAAATAGAAACTAATTACAACCAAAGAATTTGCCAAATGTCATGGGGGGATGAACTAATAGACTAGAGGAGGAGAACTGCTGGGTATTTAAAAACTATCTTTTAAGTAACAGAATAAATGAAGGCATATTTTTAAATAATTTATACAAATGATATAATATTGAGTTGGCCAAAAAGTTTATTTGGGCTATTCCATAACATCTTATAGAAAAACCCAAACAAGCTTTTTGGCCAACCCAATACATACAAGTTAATGCTACAAAGATTAGTAAATAATGCTTTAAAGAAATAAACACATAAAAGAATTTACAAAGGAGAAGAATTGGGATTTTATTAAAATTAAGAACTTGTGTTCATTAAAAGACATCATTAAGAGACTACAAAGGCAAGCCACAGAGGAGATGATATTTGCAATATGACAAAAAAATTGTGCCCAGAATATATTAAGAACCCCTCAGATAAACAGGAAAAAAAATAGATAATCCACTTTTGCAAAACAATCAAAAGGCTGGAATACATGCTTCACAAAAGAAGATATTCAAATGGCCAGTGAGCTTATAAAGAGATGCTTAATAAATGCAAATTAAAACCACACTGAGATATTCCTGGAACAAAATGGCTAATGATAATAATAATATCAATAGGGAAGGATGTGGAGCAAATTGAGCTTTCATACTCTGCTTGTGAGAATGGAAATTGGTGTAGCTACTCTGGCAAAGGTTTTAGGAAACCTATCACTAAAGCCAAAAATATAATTTCCTAGGACCCAATAATTCCACTTCTGATACATATCAAACAGAAATTATGAATACTTATGTACACCAAAAGACCTGTAGAATAATATTCTGAGAAGTGTTATTTTAAAAAGCTCAATTGGAAACAACTCAAATGTACATCAAAATGGGTAAAAACAAAACAAAACAAACTCCAACTCATGTCATAACTATACAATGGAATATTCCTCAACAATGACAAGAAAGCAACTATCAAAACATGCAACAACATAGAAAAATCTAGAGGAAAAAAACAAAAGAAAACATCACTTCAGCAAGAGAAAAAAGTGAAAGTGAAAGTCACTCAGTTGTGTCCAACTCTTTGCAACCCCATGGAGCCTGCCAGGCTCCTCTGGCAATGGAATTCTCCATGCAAGAATGCTGGAGTGGGTAGCTGTTCCCTTCTGCAGGGGGTCTTCCCAACCCAGGAATCGAACCCAGGTCTCCTGCATTGCAGGCAGATTCTTTACCATCTGAGCCACCAGGAACCAGGCACAAAAGAACAAATACTATATGACTCTATTTATATAAGCAGGCAAAGCAAGTCTACAGGGACAGAAATTGAAGAGTGGAACAAGAGAGGTGGTTACACTGGGAGGGAGTACAAGAGATATTTCTGGAGTATTAGGATTGCTATTATCTTGACCGAGTGGTGGGTATAGGGTATTTTTGCAAAAAGCCATCAAGCTGTGCCCTGGAAGGGGAAAACACGTACACCCATGGTAGATTCATGTCAATGTATGGCAAAACAAATACAATATTGTAAAGTTAAGAAAATAAATAAATAAAAAAATAAAGGAGAAAAAAAGATACACGTAATTTATAGAATGTATGTCACATTATCTGTTTAGAAAAATATATATATGTGTGCGTGTGTGTGTGTGTGTGTGTATCTGGGAAGACATAATATGATATAAAAGTTGTGTTTAAGAAGGTAGGAGGGTTTTGTTTTTGTTTGTTTTGTTTTTGGCTATGCTGTGCACCATGCGGGATCTTAGTTCCCTGACCAGGGATTGAACCTACACCCCCTGCAATGGAAGCACAGAGTCTTAATCACTGGACCACCAGGAAAGGTAGGACATTTGGTGTTTCAGCTTTGCAACAATCACAGTTGTATCTCAAATTCCCCATCTAGTAAATGCATGAGCTGAATGAGATATTTTCCAAGGAAACCTCTCATTCTAAATGTCAGTGATTCTATAATTAGGCCAGCTTAGTATTTTGGCTTATGTGTGGGCAACATAGTGTGTGCTAAGTCGATTCACTTGTGTCCAACTCTTCGTGACCCATGGAATGTAGACCACCAGGGTGCTCTGTCCATGGGATTCTCTGGGCAAGAATACTGGAGTGGGTTGCCATTTCCTCCTCCAGGAGATCTTCTGAACCCAGGGATCGAACCTGCACCTCTTATGTCTCTTGCATTGGCAGGCAGGTTCTTTACCACTAGCAGCACCTATGTATGGGCAACAATCCAGTGCAAATCCATATACTTCTGCAATGGACATCATGTGGTCTAAATCTGGAGTCTATGAGGGAAGATACTTGTTCACATAGATGTCTTAACACAATGTTCAGATCAGAGAGTAAACTGCCAAATCTACTGAGAGATGACTTCTAACTAGGAAAGTGGAGGGTCATGAGGACTTCCTTACCCACCTTGCTCAGATAAAGCAAAGAAAAGCCAATACTATAAGCTTTTAAGGTTATATTTTTCTAATTAAAAATCAATGCAAAATGTATTCTCTATAAAGACCAGAACTTTCCTATAAAATATTTTCATTCATCTTACTGAATTTTTAATACAAATATGTAAAACAAATTTATGTATAAATAATGCATACATTTATGCATTAATATACAGAGTACATATTAATATAGATGTTAACACAGATGTATGAATATCTAATAGCATTCATTTCTCACTGTTGGACTCTTTTCAACTAAATTATCAAGAGCAAGTTAGCAGTGGCAAGAACATATGACTGCTTCGCACAAGATGCATGCCAGTTGGTCTATTTGGTGGCAAGATTCTCAGGTGTTCCACCATGAGATATGAGCGGTGGCAGCCTTGTCCCAGTGCTGAGCACAGTGCATTTAGGCAGCTTTGGGCTGTGAGGTCTAAACAGAGGAATTTTTTTTCATGTTGGTATAACATGAATAGGAATTACCAGATCTATGGTAGAAAAGCTCAAATACGTTTGTAGGGAGAGACAGAGATAATGGAAAGAAACGAAGCATGATTTTAAAGATGTTTAAACAGTCCTCCTGGGAGGTCTGTTATAAGCAAAAATTTGGGGGTAAAAAATATGGCAGTGAACACATTTAAGAAAATACATGTTAAAGCCCATTTTAAAGGGTTTATCTTCAGTTCTAACAGGCCATTGAGAACAGGTAAAGATTTCATATAGAACAGGTGAAGATTTAGTATAAAACAGGCAATTGGATAGTTGGAGGCACATCCTTCTTCTTAAAATATTTCAACTTATGTCCTGAAAACCAGAAATGAGGTGGAAGGGTGGGTGGTGCAGGTATTTTAGCCTCACCCAGAAAGCACAAGGTCTGTCTTCTCTGGAGGTGTGGGAACATGGTATCGATATCACAGTACTATGCCTGAAGCCCAAAGAATTGGTGTTTGAACCCCTGCTCCACCAATTACTAGTTGTATGACCTTTAACTACATTTGCCCAGCAAATGTTTGCTGAACAGATGCACAGTGCCAGCTGCTGGGAATATATAACTGAGAAAAGCCACAGTCCCTGACTTCCCAGTGGGAGAAAACAGACAAGTTAACAGTTGCTTTCATTAGAGCGTGGTCAGTGCCATGCTGGGGTCTATTAGCACAGGGCACTTGCTCCAGGAACAAATCAGCAGGATCCTAAAGGCAGTCTTGAGTGGAAGGCACAGAAAAAACCAGAGAGGATGGTACAAAACGTGCAATTTGAGTCCTGAAGGATGTGCAGGGATTCACAAAGAAAAAGGAGAGAGAGAGGAGACTTACAGGTCAAATATCCTTGAGGAAAAGGAAAGAACAGTTCTTTGGGGAAAGACACATTGTTTAGGAGTTAATTAGCGTCGGAGGCATACAGTGATAAGTAACTCAGGAGAGGTGGGTAGGGCCAGGCCAAACCATGCGAAGGATGCTCAGAAGCTCTATTCTGATATCAGTGGGGAACATTAGGGAGAAAACAGCCCAACTGGAATTGCAATTTTCAAAAATTCATTGCGACTCCATAGGATGAGATGGAAGAGCTGGTGGTGACAAGACTACAGGCAGAGAGATTAATTAGGAGGGTGTGGCAGTGATTCAATAAAGATATGATGGTGGCCTAACCGAAAGATGCTGGGGTTGGGGAGGGAGAGGTGGATGGAGATTTGAGAGGCATTAGGGAAGAGGAATGAACAGAATTTTTTAAATTAATTAATTTATCTTAATCGGAGACTAATTACTTTACAATATTGTAGTGGTTTTTGCCATACATTGACATGAATCAGCCATGGTGTACATGTGTCCCCCATTCTGAACTCCCTCCCACCCCTCTCCCCATCCCATCCCTCAGGGTCATCCCAGTGCACCAGCTTTGAGTGCCCTGTCTCATGCATCGAACTTGGACTGGTGATCTACTTCACATATGGTAATATACATGTTTCAATGCTATTCTCTCAAATCATCCCACCCTCACCTTCTCCTACAGAGTCCAAAAGTCTGTTCTTTTTATCTGTGTCTCTTTTGCTGTCTCACGTATAGGGTCTTTGCTACCATCTTTCTAAGGAATGAACAGAATTTGATTAGACACAGGCCATGGGGAAGAATGGGGCTCCCTGGTGGCTCAGCGGTAAAGAATGCGCCTGTCAACCAGGAGATGCGAGTTCCATCCCTGGGTCAGGAAGACCCCCAAGAGAAGGAAATGGCAACCCACTCCAGTATTCTTGCTTGGGGAATCCCATGGACAGAGGAGCCTGGGGGGCTACAATCCATGGGGTTGCAAAGAGTTGGACACAATTTAGCAACTACACAGCAGCCCAGCACTGGGAAGAATGGGGTATCTGAAGGAAGGTTTAGGTGTTTAGCTTGCATACTCATTAGACACCATCTGAAACTGGATAACACGAGTTCCAGGAAAAGTACTTTTTCCTGCCACAAATACCAAATGGTATCACTTACATGTGGAATCTAAAATATGACATAAATGAACTCACCTATGAAACAGAAACAGACTCACAGACATAGAGAACAGACTTGTGGTTGTCAGTGGGGATGGGAAGTGGGGACAGCTGGACTGGGAGATTGGGATTAGTAGATGCAAACTATTTTATAGAGAATGGATAAACAATAGGGTTCAACTGTATATCACAGGGAACTGCATTCAACATCCTGTGATAAACCATAATGGAAAACAATACAAAAAATAATGTATACATATATGTATAACTGAATCACTTTGCTCTATAGCAGAAATTAATACACTGAAAATCAACTATACTTCAATAAAATAAATACAACAAAGAAAATAAATCTGTTTCTTTGCTTTGACTAAAAGAGCATTGAATACTTGAAGTACACCCTCACCAGCTGACATTCACTATCAGAGTTTTAAATGCTTCTACCTATTTTCAAAAAATTCTCCCAGTCTTTTATAGGTTAAAGTCCTCTGTCTCCAGCAAGACCATAAGGATAGCATAGAACAGGCTTTAGTACGTAGTAACAAATCAAACACCAACTCATAAAAGTTCTTTAATAAGAAATGTGAATGGAGCCCACAACATGTGAGAAGAACCTTGGGGATTTACAAAGGCTCAGCCTCTCAGTGAGCTGGATGAGACAGGGTGATGAGTATCATTTTCTGAGACTGGACAAGCCTGTATTGAATACCCACTGGAATGAAACATGGCACCTCGTTTAAGTCACTGGGCAAAGTTCCCACCATCAGAGTTTATCAATTTATCACTATCAGAGTTTTAAATGCTTCTACCTATTTTCACAAAATCCTCCCAGTCTTTTATAGGTTAAAGTCCTCTGTCTCCAGCAAGACCATAAGGACAGCATAGCACAGGTATCTCACCATATCCTTTCTTTGCTTTAGGGCTTACTATCCTAATACCTAGGACAAACTAGAGCTAATGAAAGTCCACTGTCCAGGACAGAACTGATCATAGTGTAGATCATGCTATCAGAGTATCAGACGTAAGCCTGCCTGTCAAATACTAGAGGAGTAGAAGGAAGAGCGGAGAAGGCAATGGCACCCCACTCCAGTACTCTTGCCTGGAAAATCCCGTGGACGGAGGAGCCTCATGGGCTATAGTCCATGGGGTCGCTAAGAGTCGGACACGACTGAGCGACTTCACTTTCACTTTTTCCTTTCATGCACTGGAGAAGGAAATGGCAACCCACTCCAGTATTCTTGCCTGGAGAATCCCAGGGACGGCGGAGCCTGGTGGGCTGCCGTCTATGGGGTCGCACAGAGTCGGACACGACTGAAGCGACTTAGCAGCAGCAGAAGGAAGAAGGTGCTGGGATTCTCAAGGTCTTCTTGATAGGATATAAGGTCTAATCTACAATTATATAACTCTATTTGTATCTAGCAAGAGGAGCCTGGTTGGCTACAGCAAAAGAGTTGAACACGACTTAGCGACTAAACAAGAGCAAATCTTAGCTTAGTGGTGGCAATTTGCATATTTCTATGGCTTATAGATAATGAAAACCTGAAATTTCTTATAAACTAGGAAAAGATGAGAGTTTGAAGCCTATGCCATTTGATGAGAGGACGAAGTTTCAGGTTTGCCAGAATAATTCATTTGTAATAGTCTGGTTCACATAAATTAGTGGGAAAGTCTGGTTCCAGTACAATCTCGTGGTTCAGTGTTGACCTAGTACACAAAAGCCACTACAGGTCACTTCTGGAGCACAGGACACTTACAAGAGATATTGTCTGCTAAGTGGGGCAAGAAGCTGAATTATCTACCAGATAATTTATATCAATTCATTGATCTGCCTACTATGAACTCTATCCATATTACTTTAGGTAGGCCTATGAGTTAAGTACTATGGGCCAAACAGGGTCCTTATTATTCTTCTAATGTATGTATATGTATGCGTGGCAGAGAGATCAGGAAGGGAAAAGGGCTTTTCCATGAATAATGATTAAATAATGCCAGTATGGCCTACTAATAGCCTTCAAACATTCAGGCTCCAATTCACCAATTACTTATTTAGTCTTCAGATTTAAAAGCTTTGCAATCCAATAATCAACATGATGGAAAAAAAACAAACCTTGTTGACATTTAGCTCATGAATGAGAACAGAGTGATTGAGGGAAGAAATGTAAGTTACATATTTTGACTAAAAGTCTAAAGTCAGACTTGTATGATTTCGACATGATGCAGATCATTGAGGCAAAGAGTTTTTCAGGAAATCTCTGCCTCAATTATCTTGAATAACAAAATTTCAGGGTAGTGTATTATCTATACAATTTTCAAACATTTTACTTTACAACAAAAAGGAAGACATAACTCAACTAGAAGTGTTTCTTTCTTTTTTTTTTTTTTTACCACTCTCACATTTCTTTCCTACCCCGAGGAGGCTGAGACTGAGTAAAAGGAGGCATCTTACAATATCATATGAACACCAGCTGTTGCATACAGGTCTAAAGTGCTATTTCATTTTAGACTATATATTTTAAAAAGAACTATTGTTTAACCGTTAAAAAATACCCTGCTGAAGTATGCTGCAAGTTTTAGCCTTGGGGAAAATAACCAAGTGAAAACCCATTGAGTTCTTTATCCTCTAAACTTTAAGATGCTTTAGAGAGGTGTTCACAAAATAAGTTATGTGCATTTTACCCAACTTGGACGGGCTCTCACTTTGGTATATTGAGTGATAAAATCTTTCCTCTCTCATATTCACATTTCTCAAGAAATGAGTCAATGCATACTCAGCTTCCATGACCAACAAATTGGAAGCCAAATTCTTCTCATTTTAAAGGGAGAAAGGTTTCCAGAGTGACTAGTTTTATGAGTTGTGCCTCTATGATAAATTATTCCCAGATGCTGAGATGGATAAAAATACCCTTCTTTCCTCTGAATACCTGTGTAAGCAGGTGGATTTCAAGCAGACGGCTTCAAGTACCACATATCCTGCCATTGTTCTAAAGCTGGATAAGGTATAAGCATCACACTTTATCTGATACAACATTTTCTAAACATGGACTTTGGGTAGGAACTATGCTAAGGCATAAGCTTTCTATTCATAGGGTGGTCTACATTCAGAAAATACTTATGAAACACATACCTGTGATGGGTATTGACTAAAGCAAGGAAAATTCATGGCCTGGGTAAAAGCAACACCGTTAAAAACTGGTTAATAACTCTTAAATATAGGACCTGCTATAATTCCAGTGACTGGAATCCAAAGAAAAATTGCTATGAGCAGAAATAGTGGTTGTCTTAGTTCGGGTTCTAAAGGAACTGAGTCTAAGACTAGACATGAGTTCAAAGTTTGTTTCAGAGGTGATCCCAGGAGGCATGGAAAGAGTAGTGAAGTGATACATGAGAGGAAGGCAGTTAAATAAAGAATGAGTTGTTGTCAAGCCAACTACCACAATGGACCACTGGAGTTTAATGCTGCAGGGAAATTTTAAGAAGTGACACCTCAGAGCAGAGGAGCTAGGGTATTTATAGACTGGAGAATCATTGACTAAAGGCAAGGTTCCAATGGGATCTACTACTGGTAAAGAATATTTCCACTGTTATGGGAAAACCCCTCAGGCACAGAATTACAGGTAGCAGCACTTGGAAATTTGTTGGAGCACAGTGAAATGTTAAGGTCCAAGGAATGTAAACAGAGAACAGGCAACATCTCCTGCAAAAGCAAGATTTTATCCCCTTGGAACTTCCCTTTTTCTGACCATTCTCTCTGCTTCTTTCATTTCTGTCCTCATCTAACTTGATTAGGGACATCAGGGCAGAGAGACTCTTAGTTGTTATTTTCCCCTTGAGAAAATTCTTTCACACCTGCTTGGCAATTTCATTTAAAAATTTATTTCCACAAGCAACCTGAATATGAAAAGACAAAAACTTTTTAAGAAAAGCAATAGTATGTAAACCAAGTTATTTTACATGGTTGTAAATTACATGGGCTATTTAATTTCCTTCCTATATCTACACACATCAAACTGGCATTTCTAAAACATATCTGAAGCTCAGGATGGTTTAATATTCAAGGCTTGATAATATAATCAATTCTCTTCAGTTTTCATCTCCCAAGGAACAAAACATTCTTCAGTCTATGCCTCCCTAGGTCAAAGGTTTCTCATAAGAAATCAATTGACTGGTAGACTTAATGTGATTCTACAGGGCTTTTTCCTTTTATACAAGCAGTCATCATTTAAGACCAGTGAGATTAAGAAGAAAAAGCAATAAAAGGAATCCAAATTGGAAAAAGAGAAGCAAAAATGTTGCTGTTTGCAGATGACATGATACTACATATGTGTATATATATAAATTCTGAAGATGTTACCAGAAAACTACTAGAGCTTATCAATTCACAGAAATCTCTTGCATTCCTATACACTAACAACTAAAATATCAAAGAGAGATTAAAGAAACAATCCTATTTACTATCACATTAAAAATAATAAAAATACCTAGGAATAAACCCACTGAGGGAGATAGAAGACCTGTACTCAGAAAACTATAAGATACTGATAAAAGAAAATAAAAGATGACACAAATAGATGGAGAGATATACCCTTTTCTTTGATTGGAAGTGTATTGTGAAGATGACTATACTGCCCAAAGAAATCTACAGATTCAGTGCAATCCTATCAAATTACCAATGGCATTTTTCACAGAACTAGAATAAAAATTTTTACAATCTGTATGGAAACACAAAAGGCCACAAATAGCCAAAGCATATTGAGAAAGAAAAATGAAGCTGGAGGAGTTAAGCTTCTTGGCTTCAGGCTATACTACAAAGCTACAGTCATCAAAATAGTATGATATTGGCATAAAAAATAAATACATAGATCAATGAACCAGGATACAAAGTCCAGAGATAAACCCACACACTTACAGTCATCTAATCTATGACAAAGGAAGCAAGAATACACAACGGAGTAAACAGAGTATCTTTGATAAGTGGTGCTGGGAAAACTGGACAACTGCATGTAAAAGAATACACAAAAATGAAATTGAAATCGACTAAAGACCTAAATGTAAGGCCAGGCTATACTACAAAGCTACAGTCATCAAAATAGTATGATATTGGCATAAAAAATAAATACATAGATCAATGAACCAGGATACAAAGTCCAGAGATAAACCCACACACTTACAGTCATCTAATCTATGACAAAGGAAGCAAGAATACACAACGGAGTAAACAGAGTATCTTTGATAAGTGGTGCTGGGAAAACTGGACAACTGCATGTAAAAGAATACACAAAAATGAAATTGAAATCGACTAAAGACCTAAATGTAAGGCCAGATACTATAAAATTTGTTCAGGAAACCATAGGCATGACACTCTCTGACATAAATCACAGCAAGACATTTTTTTGATCCACCTCCTAGAGTAATGAAAATGAAAATACAAACAAATGAGACCAAATGAAGCTTAAAAGATTTTGCACAGCTAAGGAAACCATAAACAAAACAAAAAAACAACTCTCGGAATAAAAGAAAATATTTTGCAAACAAAGAAAGTGACAAAAGATTAATCTCCAAAACATACAAATAGTCCATGTAGCTCAACATAAAAAAATAAGCAACCCAATCAAAAAAAAGGCAAAAGATCTAAATAGACACTTTTCCAAAGAAGACATACAGATTGATAAAAAGCACATAAAAAAAGATGTTCAACATTACTGATTATTAGAGAAATGCAAATCAAAACTACAATGAAGTTATCACCTCACACTGGTTGAAATGGCCATCATTAAAAAATCTACAAACAATAAATGCTGGAGAGGGTGTGGAGAAAAGGGAACACTCCTATATTGTTGGTGGGAATGCAAACTGGTACAGCCACTATGGAGAACAGTATGGAGGTTCCTTAAAAAACTGGAAATAGAACTACCATATGATCCAGTATAGGATCCCATTCCTAGTCAGACATATGGAGAAAATCATACATGCACCACAATGTTCACTGTAGCACTATTTATTAATACCATAGCTAGGACCTGAAAGCAACCTAAATGCCCATCAACAAAGGAATGGATACATGTATAAAATGAATATTAACCAGGGAAGTTGCTCAGTCCTGTCCAACTCTTTGCAATCCCATGGACTGTAGCCTATCAGGCTCCTCCATCCATGGAATTTTCTAAGCAAGAGTACTGGAGATGGTTGCCGTTTCCTTCCCCAGGGGATCTTCTTGACCCAGGGATTGAACCCAGGTCTCTCACATAGCAGGCAGATGCTTTATCATCTGAGCTACCAGTTCAGTTCAGTTCAGTCGCTCAGTCGTGTCCGACTCTTTGCGACCCCATGAATCGCAGCATGCCAGGCCTCTCTGTCCATCACCAACTCCCGGAGTCTACCCAAACCCATGTCCCTCGAGTCGGTGATGCCATCCAACCATCTCTTCCTCTGTCGTCCCCTTCTCCTCCCGCCCCCAATCCTACCCAGCATTAGGGTCTTTTCCAATGAGTCAACTCTTCCCATGAGGTGGCCAAAGTATTGGAGTTTCAGCTTCAACATCAGACCTTCCAATGAACACCCAGGATTGATCTCTTTCAGGATGGATTGATTGGATCTCCTTGCAGTCCAAGGGACTCTCAAGAGTCTTCTGCAACACCACAGTTCAAAAGCATCAATTCTGCGGCGCTCAGCTTTCTTCATTGTCCAACTCTCACATCCATACATGACTACTGGAAAAACCATAGCCTTGACTAGACGGACTTTTGTTGGCAAAGTAATGTCTCTGCTTTTAAATATGCTATCTAGGTTGGCCATAACCTTCCTCCCAAGGAGTAAGCGTCTTTTAATTTCATGGCTGCAATCACCATCAGCAGTGACTTTGGAGCCCAAAAAAATAAAGTCTGACACTGTCTCCACTGTTTCCCCATGTATTTCCCATGAAGTGATGGGACCAGATGCCATGATCTTAGTTTTCTGAATGCTGAGCTTTAAGCCAACTTTTTCACTCTCCTCTTTCACCTTCATCAAGAGGCTCTTTAGTTCTTCTTCACTTTCTGCCATAAGGGTGGTGTCATCCGCATATCTGAGGTTATTGATATTTCTCCAGGCAATCTTGATTCCAGCTTGTGTTTCTTCCAGCCCAGCGTTTCTCATGATGTACTCTGCATATAAGTTAAATAAGCAGGGTGACAATATACAGCCTTGACGTACTCCTTTTCCTATTTGGAACCAGTCTGTTGTTCCATGTCCAGTTCGAACTGTTGCTTCCTGACCTGCATACAGGTTTCTCAAGAGACAGGTCAGATGGTCTGGTATTCCCATCTCTTTCAGAATTTTCCACAGTTTATTGTGATCCACACAGTCAAAGGCTTTGGCTTAGTCAATAAAGCAGACATAGATGTTTTTCTGGAACTCTCTTGCTTTTTCGATGATCCAGCGGATATTGGCAATTTGATCTCTGGTTCCTCTGCCCTTTCTAAAACCACCTTGAACATCTGGAAGTTCACGGTTCACGTATTGCTGAAGCCTGGCTTGGAGAATTTTGAGCATTACTTTACTAGCATGTGAGATGAGTGCAATTGTGCGGTAGTTTGAGCATTCTTTGGCATTGCCTTTCTTTGGGATTGGAATGAAGACTGACCTCTTCCAGTCCTGTGGCCACTGCTGAGTTTTCCAAATTGGCTGGCATATCGAGTGCAGCACTTTCACGGCATCATCTTTCAGGATTTGAAATAGCTCAACTGGAATTCCATCACCTCCACTAGCTTTGTTTGTAGTGATGCTTTCTAAGGCCCACACGACTTCACATTCCAGGATGTCTGGCTCTAGGTGAGCCATCGTGATTATCTGGGTCGTGAAGATCTTTTTTGTACAGTTCTTCTGTGTATTCTTGCCACCTCTTCTTAATATCTTCTGCTTCTGTTAGGTCCATACCATTTCTGTCCTTTATCGAGCATATCTTTGCATGAAATGTTCCTTTGGTATCTCTAATTTTCTTGAAGAGATCTCTAGTCTTTCCCAATCTGTTGTTTTCCTCTATTTCTTTGACTGATCGCTGAGGAAGGCTTTCTTATCTCTCCTTGCTATTCTCTGGAACTCTGCATTCAGATGGGAATATCTTTCCTTTTCTCCTTTGCTTTTCGCTTCTCTTCTCTTCCAAGCTATCTGTAAGGCCTTCTCAGAGAGCCATTTTGCTTTTTTGCATTTCTTTTCCATGGGGATTTTCTTGATCCCTGTCTCCTGTACAATGTCACGAACCTCTGTCCATAGTTCATCAGGCACTCTGTCTATCAGGTCTAGACCCTTAAATCTATTTGTCACTTCCACGGTATACTCATAAGGGATTTGATCTAGATCATACCTGAATGGTCTAGTGGTTTTCCCTACTTTCTTCAATTTAAGTCTGAATTTGGCAATAAGCAGTTCATGATGCGAGCCACAGTCTGCTCCTGGTCTTGTTTTTGCTGACTGTATAGAGCTTCTCCATCTTTCGCTGCAAAGAATATAATCAATCTGATTTCGGTGTTGACCATCTGGTGATGTCCACGTCTAGAGTCTTCTCTTGTGTTGTTGGAATAGGGTGTTTGCTATTACCAGTGCGTTCTCGTGGCAAAACTCTATTAGCCTTTGCCCTGCTTCATTCTGTACTCCAAGGCCAAACTTGCCTGTTATGCCAGGTGTTTCTTGACTTCCTACTTTTGCATTCCAGTCCCCTATAATGAAAAGGACATCTTTTTTGGGTGTTAGTTCTAAAAGGTCTTGTAGGTCTTCATAGAATCGTTCAACTTCAGCTTCTTCGGCATTACTGGTTGGGGCATAGACTTGGATTACCGTGATATTGAATGGTTTGCCTTGGAAACTAACAGAGATCATTCTATCGTTTTTGAGATTGCATCCAAGTACTGCATTTCGGACTCTTTTGTTGACCATGATGGCTACTCCATTTCTTCTAAGGGATTCTTGCCCACAGTAGTAGATATAATGGTCATCTGAGTTAAATTCACCCATTCCAGTCCATCTTAGTTCGCTGATTCCTAGAATGTCGACGTTCACTCTTGTCATCTCCTGTTTGACCACTTCCAATTTGCCTTGATTCATGGACCTAACATTCCAGGTTCCTATGCAATATTGCTCTTTACAGCATCGGACTTTGCGTCTGTCACCAGTCACATCCACAGTTGGGTATCGTTTTTGCTTTGGCTCCATCCCATCATTCTTTCTGGAGTTACTTCTCCACTGATCTCCATTAGTATATTGAGCAGCTACTGACCTGGGGAGTTCATCTTTCAGTGTCCTATATTTTTGCCTTTTCATACTGTTCACATCTAACTCGTTGCAACCCAGTGGATTGTAACCCGCCAGGCTCCTCTGTCCATGGGAGTTTCCAGGCAAGAATACTAGGATGAGTTGCCATTTCCTACTCCAGGGGAGGCGGCCGAGAGGGGCTAGGCTGGGCCGGGGGCCGGGGGCCGGGGGTGGCGGCCGACAGGGGAAACTAGCTAATCTGATCACATGGACCACAGCCTTGTCTATCTCAATGAAACTAAGCCATGCCGTGTGGGGCCACCCAAAACGGATGGGTCATGGTGGAGAGGTCTGACAGATTGTGGTCCACTGGAGAAGGGCATGGCAAACCACTTCAGTATTCTTGCCTTGAGAACCCCATGAACAGTATGAGCTACCAGGGAAGCCCATAAAATGAATATTACTCAACCATAAAAAAGAACAAGATAATGTCATTTGTAGCAATATGGATTGACTTACAGATCTGCATACTGAGTGAAGTAAGTCAGAGAGAGAAAGACAAATATAGGCCACTTACATAAGGAATCTAAAAAAAGGCTACAAATGAATTTATCTACAAAACTTATGTAGAGTTACAAATGCAAAAAATAAACTTGTTGTTACTGAGAGGTAAGGGAGAAGGGATAAACTGAGAGCTTGGGATTGACACATACACACTACTATATATAAAATAGATATCTAATAAGGACTTACTGTGTAGCACAGGAAAGTATTCAATACTCTGTAATGGCCTATTTGGGAAAAGAATCTAAAAAAGGGTGGGTATAACAGATTCATTTTGCTGTACATCTGAAGCTAACACAACATTGTGGATCAATTATACCCCAATAAAAATGTTTAAATGTAGCAAACCTTGTAGGTGAGAGATGGGGTAGTTACACCCTTTTAGAAATGTCTAATGACTTAAGAGTTGTTACAATTCAAGTGGGTTTCTGCAAATTTGCTTTAGTTTGTTATTCTCTAAGGATGTGCTAATTGATTAAGGGAATATGTTCCACACAGTTATAATAAAGACATGGAAAATTAATAAAATGTATAGAAAAATACAGCCTTCTGAAATAAGTGAAAAAGAAGTTAACCTTATAAAATCTAAGCAGAGGCTTTGAGATACTTCTGGGGAATCTGAAGTTGTTAACATTCCAATTAAGTATATCAAGCATCATTGTTATTAATATATCATTTCTCCATTTTGTTTTCAATCTCTGTCACAATAATCAGAACCAAATTCCAAGGCTCTTTTGTTTCAACCTGTTGTAAACAATGCAACTCCAGGAGATAATTTACATAATGGTGAACATCTAAGGCACTCTGCCCTTCCAACACTAGAGAAATGAAAGCAAAGGAAACAACTTTTCTTAGCCTTGTCCAGAATTCTGACCACCAAGACTAGGTTTATATTGCAGAAGACTAATCTCTGAAAAATGGACAGCTATTTTAGAATTGATTATTCCCACAAGAATGTAGCCTTTTCAGGTGACTCTTTGATTAAAAAAAAAAAATCTTGTATGTCAGGAATTTGTTTGGTTTCTCTTTTTTATACCATGTCAGGAAACTACATATATGTGTGTACATGTACATACACATACATACATATGTATATACAGAGACAGACAGACAGAATGCATGCATGCACTATCCACATCTCCAAAAGGTCTTTCCCCAGCCTTCTTTATTGTCAAGGTGATGTTTTTCCGCAGTGAAAAGCTTTGGAGCATGTCAGTTTATCGTGCATGTCTATCCTTGATATTAATTCAAAGTAACTATTATGGAGGGTCAATGGAGCATGAGCCCTTAGTGCACATTGTGTGATGTCGCAGAATAATCTAGACAGCCTCAAACATCAGTTCAGATAACGGCCTGTAGAACAACATGAGAAAAGACTCGATTTAATTCAACATGAATTTGCTGGGAGCCTACCTTGCAGCAGGCCCAGAGTCAGACGTGGAGAATTCAAGAGGCGAGAGGCAGCCCCTGACTTTGTTCAGATGACAGTCTCATGAGAAGTTTAGACACTGAGATGGAGTGAGCAGGCAGACACTCAGTGCATGGCTCACTTTGTAACATATTCGGACAGCTGGTTTTATGATACGGTCCAAATAAGGTTTCTCATACAGTCAGTTCTCAGGACTCGGCGGGTTCCTGCATATCAGGCACTGCCTAACTGTCCTCACACATCAATATTATGCCATGCTGCGGCATGACTAAACTTGTATTTCTCTGAGCGTGGTAGCCTCCTCCTGGCCACCGGGATCTTGCTCATCTGCCTATAAGAAAAAACCCTTTGCTGACGGCCTGAATGACAACTACTGATAACTTCTGGTGCCAGGGACGGTACTATCTCCTTCAGAAATTTTTTCTTTAATTTTCCAGTCTGGATTAGGCACCATCTTTATTCCCTCCCCTAGCACCCTGAACCCCCTCTACTTGATACTAATAAACTCCATCATATTTCATCTATCCCTCCAGCCTGTCAGCCCACCATCAGACAGTCACCAGTTAGCCAGTCAGCTGTCACTTAAATATTGAGGGTCCTTTATGTGCCTGGAAAAAGATTATCAAAGAAAATGAAGCAAGCTTATGTTCTCAATTCTCAAAAGACAATACACAGCTAAATGTATGTAAAGTAAAAAAAAAAAAAAAAAAAGATAGTTGCTTGTGCTGTAAAGAAAATTAAATAGTAAAATTGAGACCTAAGTTTAGTGTCAGGAGAGCAGGAGAACTAGGCCCGGGGAGCCACAGAAGGCAACTCAGAGGTGCTCAAGGAGCTGAGGCTCCCTCTGTTTTCCACTATTCTTATGGCTTAAGGAAGATTTCTAGGCAGAGTAATGACAAAGGTAGAGACTCTGAAGCAGAAGCCAGTTGGAGAGTTGAGCATGAAGGGGAAGGGGAGTCTGGGGTGAAACGGGAGAAGGTGAGCTTATGCAGGGTCTTCTGGATTTTGCTAAGGTTTTTTCCCCCAAGTGTATTAGAAATTCATTCTAGAATTTTAAGTAGTGGCAGTTGGAGGAGTAAAATAAAAAGATTTATTTTTTAAAAAATGTCATGTGCTGCTACATAGAAAATGACTGCTATATAGAAAATGGGTAGATTAATCTAGATAAGAGTAATAGTACTTATCAGCCTAATGATCCATACCTCTCTACTACATTTTCTCAAAGTAGAGGACACATCATGTCTTCTTATCTCTATAGTTTAGGATAAAGGCTTATTGCTTATATATTATAAGAACATCCAACTTATGTGAGATGACAGGTTCCAGATGGAGCTGGCAATAATGTCATCTCAATATGTCCCACCCCTTCCTGTCCTCTCTCAAGTGCCAAGTCACTGTGTATTTAATGAATTTGTTCTCCCCAACCAATTCTTCCACCCAAGCCAATGCTTTAGCACAGGGAAACTGAAATAAGAGCCTCCTAACTTAATTGAAAAAAAATTCTATATTCTAGTATTGAAAAGTTACAAAGACACTCTTACAGATTAGTATTATTTACTTTGGTGGTGAATCTTGCACTCCTCAATATGTGTCATTTAAATGAGGTATTTGAAAACTCAGTTAAATGATAATTGTACTCTTTTCCAAAATTTTTTTTTGTTTTATTATTGAAACAAAATTTAATGGAAGAGACAGACACAAACAGTAATAAAAATAATACCGGTATAAATAAAATCCTAATGAAGTTGAAGTATGCTGAATGTTCACAGTTTGTAGGAAAATAAATATCTTAGTATGTGCGTGTGCATAGAGTTTTAAGATATTTGTAAAACTAATTAATTTTGAAATAGTTGGCCTCACTAGTTGGATGGTTTCGTTGGCATCATTTTCCATCAGATAGGGATGATGTTGTTGGGTGAATTAAAGGGAAGAACATGTAAGTAAGAAGCTTACTTTATTTTCTGAAATAGTGAAAGAGAGAAAAGTCCACCCACTTCTTAAGTTCCATATTTCCAGAGCTGGCCAGTGCTGCTGATGCTTAGTCACTTCAGTCATGTCCAACTCTGTGCAGTCTTGTGGACTGCAGCCTGCGAGGCTCCTCTGTCCATGGGATTCTCCAGGCAAAAATACTGGAGTGGGTTGCCATGCCCTCCTCCAGGGGATCTTCCAGACTCATGGATCAAAACTGGGTCTCCTGCATGGCAGGCAGATTTTTTACTGCTGAGTCACCAGGGAAGCCCAATAGAAACTGTTTAGCAACACATGTAATTTAAATTTTCTCATGACAATATTTTTAAAGTAACAATAAATGTGCACTTAATTTTATATTTTACTTAAGTGAATATATACAAATATTATCATTTGAACCTACAATTGATATAAGAAATTACCAAAGAGCTAATTTGTCTTCTTTTCTCAGTACTAAGTCTTTGAAAGCTGCTGTGTGCTTTATAACACAGCTTGCTTTAGATTATTCATCTTTCCAGGGCTCAACAGACACATGTAGCTAGTGGCTGTTATATTGGACAGTGCAGCCTGATATTTTCATTATACACATTCTACACTGGAGGGGTGTGTGTGTGTGTGTGTGTGTGTGTGTGTTTGAAAGTAGGAAGCAGGTGGCCCAATATGCATTCAGAAAATGGATCTTCCTTTTAAATTCACAGAATCGTTCACATATTGATCCATAGCCTTATTCCTTTTTCAGTCATCAAAGAGGGCCTCATGAAGGCCTTGCTTTGGGCATTAAGATTCTGAAGCTAATTGCATCTGGCCTTTCCCCATTACTCTAATAACACAAATAAATGCTTATTGGGATTATTTAATAATAACTTGACTGAATTAAACCAAAGAGTCAATTTGTAGATGCTACTTATGTCTAATATGGTATCGTGTTTTATTTCACTTGCTTTCTCTGATTCCTGGGATCCTTGTCTGGAGGGTGATTATTGGTGGGAGTCTGTGTAATAAGTTGTACCTCCAAGTGGAAGAGATAATGTGAATAAACTTTGTCAAGTTAAACATAATTTTTCCTCTCCATAACAAATATTCTAGAATTATTAATATACAGGACTGTATGGACAGAATTATTAATATATAGGTCTGTATGAACAGAATACTGGTGTATTCTCTCTTCAAAAGAAGGTCAAACAAGATGCAAACTATTATATAGAGAATGGATAAACAACAAGGTCCTACTGTATAGCACAAGGAACTATATTCACTATTCATAATGGAAAAGGATATAAAAAAGAACATATATATATGTATAACTGAATCACTGTGCTGTATAGCAGAAATTAACACAATATTACAAATCAACTATACTTCAATTAAAAGAAAAGAAAAGGCCAAAAAGTGTCACAGTCTTCCCTGATTAGAGATTGGTCATTTACTGGGGTCAATGGGTAAATATGGGCTTCCCAGGTGGCACAGTGGTAAAGCGCCTGCCAACAAAGGTCCGCCTAGTCAAAGCTATGGTTTTTCCAGGAGTCATGCATGGATGTTAAAGAAAGCTGAGCACCGAAGAATTGATGCTTTTGAACTGTGGTGTTGGAGAAGACTCTTGAGAGTCCCTTGGACTGCAAGGAGATCCAACCAGTCCATCCTAAAGGAGATCAGTCCTGAATATTCATTGGAAGGACCGATGCTGAAGCTGAAACTTCAATACTTTGGCCACCTGATGCGAAGAACTGACTCATTAGAAAAGACCCTGATGCTGAGAAAGATTGAGGGCAGGAGGAGAAGGGAACGACAGAGGATGAGATGGTTGGATGGCATCACTGACTCGATGGACATGAGTTTGAGTAAGTTCTGAGAGTTGGTGATGGAGAGGGAAGCCTGGCGTGCTGCAGTCCATGGGGTCACAAAGAGTTGGACAAGACTGAGCAACTGAATTGAACAAAACTGAACTGCCAATGCAGGAGACCCAAGAGATGTAGGTTCTATCCCTGGGTTAGAAAGATCTCCTGGAGTAGGAAATGGCAACCTGTTCCAATATTCTTGCCTAAAAAATTCCAAGGACAGAGGAGGCTGGCAGGCTACACTCCATGGGGTTGCAAAGAGTTGTACATGACTTAGTGACTGAGCGCACATACACACACACACACACACACACACACACACACACACACACAAGGGTACACGACTTAGTGACTGAGCGCACATACACACACACACACACACACACACACACACACACACAAGGGTAAATACATTTTGGGCTCATTTCTAGAGTGAGAGGAACAGCTCAAACCTGTCACCCTAGCTGTCAATTTCCATTCTTTTCAAAATCCCTTCTCTGCAATGGAAGAGTTAAACTCATAGAGTTTTTCCTTCACCTGACTCATTCAAAAAACAGCACATTCATTGTCCTTAGCAATTTTCAAATGGCACAAACTTACATCATGTTAGGACTGTATGCCCTTTCCTCCGCACTATATTTTATCAATAAGCTGAAATATAAAATTAAAATACTAAAAGGCACTGATTACTGGCTGGTTAAGTTTCCTTAGGAGTTCACAGATCACTTAAGACCATTAGGCTTTCTTCTTAGACATACTTAAGTAAATAAATCCTGACATGTAACAAACAAGCAAACATTCTGGGAAGCTGTGCAATCAGAAGAGCCAAGTGTAAAGAGCATTCTGTTAGTTTCCAGACACTTGAAGGGTGTTAAGTGGCTTGAAAATCTGTGCAGAGTGGGTGGTGGTGAAAATGTGGTTGCTTCTGTGATCAGGCAGGGAACATTTCAGTACCTTTTCTGAGCAAGTGCAAATGAAGCTGCCTCTGGTGGTGACTGTTGAGAGGGGCTACCGATTGTTAAACAGGTCCTGGCATCGACATATTAAAAACGTAGCTCTTATCATTCATTAAAGGGTCTATTGTTAAGAAAAACCTATCTTTTTATTCATAAAGAGAAAAGACAGGTTCGAGGACTTCAGTGCAGGGAAAAGATGTATGTGTATTGGAGGGCTAGAAAAAATCTATTAAAGTCATATGAAACACTGACTACATTTCCAAAGGTTTCACAAGGTCCTTTCTTTGACAGAAATGAATCCCATTCTGATGAACTACATAGGGCTTCAGGATAGTCTCAAGACCAATAAACATTACTCTGTAAGCAGGGCTACAAATTAGGCACAGATCAAACCTGCCAAGAACACTGCCACCCTCTCAGTTCTCTAAGCAGGTTATTTTGCTTCCTCTATTCTTTCCACTCCTCCATGAGTAACTCAGTCAACATCAGTCCCCACTGATTCTCCTTCACATCTTTGATATGTTCCTTATTTTTGTTGTAGCTTCTTCCCAACTATTCAAAACTTCCTTTGTCACTAAGAGTGGCAAAAATCATTTCCCTAGCTTCCAGGCTCTGCCCCCAGACACTTCCTCCCTTTACTGCAAAGCACACTAGACAACAGAAGCTAGAATCATTTGCGTAAACAACACACCCATCCCTGTTCAACAGCCTGCAGCAATTCTATATTAATACCCACTGTAAGTAATTATCAGGCTTCTCAGACTCCCATGGCTACAGCAAAGCCATACTCAAGTTGAGTTTCCTCAACAGACCACAGAGACACAGAATGTAATTTAAGTAGTTTATTATGCAAGTGGTCATTGGAAGCACTAGTAGGGAAGTTAGAAGGTAAGGTAGGGAAAGGAGACAGTAAGGATGGATTGGAGGGCAGGTAATCATATGGGCACTAGGGTTGGTCTCACTGGGGAGCTCTAGAAAACAGTGTAGAAAATGCCTCAGAGTTTACCCACCAGTTGTTGAGGGAACTGGGTATGTATAAATCCATACCCTTGATCCTGGTTGAGAACCACTCAAGGGTTTGGAATTTGTCAGTTTAACACTTAAGTAGAGCCCTGGGGGTGGTGGATGGTAGCAGTTCAACCCAAGAGCCCACGAGAATTGAAGCAGGGACATTTATAACTTAGGCCCTGGAGGCAGTACATGGCACATCCCAAGGGGTCCCTAGGAGAGGTCCAGAGAAAGAGCCCTGAGGACCTGGGGCACATCCTTTAACAGAGTACATTAGCGAATGGCTTGGAGGTTCTCAGGCTGGGACTGGATTGGACAATTCAAACCAAACGAAGTGAGATTCCAGTAAGCTTTGCAGGTGTCTTACTTACGGGGTATCTCAGGGGAGACTGAGGCTCACAGGGTTGCTCAGACAGTCACAACAGGAGTTTACATTGGTCTGTCTCTCTGCGGGCTGCTGTCTAGTGGCAGGTCAGGCCCCTGTAGGCTGCTTGGCCATACAAAGTGGATCATACAAAGTGAAGCAGTAGTATCATGTATTAGTCTGGCCACATTCTGGACACATGGGTATCAAATCCCAGCTCCTCTGCCTGCCCCACTCATGGGCTGAATGGATGCCATAGTGAGAGGAGGCCCCAGGGCAGAGAGCCACAGCTGGATGTTGCTGGATTGGCATTCATGGGACGGATTGAGTACCAAGGAGATACAGGTAAACGCTGACATATTTCTCCAGGAAAATGAAGCCTTGACCCAAACACATAGCTTGATTCCAGCATCACCCACCTTCTCTACTCATCTGTGTGCCTTTGTGCAGTGATCATGCTGAGAAATCCTGTCAGTGGCCCCCAGGGAGCTCCTCACTAGACCATCACCAACTACATAGCTGCTAAACTCCTCCCTCCAGCCCTTCTGGTATATTTAATCTCTGAGTCTGATCATTTTATTCTCATAAAGGAAATGTCCTACTGACATTCTTTCTGCTAATTCTTCCCCCTGAAATGGTTTCTCAACCTCTGGTCAACACTAACTACCTCCATAATCAACTCAGTCTGTCCACTGGACACCATCTCAACACAGGTACAGAATTCATTTTGATTGCTTCACTACCATTGAGTAATTTAGTCTTGATATATTCTGTAATTCAAATTGTAATTTTCAATGAACATCAGCTTTGAAGGTAAGAGGACCTGGGTTCCAGGCCCAGCCCTGTCAACATGTCCAAGGGCAAGAACCTTAATCTTTGTGGCCTCAGTTTCTTCATCTGTAAAATGGAGATGATGCTAGTTTATCAAAAGATTGTTGTGAGGATTAAATGAGATACTGCCTCTGGTAGCACATAACATGCAGCGACTATTTGATAGATGTTAATTATTAGTAGTTTTACCCTCAACATGAGGATTTGTGTATCATTATCAGTACCACCTTGCTATAAGCATGATATGCATTCTCTAAAACTAATGATAGTATTTTTTTTTTAATTACGAAAGAGAAATAGACCCATAGACATAGAAAACAAATTTATAGTTACCAAAGGGGAAAGGGGGGAGAGAGATAAATTAGGAGGTTGGGATTCATATATACAAACTAGTATATATAAAGTAGATAACCAACAAGGAACTATTGTATAGCACAGGGAACTATACTCAATATTTTGCAATAACTTATAAAGGAAAAGAATCTGAAAATGTGTATATATATATATATATAAACTGAATCCCTGTGCTGTACACCTGAAACTAACGACATTTTAATCCAACTATACTTCAATAAAAATAAAGAAAGAAAGGTAATGATCATGTGTTCTGTTTCTTTGGTATCCTCTATATTTGACTTTTTAAAGACAGACTGCCTCCTGTACAATAAGCAGTCAATTAATACAGTGCTTAAAAAGAGAGCTGGGCAAAAGGCAACTTTTCAAAGCACTTCACATTTCATTGAAAAATGTAATGTAAAATGTTATTCAAATGAAAGTCTTGTCATGGTTTGTAGAACCAGTCAATATTTGGAACTAGGGAGGTCACTGATTTATAGGATTACAATGGAGAAGGCACTGGCAACCCACTCCAGTACTCTTGCCTGGAAAATCCCATGGACGGAGGAGCCTGGTAGGCTGCAGTCCATAGGATCGCTAAGAGTCAGACACGACTGAGCGACTTCACTTTCACTTCTCACTTTCATGCATTGGAGAAGGAAATGGCAACCCACTCCAGTGTTCTTGCCTGGAGAATCCCAGGGACGGGGGAGCCTGTTGGGCTGACATCTATGGGGTCGCAGAGAGTCGGACACGACTAATGCGACTTAGCAGCAGCAGCAGCAATGGACCCTTTTGTTGGATTCTTAAGTATTAAGCAGCATGCTATTAGGGTGCTTTTGAAACAAAGTGAGACAGGCACAAGTATTCATACACCTATGGGCAGAATTTGTTTCAATGGAGTGATTCAATGATCTCTTCCTGAACTACAGTGAGACCTACGGTGTTCCACTGCTTATCACTAGAAACTAGGCACTTCTTGCCTAAAATATACTTTCTCTTCCTTTCCTTCCATTCATCCATCCATCCACCCCTCTCTTCTGTTATCTTTCAAGGTGCCAACTAAGAAATCCTTTCACTAAGGTGGCTTTTTCAGCTATTCAGCTAAGACAACCCTCAGCCTCATTTTAAAGCCAACAAAACGCATTTCTTTTGGTACATGATATAGCCTCTTTATTGATGCTCATCTTTTTTAAAAGTATAGACCCAATCTTTCCAAAGACTATAAGCTCTTTGAGGAGGGGGGTAGTGCCTTGGACTTTACAGTTTCAGCATTATTCTTATACACAAAGAAATTCAAGGCTTTTTGCTTCATAACAATATTAAATGATATTTGCTCTGGATTTTTTTCTTTGCTCATTTGTTTCCATCTCTGCAGAACTGAACAAGCTTTTGCAAACATGAGAAATCACTAAGATGTGGATGACCTGACAGCTAATGGGGACATGAGGAAGCAGTGGCATTGGCCACATAAGACTTAGTGGTCAGTCCCAGAACAGAAACACTGCCATATGATGCTCGGTGGATCTACACTGTGTGCTCCGATGCTAGGACAGTGGCTTCTAATGAGGACTTCTAGAGCCTCAAGAATCCTTCCATGGGATTTGTCAGACACTGCTATGTGTCTGTCTACAGCAGAATGCATTTTCCATAGAGGCCCACAGGAGTATTTCCCATCCTGCATGGTCTTCTATAATGTGATTCTGCCATTTCTTCAAGATGAAGTCTAATTCTCCCTTTGAATATGAGTGGGCTTATGATTCACTTTTCACCAACAGAATGAGTATGAGTGATGCTCATGATTTTCAAGGCTAGATCATTCAAGACCATGAGCATCCCCCAGGTCCTTGTGAAAGTCTCCCTCTCAGGACTCAGCCACCATGCTATGAGGATCCCTGTCACAGTGAGAGGCTGTAACACATAGGGGTCCTGGTCCAGAAACAGAGTACAGCATGTCACCTTGTCATCCCAGCCCAGATACCAGATATATAAAGAGAAGGTCCAGATGACTCCAGTCCCCAAGCATTCAAATCCATGCCAGCCAGTCATTTGAGTCTTTCAAGGTGAAGCCCCAGACACTGTGGGCCAAGGAAGAGTCATCCCTGTGTGTTCTCTTATAATCCACTAAATAGATGAATGTAATAAAAAGGAACGATTTGTTATACAGCCACATACTTGACCCTTACTCCAGACCTCCTGAATTAGAAATTCTGGGTGTGAGGCCCAGATATTTTTTTGTAGTAAACTCTTCAGGTGATTTTAATGCATCATAAGGTTTGAGAACCACTGCTGTATATTAACAAAACTCTTGATTTTCTTTTTTTTTAGGCTGCAATGTTGCCAGTCTTCACTGGGAGGATGACTAGTCTACCCAGGACAATCCTGTTACCTGCCTTTCCAGATACCCTTAGTGTGTTGCAAAGCCTTGTGATAGTTCCGCCCACTGAGATGGAAGAACTTTGCTGAGGGCACTTCTTGGAAAGCACTTGCTTTACTGATAAAAATGATATCATCTATAGATAAAGAAGTTGTGGTATATATGATCAGTTCAGTTTAGTTGCTCAGTCATGTCCGACCCCATGAGCTGCAGCACGCCAGGCCTCCCTGTCCAACACCAACTCCTGGACACCACCCAAACTCATGTCCATTGAGTCGGTGATGCCATCCAACCATGTCATCCTCTGTTGTCCCCTTCTCCTTCTGCCCTCAGTCTTTCCAAGCATCAGGGTCTTTTCCAATGAGTCAATTCTTCGCATCAGGTGGCCAAAGTATTGGAGTTTCAGCTTCAACATCAGTCCTTCCAGTGAACATCCAGGACTGATCTCCTTTAGGATGGACTGGTTGGATCTCCTTGCAGTCCAAGGGACTCTCAAGAGTCTTCTCCAACACCACAGTTCAAAAGCATCAATTCTTCGGTGCTCAGCTTTCTTTATAGTCCAACTCGCACATCCATACATGACTACTGGAAAAACCATAGCCTTGACTAGACAGACCTTTGTCATCAAAGTAGTGTCTCTGCTTTTTGATATGCTGTCTAGATTGGTTATAACTTTCCTTCCAAGGAATAAGCATCTTTTAATTTCATGGCTGCAATCACCATCTGCAGTGATTTTGGTATATATGTACAGTGGGATATTACTCAGCCATAAAAAGGAACACATTTAAGTCAGTGGTGCTGAGGTGGATGAACTTAAGAGTCTGTGATAGAGTGAAGTAAGTTAGAAAGTGAAAAACACATGTCATATAATAATGCATATATATGGAATCTGGAAAAATGGTACTGATGAACCTATTTGCTGAGCAGGAACAGAGACACAGACATTGAGAACAGACTACTAATGGACTCAAAGGGGGAAGGAGAGGGTGGGATGAATTGAGAGACTAGCACTGAAATATATACATTACCATATGTAAAACAGATAGCTAATAGGAGGGCGCTCGGGCTGGTGCTCTGTGACAACCTAGAGAGGTGGGGTGGGGCTAAGAGATAGGTTCAAGAGGGAGGGGACGTATGTATGATATGGCTGATATCATATGGCTGATTCATGTTGTTGTATGGCAGAAACCGACACAACACTGCAAAATAACTGTCCTCCAATTAAAATTAAAAAAGAAAAAAAAATGACATCATTTGGTGAAGACACTTTCTTTGGTTTGTAATGCTGCTAAGAGGCCCAGAAATCATAGCTGCTCCATGACTATGGGGTAATTAGCCTCAAGGTAGAAGCAGGTAAGGCTGCTGGGAGAAAATGATAACAGTTGGATCCTCAAGGACATTGTTGAGCACTGCAATCAAGGGCAGATTTGCTTGATTTATAGCAAATATACCACTAATTATTCAGACCACTATTAGCTGCAGCCAAACACATTTCTAGCTCATGTAACAGGCATACAACAATAACAATAGCAACAAGCCAAAATTAAAAAAGAAAAAAGGCATACCAATTTCTAACTCATTTTTAGTTATTTTCAAAAAATTTTCACATTGCAATTTGGCCTTGAAGAGGCCCAGTAAGCTATGAGAGAGGTCAAGTGTGCTTGCTTTGGGCTGGATTTATATCAATTCATTTTGTTAACAGTAATCCTTTCAAGTTATCTAGCAGCTAAATTTGGCTGCATCAGACACCAAAGACATTTGAGAGTGGTGATAATTCTATCAAAGCCTTATCAACTACTTGCCAAATGCTTGGCATTCTTCTTCAGTTCAGTTCAGTTGCTCAGTCATGTCAGACTCTTTGTGACCCCATGGACTGCAGCACACCAGGCCTCCCTGTCCATCACAAACTCTCGGAATTTACCCAAACTCATGTCCATCAAGTCGGTGATGCCATCCAATCATCTCATCCTCTGTCGTCCCCTTCTCTTCCTGCCTTCAATCTTTCCCAGCATCAGGGTCTTTTCCAATGAGTCAGCTCTTCACATTAGGTGGCCAAAGTATTGGAGTTTCAGCTTCAACATCAGTCCTTCCAGTAAACACTCAGGACTGATCTCCTTTAGGATGGACTGGTTGGATCTTCCTGCAGTCCAAGGGACTCTCAAGAGTCTTCTCCAACACCATAGTTCAAAAGCATCAATCCTTTGGCGCTCAGCTTTCTTTATAGTCCAACTCTCACATCCATACATGACTACTGGAAAAATCATAGCCTTGACTAAGCATTCTTCTTATATGACCTCATATTTTTTATTGAACCATAATCCCAATTTCTCCCCATTTCAGATGAGGAGACCAAGGTATAAATCAAAAAGGTGACTTTTTCTGTTGGTGTATCATTCATATAAGGCCAAAGAAACTGATTTCAGAGCTCACTCTCACAACCACTGCTAACATTAAGTGACTTCCTGATTCAATTGCATACTCAACAAACATTTATTATGTTATATCCAAATACCTTAAAAGGCATAACCTTGCAGCAAACATGTAGATCAAGAGAAAAGGATGTCTAAAATGGTATTTGTGAAGTTTAAGATTTCTGAAATTTGAACAGCTCGGTGAGTAGTGACCTGAACCTCCAAGTATATCCATCTACCTTGAACCTCTGGAAGAATTATAGTTGCCAGAATCAAAGAAAAAAGAGTCTCTAAATGTTAACATGGACTTCATGTAGTTAGCACCACTGTGGAAAGTGACTCAGATAAAGCAGAGTATATGTGTACTATTTGCTTTACATCTTTCTTCTCCTTCCATGTATACCTCCATCCATGCCTGCTTTCCCAAATCGCTCCCCTTTCAGTCTCTGGAGATACTGGAGGGCAATATAGAGCCTTTGAACAGACACCCCCCACTGAGACAGTGCCCTTCAGAGGGTTCAAAGCCCCCCCTTTTGTGTCCATAGGTTGAGAACTGTCTCTCTGTTGATCTCCCAGCGTCTTATGACCACAGAGCATGAGAATAGAAATGCAAATGTGACATTATGAGTGAGAGGTAAGGACTGTCCGGCCTTTTGTGGGCAGGAGGCCTGTGGGGTGAGTGAAATGTACGCATACAGTAGACTGAATGCCATCCCCGGATGTTCCCACAGTCAGCATTCCGAGATAGACCAGGAACTGGTGGGCTTTGTGTCCAGGTCCAGTTTTGAAAGACAACTTGACATTCTTATAATGTCATGCAAATATATGCACTTATACAATGCCAGTGATTACTCAGACTCCTGGGACAAGCCACACGTATCTTAATAAATTGAGACTATAGATTAAACAATTTAGAGAAGAATGGTCTTTCACAGAGGGAGCAAGGCATGACTGTGTTCTTCAAATTAGGAGACAGTGTTTAAATCATTCTCAGTCAGCGTTCACCCCAGACACATGTGGCATTTTGTTGTTCCCAACTACACTGCGCCCCACCCTCCCACTGCACTCCCCCAAAAGTGTGACTCACCCTGAAATGCCCAAATTAAATGTCATTCTCTTTATGAAGTTTTTTCTGACTCTCAAACCCCACCCTAAATACAATTCATGACACCTTCCTGGCTGATTTTGAACTCCTTTATTTAGGTCTCTAGAGTCACATAAATAAAATTGAATTATGAGTTGTAGTATGCAGTAGTTATGGGTCGTTTCTCCTACCTAACCCTTCCCACAAATATGAACTCTACAGAGGACAGACGATGTCTTATAATTCATCCTGATGACACCCACTTATGATTGGGCCTAGATTACTGCCGTGTGTGACTGGACAGACTGTAATTGCATAACTCCTTGGGGTACCATTCATATCAAAATCTAGATAAACGACAACTTTGAGGATTGTGTGGCACTTTTCTTCATTCCTAGCCAACACAGGAGTTCACTAAATGCTTATTAAATGAAATAACAGCAGACTGGTTGGAACAGGGCTAGGAAAGAAAAGGAGCATGATTTCTTTAACATTCACATGAGCTAGCTGTAGGGTTCAGCTCTTTTCAATGGCATATCAGTCTATCTGATCATAACTAATCAGGTGTTAGTGGCATATGGTTTGAGGGAAATAGTGTTACAGACGTCAGTTAAAAAAAAAAAAAATTAAAGCTTCAGTTGCTGCAAACTGCCTGCTTAACATGAGACCATGAGGAGATGGTGACAGACAAGCTTTACATCCTCGACTTGCAATCAATTTGCTCCTGACTGTGATTCCAAGTATTAACCTTGTTCTATCAAACCCCTGGAGTGTGGGGCAGGGAAGAGGAGAGCCCGCACAGCGGAAGCTGGGATCTGCCAGAATAGCTAACGAACCACCAGATTTGATCTTTAGGGAAAGGAAAAAATGGCCTTGGGAGGGAAAACAAAACACAAGAATCCCTTCTCCCGGTAAACCAACCATGGCTTGCTTTGCTGCTGACATGGTCTGGTGCAAAGCCTGTTTCTCAGGTTTTCTGCCCCATTAGGAGATATGGGGGCTGGTGAAGACAGAGTCCAGCTTGTAGCTATTTTGTATTTGTTCCCATATGTTATATAATGTTCCTATGGGAGACTACACAACAAAGGAAACCACATAAACAAAAGTAACACAGAGAAGGTTATAGAAATACGGCCTGTTAAAACAGAAAGGGGGAACAGGATAGGACTGGACAAGCCATTCTTTTTGTTGTTACTGTTCTAAAGGTTTATAAGATTCTGAACCAGAAGAGGCAATGCAATCATAAAGACATATTAACAGAAATACAAGGAAGACAGCAAATTCTAACACCACAGTTCTTCCTCAGGAATTTGTCATCTTGTCTGTCATCTTAAGTGCTGCCCCATTATATGAATCAAATTCCATATGTTTGTCACTCCCACTTTACAGAACATCAAATGTTTTTTTTGTTCTATTATCTTATACACACACACACACATATATTTGGCATTAAATTTGATATTATGAGAGGATATGAATCACTGTGTTCTTAAAATATTTTGGCTTCTTGGCATAGTGTCTCAGCCAATTTAACTTCAGAGTTCAAATTGGGACACAAGGAAGTATATAGGAGGGTTAAAAGGTGGGAGAGATTTAATATCCCACCAAGCCTATTGCTAAGGAAAATAAATAACCAAACAAAATATTTAATTGTAAGTAATAAGCAGTAGGTATCATTTTATTTCAAAGGCTTAAAATTTATAATAAATTTATAATAAATCAGTAATATTTGACTATTGCTTTTTCAATATGATAAAGACATTTAAAATACGCCAGAATCTCACTACATAGATTGCTATTTTTTGATCTTCAAAGAAAAAAGAAATTAATATATGATTTCTAAAAATCAAAGGAACAGGGTACTATTAGGTTGAGAAGCCTAGTTCTTCTGCAAGAACTGTGACCCTGTGTGACTCGGGGGCCAGAAGCATCAGCCACCCCCGGGAAATTGTCAGAAATGCACAATCTTAGGCCCCACCTTATATCCACTGAATCAGAATTCCTGGGGGTAGGGCCCAGCCATCTGGGCTTTAACAAACCCTCCAGGTGATTCTCACAGGTTGACATGTGAGAACCACTGTTCTAAAAGGCAATCAGAGCTAAATTTCTTAAATTCTTTGCATCTTTCTGGTTATATTTTAATCACGCACATGCACACACATAAGTGCATATATACCATATTTCTTTATTCTAAAGGAATTACTATACACATTGTGTGACTGCTGCTTTGATTTTTTTTAAATGCATCATTTCTTGCATGTCTTTCCACTTCTGCACTTCATGCCTCAGGAGATTACATTGTCTTTCATTGAATATATCATACATCTTAATGGTTCAACCAGGTCCCTGGTGTGGTTATCTTTGCTATTTAAGTTTGTTCTGTTAGTTTTACCATGCTGGTACACATTCACACATGTATGAATGTGTTCTTGAATAAATTCCTGGCAGAGATGATTCAAGTTCATGCCAAAGAAAAACTATCCCAAATAAAAAAATGCAAGAAGGCAAAGTGGTTGTCTGAGGAGGCCTACAAATAGCTGAAAACAGAAGAGAAGCAAAGGCAACAGAGAAAGGGAAAGATATACCCAACTGAATGCAGAGTTTCAGAGAATATACAAAGGAGAGAGAAAGCCTTCTTAAGTGAATGCAAAGAAATAGAGGAAAACAGTAGAATGGGAAAGACTAGAGATCTCTTCAAGAAAACTGGAGATAAGAATTCATCTCCCAGATAAAAAATCCTCCCCCACACCCGCCGGTGAGAGGGTTTCCTGGTGCTTGGAAATTCCTCCTCTTTTACGACTCCCTCCCCGGGACGGGTCTCCGTCCCTAACTCTTTTGTCTCTCTTTTTATCTTTTATAATTTCTCCTACCTCTTTTGAAGATAATGCGCAGTTTTTGTGAAAGCCTGACGTCCTCAGCCAGCCTTCAGAAGTAGTTTTGTGAAGTTTGGTCAGCGTTCAGATGTTCTTTCGATAAATTTGTAGAGGAGAGAGTGGTCTCTCCGTCCTATTCCTCCGCCATCTTCTATGATTAAAACCCTCCAGAAAGCAGGAATAGAAGGAACATATCTCAACATAATAAAAGCTATATATGACAAACCCACAGCAAACATTATCCTCAATGGTGAAAAATTGAAAGCATTTCCCCTAAAGTCAGGAACAAGGCAAGGATGCCCACTTTCACCACTACTATTCAACATAGTTTTGGAAGTTTTGGCCACAGCAATCAGAGCTGAAAAAGAAATAAAAGGAATACAGATAGGAAAAGAAGAAGTAAAACTCTCACTGTTTACAGATGACATGATCCTCTACATAGAAAACCCTAAAGACTCTACTAGAAAATTACTAGAGTTGATCAATGAATATAGTAAAGTTGCAGGATATAAAATTAACACACAGAAATCCCTTGCATTCCTATACTCCAATATTGAGAAAACAGAAAGAGAAATTAAGGAAACAATACCATTCACCACTGCATCAAAAAGAATAAAATACTTAGGAATATATCTACCTAAAGAAACAAAAGACTTATATATAGAAAACTATAAAACACTGATGAAAGAAATCAAAGAGGACACAAACAGATGGAGAAATATACCGTGTTCATGGATTGGAAGAATTAATATAGTGAAAATGAGTATTCTACCCAAAGCAATCTACAGATTCAATGCAATCCCTATCAAGCTACCAATGGTATTTTTCACAGAACTAGAACAAATCATCTCACAATTTGTATGGAAATATAAGAAACCTCGAATAGCCAAAGCAATCTTGAGGAAGAAGAATGGAACTGGAGGAATCAACCTGCCTGACTTCAGGCTCTACTACAAAGCCACAGTCATCAAGACAGTATGGTATTGGCACAAAGATAGAAATATAGATCAATGGAACAAAATAGAAAGCCCAGAGATAAACCCACGCACATATGGACACCTTATCTTCGACAAAGGAGGCAAGAATATACAATGGAGAAAAGACAATCTCTTTAACAAGTGGTGCTGGGAAAACTGGTCAACCACTTGTAAAAGAATGAAACTAGAACACTTCCTAACACCGTACACAAAAATAAACTCAAAATGGATTAAAGATCTAAACGTAAGACCAGAAACAATAAAACTCCTAGAGGAAAACATAGGCAAAACACTCTCCGACATAAATCACAGCAGGATCCTCCATGACCCACCTCCCAGAATATTGGAAATAAAAGCAAAAATAAACAAATGGGACCTAATTAAAATTAAAAGCTTTTGCACAACAAAGGAAACTATAAACAAGGTGAAAAGACAGCCTTCAGAATGGGAGAAAATAATAGCAAATGAAGCAACAGACAAACAATTAATCTCAAAAATATACAAGCAACTTCTGCAGCTGTATTCCCGAAAAATAAACGACCCGATCAAAAAATGGGCCAAAGAACTAAACAGACATTTCTCCAAAGAAGACATACAGATGGCTAACAAACACATGAAAAGATGCTCAACATCACTCATTATTAGAGAAATGCAAATCAAAACCACAATGAGGTATCATTTCACACCAGTCAGAATGGCTGCTATCCAAAAGTCTACAAGCAATAAATGCTGGAGAGGGTGTGGAGAAAAGGGAACCCTCTTACACTGTTGGTGGGAATGCAAACTAGTACAGCCACTATGGAGAACAGTGTGGAGATGCCTTAAAAAACTGGGAATAGAACTGCCATATGACCCAGCAATCCCACTGCTGGGCATATACACCGAGGAAACCAGAATTGAAAGAGACGCGTGTACCCCAATGTTCATCGCAGCACTGTTTACAATAGCCAGGACATGGAAGCAACCTAGATGTCCATCAGCAGACGAATGGATAAGGAAGCTGTGGTACATATACACAATGGAATATTACTCAGCCATTAAAAAAAATACATTTGAATCGGTTCTACTGAGATGGATGAAGCTGGAGCCCATTATACAGAGTGAAGTAAGCCAGAAAGAAAAACAACAATACAGTATACTAATGCATATATATGGAATTTGAAAGATGGTAACGATAACCCTATATGCGAGACAGAATAAGAGACACAGATGCATGGAACAATTTTATGGACTCTGAGGGAGAAGGTGAGGGTGGGACGTTCTGGGAGAATGGCATTGAGACATGTGTATTGTCATATGTGAAACAGAGCACCATTCCATGTTCGATGCATGTGACAAGGGCTCAGGGCCAGGGCAACGGGATGATCCAGAAGGATGGGATGGGGAGGGAGGTGGGTGGGGGGTCCGGGAAGGGGAACACATGTAAACCCATGGCTGATTCATGTCAATGTATGGCAAAAACTATTACAATATTGTAAAGTAATTAGCCCCCAACTAAAATAAATAAATTAAAAAATAAATAAATAAATAAATAAAACAAAAAAAAAAGAATTCATCTCCCAAGAAATTTATCTTATCAATCCAAGAAAAGAGAACATTTCATGCAACGATGGGCACAATAAAAGTCAGAAACAGCAAGGATCTAACAGAAGCAAAAGAAATTAGGAAGAGACTAAAGAATACACAGAAAAGCTATACAAAAAAGGTCTTAATTACCCAGATGGTATGGTCACTCACCTAGAGCCAGACATCCTGGAGTGTGAAGTCAAATGGGCCTTAGGAAGCATAACTAGGAACAAAGTTAATGGAACTGATGGAATTCCAGTTGAGCTATTTCAAATCCTAAAAGATGATGCTGTTAAACTGCTGCACTCAATATGACAGCAAATTTGGAAAACTCAGTATAGGCCACAGGACTGGAAAAGGTCAGTTTTCACTGCAATCCCAAAGAAAGGCAATGCCAAAGAATGCTCAAACTACCGCACAATTGTGCTCATTTCATACACTAGCAAGGTAACGCTCATTATCCTTCAAGCTACGTTTCAGCAGTACATTAACCATGACCTTTCAAATGTACAAACTGGATTTAGAAAAGGCAGAGGAACCAGAGATCAAATTGCCAATATCTGTTGGATCATAGAAAAAGCAAGGGGATTCTCAAAAAAGATCTACTTCTGCTCATTGACTACACTAAAGCCTTTGATTGTGTGGATCACAACAAACTGTGAAAAATTCTTCAAGAGATGGGAATACCAGATGACCTTAGCTGTCTCCTGCAGGTCAAGAAGCAACAGTTACAACTGGACATGGAGCAACGGACTGGTTCCAAATTGGGAAAGAAGTACATCAAGGCTGTATATTGTCACCCTGCTTATTTAACTTCTATGCAAAATATACCATGCAAAATGCCAGGATGGATGAAATGCAAGCTGGAATCAAGATTGCTGGGAGAAATATCAATGACCTCAGATATGCAGATGTGAGAAAGCATCTAATGGCATCTAATGCATTAATCTAAAGCATCCAATGGCAGAAAGTGAGGAGGAACTAAAAAGCCTCTTTATGAGTGTGAAAGAGGAGAGTGAAAAAGCTAGCTTAAAATTCAACATTCAAAAAACTAAGATCATGGTATCCAGTCCCATCACTTCATGGCAAATAGATGGGGAAACAATGGAAACAGTGACAAATTTACTTTCATGGGCTCCAAAATCATGGTAATTGGTGACAGCAGCCTTGAAATTAAAAGATGCTTGCTCCTTAGAAGAAAAGCTACGACAAACCTAGATAGTGTATTAAAAAACAGAGACATCGGTTTGTTGGCAAAGGTCCATATAGTCAAAGCTATGGTTTTTCCAGTAGTCATGTACAGATGTGAGAGCTGGACCATAAAGAAGGCTGAGCACCGAAGAATTGATGCTTTGGAACTGTGGTACTAGAGAAGACTCTTAAGAGTCCCTTGGACAGCAAGGAGATCAAACTAGTCATTCCTAAAAAAAAAAATCAACTCTGAATATTCAATGAAAGGATTGAAGCTGAAGCTCCAATACTTTGGCCACCTGATGCAAAGAGCTGACTCATTGGAAAAGAAGAAAGATTGAGGACAAGAGAAGAAGGAGACAACAGAGGATGAGATGGTTGGATGGCATCACCAACTCACTGGACATGAGTTTGAGTAAACTCTGGGAGATAGTGAAGGACAGGGAAGTTTGGAATGTTGCAGTCCATTGGTTGCAAAGAGTCAAATATGACTTAGTGACTGAACAACAACAAGATGTGAAGGAAATTTATATGTTACATTTTAGTGCAGATGACCTTAATGTTGGAAAAAGAGATTGCACCAATTTACATTTCAAGCAACAATTTACCAATAGTGTCTATTTTTCTGGATGGTCACTGACACTGGATCTTATCAAACTTATTTCAACTTGTGTCAATCTGATAATCAGTCAAAATATATATTTAATCAAAATACATATTTAATCAAAATACATATTTAATCAAAATATGGCATCTCATTATTGTTTGACTTGTGTTTCTTTATGAGATTGAAGATGGTCATTTTATATTTTTATAAAGGTATACTTTTTCAGTGACTTGCTCATATTCTCTTGGGTTATTTATATAATTTGTTCTTACTGATTTGTATGAATTTTTATAAATTAAGAAAACTATTCTTGGCCTGTCACTTGTTTTTACTGTACTTTTCATTAGTTCAGACATTTTAAAGTTGGTCATAACTTTATGGAGAAGGCAGTGGTACCCCACTTCAGTACTCTTGCCTGGACAATCCCATGGACGGAGGAGCCTAGTAGGCTGCAGTCCATGGGGTCTCTAAGAGTCGGACATGAGTGAATGACTTCACTTTCACTTTTCACTTTCATGCATTGGAGAAGGAAATGGCAACCCACTCCAGCGTTCTTGCCTAGAGAATCCCAGGGACGGGGGAGCCTGGTGGGCTGCCCTCTATGGGGTCGCACAGAGTCGGACACGACTGAAGCGACATAGCAGCAGCAGCAGCATAACTTTATAGATTTGTTAATGTTTTTCCTGTCCATGTTCTGGTATTGTATCTTTACTGGAAAAACCTCCACCAATTTCAAAATTCTAAATAAATTCACTTTGGATTTTCTTCAAATTGTTGCAGTTCTTTACTTTCCACAATTTACTAAAGTAAAAGAAAAGAGACTGAAATACAAATTTTTTCATACAGTTAGTTTCTTGTCCCAACATCACGGAATGAACAAACTCTTTTCCCAATGGTTTGAATATCATTTTTACCTCTGATCTAGAGAATTCAAAAGCATTCTCCTACAACCTATTGGTTCTCTATTTTCAAGTTGTTTCGATTAGCACATCTTCATTATCAGTTTTTATATGAGATTGTTACTTCTGTCTCAGTTATTCATCATTTTGGAAAATGTCATGGCATTTTTCTTTCATTTTTCATGGTGAACTTTCTGTCATTTTGTGAAATACAGAAATGAATTTAGATGGGATGCTAAAACTGAATTTATATTTTAAGAAATGGAGCTTTGTCGATGCACAAAATTCTGTTTCTTATAAAAAGAATACAATCATTTCTAAATTTATCAAAGTCTTCTTTTACATAACATTAGAGCTTCAAGTTTTCTTCCTATTGCTCCTTCACAGTTCTGGAAAACTTTAATATTAGCTATTTTATTTTTTGGCTGCTACAATAAATGTTTTATTCTTCTCATTATACCTTCTAGTTGTTCATTGGTTGTATACAAAGCAACTCCTCTTTTTTTCTTTTTTAATAATACTCATTGTGAACAACAACAACAACTTAAAGAGCAAAAGAGCAGCTGTCATCAACCAGATACAAGGGTTAAGTCACAACCCACTGCAATTGCCATTGGAAAGTATGCTTTGAGTGGACACTCTGTGCTAGGTAGTTAGATGCATATCTCAGGACGAATTTCAAGGGTCCCAGATTCTTCCATCTTTCCATACATAGAAAAGTACTAAAATCATGAAATTGGACATCTGTTCTTTGTGATTAGCAATAGTCTTTTATATAGATGTATGACTGACTACATGTATGGATGTGAGAGTTGGATTATAAAGAAAGCTCAGCGCCAAAGAATTGACGCTTTTGAACTGTGGTGTTGGAGAAGACTCTTGAGAGTCCCTTGGACTGCAAGGAGATCCAACCAGTCCATCCTAAAAGAAATCAGGCCTGAAAATTCATTGGAAGGACTAATGCTAAAGCTGAAACTCCAATACTTCGGCCACCTGATGCAAAGAACTGACTCATTGGAAAAGACCCTGATGTTGGGAAAGACTGAAGGCAGGAGAAGGGGATGACAGAGGATAAGATGGTTGAATGGCATCACCAACTTGATGGACTTGAATTTGAGCAAGTTCCGGGAGTTGGTGATGGACAGGGAAGCCTGGCATGCTGCAGTCCATGGGGTTGCAAAGAGTCAGACATGACTGAGGGACTGAACTAAACTATGCCTGAGTACAAGTATTTCCCTGACAAAAACTTTATATACATACTGGCTCTGCCCCTACCTCTTGGAGCAGCTTGTAAAAGTTATCTCTTGGGTTATTGTCCTCAGTAAGACCCTGAACAAAACTTTAACTCACAACTTTCATCTTGTGTGTTTTTCTTTAAATAGACATCATATACACACGATACATGAAGTGAATTCTTAAAAATACATGCAAAAAAAGCACATCTGAATGAAGGTTCTCTACTGAAAAGAGACATGAACAGGTTCTGTTGAGAAGGTATTCTTGGAATTGCCCATAGAAGACAAAGTCTCATTTACTTCCTAGTGGTACATGGAAATTTTTTGACATTGATTGACATGGTCTTGCTTGGTCAACCAGTATATCAACTAAGCTTTGTTTAGACAAATATAGTCATTTTCTTATAGTATCCTATGAAAATAAACAGGAAGATCTGTTACCATTTGGGATATTCCAAAAAATAGTGTTAAGTCTAAATATTTAAATATGAAGTTACAGAAATGCCTTGGCTAATGGAGGTTCCAGAGAAGAATTCAGAAAAACTGAATGTATCTACTGAAATGGAAAGCACAGTGATAAGAAATATTTTATTTTAAATAGGAAAAAAAAAGAACAGTGGAATTGATTATAAGTCTAAAATAATTTTTCCTCTTCTCTTCTAGGTTCTTTGCTGAGACACCCCTATAGTAAAAAGATGGATTAACAGGGAAAAAAAAAATACAAGTTGAATAACATGTATTCCTCCTATACACATGGGAAAGAACCAGGAAAAGGAACTAACTCCCTGAAATGGACCAAGCCACCATCTTAAATAACAAATCTCCAGTCAAAAACACAAAAAGATGTTACAAGGAAAAAGCACAGTGAACAAGGGTAAGGTTGTTAATGCTGACATAAGTCTTTAGGTCTCTGCCTCCTATAAAAGTTCCAGAGATTCAGTCATCCTTCTCTTCCTGGTGCAGAAGGGAGATACCTTTACAAATGGAGTTTACCCTTATAAATGTAAATTGCTCTTACAAAAGAGTAACCTCTAATTTGTGCCTGCTATCCCTTAAAAATGGTCAGACTAAGGGCTGTGAATTCAGCTCTCTTTTATAAGTTAAAAACCAAGACAAAACAATATAAAATGTAATAAAAATGACAAAGAGAGAAGACAAATAAACATAGGAAATGATAATGGAGCAGTAACACAAAAAGGAAGTAAAACTAATCATAAAATAGTACTTCATTAAAATTTTTCAAATATATAAGAAAAATCTACTTTCCAGGTATAGTTAAACTAACCAAAAAGAAAAGATGAAAAGTCAAAATTGATTATTTTATTAGTAGTGACATTTTATGTTAACTGATGTTTTATAAATTTTTAGATTGATTATATAAGATTTGCTCAAAATACAATTATATAAGCAGCAATTAATGTTTGTCTAATCCTTAGCAATATTCACACCTTAAACTATCATTTCTCATGTACATGGGCTATTTCAGGAATAATATTAACAGTGGAGATAGCAAGCATTACTATTTTTATTATTGATATAAAAATAAAGCTTTTAATGTCTTACTCTTGAACTTGCTGCTAGCTATTTGTTTCAGAAATATATATTCTTAGTAAACAGTATAGTGTATAGTGTTCTTTTAATGTACCACTATTCTGTTTGCTAACATTTAATATTCTTGCCCAAACAGTAATAACACTGTATTGAGATTGTGAGAAGTTAAGAATATTGTATTTTGTCATCTCTATCAGATTTCTATTTAAATGTTGTGATGCTTTGTACAAAGAATTTGGAAAGTTTGCTCTTTTATGAAAGTTTAAAAGAACTACTTTTTGATAAGCATTTGATTCTGAAAATTTCCTTTTACTATATAACTTTTTAATAATTTTCATAGTTATTCATCAACTAGCAGTTTCATTTCTTCTCTGTGGACACTTTTGTTAATTTTGAGGGGACTTTTTAAACACGTTTTATAGAGATTTTCCAGAAAAAAACATCTATTTCTGCTTTATTGACTATGCCAAAGCCATTGACTGTGTGGATCACAATAAACTGTGGAAAATTCTGAAAGAGATGGAAATACCAGACCATCTGACCTGTCTCTTGAGAAACCTGTATGCAGGTCAGGAAGCAACAGTTAGAACTGGACATGGAACAACAGACTGGTTCCAAATAGGAAAAGGAGTATGTCAAGGCTGTATATTGTCACCCTGCTTATTTAACTTATATGCAGAGTACATCATGAGAAATGCTGGGCTGGAAGAAACACAAGCTGGAATCAAGATTGTCGGGAGAAATATCAATAACCTCAGATATGCAGATGACACCACCCTTATGGCAGAAAGTGAAGAAGAACTAAAGAGCCTCTTGATGAAAGTGAAAGAGGAGAGTGAAAAAGTTGGCTTAAAGCTCAGTGTTCAGAAAACTAAGATCATGGCATCTGGTCCCATCACTTCATGGGAAATAGATGGGGAAACAGTGGAAACAGTGTCACACTTTATTTTTTTGGGCTCCCAAATCACTGCTGATGGTGATTGCAGCCATGAAATTAAAAGACACTTACTCCTTGGGAGGAAGGTTATGACCAACCTAGATAGCATATTTAAAAGCAGAGACATTACTTTGCCAACAAATGTCCATCTAGTCAAGGCTATGGTTTTTCCAATAGTCATGTATGGATGTGAGAGTTGGACAGTGAAGAAAGTTGAGCATCAAAGAATTGATGCTTTTGAACTGTGGTGTTGGAGAAGACTCTTGAGAGTCCCTTGGACTGCAAGAAGACCCAACCAGTCCATCCTAAAGGAGATTAGTCCCGGGTGTTCATTGGAAGGACGGATGTTGAAGCTGAAACTCCAATACTTCGGCCACCTCATGTGAAGAGTTGACTCATTGGAAACGACCCTAATGCTGGGAAGGATTGGGGGCAGGAGGAGAAGGGGACGACAGAGGATGAGATGGCTGGATGGCATCACTGACTCGATGGACATGGGTTTGGGTAGACTCCGGGAGTTAGTGATGGACAGGGAGGCCTGGAGTGCTGCGATTCATGGGGTAGCAAGAGTCGGAGACGACTGAGCAACTGAACTGAACTGATAGAGATTTCCAATATAACATTTTCTTCATGCCATTTTAAATTTTGTGTATTTGTGTTTTCTCCTTTCTTTAAGCTCTGGTTCCAAAAAAGTCCTCAGAGTTGAAAATGTTTCTATTTTCTAATCTATTTTTTAAGTTTTTCTTTGCTGTCTCCTTTTCATTCTGCAATATTTTTTTTTCAGTTATTCTATATTCAACTTGTTCCTTAGATGCTAAATAGTCTCTCATGGCCCAGGGTATTTCTGAAACTTTACTTGGGAACTCTTCAGAAGTTGCATTACATTTTTTTGAATATTCTAAGTGGTGTTGACTCTTTCTCCTTTGTGTTCATGCTGTAATGTAAGAAAAGTGGCTGAATGTCATTTCAAACAAAGCTTGCCTGATAGAGTGGTTGACCAGCTTGGTCACACAATTTTGTGTCCAAAATCATGTGCCTCTGTGATTAAATGAGGCATTGTTTTTTGTGGGTTTCATACACCAACTCTGAAGGCAATCCAAAAGACAGTTCAAAATATGTTTTCACCAAAGGCTCTTTAGAGGCGAACACTTCTTTGGATATGTAAGCACTTCTTTCTGTCATTTTAAGGACTCATTACCATGTAGTCAGCTGAGCATGCATTGTGGCTGGAAATCAGAAAGGCAGATAAACCAAGAGTGCAAAGTTAGGGCTATGCAAAGCTGGGAACTCTGTGCTTGTCCTGAGCTGATCTTTTTTATTAGTCTAAAATGCAAAATTGTTCCTTTCAAGGAAAGAAGTAGCTTCACTTATTTATAGCTATTAGACAAATATGCAGAGCAAAAATCTGTTTTTCTAAATGAAGAATGAAGCACAAACCAGTATAAATATGTCAAAACAGAGCGTGCTTTTGATAAAGGATAATGAAGAGAGAAATCGTGAGAAAAGACATTGGTAAACAAAATTTTTATGTATCCCTTCGCTAAAGCTAGGGTTCTGAACACCCTCATAATCCCCTTACATATTGTAGTTCTGTCATTTAATGTTAATGTTAATGTCATTTATAAAAAAAGCAGTCATACTTCCTGGATAATTACTGCGTATCTATTAAAATGAATCATGTGTTGCTTTAAAATGTGCATTTATTCCTCTCCCATTCGGTTAATGCATATCTTTTCCTTCATTATGCTGCTAAAATGTCAACTCTGCTATGCTGAAGAAATCAATAATTAAATAGCTTTACGGTAATTACCTCCCAGTAACACATTTTTCCATCTTAACAACACAAACCTAATCCACTAACATCAAAGTGACACAAATATATTGGTGAGAAGGTCATTTCATGAAAACATAACTGTTGGGGAGGTAAAATTTTCCACAATCCTTCTAGTTTTTCTTATTTAATAATTACATTGACACAACAGATTAACAAGAGAAAAAAATAATAAACACATTTTAATTTCCATATGGAGGAATGAAAGAAGAACACAAATTTTATATTTTTTAGTCAAAGAAGCAATAAATTTATGATAACTAGACAAGACAGGGTAACTAGGCTTGGGTACTAATTAGTGGCGAGTCTAAGCAGTTTGTTTACATAGCCTTCTCGCCCTGAATTCCCTGTGACTTGTACAAAGGATGACTCTCTTCCTCCTGGTGCAGGGAGGGTACCTTTCACATGGGAGATTAATTTCCTGCTTTCAGTGGAGGGTCAGCACTTCTTTTTGCACCAGCTGTTTCTCAAGTAATTTTAATTTGGAATAATCAATATGCCACAAAGGCATATTTTGGGCTGCTTGCTCTGGGTCCCATCCTAACTCAGTTTAGAAACACTGTGAATCAAATTTTAAACACCAACTTCTATTTTTTTGGGTGAAATACACAGTTAAATTTTATTATTTTTGGTTTTTCAAAGGAATTAAATTTTTTAAATGTTTTTCCACTGGAATATGGACTGTTTTTACAATCTCGTGTTAATTTCTGCTGTCCAAAAAAGTGAATCAGCTATATATTCTCCACCTGCCATGAAACACAAGGAAAAGGCCCACAAAAACAAATGTAAAGGAATTAAGAAAATACTAATAGGAATATACATATCAATAATTACCTTGAATGTAAATGGATTAAAAGTGCATGTGTGTGTGTCCAATTGTGTCCAACTCTTGTGACCCTATGGACTGTAGCTCCCCAGGTTTCTCAGTCCATGGATTTTTCCAGGCAAGAATACTGGAGTGTGTTGCCATTTTCTTTTCAAGGGGATCTTCCTGACCCAGGGATCGAAGCTGTGTCTTCTAAGTCTCCGGCGTTGGCAGGCAGATTCTTTACTACTGAACCACCTGGGAATCCCAAAATGCTCCAACCAAAAGACACAGACTGGCTGAGTGGATACAAAAACATGACTTATATAAATATATATTATATATGTCTCAAGAGTTAGAAACACTAACTCTTGAGAGGAAACATTGAGTATCCATTCTGAGCAACTCACATGAACTTCAGCTCTACATTTATAAAAAGCAACACTCTACTCTGTGGCTCTGGGAATTTGGAGTCAACCTTAAAACTTACAACAATAAAAAACTATAACTCTCAGTAATAAGCTATGTCATATCGTACAAAATTTCCAGATGTTTTCTAAGTTTTCCAGTAAACTAGTCAATTTCTGTGTCTAAGCTACTAGGAACTAGACAGAATTGGCCACTCTAGAGATTTTACCATCTCACTGGCTAAAGATGATCACCCAGTCAAAGTAACTAGTCATGTACAAGTGGGCTTCTCACAGACATGAAGAAAGGACCAGAGAATTAGTCTCAACATGATTTCCGTACTGTAGGGGAGCACCGTTTGCCACCCCAAATTGTGTCTTTTTATCATGAGGATTATTTCAGACTGTTTTTAAGAAACAAAAGGCTCAGCTCGGGAAGAGCTTTGACAACTCCCCCCACTCCTTAACTGCCTAAAATGATTTAGATAGGGGGCCTATCCCAGGAAGAGAGCATGACAAACATTTGTTTACCAAATATTTGCTTTTCTCATCTTCTTGTAAATTATTTTCCTCTCCTTTAAAGTCCTAAATCTTTAGCCCTTTCATTTTTTTCCCCCCAGATGGCACATAAGCCTCAATTATCTAACTTGTCTTGAGGTCTCATTTTTCTTATGAGGTCCCCATATGTATGAAATTAGGTTTTCTTCTATTAATCTGTCTCATGTCAATTCAATTCTTAGACCAGCCAGAAGAACCTGAAGAATAGAGGACATCTTCTTCTTCCCCTCCTCTCTGTCTGCAGGATTCAGAGGAAACAAAAGTGATCAGAGTTCTTGTTTTCTCCCTCTGTATGTGATTTAGCAGGATAAAATACTTGCGGAGCTAGATTCTTGAGTAGAGCATCTCTGGTAAAAATGTGACTGATCTTTTTCTTCCTAAGGATGGCCCCCGTTTTCCGTTGTCTCTGTTATGTCATGGGTCTTGTTCTATGTCTTCAGAGCTTGCTTTATGACTAGTGAGAATGTTTTCCCTGGAAGGTTCATGTAGCAGTGTGCATTGGTGGTCAGTAGAACGAACTAGGACTCCAAGCAGCTGTAAGTTGGTCAGAAGCACCAGCAGCAACCTCAACTTGCAATTGGTGTTTATTTCTCCAGCTGTGTCAAAGTGTCAGTTGCTCAGTCGAGTCTGACTCTTTGCGACCCCATGGATGGTTGTCCACCAGCTCTTCTGTCCATGGGATTCTCCTGGCAAGAATACTGGAGTGGGTTGTCATTCCCTTCTCCAGGGGATCTTCCTGACACAGGGATCAAACCTGGATCTCCTGCACTGCAGGCAGATCAGCTACGCCAGCTCTCAAGGGGATTTGTCATAAGGGGGCAGAGTCCCTAAGGGGTCTTTGCTGTCTCTGCCTTCATTGTCTTATGTCTTATGCTGCTGGTGACAATGAAGGTCTTTGCCTTCATAGACTTACTCTGGGAGTGAACATTCTGGATCTTATGAGCAGTGAACATGCTGCATCCTTTGTGCATCTTGCATCTTTGGTTAAGCCATAAAAAGACTTCTTTATCCAAGTTGCTATTTGAGATTGATATCAGATTCTACTTATCAGTGGCCAGATAATGGGTCCTTTGAACGGTTTTATTTAAAAGGAAAGATCTTAGATAGCTCTCATTTTAAAATCAAATTAAAAAATGGAGGTGTATACATATATTTATACATTTATATGCAGACACATATACACACACACAACACATAGCTTCAGGGACTTTAATAAGATGGAAGGACAGCAATTAGAACAAAAATCAAAGTTCACTCAAACCCCTTACTATTTGCCTTCAGACATTTGTAAATATTAAAAAAAGAAAAGATATTAGGACATTGGAAGTACAATTGCCCTATAAGTAGGAAAAAAATTTTTTTTAAAGAGAGAGAAGAACTGTTACAAGTTGGGCAAATAAAAAATCTTAAAATGTGTAGGAACTATGTTCTTAGACGTCATAAATATCTTTAAAAAATGGTCAAACAAAAATGTGTGTTGCACCCCATTTGCAGCTGGACTTGTAGGTTAAGCTCCATTTGTGACTAGAATTCAACCAAACAGCGCTTAAGGAAATTACAACCTAGGATTATTATGGTCATTATGAAAAATATTCCATTAGATAAGCTTATTTTTAAAGTACACTTAAAAGCAAGGACTTTCAAATCACACAAACAGAATGGGATACCTATTTTAACTGATGTGCAGGAACTTCCAAAAAGCTTCAAAATTCCAAAATACTTTCACTGGAAGATTTGTTGTAAAAAGGCAGAAAACAAGATAGAAAGCCACCTATCTGATTGAACTTCTGATCCAAACTGATATTCAGAGTTGAAAAGGAAATTTTTTTAGGTCTTTCCCCCCAAAGCTAAATGTACCCAGGGATAAAGGAAAACATTCCAACAGAGGTGGATGGATATATCAGTCCTTGCATAAGCAACAAACCGCGCTGACATGTCTCAACAGGCTTGTAAGTATTCTAGCCTCATAAAACCCAAGTCCTTCTTGGAAGAAAGTATATTCCTCCCCTGTATCTTTGAGATGTAAACTTTCTACAAACTTCAGGAGGTAACTCTTATCAGAAGAAGAACAAAAGGGGGATAAGACGATTTGAAAACTAAAACAAATGAGAGAATTCCTATCTTATTTATTGTTCTTTTATGTTCTTTCTATACTTAAACATCTTTGAGTGACAGTTTATATCTTTATTATCTCTTTATCCCTAGAATTTAAGTTCTATTTGTTGGCTGAATTTCATATTCTTATTGTCCCTTTTCCCCCTCACCAAAAATAGTACAAAAACACTTTATCCCCTCAAGTTAGTTACCTGAAATGATCTGTTCCTTGACTTTATATTCAAAGGAGAAGGAGTTATCTTTTTTCCATCATAATTTCTTTCCCTTTAGCCTTGTAGATATTATTCAACTTTTTTCTGGCATCAAATTCTATATCAAGCACCTCATCTAACTCACTTTTTTTTTTTTTGCTTATACAGAAATGTAATTTTTTTCTTTATACCTATAGTTCAATAATATTATAGCGCCTTTCCATTGATAATTTTTTAATCAAATTTTCCTTTCTTCCTTACAAATTAAGATCTTCTATTCAACTGATATATTCTCATTTTATCTTTAAATACATATTTCCTCTGTTTGTTCTCAGAGTCAATTATATATGTATAGATATCTTTTGATTATCTTCTATATATCTTATCTAATCTAGAATTATTTGACTTGTTCCTTTTTTTATATTGTTAAACATAGAAAACTTATTTCCCAGTTCTTTATCAAAATTTAGTCTAGCTTCTCCTTTTGTTATTGTTAATGTGGTTCATCTCTATTGCTTTTATGCTTCAAAATATTAACACTTTTTATTTGAACCCCTGTACCTCAGAACTGTATTTTTAGAAAAATATGTAACTGGCACTCTGAGAATGTGAAAAACTATTTTATAAAATATTCCTGTATCTTTGTGCAATTAATCTTATGGTGTATTATTTCTATCTGCTTTTACGCATGTTTCTCAATTTTTAAATTTATTTTGAATTGGATGATAATTGCTTTACAATGCTGCATTGGTTTGTGCTGTACAATATCATGAACCAGCTGTAAGGATACATAGATCTCCTCCCTCTTGAGCTTCCCTCCCACCCCCATCCCATCTCTAGGTCATCACAGAGCCGTGAGCTGAGTTCCCCATGCTACATACCTGCTTCCTTCTAGCTATCTGTCTTACACATACAGTGCATCTATGTCAATCCTACTCTCTCATTTTGCCCCCCACTCTTCCTGCTGTGTCCACAAGTCTGTTCTCTACAACTCCATCTCTGTTCCTGCCCTGCAGATAGGTTCATTAGTACCATTTGTCTAGATTTCATATATATGGATTAATGTATGATATTTGTTTTTCTCTTTCTTACTTCTCTGTATAGCAGGCTCTAGGTTCATCCACCTCATGTCAACTAACTCATTCATTCCTATTTACAGCTGACTAGTAGTTTATTGTGTATATGTACCACAACTTCTTTATCCATTCATCTACTGATAGACATCTATGTTGCTTCCATGTCCTAGCTACTGAAAATATTGCTGCTATGAAGATTCTTTGTTTTCCTCTCTTGTCTTTTACTAGTCCTTTGCTATTTATTTTTGAGGTAGGTTGGCTGTTTTGTGCAGGATGGTATTGGGAAGGAAGGGCTAGCATGGCAGGATGGGTATGATGGAACAGCTGCAGATGCTCCCTGAGTGTGTTAGGACACTTGAAGGCTTGTGTCAGTGAGGCTCACAGCCAACGCCCTGGTGGAGGGCCCTCTGCGCTTTGCTCTGACACTCACTGCCTCCTTTTTCTCCTTCACAGTCTCTCACTTCAGAGAGAGCCCCTCCTCTGATAGATGTGGTTAGAGAACATAGAAATGACTCATCTGCATAGTTTTCTCCAAACTCATCTTCTTTGTTCGATTTGCTTCAGTATAGTTTTTCTCCTCTACCAATGTCAGGTCATAATAGTGAGTCAGATGTGTATAACTTCAGAGAAAGAATCTTTAGATTTCTCTTTTAGGATGGCACTAGTTGCCCAGAGCACCAAGAGCTCCTAGACCGCTGAAAACATTTTACAACGAACACCTGTGTATTGTCTAGATTCTAGCACTAAGGTTTTACTGCTTTTGTTTAAGCACATATCTATCCATTTATCTCGTCCTCATCCACACTACCAATGAATTAATCATCATTGTTATTAAAAAAAAAAAACAACAATGAAGAATAGCAATTTGCCAGGGGAAGGTGATTATGAAGTAGTAAAATTTCATTTATAGTGGCAGTCAGTTTAGAAATCATAGGTATAATGAAACTCTTGCATAGCCCTTTGATAAAAATGAGTAATGTTATCAAGTAATAAGTAATATACTTAGGAATTATTTTATAGGCAATTATTATAAGGATGAAACTTGCATTAATAACCAGATCCATAAATTTGTTCTCTGTGTGACTTGGTCCCTTGGGACATCTTGTCTTAAACAAAAAGTTTATTCTAATATCATTCATATCATATAAAATTAAAACATATAAATCCTTCCATACAGCTCAACTTTCTTGATACTGTCACAAGCTACCAGAGACATGTAATAGTGTATGTCCTTATCACATCAAAGAGGACCTTGGTTCTCAAATGCATGTGTTGAGGGTGGGAGATATTGCCTATTACAAAAGCTTCCGAGTTTTTTCACTCTTCAGAGTCACACACAGAATCAACTAGAATTATTGATATACTTAGCTCTCTGCTGCAGATTTGACATTTGAGACTGTTGCATGGAAGATCAACTAACAAGTGACATTCCTTCAGGGATTATGTCAGGAAATGTTCAAAAAAGAAGTACAAGATAATATTCTTGAATTGTGAAGGGGTCAGAAATTAAGAAACAGGTGGCCAACTTGCATTTCTTTCCTCATTATGGATCAAAATTAGGATGAAGTGAAAAGAAAAAAAAATAAAACATGAGTGCAGTTCAAGTAGATTTTCTGCACCTTAGCTTCTATTAATAATAGCAGTATGAGGTTAATCTCACTGGGATAAAATCCATCAGTCTGGAGGGGTACAATCTGAAGAAGAAGGTCCAGCATGAGGAGACAGGAAATTGAACACAGTGGTGACCGTGGCTCCAAGTATGACATCACACGGATAGAAAGGGAGCTTTCAGAGTTAGAGAAAGAAATGAGTGAAAGTTAGCAGCAAAAGATGCTGTTTGAAAAATTAAAATGGCATTAGGTAATTTTAGTAACTGTGGTATACCATCCCCCAAAATGATCATCAACAATTCCTTCTATCTTTGTATCACGACAGGGCTCCTCCCATCAGGAGGATTCCCTTTTCCATGAATTGGTGGCTTTGTGACTGGCTTTGATTAACTAGAGGTGGTAGAAGTGTGGCTCAGGGACGTCCCAGACCAGGAATTAAGAAGACTGGCATGTTTGACAGCAAACAAAAAAATTCTGTAAAGCAATTTTTCTTCAGTTAAAAAATAAATAAATTAAAAAAAAATACCCCCCACCCCCCAAAAAAGAAGAAGACTGTCAGCTTCCACTTTCTCCCTCTGAGAACACAGTTTCCATGTTGTCCAGGACAGACCACTGCATGAATAGAGGTCATACGAAGAGAGGCTTTGACAGAAGGAGAGTTCTTCCTACAGTTCAAATCCCTTCACAGTTCAGGCTGAATGCAGTTACGAGTGAACCCAGTTGTAATCACAGAACAGAACTGCTCACCAGAGCCCACCTACCACATGGGTTGATTGTACCAAGTAAGCCACTAAGCTTTACAATGGCTTGTTAAGTAGTAATGCATATTGGAAACAGTAACATTCCTTATGTAACTGGTATATGCCAAACTTTCTGATAAGTACTTCATCCGTGCTTTCTCATTTAATTTTCAAATCCCTCCGGTTTTCTTTCATAATATCATTCCTTTATGTCAAGCTCTCATTCTTGCTCAAACAGAAAAAAAGAAAAAGAGGATAAAGAGCTTTCAAGTTGGAGTCCTAGACTTCTGACTTGATCCAATCCCCAACTGATCCTCTCTGCTGTCAGTAGAGAGAGTTATGTAAAATACAAATTAAGCCATGACCCAACTACTAATTCCAGATTTCTCTCTCATCTGCCTCTCTGGTATATTTCTCAGCTGTACTCCAATACTACCCTGTTACTTGCCCCTCCTCCAGCTTCACCCATGATGTCTCTTGCCTCTGTACCTTTACCCCTGAAGGATCTTCTCTATTCTCATTAACTTCATCTATAAAATTTTTGTGTATCCTTCAAAATAAAGACAAAAACCAAAACTTCTGTCTTCAAAATGAAGCTCGTATTTCATCTCTTCTAGGAGGCCTGTCTTGACTGTATCTGTCCAGGACCATATCAGGGGACCCTTCTTGGACTGCATAGAAAACCATCAATACAGTCATTATAACAACTTTGCCACAACACTGTATCTATTTGTTTATACATTGGTCATCTGCAGTAGACAATAACTCTGTGAAGACAAGGATTTGCTGTTCCCAGTCATTGCTTTTTAGTCGTGGGACCTTTGGCATGTTCTTAAGTTGTCTTGGTCTCCACAGTCTTTGTCTGGAAAGCAAAATCCCTTCCATAGAGTTTTGTTGTGAAGATTAAATGAGTTGGCCAAGTAGCATGCTTAGTACAACTTACACCTTTCAACTCATTATTTTTACTATTGCTCAATACATTCGTTGAACATAATTATTCTGAAGAGACAGATAATATTTGGTGGAGAAAGGGGTTAGAAGGGATGAGGGAGAAAGGAAGGGATGTATGCAAGAAGGAAGCAAGATTTTCCCTAATTCAGTAAACGATCTCGCCAGATACCCAAGCACTCAGACCACAAACTCAGGAATTCAGACCACAAACCCAGGAGGCACTCCTGAGATGTCCCAGATCTCTGCACTCTTCATATTCAATCATCGGTATACATCCTTGACTCTTCAAAATGCATGCTGAATCTGCCCATTTATCTCTAGGTCAGTGGACACCATCCTAGTCTAAAACATCACTATTCTGTTTGTAAATAACCACAGTAGCCTTCCAATGGTCTTCTATTTTCCCCCTTGTCCTTTGCCCTTTAGAAATTCATTCACGAAAGAGTATTGAGAATGACCTTCAAAAATGTCCCTTAGGTATTTTAAATCCTCTGCTTCAAGCCACTGCGGTCATGATATTCTCAAGGTCCTGCCTGGCGCAGCCCTGCCTGCCTGTTGCATGCCATCCATTCTCCCTCTCTTCTTCTCCAGACACAGTGGGCTCCTTCTAAGTCCCCTCTAAGCCTTTTCCAACCATATGAACTCTGTGTACCACATATGCTTGGCTGATTCTCTTTCTTTTGTTCTCCCAGTAGTCTTTCTTTTTCATCTTTCAGCCTCAGCAAAACCACCTCCAGTCTTTCTCTTGTGGCAGCACTGTTCTGTTGGAGTACTTACCTGAATCCTAAGCAAATTACTTATTTTTCTGTGTACTTGCCTAAAGTGTGTCTTCCACACCAGATTTGAAGTTTGAAAGAAGAATGGGGTAAGGACATTGAATACTAGCTAACTACAGTGGTACTTAATGGGATTTAAGCATTAATTCGCTTAAAGATTTATATTCAGAGGCCGATTCTCCAAGAAGAGAGAGAATTTTTTAAAACAAATAATTTTACAAGAGGTAATTCTGTAACTGAGTGACTCCTCTATGCTAAATGCTCTGTGCTCCTCTGTGCTAAAACACATTATTAACTTATCTTTTCCTTTTTTTTTTTTTTGTATGAGAATGGTATAGCAGAGCACAGCAATACCAGGTGCCAATAAGGCTCCAACACAGACTGAGCAGGGATCTCTTCATATACAATGTAAAACAGATGCAATGGTTTCTAAGCTAGCTCCAGGGGCAAAATCTTGGTTGTATTTTTTCATACAGATCTATTTCTTTATCTGGCAGAGAAGTTCTTATGAGAAGCAGTAATAGGAGATGTGACTTCTTTCGAGCTATTTTCCTGAATGTTCTAAATCCTTACATCCACCAGGTACACAGGAAAAGAAAAGTCAAACTCTCTGAGTTGGGTGAAGATTGTCATGGTGTCATCGTGTTTTTGACCAGCCAATTTAGTATACCTCTAAGTGCCATTGGCTGCCAATGAGAACATTTTCCTGATGCTACTTGGTATTTGGATAAATGGGAACCCTTTACAAACAGAGTTTCACAGCACAACATGAAATTCAGCAAAACAAAACATATTGGTGAACAGCGTATGTCACCTATTTAGCCAAATATCAGAACTCATGGTTGAACCACTGGAGTCCCCCTGATTGAGGCACCAAACAAAAATGCGTGCTTAACTGAGACATAATTCAAGAGCACCTCCAGTTTAGTTGTTCTGCAATCTAAAACATACAAGGATATAATAGCTTTTTAGAGCATCAATATCAAGGTATATGCAAACAACTCCAGGGGGATTTTCAACAATAAGGATGATGTTAAATCCAAATGTTCTCTGAATATTCTCTAGGTAGCTCTGAGGACTCCCATTGAATATGATTGGTGAAGGATGATATTAACTTGGATCATCACTGCTTGTCCTTGTCTTATGCCTACTTGATATTCTTCCACTCCTCCCCTCTCCTTTTTGGTCTTATGTATTTTTCTTTTACTCTGTGATCCTCATTTGATCAGACTCGATAGAATTTTCAGTACCCAGAAAGTGAAAGTGAAGTCACTCAGTCATGTCCGACTCTTTGCAACCCCATGGACTGTAGCCTACCACACTCCTCCATCCATGGGATTTTCCAGGCAAGAGTACTGGAGTGGGTTGCCATTTCAGCACCCAGAGCTACTATACAAATCCAGAAAATCAAGATTACTTTGTAAGACATTACATAAGCCACACATGGTTTCTCCTTCAGCTCTTTTCTAGGACTCACTTCTCTCAAATTGTACTGGAAATGTTTGTTGAGAACAATCAATAACATTTCATCCATCTGATAAATGAAAGAATATATAGAACAGGGATCTGAGACTTTTACTTTATTTAACCTGGAATATAGATTTGTAAGAGATTTCCAGAATTAATAGCATGGCAAACACAAGTGGATATTTAAGGAAACTGGATTTCTTGTGTTCGGACATCTGACTATTTCCCTCCTCAGTTTTGTACACATAGACCTAACTGGTATCATCAGGAGTCACCATGATTAAACGTGTATTTCGTTTTCTACTTCATGTTCCCAAAACTTCTCAGGAGAAGCCTTAGGAAGCACCAAGCTTCAAGAGGAGAATAGAAGGTGTGGACCCACAGGAAGAGGCTGAGACCTGGTGGTCAGCAGTGGGAGGAACGAGCAGAGGGATGGATGCAGCTTAAAATCGGTCTCACGAAGCACCTGTGGAGAATAAATCCACTAGAGACAGACGAAATCCCTTTTCATGTTGACTGGCAAGCTGGCTAAGCTAACAGTTCCTCCATTTCTGTCATTCTATATTTTATAATAGCTTTAATTTAAGTAAAGTAATTAAATATTTAGGGTTAAGGTCTTATGCTAAGCTCCAGGCTACATGGCAGAGTAAAATGCAACTAGAGATTCAAATAATCTCATCAAATCCTCTTCTACCTCTTCAAAAACTCTGCAGAAAGAACTGCTCTGGTGTCCACTTGGATTTAGCTGTAGTTATCCGCCTGCTGATGTCTACAGTATACTATGAGGTTTACTGGTGAAATATTTTGAGTTTGGGAACCACTAAGGGGAAAAAATGCTTCATCTCCTTGTAGAAGGCACTCTATGTGTAATCTTTGTTGTTCTGAAAACGTGCACAGAGTCACTGGAAACGGTGGGAATTTCAATGAATTTTAAAATACTTCAGTATTTTGGGAAAAATGCCTTTTAAACAAACAAAAGAACTTCTAAAATCACTTTAATTCTTCCATTATTCTTGAATGTAGAGGAGCAAAACTCACATATCTTAATCTCTTAACTATATCTAACGGGACTTCCCTGGTGGCACAGTGGATAGAATCCACCTGTCAATGCAGGGGACATGGGTTCAATTTCTGGTCCGGGAAGATCCCACACGCACAGGAGCAACTCAGCCTGTGCACCACAGCTACTGAGCCCGTGTGCCCTGGAGCCTGTGCTCTGTAACAAGAGAAGCCTCTGCAATGAGAGGTCTGAGCATTGCAACAGAGAGCAGCCCTTGCTCGTTGCAACTAGAGAAAGCCCACTCCAAAACAACAAAGACTCAGCACAGCCATAAATAAACAAAAAATGCCTAAAAATCACTATTTTCATGAGCTAGAGATTAGAACATGTTCTTACCATTATCATCCGATTGACAGTATCAATAAGGGTTATGAACTTTCCTTCAGCTGGGGCACAGAAACTACTCTCGCATCACATATGAGATGGCAGAGGTGCTATTTAGTAAATGCTTACTTTGGTCCACTGATGAGACAGTGGTTTCCTGAAAGATTTAACATTACTTCCAGAAGTCCCATCTCTATCCCCAGAGCTGGGGGAGTGATTTCTTCACTCCAGATGGCATGTATGTGTTGTGCTTAGTCACTCAGTCGTGTCCAATTCTTTGCGACACCAAGGACTGTAGCTCACCAGGCTCCTCTGTCCATAGGAATTCTCCAGGTAAGAATACTGGAGTGAGTTGCCACGCCCTCCTCCAGGTGATCTTCCCAACCCAGGGATGGAACCTGGGTCTCCCACAATGCAGACAGAATCTTTACCGACTGAGCCACCTGAGAAGCCCAATGGCATGTATGACTGTCACTAACTCAGTGATGATCTTCGTACTTGACATTCTGCAGGTATAGCAACCTCAAGTTCAAGTCCACTTAAGAACTGTGAGTACCTCATTTAGCTAAAGAACATCACTACTTGAAATAACTGCTCACTTGTTTCAGACCTACGCTAGCTTTGGAAACACTTCTATTTGTCATTTTATTTTGCTATGTGCAGACAAAGCTAGATTGACTAAGCACTTCAAGGGGCAGGGAAAGAGCACATCAGTGAGAGTGACTTGGTTCAGATGTTTTATGAGTAGACTCTAGCCATTTTGAGCAGGGGCAGAAGTGACCCTTTCTTTAGCAATTGTGAAAGACTGAATTACATGTCTGTCAAAACAGGGAGATGGCATTGCCATGGTGCCCTTCAGCAGCACCCATCCTATCCATTGGGAATTTACTATAATAATAAGTATCTGCTGTACTGTCTTCAGGGTAACCCAATTAGGGTAAAGTTCCTCCGAGACTGCTTAAAGATAGGCTGGTGAGCACAATGTCATCCGAACTCTTACCTATAACTTTTACAAACTCTGCTTTGTTGGAATTCTCTTCTAGTTGGTCTCTCAGGGTTACTCATAAAGCATCACTTCCCACCTCTCCTGGCTCTGGCTCCTGTCATCAACCTGTATTGACAGGTAGAGTCATAAACACACCAAGATGCTCTCCACTACCTTCTTAGGTCAGAAGAAATCAAAATCTATAATCACTTGCATAATTCTCAACTCTGACCTCATGGATTCTGGATTCAGGGGGCTGATCTTTTCAAATTTGATACAACAATGGAGTTAAGGCTAGGACAGAGTTATTAAAATGTCATGATCAAGTACATTTTGTCATTCGGTACATAGATGTAGAAAATCACACTCAATTTGACTTATGGTCTAGTCTACCATCTTGGATAAAAACGGTTATGAGGAAAGTAGAGAAAAGTGCTTAAGATAATAGTTAAAGGCTTTAGAATCAGATTAAGTCAGACTGGAATTCTGACTGCACTTTATGTTTATGTGACCTTGCCAAATCACTTACCTACCCTGAGTACTTTCATCCTCATCTCTAACATGGATGATACTGACTCCACGGGGTTAGTGAGACTGTTTACCAAGATAAATCAGGTGAGACACAGCTTCTACACAAAGCAAATAAGCAACAAATACTAGGCAAATAAAGTGCAAAGACTTGACCAGGAGTTTTGAGCCTTGTGTTCTAAATCTGGCTTGACCATTACTGGTACCTGAATTTGAAAAACTCTTGCAATGTCTCAGTCTCATATTCTCATATAGAAAACAGAAAAGCAGGACAACATTAGTCCAGCTGGTATTGCTTATCAACACTAGCATTTTCTTTTTAAGCATAATTTTACATGGAACCTCATTACATAAAACTAAATAAAGGAGTTAGATGCTTCTCTGGTTGAAGTAGAGAGGCTCATGAACAGACATACACATTACCTGTATATTTACATTCATTCACATTCACACACACACACACACACACACTTATGCTAGCAGCAAGAAGAAACAAGTCTCTAAATTCATATAACCTTGACAAATAACACTCCAGGAAAAAAAGCTCAGCAGATATTCTGGCAGATCCTCAAATAAGGACTGTTATTTTTATAGGCTCTAGCACTGAATTGCAATGAGCTGAATTTCAACTTTCATTCCTATTTAATGGACAATCGTCCAACTAATCTATACTAAGGAGGTTTCTTTTCATCTCAACAGTCATATTCTTTCCATGTAAGCAATGCAATGCTAAGTACTTACAGTGATTGCAATTTCTTCCAAGAAAATCTATGGCACTTAAATATAATCAGTACCTCACTCAGGACAACTTGTGCCATCAATATACTCTCTTGTTGAGTAATCAAAGCATGAAATTTAGTTTGGCATTTTCTTCCCACCTCCTGTAAAACCGAAATGTATTTTGGGGGTGAATATGCTGCTCTTGGGCAGATCTGCAAATGTTAACTTTCAAAAGGGAATGTTTGCATTGTGATTTAATTTAGAAAGAGAACACCCTTGTAGGTGTGCACATTAGTAGCATCAATGTATGTATCATCATTTCCTGGCTGCTTGTTTCATTATGTGATTTGATTTACATGATGGCTAGGTTGACACTGGGGTTGTCTGGAGCAAGTTCAAGATGACAGCCTGGAATCCTCAATATGAAGGGCCAGCACTGACTGGGGTGGAGAGCTTAGGTGCGGAGTAGCCAGTATTGGCCAGGAGATGCACCAAGGTGGATCCCACTGGGCCTTGGAGTGAGTGAAGGCTCACAGATGAACAAAGCCCATTCCTCCAGAGAACACCTTGGGACACTGGTGAGGCTGCATGATAAACACAACAACAGTGGCAGCCCAGAGGTCAGGAAAGTAAGTCAAAGGTGCCAGGAGTCAGACTTGTGAGAGTGTATGTGTGTGAGGGGGTTTGGGGCTAGGGTAGGGGATTGGATGTGACCATGTGGACTTGGCGAGAAGGCTGCTCCCTAAAGAAGTAGCTGTTATTCAGTTTTTGAGCTTGTGTACCCAGGTCTTCCAAGAGAAGCCAGAAATCTGGATTTCTATGGGAAATATTTGATTGTTAAACCTTGTCAATAACTTCATCGGTTTTTAAAATACTGTGGAAATGGAAGCAACCTATGCTGGCCAAATGGAATACTTCTGCAGGATCTACAAAGCCCTCAGATTTCAAGTAAATCTAAGCATTCAGGCCTGAAATTCTATACTCAGGTTTCATGCCTATAAGTTCGGGGATTTAGGGGGAAACTATCAACATTTTTCCACTTCTGTCATAATTCATTCCTTTATGTCTGAGTGATCCCAATCATCAAGTTATCTTAGTATTTATGAGAGGCCAAATTTATTCTTAGTTTGGGATTTCAAAGAAACATCCTCAAAATCAAGAAACATTGCAGTCTGTTCAGGGGTGGTCTCACTTTCTTAGTTAGCCTGCTCTCTTCAAGATATGCTGGGCTGAACTCTCTGTTCCCCACCATTCTTTCATTAGCCAAAAATATCTCACAACCTAGCAACGCGTTTCACAAAGGGTTTGGCTGTTTCATAGGATATGGCATTGGGGCCCAAGGCAATTTAAATGCATGTAGGAATAGGGTCAAATTCAAAATCCAATGAAGTTGCTCACAGTCATACAGTCATTAGTACATGTTTTTCTGTAGAAGATGGATAGAGGGAAAAGTATTACTGTTACCACACAAAATACTTTTACTCCTTTTCCTCCCATGAGACTCTATTCTCTTCACAGTGCTTTCAGAGGGGAGGGCAGTGAAAACGCATGTGTGTTGTGGAGGGCAGCAGTCCAGCTGTCTGTCCTCTGTCTCCCTGGGCACGTACCCTAAAGGCTCCACCTGGCTCTCCAGCTAGGGAGACCTGCTCCTAAGTGAGAATTTTGGCCCTTCCTTCACCACTCAGCCTGAAGAGGCCTCTAGGGGAATTCTGACACCTCAGAATCTCCAGGACACACTCAAAAGTAGACAGCGGATCTATGAGCAGACGCCTTTTGAGACTGCAAAGAAGGGGACTGGAAAACTCTAAACGGCACAGTATAAACAGGAAAAGACGCAGAGTGGAGTCACTGAGAGGAAAGTGGGCCCTGGAGGCGCTGAGGAAGCCAGAGGACCAAGCATTTTGAAATAGCAATTAAATAACTCTCTTGAATGGCTCAGACTTTCCTATAACTTCACTGCTTTTACATATAGATAACTTTTACCACCTTTAGGCACTAGTTCATACCATCTATTAAAACTCCCATGAACCCAAAGCACTGCTGATGGTGACTGCAGCCATGAAATTAAAAGACACTGACTCCTTGGAAGGAAGGTTATGACCAACCTAGATAGCATATTGAAAAGCAGAGACATTACTCTGCCAACAAAGGTCCAGCTAGTCAAGTCTATGGTTTTTCCAGTAGTCATGTATGGATGTGAGAGTTGGATGGTGAAGAAAGCTGAGCACCGAAGAATTGATGCTTTTGAACTGTGGTGTTGCAGAAGGCTCTTGAGAGTCCCTTGGACTGCAAGGAGATCCAACCAGTCCATCCTAAAGGAGATCAGTCCTGGGTGTTCATTGGAAGGTCTGATGTTGAAGCTGAAGCTCCAATACTTTGGCCACCTCATGTGAAGTGCTGACTCATTGGAAAAGACCCTAATGCTGGGTAGGATTGGGGGCAGGAGGAGAAGGGGACGACAGAGGATGAGATGGTTGGATGGCATCACTGACTCGATGGACATGGGTTTGGGTAAACTCCGGGAGTTGGTGATGGACAGGGAGGCCTGGCGTGCTGCGATTCATGGGGTCGCAAAGAGTCAGACACGACTGAGCAACTGAACTGAAACACAAAGCAAGTTTCAAAGCAGGTGGTTACAATGGTCTCAGAGCCCAGGAAAGTGAAATGGCAGAATCCTCTGACCTCCAAGGGAAGCTATTTTATTACACTGAAGAAACACAGGAAGCAGGAAAGAGAGAAAACAGTTTCTTTTTTAGCTGACATGATCAAACGGATTTTACTAAGTGCAAAATGTACATCACTATCGCTTCCCTTTGATGGAAGACATTTGACTCATTGCTCTGAGGCTGGTATTAACAACAAAACAGCAGCAAAATACTGAGAAAGGAAATTAAGTGGAAACTGTATCTCTCCTTCATCTACTTATTTTGTAAACTTTGCTTGGAACTATTAAGTGACTTCTTTCAAGTGTATGACATCTATTCATTATTTTGCTTTCTTTGTAATTTGGGGGAATACAGTCAGCACCTCCTAGATGTCTTTTATCACTAATCTTCATGAAAAAGAAAAACATCCACTTGAACACCGAATTTTATAATGTTCCGTTTATCAATCTCTGAGTAATATATTGCACAGGTCTATTAAAAATGAAAATAAATCACTGAAATACACTTGGCCTGCAGAGCTTGGATTGTTAGAATGAGTTAACAGGGAATTGATCTGATTAATTAATAAGTAATGTGAACCTGGATGAAAACTGTATCTTTCTAAAGAGCTCTGAGTGCTTTTGCATCATCTTACTTTCCTCAGACAATCTGGAGAGTAAAATGAGATGTCAGAGCTAAAAGTCGCATAACTGGTTTGCAGGAGAATCAATCTTTATCCCCTCATTTTTAGGAACATATCATAAAACACTGAATCATCATATTTCTCTAATTTAAAAAAATAGCATTCAGTATTTACAGCTCAACATCTGTGACATTCTAAAACCATACTGTGTCACTGGGGGTCAAGTGGAATCACAAAACAAAACCAATTATTTCTGGACAAGATAATCATTATTTAACCATCTGAAGGGAAAGAGGTTTAAAGATATAAGAGCTGATGTAACTCAAAGTGTAAAACAGGATAACAGTAACATCATGATTATCTTGTGGGCTTTCACTAGCTCTTCATCAAAGAAAGGATTTAAATGCCTAAAAAAGAGAAGATATTTAAAAGTATCACTCTACTAGATATTAAATATTAGAATCAAATCATAACAATAGCCAGAATAGCTTTGGTGTTTTGTAGATCTATGATTATCTAACCTCCTCGCCATTTGGGAAGGGGTTAAATGACCTAGAATCTTAACTTCTGCTATGACCTTGAACCTATGACCTTGAACCTATGACCTTGGAAGACTCACATAATCTTTCTGAGTTCCAGTTTTCTCATCTACAAAATGATAATGCCACCATTTAAATCAGTGTAGGTACTTGAAAGCACTGTATAAACTATGTGGTTGTCTAATATGTATATTTTATTTGTAGGAGGCTCTATGGAGGGATAGGCTGGAGAGGCTGGCCAATGTTAATCCTGCTTGTGGTAGAGCAAAACTATGGCCTTACTGTTGTTGGACACAAAGAAAGATTTTTGAGCTTTCATAAATGTGTATTTACAGGACTGTGTATTGGTAACAGAAAGCGATTTCTGTTCAAAGTTTGCAAATGGCAGTCTTCATATTACAGCTGGTCTGCACATTTTTTTTGTTTGGCTCCAACATGATTTTTAAAAGTATGCTGCTTTCCAACACTAAAAAATGAAAAAAAATTAACATAAGATTTTGAGTTTCTGTGTGTTCTCTGTGAACGTCAAATTACTGCAGAAATTCCCTGGGAATTCCTGTTAAGCAATCATCCTTGAAGCTTAGCTTCTGCTGTCTCCTTCTGATGGTGTCGTCCCTCTGCTGTTTACTTCATTTCCCACATAGACTGTTTTATTCAAATGGTTGCTGGCAGTCTCTATAGGAATCTCAGTTTATAATATTTCTTACATGAAGGTGGAACACCAGGCTATTGTTCTGTAAGTCTTTATGGCTCATATCATGTCCCTGTGGACAGAATACATGGTCACGCTTCACTGATCTGGAGTTTGAGGGAAGACTTGATTTGGTCAAAGAACTGCCAGCAGATGTGACGTCAGCAGAAGCTTCACCACACTTGGGCGTCTGGCCTGGCTCTGTGTTTATTTTTCCTGAGGAGCGTATGCCCCAGGCAGTTGCTGCCCCTTTATCTTGAACCCTACACTTAAACAATGGAATGGAACTGAGTCCTTCCTTCAAGAGCTTAGCCTGAAGCCAAGGTCAAATGACCAACCTGAAGCAGAGTTGCTTCAGCCAATCTAAATTAAAAATAAATAAATAAATAAAATAAATGCTTATTGCTGTAAGTCACGGAGTTATAGGTTAGTTTGTTAGGCAGCATTATAACACTAGTAGCTGACTGATACATTTGTGGGTAAGATAAACCTCCTCCAAATGCAAACTAAAACATTTTGGAGTATGTATGCCTGTGTATATGTATACACATCTCTGTGTCCACCTGGAAACTTTAATGTTTTAAGGAATGTGAGCCAGATATCAGTGATAAATGCATTTTTAATATATCACTAACATCTTCTCAGGAAGATAAACAAGCTTAAACATTTCCCAACTTTTCCTGTTTTTTACTCTTTCCCTCTTAAATATAAATTTAAGCTCTTTCAGAGGAAGTTAATAAAGAGACTCAGTGTTATTTTTTCTAATGATTGCAATGTTATAACAGACATACCCATACACACCTTTTATTTCTTATTTATTGCTTCATTTTATTTTTGTGACTGAATTTTAATACCCTAATTCTAAGTTAGTATACTGTTTTACAAATGGTGTCTGCTCACAGATACATATTTTTTTAAATGCTTCATGTTACCTATTTCAAAGGATGGAAAAACTTGGTTAACAGAAATGAGCCATGAAGTTATTTGCACCTCCTTCTTATCCAACAATTGCACTGTGGTTTTATGTCAAGATTTCCAAAGTTGTTACAATGACATTTGCCAAAAATTAAGGATTGTAAAATCTCCTTGCAAGATTCTCAGTACAAATAAATGGCTTGAAAGAATGCTACACATACAGCATAAAAATCCCAATAATGAAGTATTTCTATATTAGAATAGAACATAGCATGTTAAAATACACCGCTGACTTTTTCAAATGAGCTACAGTATGCATCATTAAACTTGCAGAAAATACAGGCTCACTAGACATGCTTAGTAGGCTGTAGTACATCTTGGGTTTCCAAAATAACCTTAATGCTTCCGGTTCCAAGAGACAACATCACAGCCTCCAGGAATATAGAGCACCTTTGGCAATCACAAGTCAAAAGAATCAGCAGAAACTTCCAGAGAGGGAGAAAAAATGCACACACACACACACACACACACACACACACACATATATATATATATATATATATACACATACATATATATATATAAACAGAAAAAAAAATCTCTTAATGATGAACTTCAGAAAAAAATGGAGTCCAGAGAGAAACAACTCTAGAGTTGGAAAATCAACCACCATAGAAAATATATTTTAAAATTGTGAAATTGTTGGCTTGTAAACATGAATGTTAACAAACACAGTCTACAAGAATTAAGACTGGGGTAGCTTTGCCCTTGAGCAAATGAAAAAAGACAAGGTGGAAAGAAATGAGCAGCTGAAGATAATTTTATGCAAGTTTGGGACTTCCTCACCCTTTGTTATAACAAGTCCTTCTTCATTTGAGAAAGGATGGACTTGTCAGCATAAGCCACAAGCCAAAAAGACACTTTTGTAAGAAGTGTAAATAAATGTTCTTCCTTTTAGACATTTATCTATTATTTACCAAGAAATTGTCATAATAATGTAAAATTACTAAGAATATTGTGTGAATAGCATCTCTTAGATTGTGCAGTGCACAGTCTGTACAATCTGAGGCACTTCTCTGGAGTTGAATAAATTGTCACCAGCATCCTTAGAATGTGGTATACCACAAGGCTTCTGCTATTCCTCCCAAAAGATGATCCATTGGTGCTTTGGCAAAAAGAGTAACAGGATACAAAAAAAAAAAAAAAATGTAACTACTCATTGTCTAGAGAAAGTACACATTTTGTGTTACTCTGTAACCATTATAATAGAAAAAAGAAGTAACCCTCTCATTTCTGATGTCTGCGGTAGATTGCCAAAAATATATACAAATTCTTTGCATTTCTTCCCAGGAAGAGGTGGGAGAGCTCCTTCTTTGAGTCTGGGTTTGGACACGTGCTTTGCTTTGGCCAGTGGGATAGTAGCAAATGAAACATAATCAGAGACTTGAGAAGTGCTTGTGCCCTGGGGCTTGCTTGCCCTCTCTGGCTGGGTGGATGCCTTCTATCCTGTGTACAAGCTTGGGCCAGCCAGCTGGAGATGGAGGTAGTACATGGAGAGACATGTGTTTTTTAAGCCATTATATTATGGAGTGGTTTGTTATGTAGCAAAAAGTAACTGTTACAGTGTCTCAAATAAGAAAAGCAGTGTTGTAATTGCCCATTATTCCATCAGTTATCTAAGTAATAAAAGATGGGTCAAGTCATCTCTTTTATTTGGGAATCTTTCTATGTCAAGTCCACAAAGCTTGTTTGGGAAGACATCTTTTCAGGGGTCACACTTCTTCAGATTAGGGTGAATGGTGCGTTCAGGTACTTGAATTTTTTTTAAGGAAAAGGAAACTTCTTAGCAAATAGCAAAAGAAACCAGCATAAATGCTTACCCTTAACTTCAGTAGAACATATAGGTGATTTTTAAAAGACTTTACTTGATTTTTTAATATTTGAAAATTATCCCACTGTTTATTTTAAAATTGTGAAATCGTTAGCTTGTAAACATGAATGTGAACATACACAACCTACAAGAATTAAGACTGGGGTTGCTTTGCCCTTTAACAAATGAAGAAAGACAAGGTGGGAAGAAATGAACAGCTAATCTATGCAGGTTTAATAATCAATTAATTACTTGAGGACTAGAAGAGAAAGGAATGTTTCCTAATCACTGAAAAGGAATATTAAGGTGGGTCACTGAAAGAAAGATGTCTTTCTCTCAGAAAAAGCCAAATCTGATGCTATTCTAAAGAAAGAACGCTAAGACTTCACACAGTGAAAAGGAAACCATAAGAAGAAATGACACCGACAGACAAGGCTTGTGATGGTTAGAGCTTTGGTTTTCAGAAAGAAATCTCCAGATCAGAAGTGTCATTATAAATTGCCAAAAGAGAGATTTTAGAAGGCTCTAGAGAGAACTGTGACATGCAGTTTGGGGATTTTCAGGCAGAAGAAAAATTAGAAAAATTCTCCAAATCTGTAAAATCAATCACAAGACTCACACTAAAAAGCATGCATCACTTGGGGCCAACAATTAACAAATAAAACACACACACACACACACACACACACACACACACGAGTAGTCTTCAAGTAGAGGAAGAAGAGTGATATTCGTTTTCTTCTTCTTCCCTCCTCCTTTATTGCCTGTCTCTTTCCCTGTCTTCCCCTTTCTCTATATCTCTCTGAATTTTTTTACTGGTTCCATGAAAGGAAGTAAAAGACACAAGTATCAGTTCAGTTCAGTCACTCAGTCGTGTCCTACTCTCTGCAACCCCATGAATTGCAGCACACCAGGCTTCTCTGTCCGTCACCAACTCCCGGAGTCTACCCAAACCCATGTCCATCGAGTCGGTGATGCCATCCAACCATCTCATCCTCTGTCATCCCCTTCTCCTCCCGCCCCCAATCCTATCCAGCATTAGGGTCTTTTCCAATGAGTCAACCCTTCGCATGAGGTGCTCAAAGTATTGGAGTTTCAGCTTCAACATCAGACCTTCCAATGAATACCCAGGATTGATCTCTTTTAGGATGGATTGATTGGATCTCCTTGCAGTCCAAGGGACTCTCAAGAGTCTTCTTCAACACCACAGTTCAAAAGCATCAATTCTTCGGTGCTCAGCTTTCTTCACCGCCCAAATCTCACATCCATACATGACCACTGGAAAAACCATAGCCTTGACTAGACGGACTTTTGTTGGCAAAGTAATGTCTCTGCTTTTAAATATGCTACCTAGGTTGGCCATAACCTTCTTTCCAAGGAGTAAGCGTCTTTTAATTTCATGGCTGCAGTCACCATCAGCAGTGATTTTGGAGCCCAAAAAAATAAAGTCTGACACTGTTTCCACTGTTTTCCCACCTATTTGCCATGAAGTGATGGGACCAGATGCCACGATCTTAGTTTTCTGAATGTTGAGCTTTAAGCCAACTTTTTCACTCTCCTCTTTCACCTTCATCAAGAGGCTCTTTAGTTCTTCTTCACTTTCTGCCATAAGGGTGGAGTCATCCGCATATCTGAGGTTATTGATATTTCTCCCGGCAATCTTGATTCCAGCTTGTGTTTCTTCCAGCCCAGCGTTTCTCATGATGTACCCTGCATATAAGTTAAATAAACAGAGTGACAATATACAGCCTTGATGTATTCCTTTTCCTATTTGGAACCAGTCTGTTGTTCCTTGTCCAGTTCTAACTGTTCCTGTTCCTTCCTGACCTGCATACAGGTTTCTCAAGAGACAGGTCAGATGGTCTGGTATTCCCATCTCTTTCGGAATTTTCCACAGTTTATTGTGATCCACACAGTCAAAGACTTTGGCATAGTCAATAAAGGAGAAATAGATGTTTTTCGGGAACTCTCTTGCTTTTTCGATGATCCAGCGGATATTGGCAATTTGATCTCTGGTTCCTCTACCTTTTCTAAAACCAGCTTGAACATCTGGAAGTTCACGGTTCACGTATTGCTGAAGCCTGACTTGCAGAATTTTGAGCATTACCTTACTAGCATGTGAGATGAGTGCAATTGTGCGGTAGTTTGAGCATTCTTTGGCATTGCCTTTCTTTGGGATTGGAACGAAGACTGACTTCTTCCAGTCCTGTGGCCACTGCTGAGTTTTCCAAATTTGCTGGCATATCGAGTACAGCACCTCAAAGCATCACCTTTGAGGATTTGAAATAGCTCAACTGGAATTCCATCACCTCCACTAGCTTTGTTTGTAGTGATGCTTTCTAAGGCCCACTTGACTTCACATTCCAGGATGTCTGGCTCTAGGTGAGTGATCACACCATCGTGATTATCTGGGTCATGAAGATCTTTTTTGTACAGTTCTTCTGTGTATTCTTGCCACCTCTTCTTAATATCTTCTGCCTCTGTCAGGTCCATACCGTTTCTGTCCTTTATCGAGCCTATCTTTGCATGAAATGTTCCTTTGGTATATCTAATTTTCTTGAAGAGATCTCTAGTCTTTCCCAATCTGTTGTTTTCCTCTATTTCTTTGCACTGATCACTGAGGAAGGCTTTCTTATCTCTCCTTGCTATTCTTTGGAATCTGCATTCAGATGGGAATATCTTTCCTTTTCTCCTTTGCTTTTCGCTTCTCTTCTCTTCCCAGCTATCTGTAAGGCCTCCTCAGACAGCCATTTTGCTTTTTTGCATTTCTTTTCCATGGGGATTTTCTTGATCCCTGTCTCCTGTACAATGTCACGAACCTCTGTCCATAGTTCATCAGGCACTCTGTCTATCAGGTCTAGTCCCTTAAATCTATTTGTCACTTCCACTGTATACTCATAAGGGATTTGATCTAGGTCATACCTGAATGGTCTAGTGGTTTTCCCTACTTTCTTCAATTTAAGTATGAATTTGGCAATACGCAGTTCACGATCTGAGCCACAAGTATAGACGTTTGTATTAAATTAGCTTCTCTTTAAAGTATAGAAATACAAATATTTGTATTGCATAGATTGTCACTGCAATGTAAAAAAATACTGTTTGAAGTTATGCCAGGGAGAAGAAGATTGATCTACTGATCTGTCCACACAGACACATGTATATATCTGTGATATGTCTCACTTGTCATATTTCTTTCTTGTTTTTGTAAGCACATTCACTTCATTTCATTTTTGGGTCTCACTAACTTTTGGTTTTCTAACAAAAGAAGCACATAAATATATGGAAACAGCATATGGAGAAGAGTCAAAGACAGAATGTATGGATTGAAAAGTGAAAATTCTCCTCCTACTCTAATCATTTGCATGTATCCTTCCAGTTTGTGTGTGCCATTTTCCATGCATTTACAAACCTGTACCATGCACTCTGCTATAATGAGTATTTCTGTAATGCAAATTAGAGCACACATCACTGGTAAACAGGGAAGTCATCACTACAATGAGGAAGTCACACTGGTCCATATGTGAGTTATTTGTAGCAAAGAGGAGCCAGGAAAATGGTAGCAGAATTATAAATCTGAGCAAAGAACAGTGTCTAGAGCTCAGTGCTGGAATTGGCAACAGGAGTCTTCTATCCATATTTTAAAAAGTAATAATTGTTAAAAACTATCAAGTGCAGCCAAAATCACCTCCTTAGAACAAACACCCATCTAGCTGTCCATGGGGGCAGATTGTGCTACGGTGAAGGTAAAGAGTAAGGGCCTGCAGAGCATGAGGGGCCGTGTTAGAGCAGCCAGGGAATGCTTCTGAGAGAGGTGGCATTTGAGAAGGAACCTGCAACAAGCGAGAGAGTAAGCCAGAGAAGATGGGGGCAGGGCAGTTTTCCAGGCAGAGGGAACAGCAGTGGAAAGGCACTGAGCTTGGGAACAAACATGGGGTGTTCAGGGAAGAGTAGGAGGGTTAGCAGGGATAGAGTGAACAGCAGCAGGATAAAACACTGGAGAGAGGAGCAGGGACTAAGCCGGTGCTAGGAAACCACTACAGGTTTCCAAGCAAGGAATGAATATATTTGTTTGTGCTTAAAAAAAAAAAAAAAAAAAAATCACTCCGGGGCTGTGTTAGAAGTACATGCTGTGGGCAAAGAGTGAAATCAGGGAAACCCATGAGTGGCTTAATAAAAGATGGTGATGCTTTAAATGACGGTGATACTAGAAGAGAATAGACTTTGAAGTCAGAGTTGGTAGGGCTCTCACACAGATTGGAGGAAAGGTATGAGAGAAGGAGAGAAGGAGAGAAAGCGAGGAAGGTTCCTAGGCTTGGACCTGAGGAAATGGGTGAATGGTGAGACCATTCATGATGGTGGAAAAGATTGAGGCAAAACAATTTTGGTATAAGTAGTGAAGTCAAGAGCTTTCTTCAGACAGTTAATTGTAAGATGCCCATTAGACATCCACATAAACAACTGCAGATTTCAAGGTGGTATATAATGGATGAATACAGAATAAATATTCCTTGTAACAATCAGCTAAATCAGGACTAGTTAATGATTCCACATGTAAGTGATGTGCATCTAGCCAGATCAATATCACAGAAAACATTTTTAAAAACAGAAGACACAGAAAGGTTACAAAATGGAACAAAAATACTAGGTTGTATCTAATTGGTTTGCAAGTTCAAACAAGGTAAAAACGGTCTATGAGACACAATACAGTCAGCTTTCCCTTAATCACAGGTTTCTCTTCTGTGGAATGGTGGGGGGCTTTGTTTCTGGCTGACCATTTCCGGTCAGTCACTGTTTACTGTACCTACCCCCTCAACGAGAAAACATTTACTGTACCTACCCCCTCAAACCACCAAGGCAGAAGAGAGCATATCCTATTCCAAACCATGGAATCTTTTCATTTAAAAAGGAAAATCTTTAACATGTTATTAAAATTACACAAATCTTCCTAAAATTCTAACCTGCATAAAATAAAACTCTCAATTTCCCACTTTGATATTAGAAAATCAGGGTATAATTCACAGATTTCCTACTATCATAATGTGTAAATTTCTACTCACGCATCAGAAAAGCAAACATTAAATGAATCAACTGACCATAAAACAGAATGGCCTTAGAATACCTCAGCTTGCCTTTGTGACAACTAACCCAAATCCACTTTTCTCAGTGAGATTAACATGAACCAAGTTAAGTAGAATGTTGAGATGAAAATTTGCCTTTTTAAGGCAAGATTAATTGAATGTGATTTCTGTCAATATTAAGCCAGTTATCCACTTCATCTTATATGCTCAATTATAGTTTAAGAATATAACTATGACTGTATCAGTCATTTCAAGCACCAGATAGGTCAATACACCAAAAGTCAAAGTTACAAGACTCTGACTCAATCACAATCTGAGAACAGCTTCAAATGCTTTGTGAAATGTGTGTGTATGTGTGAGTGTCAACGTATGTATGCACACTATTTTTTCCTTCTGTGTTTGGCTTTAGCCTAGTAATTTATAAAATGACATGATGCCACTCGATGGCAGACTCTGATGTTGCAAAGTGTCTTCCCAATTCACAATGATTCATCACTGATGATCTTGTTCAAAGTCAAAACCACCTCAGGTAGCCCTACAGCTGAGAATCACCAGGATGGAATTTGGCAGAGGAGTGCTGGACTGTCTCTGCCCTGTGGGGGTCTAGATGCCTCTCAGCAGCACAAAGAGTGTCTCTTTAAGTGTCAGTTATCAGGAAAATGCATCAAAAGCCAAAGCAAGAGCTAAGCAGCTAAGCTTTTAATGGGAAAATCAAGAAAGAAATGGAAGAGAGTTTTCCAAAGGAAAACAATACTGAAACTCCCTCTCCTTTGATAATAAAATATTTATTTGCACCAAATAATTTTCTGGATGTAAAATTGATGCTTTTGACCGTGGTGTTGGCAAGGACTCTTGAGAGTTCCTTGAACTGCAAGGAGATCCAACCAGTCCATCCTAAAGGAAATCAACCCTGAATATTCATTGGAAGGACTGATGCTGAAGCTGAAACTCCAATATTTGGCCACTTGATGTGTAGAACTGGCTCATTAGAAAAGACCCTGATGCTGGGAAAGATTGAGGGAGGGAGAAGAGGATGACAGAGGATGAGATGGTTGAATGGCATCGCCGACTCGATGGATATGTTTGAGTAAGCTCCAGGAGTTGGTGATAGACAGGGAAGCCTGGCGGGCTACAGCCCATGGGGTGGCAAAGAGTCAGACACAACTAAACTGAACATAAGACAACAAACTTAAACTCATTTTGGGGTGTGTGTGTGTGTGTGTGTGTGTGTGTGTATAGCTTTCGCAATGGCTCATTGGTAAAAATCCACCTGTAACACAGGAGCCATAGGAAATCCAGGTTTTATCTCTGGGTCATAAGATCGCCTGGAGAAGGACATAGCACTCCAGTATTCTTGCCTGGAGAATCTCATGCGGAGCCTGGTGAGCTACAGTTCACAGTGTCACAAAGAGTCAGACACAACTGAGCACACAGTGTGAAGCTGATACGTGTGTGTGTGTGTGTGTGTGTGTGCGCACGCGCACGCGTGTGTGCATGTGCATGCATACCCATTCATTTAGCACATATTCTGCAAAACAGACTTAGCAATTATGAAAACATCCAAAACTCAGATGACAAAGATCATTTACTACTGCTTACTCATCTTTGGATCATCTGAGGTTTATGAGCAGGTGAGCCAGGGCAGCACGGTCCCATGTGTCCCCTATGTTCATTGGCCAGCAAGCTGAGCAGGACATGGTCTTCTCAGATCCATGACAGTGAGCAAGACAGGCAGAGGCACTGCGGCCAATGAGAGCCTGGACTGAGAGCTGCCAGCAGGCTGTCACCTCTAGCCAAAGCAAGTCAAATGGCTAAAGCCAAGATCAAAGCGTGTGGGATGGGCATTAGACTCTGTTCCTTTAGTAGAAGCAGCTCCAGAGTCATAGGGCAAAGGGCATGGGTAGAGGGAGGGTTAAGAATCATGGTCAACAACACCATCTACACCAGACCATCTATTTCTATTTTAATCTGGAGAAATATTGGGTTGGTCAAAAAGTTCATTTTTCTTAACATCTTATGGAAAAAAATGAACGAACCTTTTGGCCAATCCAATAAAAGTAGCATGAGGTCATGAAACATAGATTTAGGGGAGAGTTGAGTTCAAATCCTTACTAGCTCTGGCCCATGAACAATCAAAAAAGGCCCTTGTCCTTATTTTCCCTTTGAGTAAACTGGAAATAGTAATACTTGCCTCGCAGGATTCTGTGATTCTTAAAAGGCATATTTATAAACAGTAGTTAGTCCATCTAAATCTTCCAAAGAGTAGTGACACTTATTATTACTATGGAGTGATAGCACTCAATAATAATAATTATTAATAATATTATTATTAATGATATGACTATTATTGCTATCATTATCAATATTCTCATTGTTATTACTCAGACTTAGACATGGCCAAAGCTTTGATCCTATCGACACTGGCATACTCAATTTATTCACCAAATTATGCTTCTAGATGTGAGTTGTGTACCTCTGACCACACAAGGAAACCAAATAGAACAAAATGAAAAGTGTCCACTTTGTGTCCTGCATGATTCCTGGCCCACACAGCTTTTGGAAGGAGAATCTCTGTGGATTAGAATGTAGTGTCTAAAGAGGGAATTTTAAGGAAAGCTTTGTGACAATAAATGCAGAGATCTTCCTGCAGTCATTTCTCAGGTAAAATGAGTTGCTTTGCTTTCAGAGTCATTAATTTCTTTTGAAATCATCTGGAAAATGGGTTACTTGGAAGGATCAGTGGCTGGGGCTTTCTAGCTTTTCCTGGGTCATACCTGCTTAGAAATGAGACTTCACCCCACTGTGGCCCCAACCTTCCCTCATCTGCTTTGTTTCATATCCAGAGACATTCCTGAGGTTCTCCTGGTATTTTACCCCTAAGGTGTGGATATATATGTAGCATATATTCTTGAGTCAGCTGAAATAGACCCAAATCAACCTTTTTTTTTCTCAATTGAGTGCATAATTGAAGCTATTTTTATTTTTTGCACAATTACAGTAATTGTCTTAATTTTCTACTAAGCTAAATCCGTTCCTTTTCCACTGAGGTGGTACTTGAATGATAACAATGTGACAAATTTTTTAAAAAGGACAATTTAGAGAAATTCAAAATTTTAATCTAAATGATTATCCAAAATAAATTCAATTAATGTTATTGACTCTCTTGTTTCAGCATTTGCAGAAACAGTTTTCCATTCCCTTCTAGAATTCATTTAAACTCAGTTTTCTGAATCTAGCAAAATTATGTTCTCTCCCATCACTAACTTAACGGACATGAATTTGAGCAAACTCTGGGAGATGGTGAAGGACAGGGAAGCCTCATGTGCTGCAGCCCATGGGGCTGCAAAGAGTCGGACACGACTGAGTGGCTGAACGACAGAATAGTAATAATGTGGCTTTTTTTTCTTCATATTTTACCTTCCAAATCTTTAATTTCTGCCATTAGTGAATTATAATTGCAAAAATGGTCCCTTCCCAACCATGGTGTCTATGTTCATTCAGGAAATACTAGCTGAAAATCAGTGTGCAGAGTATTTTCGGCATTTTATTAGAAGGTGTTGATGAGGGCGCGCCTAATGTACAAACATATTTCTACCTTGAGATCTATTCTTCCCTCTCCTTAGGGGTTCTCCTGGTCCCTCCCCCTCATGCTGCCCCAGAAATGGAGGACTCATCTACAGTGGGGTGAGGGCTCCCAGGAGTGAGGAGAGATGCTGAGAGTCTCTTTTTTAGGCTTGGCTCTCCAGTCCCAACGACCTAGATGAGAACCAGTGTTGCCTTCTGCCATCCCAGAAATGCTATCAGCAGGACCTGCTGGGCTGGAAAGAAGGCTGTTCCCAGAGCTGTGCTTTCCCCAGCTGTGCTCCACTTCTAAACATAGCAGACCCCCCTCCCTGCAATGCCAGCCCCAGCTGGAAAGCCCACCTGGCTCTCAGGAGGCATTCACTCTGAGTAAGCGGCTGAGAGCAGCTGAGATGCCCTCCAGGAACCGGCAGCTGCCGCCACGGCTTTGATTTCTCCAGCTTCAGTGAGCAGCTCTGGGTCATTTTCACGAAGCCCAGAAACTCCTCAAGATGATTCAATCCAAAGGATCAGACGTGACCCCGTGGTTCTGTTTTGATCCCAGGAGCATCTGAACAAGCAGTACAGGAAGAAGCTTTGTGATCAGCTCAAAGGGTTGATCTTTGTGGAACTCCAGCTCGTGAATTTCTATCAGGGAGAATGGTTCTGTTCTCCACTTGTACCATGAGCCCAATATTGTTATTATTTGTTCTTTTCTAAGCTTTACAGGCAAAAATTCAGTCTGCCTCTTGGGGATGCTACTTTTCTTTAAGACAAGAATTGTAGCACTTTCCTAGCATAAATGCACATACAGGTTTTGTAATAAAAAACTCCTGCAGGTATTCGCTGATGTTTCCCTTCTGGCCTAAGCTGTTGGGTGTGACTCATTTAAAAGCTGTCAAAATGACATAAAACAGTTATTAAAACCACTAGCTGCCTCACTGCCAGAGGGCAATATTGTTCCATAAATAGTCTGCTTCACAACAGTGCCCAGAGCAAGGCTAAGCCATTGGACCTAAGGGCAGAAGGCATTTTAAACCCACACTCAAGTGCAATCATAGAGTCCCACACAGAAGTAAGTGGAAACAGTTTTTGCAGTGGTGATTTAGGCAATAGGTACAAGTGAAACCTAGGTATTTCAGTATCTATTTGAGCACCTAAGTGAACATGTAATTGCATGACGAGTTTTTCATGGCAACTCAATTAAACATGTAAATTACTGTCAAACGTTCCCAGCGGCCACAGAACGTATTCGGTGTCCAATGTCATCATCCTCTATCAGGCGTTTGTGCATCAGAGTACACACTTCTGTAATTAAATAGCAATTATTTTTACTTCTAGTCCCATTAGTAATATTGAAAATCTGAACTCCTATATTGCCTTCCTTCATTTTTGGCTTGGATTCATTATATGTTTAATGAAAACATACTTTATGGCATCAGTGGGTTCCCACAGAGGTATCTTTTAGCATATTTGTCTTTGGAAAGGTAGGGTGACTAGCGGTCCTCTTAAAATAGAATCACAAGAATGTGTTAATCTGCGATGCCTCTTTGAGAGTCTTAATCCATAGCGAACACTGAGAGATGAGCTACTGGTAGTTTACACAGAATATTATCAACATTAAGAAATAATATCCAACAGGTATTGGGTTGGCCAAACATTTTGGCCAATTCAATATTTACCAATAATATTTTTTAAGCAATTGTCTATCCTGAAAAACCAGTGGTAACTGTTTCTTCTATTTAATTTATAGCATTCCTTGTAAAAAGTGGGGCTTCCCTGGTAGCTCAGATGGTAAGAATCTGCCTGGAATGCAGGAGAACTAAGTTTGATCCCTGGGTCAGGAAGAAGCCCTGGAGAAGGGACTGGCTACCCACTCCAGTATTCTTGCCTGGAGAATTCCATGGACAGAGGAGCCTGGCAGGCTACAGTCCATGGGGTTGCAAAGAGTTGAACATGACTGAGCGACTAACACTTGAGAACTTCGACCCGTAAAAAGTGAATGGACAAACCAGAGGCATTATTTTGAAGACCTTTGTGTGTGAGGGTTGGCAAGGACAAGAAATAAGGAGTCAAAACCTCATGGAGATACTTCCTAGAGTGGATAGTCAGTTTTCAGTCCTTCCAGGAGAATTTAAGTAATGAAGTCTCATAAAATATTTGTGATAGGAAAAAGAATCTTCTCTGATAGAGGACAGTAGTATTCACAGCATCCTCTGGGTTCTAGGCAAGAAGAGAAGTCCAATAGAATCATAAGAAATCTGGGGCTGCTGAATATTACTGATTTAGCCAAATGAGATGGCACCAAAACAGTCCATTCAACTGGTCTACTTTGATCTCTCCTTCTACTGAAAAATAACTACTCCTGTTTTACAACTCATGCTAGTAGCAATGCTACACAAGTTTTGAAGATGTAAAGTCTACAGATTTCCACAGGGTATTCCTTTCATTGTTTTGTTTTGGTTTTAGTTTCAAAAAATTATGCAAAGAGAATGTGTTCTGAAGTTCCCAATGATTTCAAAAATCAAACCAATCCAATCAATTTCTCCATAATTGGCTTTGAAGAAACTGAGACAAGAGCAATGCAAACAAAGTGCTTTTAAATAAATCATAATTACCCATGCAAATGTCGCCAATAATTTGAAGGTTTAATCAGATGACTAACAATTTGGAAGCCCTCTTGCATTTGCTAATGTGACAGGTAACAGGGATGCAGAGTAAGCAGCCCTTGTAGGGACAATTCAAGTGTCAGAAGGAGAGGCTGGGGTAACCTTTAAAATGATCTGGACTCAGTAAAGCCTCATACCAGGAAGCTGTTTATGCATTTACCTTATTATTTAAAGACTGGCATATACATGTAACATTTCCAACTGGTTTTTAAGCCTTTGAATTGATCTGGAATGGTTGCAGACTTTCTTTTCCCCTTCAGATGATAAAAAACACTTTTGTACACAACAAGGAACAGGTGTTGGTTTTGTAAATTCAGAATCCATTACCAGTTTCCCCCCACGACCTCTTTCCCTATCCCTATTTTGAGCCCACATCATAATGTCTTCTCATGCCACCCAATCTCCTATTTTCCAATTGCAGGAAACCTTATAAAGAGTTGCACTTTTGCAACTCTTTCCATCTAGTAGTCCTAGAGGATGCAACCTTTAACAATGTTATTTTACTCCTTCTTGGTTGGGGTGGGTGTTAAAAATCAATACCGTATGTGACTTCCTTGTGATATATATATATATATATTTTTTTTTTTCTGGAACCAAGAAGCAAAGTACTCCACTTAGTGCAGTTTTAATTAAACCGAATACATTATAAAACACTCTCCTAATTTGCTTTGCCTAGAAAATGTTTTTTAAAGTGTTACAAATCAATCAACTAATTGAGCTATGTGGTAGGAAATGCAGATGGCATCTCGTTCCTCTCTTTTCACTCTGCCAACCAAGTGCCTCTTCAGAGACCGGGTTTGTGTTGGGGCTGGCAATTTACATCCCACGGTGGCAGCATGGGGTTGTGGCTTTAGCCAGCGCCAGCAGTGAACAAGGAACAACACAAAATGCACTGACCAAGAGCAGAGATGACACGGAGATCGTAGCAAGCCGACAGAGTTGGCACAGACAAGGCCCCAGCTACTGTCTCTTCTATGGTGGATCAAGAAGAGGTAGTGTTACCTGTCTGTACATAGAGTGGTTCAACAGGGAATAAAGTCCTATCTGCTTTGGGGATTTATTTTTTCCCCACAATTTTAATGTTGGGAAACGTTAGGGTTATGCTCCTGCTGTGCCTTTTCAGTCAAATTTCATAAATAATAGTTCAGTATGAGATACTGTACTGATGGTTGAATGACCTGCTAGCTGATGGACAAGATAAGATCTTTGCTTTTGAAGGATTTTCACTGGACAAATATTTACTGAGCAGATATAGCATGCGGGTATGGGACTTCCCCAATGACTCAGAGGTAAAGAATCTGCCTGCAATGCAGGAGCTGTGGGTTCAATCCCTGGGTCAGGAAGATCCCCTGGAGGAGGAAATGGCAATCCACTCAAGTATTCCTGCCTGGAAAATCCCATGGACAGAGGAGCCTAGTGGGCTATAGTCCATGGGGTCTCACAGTCAGACACGACTGAATGTATACACGTGCATACATAATAGACAGATCCTGAAGCACAATTTTGGGTGCCTGCTACAGAACACAAAAATAAATGGTCTCTTCCCTCAAGGATCTTCCAGTTTAGAAGGAAACAGATAATCCAACAGCCATTGTACAATATTGTTTTATATTATTCATGAAAGTACATAAGAGACAAACAGGAACATAACTAACTTTGCCTGGGAGATTTTTGAATCCTTTAGAGAGGAATTAGAAGGTAGAGCACATTCTGGTGTGAAGACTTATGGGATTTGGGTGATGGAGAAAGTTTAGCATCAGCTCAAATGAAAAACTTTATTTTGGTAGTTATCAAACAAGTGTCTGTCTAGAGTTCACATTCTGACTGTTCTCCTCAAACCTGCAATACAATCTATCTTTTCTTTCACATCTGAGGTTGCTGTTCCAGTTTAAAGCATTGCTTTGTATTATACACTTAGGACTCTCATTATGTCAACCCATGTCTGAAATGCACCATGGGAAATTCTGATGCCTCAGCAGCTCAGTAGCCATTTTGCTCACATGCTTTAGAAACACTGACAAGGTTTCATCAGTACCTAGCTATTTTCCAAGGGATGCTATATCTAAGCACTTAAGATGTCCCAAACTCTGAGGCTCAAGGGTGAGACTATATAAGTAAAAGGCAGAAAAATAAAAAGTAAAACTGGGAGGAATAACCTAGATAATTTCTAATGCCATGCTGTTTTTACATTTTAAATGGATTTTCCATTTGTGGCTTCCCTTGTGGCTCAGCTGGTAAAGAATCCACCTGCAATGTGGGAGACCTGGGTTCAACCCTTGGGCTGGGAAGATGCCCTGGAAAAGGGAAAGGCTACCCATTCCAGTATTCTGGCCTGGAGAATTCCATGGACTGTATAGTCCATGGGGTCGCAAAGAGTCCGACACGACTGAGTGACTTTCACTTTCCATTTGTGGAGAAGACAATTCAAATATTGAATATCATAAAAGATAAAAGATATTTAATGTAAACATATCAGGAAGGCTAAGAAACTGCTTTAAGTCACTTAAGTCATGTTGGATAAACTTCTGCTTCTCTTTACTCTAGTTCAGTGGTTTCCAAAGTGTGGTCCCCACCAGCAATATCAGGATTCCCTGGTAACTTGTCAGGTAACAAATTGCTGGGCCCCATTCCAGTCCTCCTGAATCAGAAACTCTGGAGGTGAGCTGAGCACTCTTGTCTGAAGAAACCCTCCGGGAGATTCCAATGTAGGCTAACTTTGAAAACCACTTCTTTGCTTGTATATGCAATGCCCAATTCATTACCTGTCTGTTGTGTTCTATTTAGACAATGCTAATAAAAAGATTAGGCATATTACTTATACTGAAACTAGGCTAAGTTATTTATGTAATCTAATAAAACAATTTTTCTGATTTTTTTTCTTCTGACAGGACCATAATTTTTGGCTGTGTAAAAGAAACCAAAAGCTAAAAAGCTAAAAAAAAAAAAAAAAACCAAACAAAAACTAACTTTGCTTGAGTTATGTAGAAAAAGTAATATTTTTCATTTAAATATTTATTACACTACTGTTCACCTGAAACCATCACAACATTGTTAATACAAAATGTTTTTGGAGTTAATCAAATAATTAAAATAAAATGAAAAAATTGTTTATTAAAAATTATGCCTATAGTACTAAGAGAGGTGCTCTATATACCACTGTGACACATACCAATCCCTCTATGAGTTAAGTAACTATTATATGTCATTTGTTGCATCTCACTTCTTATATATTTTGGTCTGCTTGATCCATCACATTTTGGGAGATAATGAAATATGCCAAGATGACTGTGGATTTGTCATCTTTCCCCTAGAATTCTGTCAATATTTACTTTATAAATTTAAAATTCAAGTTGTTAGGTACATGTTGGTTTTGCTTATCTGATATTCTTTGTAACCTGTTGTCATCATGTTTTAGGATCCAAACATGGTCAATGGCATTATTTTCACAAAACATACTCTTTCCCATGAGTAAAGAATACAGATACATCCTCTACATACACACTCCCTTTCCCACTCAAACCCAGAATCATTCACTCCATAGCTCAATCTTACTCCCATAGCTCAACCTCCCACATTTAAGTTTGGCTGAACACACTGAAAGGGTACATACAGTATGCAACTGTAATCAAATAGGAACAAAATTTCTACAAATCTCAAACAGTGCTTTAAAGAGATATTGCGCAAGAAAGGCATGTCCTAAGGTCTAGAGTAAAAAATATGCAAGAAAACCAAGGAAAATGGAATACCCCATGACAGGGTGAGTTACAAATCTTAAAGCAGGAAATTACATTTGTATCTGTTTCTGAGCAGAAACAAAGGCCCTTCCTTCAAGAGGCAACCATGCAAAGAAACATTGCACTCTGTATCAGTGAAAAAAATCATCTGCCTGCAAAGTCATCCTCTTTGACAGAGAAGTCGATAAGACTGGTCAGGATCTGTAACTGGACTGCCCACACCAGAATAAAAATCCATGTGTTTCTGTGCTTTGTGGTGTGTGCTGTGTTGAGTGTGTGTGTGTGTTTGTGTGTATGTGTGTGGTATGTGATTCTTCATCTGTTGCTGCCACGGGGAAATCATAGTTAAGGGAAACATATTTGACTTGATAGCAGCAGGGGTTTTTGTCTTATACCAATTGATCACGGAGCCAATAAGACTTAACTTTTCCTTCCACCATCTCCAAAAAAAAAATCTAAAAATTATTGAAATAGTCACAATTAGGTAAATGATTCCTTCTACCATAATACATAATCCCTACGTTAACAGTTCTAAAATATCTATAATACAATCTGGTTGGAATTCCTTCTTCACAAAGCAGTCTTGTTTAGAATAAAGTACTTAATAATAGAAATGAGATACACCCAAAATTTCATAAGGAGGAACCAACCTTGACTTCCCAAAGCTTTAGTATCTGGTCGACACTTGCTTAGGAAGCAGTGCAGACAGCTAGGCACCCTTAGAGCCCTGAGAAGGAAGGTCTGCCACTTTTGACATCAATAAGATAAGAGTTGTGTTGAAAATGAGATGTTTTACAAAGATATCTGCAAACTAAAATCTGCTAACACAAGTATTAAACATTTCTATTTATATCCATTGGTTATTTGTCATCAAGTAGATGACAACAACTGAACTGAACAATTATATCCCAAGTTAAAGATGACATCCTGAGCTCCTGGACCATGGGAGCTCATGGGATCTTGATGTGATTTCAGTTTCTCTATTGTGGAGTAGAAAGAAACAGATATGGAAGCCGTGTGCATTGGCACACTGTGCTGTTTCCACAGCACATCTGATGCACCGAGTTTGGAAAACCACTCTCATGTATACAAATAATAAACACAATTTGCTACCTTGGTAAGATGTGCTGTGTGCTGCAACTCCCTCCAATTGTAAAATATTCCCCCTTACTCATCCATAGACCTTCAGAATATATGGAGAACATTTCTAGACCAAGACATAAGATGCTTCCACAGTGTATTTTGTCCCTTATGTAGAGCCTCCCAAGCTATAGCTTTCTGTCATCTTAGAAATTTATGCTCAAAGAATATAATGACTTCCCAAATGGCTAATTCTTAGGGACAACATGAGGACACTATCAGAAGAAGATAAAAATGGAAGCATCTCTTGTTTTTTTCTCAAGAAAAAAAAAGTTTTAATTTAACCAATTTCTCATAACTGTGAAAACAATAAATATGCTACCCTTCAATGAACAAAGGATTTATAGCTCTGAAGAGTTCAGTGCTATTGTATTTAGCTACCAAGCATCATTTTCCTGTATCTTTCAAATAGGAATATTGATATATCACATATCATGACAAGGTAATAAAAATTGTACTTTTACTGTGGGAAAACACTAGTACATTAATCATGTTATTGTTTGAATTTAATAAAAAAAAAGCTCTAGAAGTAATCATCCCTCATTTTGTAGGGAGAATACTTTAAATCTGTGTCAGAAGTAACAGTTGATCTTGTTCACTCTTCAGACCAAACTTTGGACTTTAGAGAAAGTTTATATTCTCAATAAAGAAAAGAATGAGCCAAATTCAGAATAAATGTTTTTCAGAAGTATAGAAGTTGAGAATTGAAAAGGGTTTCTAAAGATGGCAGATACAAATAATAAGCCAATGTCATAAAAATTTCTGACTCCTTGATTCCTATAATAGTTCATTCATTTCCTTAAATCAATTAATACTCATTAAACACCTATTTTGTGACAGGAATTGTCCTAAACTTTAGGGATTGAAATTCGTATTCTATCTGAGGTAACATAGAAAATAATCAATGAAACAATATAATTTCAAATTGTGACAAGCAGTATGAAGAAAATTAAAAGGGCTATTGTAACAGTGAGTTATTGAGTGAGAATCCTGACACATGATCATTCAATATTGTTTCATGGTCTTTCATGAAAAGCAAATGTTGTCTTGATGAACTAAATAAAAAGAAAAAAATTAATAAACACCTACTCTGTGATAGCCAATACAGAGATTGTAAAAACAATTTACGATTCACCACTGGCCTCAAGGAAGCAAGATATGAAAACAGACCAGTTATTAATTCAAAAGGTAATCAACAGTTCAAGTCAAGAGTATGTATAGATGCCACAAAGACAAAAATAATAGTAACAGTTATCACTTATGTCCTAAATACTGTAAGTAATACTGAGTGAAATAAAAGATGCAAAATACATATTGTATTAGTGTGTTGTGGGGTGGTTAGCACTTAGTTTTACCTTTTTTGTTGAAAATGTGCAATTTAAAATTATGTAAAATTCAAAAAGAGATAAACTAAAAGAAGGGGTTAGCTCAACTGGATAGAACAGATGGGGGCTTGGGCATTGGCAATGTCCTGGCTCTTCTCCATGGGGATTATTACACAGAAGGTATTTTAGAGCTACTTGTTATGAGAGATGATGCTCATTTCTCTCTGTAAGTAATATTTCATGATAGAAAGAACTAAAAATACAGAAAGAACAAGAAAATAAGAGACAGAAGTGTAAGGAAGGAGGGGGAGAAGAGGTAAAGGAGTACACAATGTAACTTCAAAGATGGAAGCAATACAAATCACCGTGCTAAAAGGGAGAACTTTATTGAGAAGGGTTTTCAGTTGGACCATGAAGTGTGAATTAGATCTGTTTCAACACAAGTGCAGGTCGGGGCATTCCAAGCAAAGGAAAGAACGTGCACAGATGCTTGGAGGTAAGAAAGCTCAAGGATGTCCAGTGATGAGAAATTAAATTAGTCATTGTGAATAAAGCATTGTAATGGGCAACCCTTCAGGAGGCTCCTGAACTCTGCTCCTCCCAAGGATGCAGTGAATGAACAGCTTCACATACAGAACAATTCCCTCTAAAAGAAATTCAGTGACTCGTACATACCAGGAAAATGAGAAATGTCTCACATCAAAATGGGTAGAAAAGGCTGAGACCCACTCTTACAATAAACTCCACCTCTAAAACAGTGCCATACAGTTAGGAGGGAACCCCCAACTCTCAGCTTCTTCTTGAGGAGCAAAGAGTTTGGACCACACATCTAATATGCCTTGTTTTAAGTTTCCCGAATAAAGGATGGGTCCCCCCACCAAACATCTAGCTTTGAAAACCAACAAGGTTTGCCTCCATGAGACCCACTAGATTATAGCAAACAATGAAGTAGTTTTTAAAAGACACGAGCTTCACCTCAGCTATGACCCCAGGGCTCAACACAGAGGAAAGAGGCAAACATTGCCCATCTCTCAGTCTTTTGGAGTCTGTTTTCACAGATTGGAAGCTGCTGCCTGAGGGTCAGACTTGTAATTTAGCAACTATTTAGAGGCAGAGAGCAATCCTCCCTGGACACCAGGGAAGCCAGCAGACACCTCCCTCACCTCCTCACTCCTGTCTGCCTCAAATTGCCAGTTCCTCCCTAGAAGGAGTTTGTATACATCTTTGTTCCATCTTTTGCAGCTGTCACCCAAGGGACAAGTTCCCAGAATGCTTGACTCTGTTATCCCAATGGACCTTTCATTCATGAGTCCCACAGTACTGTAGCAAACAAAAAGCAGTTCTTAACCAGCTATCCCCCCAGGGCTCAGCACAGACAGAGCAGGCAAAAACACCCAGCTCCCAGTCTTTCCCTAAAACAGGTCTATTTGCATACTTCAAAAGCTGTTGCCTGCCGGTCAGGATTCTAATTAGCACATATCTAGAGGGTGACTGGGCTTTCCTGGTGGCTCAACCCTCTCTACCAACCAGGGAAGCCTGTGAATACCTCCCCATGACATCTCTCTCTAGCCTGCTCAAAGTTGCCAGCATCTCACTGGGAGTATATATACACATTTAGTGACCCAGATTTGAGGACTGATGTCTGGGGGAATGAGCCTTTGGGTCACAAGGTTCTGATAGCCAGAGGACTGTAGAAATCCAAGAAGTTTTTCTTTTATTTTTTTTAACAGACTCAGACGTACCCCTACCCCACAGCTATATACCTAGAATTAGCGCAGAGGAAGAAGGCAAAAATTCTCAAGATCCAATTACTCTTGAAAAAGATCTAACTACATACTTTCCCAGATGCTGTCTGAGGGTCCCGCTTCCAACCAGCCTGCATTTAGGTACTGAAAGTGATCCTCCACTTTGGGACACTGTTAGATATTGACATACTCTCAACTACTGGGGAGTCACTAAGGACAAAAGGTGATGATTTGAGCAATCACAAAGGTCTAAAAGGCAACCAGAAGAAAAGGCTGATTGATAAACTTCATTTCCAACACGAGACACTGTATCAAGACTGGGAGAGGTGGCTGTTTTCTCTAATGCACAGAAACCAATATACAGAAGAATATACTTAAAACAAAAACAAACAAAAAAACCGTAAAACTCCAAAAACAGATTTTAATGAAACAGAGCTAAATGATTTATCTGAGAGTTCAAAATAATGGTCATAGAGATACTCACAGGGAACAGAAGAACAGTACATGAACAAGGTGAGCACAGAGATAGAACAAAGAGAAGTGAGAGAATTGAGGAATATAATTTAACTGAAAAATTCAATAGAAGGGTTCAGTAGGGGACAAGAGCCAGTGGAAGAAAGAATCAGTCAGTGAATTTAACGAGAGCACATTGGAATTCATCTAATCAGAGAAGCAATAAGAAAAAAGAATGAAGAAGAGTAAAGACACCTGAAGGGACTAATGAGAAACCATCAAGAGGACTAGTAAATATTTATAGGGGTTCCAAAAGGAGAAGACAGAGAGAAAAAGGGACAGAAGGCTTATGCAGAGTAATAATGGCTAAAAACTTCAGAAACAGACATTCAGATCCAGGAAGTCTGGGGATCACGAAACAGAAAGAACCCAAAGAAACTCATGCTGAGACACAATAAAACTGGATTGTTGAATGATAATGACTAGGAGAGAGTCTTAAAAGCAACAAGAGAAAAACAACTTGTTATGTACAAGAGAATCCTGTAAAACTATTGGAAGATTTTTCAGCAGGAATTTGGAAGCCAGAGGGAGTTGGATAATATCTTCGAAGTATAGACATACCTTGGAGATACTGCAAGTCTGATTTCAGAACACCAGAATAAAGCATGTATCATAATAAAGTAAGTCACATGAAATTTTTGGTTTCCTAGTGCATATAAAAGTTATGCTTATGCAGTGCTGTAGTCTATTAAGTGTGCAATAGCATTATGTATGACAAAATTATCTATATCTTAAAATATTTTATTACTAAAATATTCTAACCATTATCTGAGCCTTCACTGAGTCATGGTAGTCATATCAAAGATCACTAATCACAGATCACCATGACAAATGCAGTAATAATTTTTAAAAAGTCTAAAATATTGCTAGAATTATCAGAGTGACAGAGAGAGAAGAAGTGAGATAATGTTGTTGGAAAAATGGTTCTGATAGACTTGCTCCCTGCAGGGTTACCACAAACCTTCAATTTGTAAAACAAAACAAAATGAATCTGCAGTACCTGTGAAATACAGTCAAGTGAAGAGTGCACATGTACACTCACACACAAACAAGGTATGCTGTTCTGAAAAAAAAAAAAGAAAACTGCCAACTAAGAATATTCTACCTGGTAAAGTTGTCCTTTAGGCTGAAGAAGGGATAATCTGAAAGCTCATTACCACTAAATTGGCTTCATGAGAAGTTTAAAAGACTGGTCTTGTAAGAAATTTAAAAGAATTTCAATGTAAAATGAAAGGATGCTAATTAGCAACAAAAAATCCATATTAATGTATGAAAATAACTAGAATATATAAATATATAAATTCAGAACACTAGAATGCTGTAATAGTAGTGGATAAATAAGTTTTGTATGAAAGATAAAAGTCAAAAGTATTGAAAATAACTATAATCCCATGACGAGTGAGATACATTCCAAGGATGTATTAAGTATTGTTCAACATTCACAAATTAATCAATACAGTATACATTAACAAAATGAAGGATAAAAATCATATGATCATCTCAATAGATACAGAAAAAGCATTGGCAATATCCAATATACTTTCATGATAAAAACTCTGAACGAACTGGATACAGAGGAAACATCTCAACATAATAAAGGTCATATATGACAAGTCCACAACTAACATTATACTCAGTGGTGACAAGTTTTCCCTCTAATATTAGGATTGAGGCGAGGATGCCAGCATCCAGTTTTCCCATTTAATGTAGCGTGCTCAGTCACTCAGTCATATTCAACTCTGTGACCCTGTGGACTGTAATCTGGCAGACTCCTCTGTCCATGGATTCTCCAGGCCAGAATACTAGAGTAGGTTAACATTTCCTCCCCTAGGGATCTTCCCAACTGAGGGATAGAACCTGCATCTCCTGCATTGGCAGGTGGCTTCTTTACCACTGATCTACCTTGAAAGCCCCATTCAAAGTTTCAGTGTAGTACTAGAAGACTTATCCAGAGTAATTAGATAAGAAAAAGAAATATAAGGCATTCAAATCAGAAAGCAAGAATTGAAACTGTCACTCTTTGAAGAAGACATAAATGAAAAACCTTCAAGACTTTATCAAAATTATTTTACCTCTAAGCAAAAATTCCAAAGCCTTTGACTGTGGATCACAATAAACTGTGGAAAATTCTGAAAGAGGTGGGAATACCAGACCATCTGATCTGTCTCTTGAGAAACCTGTATGCAGGTCAGGAAGCAACAGTTAGAACTGAACATGGAACAACAGACTGGTTCCAAATAGGAAAAGGAGTACGTCAAGGCTGTACATTGTCACCCTGCTTATTTAACTTATATACAGTGTACCTCATGAGAAATGCTGGGCTGGAAGAAACACAAGCTGGAATCAAGATTGTCGGGAGAACTATCAATAACCTCAGATATACAGATGATGCCACCCTTATGGCAGAAAGTGAAGAAGAACTAAAGAGCCTCTTGATGAAAGTGAAAGAAGAGAGTGAAAAAGTTGGCTTAAAGCTCAACATTCAGAAAACTAAGATCATGACATCTGGTCCCATCACTTCATGGGAAATACATGGGGAAACAGTGGAAATAGTGTCAGACTTTATTTTTTGGGGCTCCCAAATCACTGCTGATGGTGATTGCAGCCATGAAATTAAAAGATGCTTACTCCTTGGAAGGAAGGTTATGACCAACCTAGATAGCATATTGAAAAGCAGAGACATTACTTTGCCAACAAAGGTCCGTCTAGTCAAGACTATGGTTTGTCCAGTGGTCATGTATGGATGTGAGAGTTGGATGGTGAAGAAAGCTGAGCGTCAAAGAATTGATGCTTTTGAACTGTGGTGTTGAAGAAGACTCTTGAGAGTCCCTTGGACTGCAAGGAGATCCAACCAGTCCATCCTAAAGGAGATCGGTCCTGGGTGTTCATTGGAAGGACTGATATTGAAGCTGAGGCTCCAATACTTTGGCCACCTCATGCGAAGAGTTGACTCATTGGAAAAGACCCTAATGCTGGGTAGGATTGGGGGCAGGAAGAGAAGGGGACGACAGAGGATGAGATGGTTGGATGGCATCACTGGCTCGATGGACATGGGTTTGGGTAAACTCTGGGAGTTGGTGATGGACAGGGAGGCCTGGCGTGCTGCGATTCATGGGGTCACAAAGAGTCAGACACGACTGAGTGACTGAACTGAACTGAATCAAAAATTCAGTAAAAAGCCAGGATAAAAAGCCAGTATGAAAAATCTGTTGTGTTTCTGATTAAAAACAGCATATCAGAAACAAACACTAAGAAAGCAATTCTTGTTCCAATAATCTCAAAAAGATAAATTTAAAAATGAATTGAAGGATCTATTCACTGAGAACTTTAGGACATTGATGAAAAAAATGAGAAAGATTCACATAAATATTCTGTGCTGATGGAATGGATTTATTAATATTGCTAAAATATCCATACCACTCAAAGAAATCTACACATTTAACACAACTTCTATTAAAATTCCAAAGGTATTTTTCAGAGAAATATAAACGAACTCCTAAAATTTGTATGGTGACACAAAAGCTGTTAAATAGCCAAAGAAAGAAGACGAAGGCTAGAGGCATCATACTTTTTGATTTCAAACTATATCACAAAGCTACAGTAATCAAAACAATATGGTATTGGCCTAAAAACAGACACAAAAGATGTAATGGAATGAAGATGCAGAAAAAAAATGCATATGTATCTATATGACAAAAGAGCAAAGGATATACAGTGAGGAAAGGTTAATCTATTCAGTAAATGGTGTTGGAAAAACTGGATATTCTTATGCCAAAGAATGAAGCTGGACCCCAACTTACACCATACACAAAAATCAACTCAAAATAGATTAAAGAATTAAATGTAAACCTGAAGTCATAAAACTAGAAAAAAAAAAAGTGGTAAGCTCCTTGACATCTGTCTTGGCAATGCCTTTTTTTTTTTTTTTAATTTGACACCAAAGGAAAAGTTGACAAAAGCAAAATTAAACAAATGGGACTACATTAAACTATAAAGCATCTGCAAAGCAAAGGAAATCAACAAAATTAAAAGCATCCTATTCCATAGGATGTATGGAGCAGCAACTTGGAAAACAGTATGGAGGTTATTCAAAAAATTAAAACAGAATGATCGCATGATCCAGCAATCCCACTTCTGGGTACATACTAAAAGGAAATGAAAATATAACTCAAAGAAATATCTGCACTCCCAGGTTTACTGAGGCAGTATTCATAATAGCCAAGTTATGGCTATAACCCAAGTATCCCTTAATGGAAGAATGAATAAAGATGTATTATACAATACAATAGAATATTATTCCACCATGAGAAAGAAAGACATCATGCCATTTGTGACCACATGAATGAAACTTAAGGGCATTACACGAAGTAAAATGTCAGACAAATACTGTGTGATATCACTTATATGTGGAATCTGAAACAGTTGAACTTGCAGAAACAGAAAGTAGAAATGGTAGTTACTAGTGGGTAGAAGGTTGAGTAAATGGATAATGGAGTTCAAAGAATACAAACTTCCAGTTATAAGATGAATATATTCTGTGACCTAATACATAGAATAGGGATAATATTTAAGAATATTGTATTACATACTCAGAAATTGCTAAAAGAGCAGACAGTAAATGTTTTCATCACCAAAAAGAAATGGTAATTATGTGATGTGGGCTTCCCTCTGATATGATGGAGGTGTTAGCTAATACTATGGTGGTAGCCATTTTACAGCATATAAGTATATCCAATGAACAGGTTCTACACTTCAAAATCACACAATGTTAAATGTCAACTATATTCTGATGATGCTGGAGAAAACTGTTTAAATAAAATAAAAAGAAATCTCATAATGGAGAGGGATGTAGAGAATATAAGAAGGTAGATTAGGATGAAATTAGGTGGGACCTTAAAAGTCAAAATGAATAACTGAGGTCCTGACTGCTGAGCATAGATGTGGGGGATGATTTTGCATTTCAGTAATCTCTCTTCTGATGTTTCATTAAAATAGATTTAATCTCCATGCTTATTTGGATCACATTTTGAAAATTTATAATCTCTTTGTCCAATTTTAACTTCTTCTGATTAATTCATAGTCCAATGGCAAACCAAGGATAGCATTTGAGATCAGTGAATAATTGAGGTCACATGTGCACAGCTGAGATCAGCTGGGACCCTTGTGGGGTCTGTCATCTGCTGAAATGCTCATATGTGGGAAAGAGGTTGGTCTGGCTAAGCACAGAGGGCCTGGTTTCTCAGGTACAACATTTCAACAACTTTGCAAAGGGTCTATCTTGGCTCATCAAAAAAGTTGTTGTTGGTGGGATAGTTTAAATATCAAATTCTGAAGGTAACAGTCTTATTGGGAAATCTATTTGGGGGGAAAAAGAGTGAAGATATCAAACAAATATAATTTGACCTGACAAAGCACTTAATAAGCACACAAGAGCAATGGACTCTTATTCCTCATTATCACCCAGTTGCATACCCTAGGGCATCAGCCTTCTTGTAAACCAGAAACAGCTCACACTTCTGCCAATTGTATCTATGTTTGCATTGGAGTGAACAAATGATGATTAATATCCTGTTTTATTTACCTCCTGGCTTTGAAAAGATGGATCTAAAGTTAATGCCTAAACAGGAGCTGAAAGAAATTAAGATTGAAGAGTTGTTTTAGTTAAGATCAAAAGGTAGGCAGGTGTCAAAGCCCATCCTCAGTAAATTGGTTTTTAATTTTCAAGAATTCCTTATTCTTTTTTTTCTATTTATTTTAGCAACAAAGCTTAATAAAAATAGAAGAAACAGCCAGACACATCTGGGATGGTGAGTTTCTTCTTACACTGATTCCCCACTTTATGGGCTGTTCCATCTCTAGTCTAAATTACTATCTATCTGTGAAAAATGAAATGGAAACTGAAGTGGGGATTACTCAGATAATTTAAGTCAAAAATAAGTTCTCCAGAAACATCCAGATTGAGGCAAACATGTTTTCTATGGTTCATATCATCCTGATAATTGCCTTAATTCTCCATTTCGTTTTGCTTCCGTAGACAGCTTAATGGCAGTTAAGATTTTGGGGATCTTGCAGCATAAGAATAAATACTCAATTAAGGCTTTTTCAGATGAGTCAGAGACAGAAAATCACTGTAGCTGGAAGTGATGCATTCTCTCCACTCCCAACCATTTGCCAGTCTGTAAGTTTTCAGACATCATTTGAAACACAGAGGATACTTATACTGCTAACTTGAAGAGTATAAATCAGTAATTCATGAAGAAAATTTATTTCTTATCAAAGGAATCAAAGTCTAGTTGCCGTCTGTAGTCTTGGTCCCAGATCACTATCACCAGAATCACTGCAAAGTGCAGAAGTAAATTACTACTTGTCATGTAATGTAGGAGGTATGGAAGTTCAAGGCAAAATCAATCAGTCAATCAATTCATTAACTCATTCATTCATTCAACAAGTATTTATGGAGACAGATGGGCCAGGTGCTAGTCGAGGAACATAGGATATAGAGGTGAACAAAAAGGCAAAGACTCCTGACTTCATGGAGTCTAAGACTGTATTGTGGAGGTGGGAGGCCAACTCAACAATAGACATGATAAACAGGTAACTTACATATTATGCTTCAGGGTGAAAGTACTAATGGTGGATGTAGCATGGAACAGGCTAAGGGAATGAAAGAGTTATCGGAGGGGCGTGTTGCTTTCTTAGCTATGGTGCCCAGGGGAAGACTCTGCAAAATGTGACATGTGAACAAAGATTTGAAGGAGGTGAGAAGGTTACCCATGTGAATATACAGAATAGAGGTTTCATGGTGTGAAAACATCCAGAACCAGGACTCCAAAGCAGGGATATGTCTAATATATGTGAGGAACAGCAAGGAGGCTGGAATTTCAGGCAAAATGCCAACAGGAGGCAGCAGGATTTCAGATCTAAGAGTCATGCAGGCCATTGTCAGCACACAGGCAGTTGCTCTGAGCGAGGTGGGGGCCACTGAAGAGCACTGAGCAGAGGTGTGGCGTGATCACTAGATGAAAGGAGACTGGGGAAAGAGAGGTGGCAAAGGCGAGAAACAATGGTAGCATAGGACAACCTGGCAGCAGTGGAGGGGCACGGTGTGATCAATTAGAAATGTATTTCAAAGGGTGAGTCAATAGGATTTCCTGATTGACTGACTGTTCAATATAAGAGTCAAAAATGACTCCTGCAGTCCCACTCCTGGGCATATATCCGGAGAAAAACGTAATTTGAAAAGGTACATACATCTCAGTGTTCACAGCAGCACTATTTACAACAGCCAAGTCATGGAATCAACCTAAATGCCCATTGACAGATGAATGGACAATAAATAATAATAATGAATATTACTTGGCCATAAAAATGAAATAATGCCATTTGAAGCAACATGGACAAACCTGGAAATTATTATACTAAGTGAAGTAAGCCAGATAGAGAAGGACAAATACCATATGATATCACTTATATGTGGAATCTAAAAAAGAAAAGACACAAATGAACTTATTTCCAAAATAGGGACTCACAGACACAGAAAACAAACTTAAGGATACCAAAGGGGAAAGGTGGAGTGGAGGAGGAATAAATTGGGAGGCTGGGACTAACACATTACTTTGTATAAAACAGATAACCAACAAAGACCTGCTGTCCAGTAGAAGGAACTATACTCAACATTATGTAATAACCCATAATATAAAAGAATCTGAATATATATATATATATATATAAACACACATATACACACTGAATTACTATACTGTATATCTGAAACTTACATGATATTGTAAATCAACCATTAGATGTTAGTAGATATTAGTGTTAGTCGCTCAGTCATGTCTGACTCTTTATGACCCCATGTACTGTAGTCAGTCAGGCTTCTCTGTCTGTGGAATTTTCCAGGCAAGAATACGGAAGTGGGTTGCCATTTCCTTATCCAGGGGATATTCCTGACCCAGGGATCGAACCCAGGTCTGAGTTGTCTGAGCTACCAGGGAAATCAACTATACTTCAATAAAAAAACAAATAAATGGTTTTAAAAATAACATTTAGAAAAAATAATGATTCTAAGACTTGTAATTTCAATACCTGGAAGAAAGGTATTAGTGTCAAATTGATTTTTTTTTAATTAAGGTAACAGGTAAAATGAAAAGAAGAGAAGCTAACAGCAAAGGAGAAAAGGAAAGATATACCCATTTGAATACAGAGTTCTAAAGAACAGCAAGGAGAGATAAAGAAGCCTTCCTCAGTGATTAATGCAAAGAAATAGAGGAAAACAATAAGATGTGAAAGACTAGAGATCTCTTCAAGAAAATTAGAGACACTAAGGGAATATTTCATGCAAAGATAGGCTCAATAAAGGACAGAAATGGTATGGACCGAACAGAAGCAGAAGCTATTAAGAAGAGGTGGCAAGAATACACAGAAGAACTGTACAAAAAAGATCTTCACAACCCAGATAATCACGATGGTGTGATCACTCACCTACAGCCAGACACCCTGGAATGTGCAGTCAAGTGGGCCTTAGGAAGCATCACTATGAACAAAGGTGGCAGAAGTGATGGAATTCCAGTTGAGCTATTTCAAATCCTGAAAGATGATGCTGTGAAAGTGCTGCATTCAATATGCCAGCACATTTGGAAAACTCCGCAGTGGCCACAGGACTGGAAAAGGTCAGTTTCCATTCCAATCCCAAAGAAAGGCAATGCCAAAGAATGCTCAAACTACCGCACAGTTGCACTCATCTCACACACTAGCGAAGTAGTGCTCAAAATTCTCCAAGCCAGGCTTCAACAGTACATGAAACCGTGAACTTCCAGATGTTCAAGCTGGTTTTAGAAAAGGCAGAGAAACCAGAGATCAAACTGCCAACATCCATTGTATCATCGAAAAAGTGAGAGAGCTCCAGAAAAACATCTACTTCTGCTCTACTGATCACACCAAAGCCTTTGATTGTGTAGACCACAACAAACTGGGAAATTCTTCAAGAAATGGGAACACCGGACCACTTTACCTGCTTCCTGAAAAGTCTGCATGCAGGTCAAGAAGCAATAGTTAGAACCAGACATGGAACAACAGACTGGTTCCAAATTGGGAAAGGAGTACATCAAGGCTGTATATTGTCACCCTGCTTATTTAATTTCTAAGCAGAGTACATCATGCGAAATGCCAGGCTGGATAAAGCACAAGCTGGAATCAAGATTGCCAGGAGAAATATCAATAACCTCAGATATGCAGATGACACCACCCTTATGGCAGAAAGTGAAGAAGAACTAAAGAGCCTCTTGATGAAAGTGAAAGAGGAGAGTGAAAAAGTTTGCTTAAAACTCAACATCCAGAAAACTAAGGTCATGGCATGTGGTCCCATCACTTCATGGCAAATAGATGGGGAAACAGTGGAAACAGTGACAGACTTCATTTTGGGGGGCTCCAAAATCAGTGCAGATGGTAACTGCAGCCATGAAATTAAAACACATTTGCTCCTTAGAAGAAAAGCTATGACCAACCTAGACAGCATATTAAAAAGCAGAGACATTACTTTGCCAACAAAGGTCCATCTAGTCAAAGCTATGGTTTTTCCAGTAGTCATGTATGGATGTGAGAGTTGGACTATAAATAAAGCTGAGTGCTGAAGAATTGATGCTTTTGAACTATGTGTTGAAGACTCTTGAGAGTCCCTTGGACTGCAAGGAGATCCAACCAGTCCTTCCTAAAGGAAGTCCTGAATATTCATTGGAAGAACTGATGCTGAAGTTGAAACTCCAATACTTTGTCCACGTGATGAGAAGAACTGACTTCTTGGAAAAGACCCTGATGCTGGGAAAGACTGTAGGCAGGAGGAGAAGGAGATGACTGAGGATGAGATGGCTGGATGGCACCATCGACTTGATGGACGTGAGTTTGAGTAAACTCCGGGAGGTGGTGATGGACAAGGAGGCCTGGCATGCTGCGGTTCATGGGGCCGCAAAGAGTCAGATGCGACTGAGCAACTGAACTGAACTGAGAATGAATTCTCGCGGGGTTGAGAAAATCAGTTTAGTTTTGGTTGTGTTTAACTTGAGATACCTCTAAAAACCCACATGGAAAGGAAACATAGCAGTTGACTGTGAGCCAGACATGCAGAGGAAGTCTGGACCAGAAGTGTAAGTTTAGGATTGTAACGTTCTCCCATCCCATCCTAGCATTTGCTGTTCTTCTCAGGATGTGTGTTTCTTCTTCAGCTTCCTAGAGTTAGCTTTTAGCATGTTCATGTCTATCTTTCTCATCCCTACTGTTCATCAAACCATTTGTCTTTTATCTCTTCTCCACTCTGTGGGAATTATGTTGGCTAAGACTTTGCTGTAGATAAAAATAATAGTAATCATAATAGCAGTTACAGAGACCAGTTTCGGTTTTACCAAAAATGGTTCTTTTCCTCCAGAGCCCATGGTTAAACAACATTTCTCATTCCTTCCCTGTTAGGAAGAATCATGTGACTAATTCCTGGCAAACAGACAAAGAACACATATAGCATTTCTAAGCCTTCAAATTATTCCCCCTCACATTCTTCCACATCCTCTTTCTTTTGTCTGACAGCTGGTCACAGAGGATCCACTGGGTGGTTCCAAGACCCTGTGAAGGGCAGAGCACTAGGTTGGAAAGACCTTGAGACCCTGAATGATTGCATGAGGCTCAGCCCCATCTCAGGCCTACGTTAGACCATGACTTGGAGGGGAAATAAAGCTTGTTACGATAAGCTGCTGGAATTATCAACTTGTTTACAGCAGTTTGCATATCTTGACTAATAGAGAAAATGAATGTTTACTATGTGCCAGGCAGTATTCTCAGCTCTTGAAATATAATGTCATTATTATGCCAACTTTACATCTGTCCTTGAAGGCAAAGGGGAAGGACAACTTCGTATTTCCAAGCCTGTCTTCAACTTCCTCCAAACAGCTTCTGCCTTTCCTTCATGCCATTTTCTAGCCATATAACATATTCATCATGCAATCTTCTAGTTTTCATTCTATATTTTGTTGCTAAAGGACAACACAGACTTAGCCCACTACTGCTATCCAGTGTCCACTGGAACTTCGTAGTTATTTAATAGGCTTCTGATACTTTCTTTCCCAGAGGCATCTATGCTAATGTTTTAATGTTCACTTTTACTCCTCTTCATCTCTTTGCAATCTAGCTTTCATACTCCATGTAGGACTGAAAATGTCCTTAATAACTTCAGTGAATACTGTGTAGATCCAATTTACCTAATATTTCTGGGTCTTTGCTCTGAAACTTGCTTCTTCTTGGCTTCTCTGAGACTACTGATTTCTGCGGGCTTCTTTTTTACATCTCTGTACCTCTTTTGTGTCTCCTACCCACTAAATGTCATCTGACACTGGCTCTTTCATCACTGGGTAATGTTCTCTCTGGCTAGAGATTGAACTTATAATCTGATGACTTCCAGATCCAGACTCGAACCTCCTTAACTCCAAATTAATATTTCTTCTTCTGACAGGGCATCTCCAACTTAGTGTTTATTTTAAAAACACTTCTGTCTCAACATCATCAGAACTTAATTCATAACCTTGCCTTCAGCACAGGCAAGTCCATTCCTTCTCTTGTGAGACTGATTACAGGTTAAGTACCCATAATATATATTGATGGAGACCTCCTTTCAACGAGTCTCTCACCCTCATACTCAGTTTGTCATAAAGCCACATTAATCCTCAAAATCTTATGAGTTCATTTTTCTCCAACCACATAGCTACTACCACAGCTCAAAACTCTACCATTTTTGGCCTAGATTTGCATTAATCTTTCAACCAGTATCTCTGCCACAAACTTCACCTATATGCAATGTACCCTTCAGTCAGGTACCAAAATGATTGTAAAAAGCAATACCATCAACAACTTCGGCTGAGCCTTCTCCTTTTAACACCAGGGTTAGTGAGTCTGTTCCCCACCAAAGTGTTTATTTCAAACTAAAGTCTCAGGACCTGACATCCTCTTCTAGACCCCAAGATTCACTACCTGTGACACATGTATTAGGAGGTGCTACTGGGTTTGCCTCAGCTTCTGGGATTCTGTACACCCTTCCAACTACACCTTATCAATCTTCCTGAGTATCTTTGTCCCTCTTTCCTGTATTTCCCAAATTAACACTGGTTTATCAACAGTTGTAAAAGACAAAGCTTTGTGTCATTTTGTGCCTTATTTTTTCCTATGAGTGTTATTTTTCATAGCCTCATGAATATTACCTTGACTCCTCTTTATTTTGCTGAACTGACTAAAAAAGTTTACTGATGACCTTTTGATTCTCTGACTCCCATTTTCTCAATCTTTCCATATCATTAAATGCTGTGGAACTTGTCCTTTTAATTTTTTCTTCCCTTGGCTTCAGTGGCATTGTTCTGCCTGGCTCTCTTCTTGGTCTCTACATTGTATAATCTCTAGTTATCTACTTCTATTTACCCATCTCTCTGCATCCATCCATCCATTCCTTGATTTATTTAATCTACTGGCTACTTTCCCATCCATTACATGGGTCCATTCCCCAAGGTTCACTTTTGAGTCTCTTTACTCTCTTCCTAACCTCTCCTTAAAGCAAAGGTTCTCATCCAAGGTTTGAGGTACAATGGTTACCATGGGTACTTTACTTCCAATAAGTTATCAGTGTTTGTGAATGATTTATGTCCTTCAAAAACTTAGAGTGGTTTTAGAAATATTTTAATAGCAATGCCACTTCTCTTTCATAAAAATCGACTTTTTGAAAAATTTATTTTAAATTGGAGGCTAATTGCTTTACATGTTGTGTTGGATTCTGCTGTACAACTTGAATCTGTCATAGGGATTCATATATGCCCTCCTTCTTGGACCCACCTCCATGACCCCTTGCCCTTGGCCTACCCCTCTAGGCCATCACAGAGCACCCGTCTGAGCTCCCTGTGATATACAGCAACTTCCTACTTGTTGCTGTTCAGTCGTTAAGCCATGTTCAACTCTTTCCAAGTTCATGAACTGTAGCACACAAGGCTTCCCCTGTCCTTCACTATCTCCTGGAGTTTGCCCAAGTTCATGTCCATTGAGTCAGTAATGCCATTCAACCATCTCATCCTCTGTCACCCCTTTCTCCTCTTGCCCTCAGTCTTTCCCAGCATCAGGGTCTTTTCCAATGAATCTACTCTTCACATCAGGCGGCCAAAGTATTGGAGCTTCAGCTTCAGCATCAATCCTTCCAATGAATATTCAAGGTTGATTTCCTTTAGGATTGACTGGTTTGATCTCCGTGCTGTCCAAGCAACTCTCAAAGAGTCTTCTCCAATGCCACAGTTCAAAAGCATCAATTCTTCAGCACTCAGCCTTCTTTATGGTCCAACTCTCATATCTGTACATGACTACTGGAAAAACCATAGCTTTGACTATATGGACCTTTGTTGGCAAAGTGATGTCCCTGCTTTTTAATACACTGTCTGGGTTTGTCATAGTTTTTCTTCCAAGGATCAACCATCTTTTAATTTTGTGGCTGCAGTCATTGTCCGCAGTGATTTTGGAGCCTAAGAAAATGAAATCAGACACTGTTTCTACTTTTTCCCCATCTATTTGCCATGAAGTGATTGGACAAGATGCCATGAATTTAGTGTTTTGAATATGGAGTTTTAAACCAGCTTTCTCACTCTCCTCTTTCACGTTCATCAAGAGGCTTTTTAGTTCCTCTTTACTTTCTGCCATTAAAGTGGTATCATCTGCATATCTGATGTTGTTGATATTTCTCCTGATAATCTTGTTTCCAGCTTGTACTTAATTCAGCCCAGCTTTTTGTAATGATGTACTCTGCATATAAGTTAAATAAGCAAGGTGACAATATACAGTCCTTACATACTCTTCCCAAGTTTGAACCACTCTGTTGCTCCATGTCCAGTTCAAACTGTTGCTTCTTATCCTGCATACAGGTTTCTGAGGAGGTAGGTAAGGTGGTCTGGTAGTCCCATCTCTTTAAGAAATTTCACAGTTTGTTGTGATCCACATAGTCAAGAGCTTTAGTGTGGTCAATGAAGCAGAAGTACATGTTTTTCTTGAATTCCTTTGCTTTTTCTATGATACAGTGGATGCTGTCAGTTTGATCTCTGGTTCCTCTGCCTTTTCTAAATCCCGTTTGTACATCTGGAAATTCTTGGTTCATGTACTGCTGAAGCCTAGCTTGAAGGATTTTGAGCATAATCTTGCTGGAATGTGAAATGAGTGTAATTGTACTATAATTTGAACATACTTTGATGTTGCCTTTCTTTGGTATTGGAATGAAAACTGATCTTTTCCACTTCTGTGGCCACTGCTGAGTTTTCCAAATATGCTGGCATATTGAGTGCAGCACTTTAACAGCATTATCTTTTAGGCTTTGAAATAGCTCAGCTATCTATTTTACACACAGCAATGCATATATTTCAATGCTACTCTCTAGGCTCATCTGTATCTTTCTAGATTCCATATATATATGTGTCAATACACAATATTTGTTTTGATTTTTTTCAAATAGGGTCTTGGGGTCTTGAGACCAAGAACACGTAAGTTTATTTTTTATTTTTTAATTTTGGCTGTGGATCATGTGGGATCTCAGTTCCCCAGCCAGGGTCTAACTGGCATTACCTGCATTGGCAGTGGAGAGTCTTAATCACTGTATCATCAGGGAAGTCCTGAAAATTGACGTTTTTGAGAGACGTTTAAGGCTTTACAGCTCTTAAACAGAACTGAATATTCTCATGTGTGTCAGTCATGCTGTGCTCACCACTCCATGGTTGGGAACTTTGCTGGTGTTCACACTGTATCTCATCACTCAGGAAGGTGACTGGCATCTGTTCAGGCATCAGTGTCTCAATCCAGTTTCACTGTTGACTAAATATGTTTAACACAAGGTACAGTTGGGAAACACTCCCTTAAAAAATTCATCTGCTTTTAGGTATTTAATTACTTCATAAGGATGAATGACTCATACCTTGATTTCCTGACTGTCTTGAATTTCTCTCCCCGTATGCCAACTATTGATTAGAACTTTCTATTTGGATGCCCTGCGATCATTTCAAGTTGAACATATCTAAAAGCGAACACTCATCTTTCAGAATTAATTCAATCTTCTCTCATTTTCCCAATTAACACATACTGAATGCTTGGGTCAATCTCAGTTTCTTCGTTCATTTTCACCCCATATACATTCAATAACCAAAGCTAATCAGTACTTCCCTCACTGAAGTTATATGCTTCTTTCTCCTATTGCTACTGCCAGTAGCCTGATTCATTCAGGTCTTGGTTATTAAAACTCTTGTCACTCAATTTTTTTTTTTAATTCATCCTGCATTTAAAATAAAAATTAGTTTTCTTAAAAATACTAGCTTCGACTCAAAAATCTTACATGACTTCCATTACTGAAGTAAAACATTTTTAACTTCCACCAACTAATCTGTAACTTTAAAATTGCATCTATTCCCCATTTACCCATCTAATTTATCTGTTTTAGTCAAATTATTCTACTCTAAGTTCTTGTGACACATGTAGTCCTCCTGCCAAGACACTGCTCACATTCTATTCTTAACCAGGACTTTCATCTCTTTCTGGTTTACACAGCTGGATTTAGTAATGCTCAATTCAAATTTTGACAGCTTCAAGAAGCCTCATCAGATCACATCAATGCTGAGAAATAGCAATTCGATTTGTGCTGGTAACCTGCAAGTGCCCCTTCCTAATGCTCTTTGCAATTAATTATGCCATACGTATGAACTTGCCTTAGATTCCTTTGAATTCCTTTCTGAGTATGGACGTGGGCCCCTTCATGGATCACTGCCTTGTCATGGCAAAGGGGTTTGTGTAACTCGATGAAGGTATGAGCCATGCCATGTAGGGCCACCCAAGACAGATGGGTCATAGCAGAGAGTTCTGACAAATGTGATCCACTGGAGGAGGGAATGGCAAACCATCCCAGTATAATTGCCATGAGAACCTTATGAACTGTATAAAAGGACAAAAATATATGACACCAAAAAATGAGTCCCCCCAGGTCCAAAGGTGTCCAGTATGCTACTGGGAAAGAGTGGAGGAGAACTATTACTAGACCCAGAATGAATGAAGTAGCTGGGCCAAAGCAGAAACGATGTTCTGCTGTGAATGTGTCTGGTGATAAAAGTAAAATCAGATGCTGCAAAGAACAGTATTGCCTAGGAACCTGGAATGTTAGGTCCATGAATCAAGGCAAATTGGATGTGGTCAAGCAGGAGATGGTAAGAATAAACATCAACATCTTAGGAATTGGTGAACTAAAATGGATGGAAATGGGTGAATTTAATTCAGATGACCCCTATGTCTATTACTGTGGGCAAGAACCCCACAGAAGAAATGGAGTAGCTCTTATAATCAACAAAAGAGTCCAAAATGCAGGTATCTGGGTGCAACCTCAAAAATGACAGAATAATCTCAGTTCGTTTTCAAGGCAAGCCATTCAACATTAGAGTAATCTCAGTCTATGTCCCTGCCACCAATGCCAAAGAAGCTGAAGTTGATCAGTTCTATGAAGACCTAGAAGACCTCCTGGGACTAACAGCAGAAAAAAGATGTTTTATTCATCACTGGGGATTGGAATGTAAAAGTAGGAAATCAAAAGAGATACCTGTAGTAACAGGCAAGTTTGGCCTTGGAGAAGAAAGTGAAGCAGGACAACGGCTAACAGAATTCTGCCAATAAAATGCATTGGTCATGACAAATACTCTTTTTCAACAACATAAGAGATGACTTTACACACGGACATCACAAAATGGCCAATACCGAAATCAGATTGATTACATTTTTTGTAGCCGAAGATGGAGAAGCTGTATAGTCAGCAAAAACAAGACCTAGAGATGTCTCTGGCTCAGATCATCAGCTTCTCATAGCAAAATTCAGGCTTAAACTAAAGAAAGCCGGGAAAACTACTAGGCCAGCCAGGTATGACTTAAATCAGATCCTCTATGAAGATGCAGTGGAGGTAAAGAATAGATTCAAGGGATGAGATCTGGTAGACAGAGTGCCTGAAAAACTATGGACGGAGGTCCATAAGATTGTACAGGAGGCAGTGAACAAAACCATCCGAAAGAAAAATAAAAGCAAGAAGGCAAAGTGGTTATCTGAGGGGGCTTATAAACAGCTAAAGAAAGAAGTGAAAAGCAAAGGAGAAAGGAAAGGTGTATCCAACTAAATGCAGATTCCCCAAGAACAACATGAAGAGACAAGGCCTTCTTCAGTGAACAGTGTGTAAAACTAGAAGAAAACAATAGAAGGGGAAAGACTAGAGAGCTCGTCAGGAAAACTGGAGATATCAAGGGAACATTTTGCCCAAAGATGGGTACTATAAAGGACATAAATGATAGAGACCTAGTAGACACTGAAGAGATCAAGAAGAGATGCAAAGAATACACTGAAGAACTATCATAAAGATCTAAATGAACCAGATTGCTACAATGGTATAGTCAGCCAGCCAGAGCCAGACATTCTGGAGAGTGAACTTAAGTGGGCCTTAGGAAACACTGCTGTTAATAAAGCTGGTGGATGCAGCAGATTTCCAGTGGAACTATTCAAAACACTAAAGGATGATGCCATCAAGGTGTTGCAATCATTATGTCAGCAAATCTGGAAGGCCCAGAAGTGGCCATGGGACTGGAAAATGTCAATCCTCATCCCAATGACCAAGAAGAGTAATACCAAAGAATGTGCTAACCACTGGACAATTGCACTCATCTCCCATGCTAGTAAGGTCAGGCTCAGACAAGTCTCAGCTAGTGAACGGCTAGGTACCCTACAGCCCAGAACCCTTTCTTTCTACCATGGCACCATAATTCTTACAACATCCACTCAAGAGTTTTACATGGTTAAGACAAGGTAGTAAGTGTCAGATAAAGACACATTAAATACATATGGGGATTTGGGGGCACTCCTTGGGGAACATGGGAGAATATATGGTCTACATTGATTTGTCCTCTAACTATGGGGCTGAGGTCAAAATGACTTCAAAAGAGCAGAGATCAGGCTTGGGTAGTCAGTTTGTTCCTTAATTATGTAACTCCCTTAAGTGGTAAAACAAGTACATCAAAGCAAACATAGAAAATAGAAACCTACACTAAAAATTTTCACCAATTCTTTCCAACAGAAAAAAGAATGAGTGATAACAGCCAGTGGCAGATACTGGAGCAGAATGTCATTGCCCCAGGCTAAAAGCAGTCAATTCCATTTATTGAGCTGATTACCAAAAATTAAAACTGCTCCACATGAAATAGGGCATGTTTACAGTACCCTTCTGATTTCTCAAGGAAAGTGTTAAACTCTGGCATGGAAACTCTGAAAGAATTAACTTCCTCATATCTTCCAGAAAAACCACCAAAGCAGTGGCTTCTGTTAAACTAAATTAAAGGGATTTCAGCTTTTATTAAAATCAATTTATCTTTATTAAAACAATTTTATCACATTGATTATGAATCAGAGAAATACATTAGTCATTAGTGTGACATCATGGGCTTCTGTGCACAAATATTTCAATTAAAAATTCAAATTGTTCAGTTAAAACTCACTTTTATTGTTGCTGCAATTCAAGATAATGATTGGTGTATTTTCCCAAAATTGAGTTATTTTGTTACCCTAACCAAGAACTTTATAAAAAATGAGTGGAACTGAATATATTTATTTGAATCACACCCAGAAAAGTGTAGGTGTGTATTAAAGAAAACACTTGCAAATGTATGTCAGTACAATCCATTAATTAAAGGGAATTCTTACAGAGAGACACATATCCCAGGAATAATAAGAAGAGAAACAAGAAATAATATTGGAGGAACAGGAAATAGGCTCAAGGCATCCTGTGAAGATAATTTTTATTTTCTGAAGGCATCCCAATTACTCACTCTACATTTAGGGAACAAAATAAGTATCAGAAAAACACCTCACACAGAGTCCACTATCTTTCCTAATGCCTGATCTATTTCCTAGCCAATTTATTTTAATCACATGAAAGCTTACTAACAGGGTGACCCAGGATGAGTTATGTAACCTCTCCTTGTCTCTGGCTTGTTGACCTTCATCAGTTATGGCAACCCATCTGGATAGTTGGAGGGCTGTCTGAAGCTTGGAATATGACTTTAAGTTCCATAGATCTCCAATTTGCTGACTCTTACACAGACCCTGGATCTTCCATCTTGCATTTCTGTCTTCGATCATTCCTCTAACGCACCCCTGCCAACCTCATGCAGCATGCCAACCTCTGCCAGGGCTCAGAACCTTTGCAAAGAGCACTGACACTAATATCCTACTTTCTCACAGGTCAAAGTCCCTTTCATCCTTCAAAACATACAAAGTTTGCCTGACAATCCTGCTCCTCTCTCCCACTCACATCAGAGTTAAATACTCCTCCCATGTGTTTCTGCAGTGATCTGTAGACATCTCTCCTCTAACACAAATGTCTTAGCACGTAATTCTTGGTACTTGAATTTTCCTGACTAGACAGTGCTCCTTGAAACCTATGTCCTATTCAACACCTAATGACCTTTAATGGTTGTCATATGTGGGTCTCCTTTTGACAGAAGTTGAATTCTAGTAAGAAAATAAGACAACCTCAGATATGTGGATGATATCACTCTAACGGCGGAAAGTGAAGAGGAACTAAAGAGCCTCCTGATGAGGATGAAGGAGGAGAGTGAAAGAAATGGCTTATAACTAAACATTAAAAAAAAACAAGATCATGGCAAATGATTCCATTACTTCATGTCAAATAGAAGGGGAAAAGGTGGAAACAGTGACAGATTTCCTCTTTTGGGGCTCTAAAATCACTGTGGATGGTGACTACAGCCATGAAATCAGATGACTGCTTCTCGGCAGGAAAGCTATGACAAACCTAGACAGTGTGTTGACAGAGACATTGCAGACAAAGATCTGTATAGTCAAGGTTATGGTCTTCACAGTGGTCATGTACGGTTGTGAGAGCTGGATTGTAAAGAAGGAAGAGCACCAAAGAATTGATGCCTTTGAACTGTGGTGCTGGATAAGACTCCTAAGAGTCCCTTGGACATCAAGTAGATCAAACTAGTCAGTTTTAAGGGAAATCAACCCTGTATATTCATTGGAAGGACTGACACTGAAGCTGAAACTTCAGCATTTTGTCACCTAATTCAAATAGTCGACTCACTGGAAAAGTCCCTGATGCTGGGAAAGATTGACGGTAGAAGGAGAAGAGGGCATCAGTCGATGAGATGGCTGGATGGCATCACTGATGCAATGGACATGAACTTGGGCAAACTTTGGGAGATGGTGAGCGACAGGGAAGCCTGGCGTGCTGCAATCCATGGGGCTGCAAAGAGTTGGACACGACTGGGCGACTGAACAACAAACAACAAAAAAGAAATCATACAGAAATCCAGATAATGGAAACAAAACGATATTTCTCCCCCAATTCAAGTCCTAATTATCATAATTATTAGTATGTTTATGTCTATGCAATGCACATGGTTGAGGGTGGATTGGAATTAGCATGCCTACATACAATACAGCTGAGCCACTGAGAGCATGCAGTCTAGCACCAGCCTATCAGGGTATTAACTCTAGGTTGTTCTCAATGATTGGATGACCCAGGATAAGTCATTCAATCTCTCCTTGCCCCTGTCCCATCATCTGTAAATGGAGAGAAGGAAAGTGCCTGCTCCATAAGATTGCTGTGGATTGAGATGTTTCATGTAAAGAATCTAAGTCCACATTGGCACATATTGAGGACTAGACAAATGCTAACAACTGGTATTGTCATCAGTATCCTTGTTTTTAGTGTTAAATTTTCCCACCTAGAGGCTGTGAACATGAGAATGTTAACTTCACTAACCTACCAGGTTTAAGAAAGATTTCCTTAGCTATAAAACAAAACAGGATGGAAAGCAAAGAGTTAGATTCTAGTATCTTTTGAGATTATCTTTACTTATCAGGCATGCCCTAGAGGTAAGAAAAGAAAGGTAAAAATACTAGTCTCTTCTGAATTTGCTAGACACTAGAGTTTTGTAGAAGAGATTTCTTACAACAGAAGACCCCTGCTGGAAATCTGAATAAGAACATATTTTGTAAAGTTAAGCCTCTTTTGTGTACAGATACTGTTCCAGACATTGGGAATGCAGTGGTGAACTTGAGATGCCTTCAAGCAACTTTTATTCTGAAGTTGGTTTTAATTATCTCTTGTCATTTCTCTATACATCATAACCTAGAAAATGGAATGTAAAACTATACCAATCAGCTGTTCTTATTTTTACCTCCCCCCCCCCCAGTTGTACATCTGCAGTTAGAGCCCTTAAAGTTGAAAGTGAAAAGTCAGGGAGTCTTATTTTGCAATAGGTAGCCACACCCCTTAACTGCTTAAATGTATTCATTAAAAGGATGTATAGAGGACAGGTGCTCACAGATCCAGTGAGTGGGGAAGTGCCTTTATCAAGGTGATAGAAAAGACATCCTCACAGTATCAGATTAGAAACACAACTGCAGGAGGGCCTAGGCCAATGGAAGGCTGAGAAAGGGACTCCAGTTCACTGAAACTTAGTCTCCTGAGGAAGAATTTGGCCAGTGACTAAATTTGGCCAGCTCAACAATTTAATAAAATTTTTCTGAAGTTTTCATTTTGCCACTGTTTCTGTTCTTATCTTAGAGAAGGCTAGACAAACTGTGGTAAGTGGTTCTAGGACAATTTTTCACAATTTAAACTGCATTTAAAAGAAAATCTGTACCTTCATATGTAAAAACAAAGGCAAAGTGATATTGACAGGAAAATTCAAATAGAGATCCTAGCATCAATCCTACACATTCATAGGTGTCTGCCACATGACAAAAGTGGCAAGGAGCAAATAATGGATTTCTTAGTAAATTTCAATAAGGCAACTGAATGTCCATCTAGAAAAGAAATAAAATTGTATCTCTAGCTCATATTTGGTAGTAGTAGATCTATTAAACATGTCAACGTGAAAAAACAAGATTACAAAGCTTGTATGTGAAAATTTCCCTAAAGTGTGTCATGAAATCATTCTCATTTGACAATAAAAATGATTTATTATATGAACATAGGAAAGTCTACAAAAATATATCAAAATGTTAATAAGTTTTCTTTGAATTATGAAAATTTTGATTTTTTTTCCTTTTTTGTATTTTATGAATTATCTATATAATGATATGTATTCACTTACACTAAAATATATTTATTTTAAAACAATAGAGGCCAAGGAAGGGTTAAGGATGAAAGTATAGCTTAAAATATGTTCAGAAATTTGTCTTTTAGCAAAATGATCATATAACAGATTTTGGCAAACAAACCCACAAACATTTGCAAGATAATTCCATGAGGTTTGTGAATGAAAAGACAGTTGGCTTTTGAAGAAAAAACTTTCCTGTATAAGCTCATGTATATATCACTGCAATGCAACGCTCTCCAGAAACCTAACTACAAGCCAACACCAAGAATGTGCATTTAAGGATGTTGATATGCTCCTGGCAAGCTGATTAAGGTCTCACACATGTAGGTTACAAGCATAACACAGATTGGCCAAAAGCTTCCATATGATGGGCTTTGAGGTTTTACACACCAATGTGTGTAAAATGTGTCTGGATTTTTGGAAATGCTTTATTTTTTCCCCTTAACATCTAAGCAAAGCTCAGTGGAAAGATTCAACATGGAGAGAGGAAACATACAACCTCACCATGACTGGTCTAGGGACGAAGTTACTAAGCAATGAAGCAGGATGGTTTTGACAGCTGTACTCACCCAGCTGAGGAAACCCTCACTTAATTACATTAATGTTTTAGGAAAGTTAAAACAGAAGTCATGGCTTTATATAAACATCTGTTTTTAACAGGCAATGATTAGGACATGCCTGGCTTTTTGTCCCTTTATTGACAAAAGGGTGTAATAAATAGGAAGAGGGACCTCTCCATGAAGACTCATAGAGGAGTGCTTTTCACTGTCCACAGTCCAGAGTGATCCAAATCAAAGAGCTGATTAGGCTGGCCAGTTCTAGGACAGCAAATCTATGACTGAAATGCTAATCAAAACACAAATTGCATCTCTAATGATGTGTCAATTTTTCAATCAGCCACTGTGCCCGGCTGGTTTGTTGGTTCTATCAATTAAAGCCCTGGGTTAGGGCAGTTTGGGATTACTTTAAAGGAAGGAGAAGAAAAGGGGGGAGTCAATGTTGTATAGAATTTAAAAGAATGAAATTTGGTAAAATACAGAGATGAGTTTGTGCACCATCAGCAAACAAATCACAATTTTATGAATAGCCAAGCAACTCAAAATTTATTTGGGGGTGATTATGTTTAATTTATTAACTGGGCCATTTCACTGAAGCATGGTTGAAATTGATCATTTTTACTTTTGAGAATGAAAACTAGTTTTCAGAAGATTCTGTGGGGAAGCTGGTTGGATAGATTTTCCTTAATTAGGAAATAAACATATTACAGCCAGTCACCAAATAGATGACCCTAAAGATGCCTATTTTCTAAACAGAAACATCCAAAGTTCAATTATGACTCTCATGGCAGGTTGAGAACAAGTAAATTTCTAACATTTTGCCCCACAACTTCTTTAGAGTTGGCAAAGTATATAAATTCTTCTCTGGGAGCTTCTGCCTCAAACCTTGTTCCAAAGCCCTTATAATAGAACTGCCAGTCATTTTAGAGCACACAGTGGTTATTTCTTAAGAAATCATCTCCCATAAATTTCTGATATTTACAGCCTGAACATGAAATAAATATAGTTTTTGTTCAGTAGCATTCATGATAAGCAGTTGTATTTCCCTTTGTGTGCGCAGAATTAAGTGCTTTGGAAAAGATTCACCTTTGCAGAAGGATAATTTAAAGGACTGCATTGAAAAAAAATGCAGCCCAGTTAGGATTATAAAAGTGTTTCATAATCAGCACTGATGCTAGCTTGAAGGATAATTAGAAACTTTAATGTGCAGAACACCTTTTGAAAATATTTCTGGTGACTAATACTGCCACCTTCAAATTCAAAGAAGGGCCACTGAGTCTAAAGATGATAACCAAGAACCTTAGCCAAGGTCATGTAGAAAAGGGAAGGAAAGATTTCCATTCTTCTCAGATGAACTCTCATGCTCTCATTAGATTTACTGCCATCCTGCCATACAGTTTTGGGGTATAATTTTCCCCATAAATGTCAAGGATCTAACAGAAATATTCATGGAATGACAGCTGAAAGAGAATACTTCTTACTTCCTCCCTCTGGTAACTGAAGACTGAAAGCCAGCTTTGAGGACAGTTTTGCTGATCTATTGAGTCCTAAAATGACCTTTGGGAGAATCAGACAGACACTTCTCATGAATACAGGGCTTAGTAAAAAGAGCTGGGGCTCCAGTTCTTTGAAAAAGCATGTTTTCCTGAATCCAAAGCTCTCCACCCCCGTGGCATTACTTGTTGGTAAACATGCAGTTTAATGAAGAAATGTAATGGTCACTTAAAACTTGTGATCATAACTAATCTATGGTCAGGAGCCAAGGCTTTTTGGTAGAAATTAAGCCATATGTTGATGCAAGGAAATGAGATTAGAGAATAATTGGCTCATATGCTAAGAAAACAAAGTGAAAGCGTGCACACTGTTGTGTTATTAGGAGACTTCAGTCCACCACATCAAAGCCTTCCTCTTACTCGTCCTCCTCACTCGCTCTGTCCATCCTCATTGATGCCATATTTTTCCTGTGAACTATGCCCCATCTCTCCACACCTCTTTAGAGCAGAGCTCCCATTTCTTCTCTTCCAGATCTCTCTCTAGTCCACTCTGATCAGGCTCCCCACAATCCTACCGAAACAACTATCCCCAGCGTCCTCCATTGATCCAGCTGGGTCGTCAGTCCTCAGGCCAGGATGACAAGCCATGGCCCGATATCTCAGTTCTCCTCCTAGTGCTCCCTTGCGGGTATATCCTCCTTTCTCAGATGTCTAGATCTAAGCTGTGTGCTCACTGCTCTTTCGTTCTTTAACCCACAGGTTAGAGTCAACACATATCTGTAGGACTCAGTCATCTGGAGGAAAAACTTCTGGCACAATCCAATGTGTTACACCTTCCCATTCCTTTATCTCCATAGATGATGGAGTCACATAAATACATGGTTCTATCCAACTGTGAATGCATCAGCTCTACCCCTCACCTCTCACACACACGCTGTCACATTATCAGTTAATGATTCTGTTTTTTTTCAACTGGTTAGCCCTCAAGTCTACAAGGCAAGCAGATGTCTGACATTTAATCAGTGACCCAATTATGGCTTTCTGCTGGCCTCAGCCTATTTTTTAATTTAGGAGAAAATGAGTTCAAATTGATTGGGTTTATAGTGAAAAAGAAATTACAACTCTAGTTATTGGTTCCAGCCTTCCCAGGGAAGAAAAGACTTTTTCAAAAAAACTTTCTCCCCTAAAATTAAAGGGACAAATTAAAAAACATTATAATTATTTCAGAGGATACATTTAGTACTTAATAAAAAGAAAGTTACAATCAAGAGATGGTTTCCTCAGTATATGCTGGTTCATAGCTGATCAGAGTATTCTTTTACTAAACGAGTGGGATATGAGGAAGCAATAAAAAAAACTGTCCATAAGAAAGTGTGAACAGGTCACAGAAAATAATGTTTTGGCCAACAGAGAATTGCTTTTCTCTTTATGTCACTATATTTTCATTTCCTATTACACTTTTCAGGATCTTCAATTCTCGTCTTCTCCTAATCATGGAAAGATTTTTTTCACCCTTGTTTTCAGATAAGACCTGTTAGAAGGTGTTACAAAGGATAAGGCCTGAAAGTGTCCAGAGAAGAAAATGGTTGATGGCTTTCATTGTTAGATTTGATTCTCCTCTGTTTCTTTTGTTGTTTCTTGTTTAAAGCAGAATCATCTTGTGATGAGAGAAAAAAAAAAATAAGGTGACTTAACAACAACAGAAAAAGTTTTTAAAACACTGTAAATAGAATTGGTGAAAAAGTATAAAGCCTGTGGACCTTTTTTAAAAAACTGTCTTGACTACAAAAGGTCTGCCCTGCTGGTCTCCTGAAAAGTGAAAGTCACTCAGTCCTCTAGTCCGACTCTGCAGCACCCTGGACTGTATAGAATTCTCCAGGCCAGAATACTGGAGTGGGTTGCCTTTCCCTTCTCCAGGGGAATCTTCCCAACCCAGGGATTGAACCCAGGTCTCCTGCATTGCAGGTGGATTCTTTACCAGCTGAGCCACAAGGGAAGCCCAAGAATACTGGAGTGGGTAGCCTATCCCTTCTCCAGCAGATCTTCCCAACCCAGGAATCGAACTGGGGTCTCCTGCATTGCAGGAGGATTCTTTACCAGCTGAGCTGTGAGGGGAGCCCTGGGAGTATGTGTATTAACCCTTTAACTCCTCTGCAGCTCCCCAGCTGGGCTTGTTGGCACCTTTCCAAGTCAATCTGTGAAATACAGGAAGGGTCTGGAACATTTGGTTGTAATCAAAATGGGAACACATATCTAGAATTAGCTATGTTTAAAACATTTTCAACTGGCTGGAAAATCCATGTTTGTGGAGAATGAGACATCTGTTAGAGAATAAAACCGTCCATTGTGAGATTCTCGTTTCAATAGTTTGCAAAAGAAGTCTTTTAACTGGAAAATAGCATCAATGATAAATTGCTGACAAAACATTATTTTATGTGTGCAGATATTTGGGGCAAGTTTTTATTTACTTTTTCAAAAATGATAGTCACTTCTATGGGCTGGTAGAAAGGATTAGCAGAGATAACCTCTTTGCTCAGTATCTGTAATGAATGAAGACCACATAGTTTATCTGCTGTGCTATTAAAATGTAAAGTTCTGTAACACCTTGCATAATTTGGAGTAAAAATAGCAACATACTGTGTAGAGTAGTATTCTAGAAACTGTTTGCATAATCTTAATGAAATTGTTTATTACTGTATGCATGTTGAACTTGAATGAGGCAAAATATCAGTCTTTAATCTTTTTATAAAATGAAGGTGATAAAATGATCTACCTCCGAAGACTGTGACAACTAAAAGACAAACAACAAAAACATTAAGCACTTAGTTTAGAATGTGGTATTAGAATAAGCTCTTAATAATTAGCAGCAATTATCAACATTATTCGATTAAGATATACAATACTATATACTATTAGCAAGTGTCACAACATGAAGTGCTGATAGAGTGTATAAAGCTAACAAAATATATGCCACTTTTTTTAACTTACTATTTTTAATTGGAGGATAATTGCTTCACAATGTTGTGTTGGTTTTTGCCATACAAAAATGTGAATCAGCCATAAGTATACATATGTCCTCTCCCTCTTAAACCTCCCTTCCAATTCCTAACCCCATTCCACTCCTCTAGCAAGAAGGAAAAACAATCCCCAAGGGAAGCTAAGAATTGCCCTAGCTGACTAGAGTTCCCTCTGGCAGTGGTGACCCTTGACAGACAAATGTGTCCACATGACCTAAAGAAAGTACTCCATCACGTTTTAAAACAATGCTCAAAATCAGTCCTCAAGTTAATTTTTTAAAATCACACAAAAAGTAAAGATAACCCAAAGTGGACTTGGTTTCCTCAGCATTGTTCAATAATTGAACATAGTAGAATTTTATTCATAAACCTACATTCTAGCAAAGAAACCAAAGTAACTAATTAATTTCTAATATAAATCATTAAGATCTTGAAATTGTGTCTTCAAAAGATCATGTCTTCAGTAACATCTTAACTGGCATTTTCCTGTAACTATAACAATGTGTACATAATTACAATTACAGTACATGTTGAGCAGGGTAGAATTCAAATTAACCAGGAAACTTCTTGACCAGTTTAAAACTCATGAGCATTTAATTGAAAAAAAATTGGGAGCTTTAAACAAGTTTTAAAATTTAAAATTTGGAAGTATATACACATAAAAGAGATAGGAATACCAGGCCACCAGACCTGCCCCCTGAGAAATCTGTATGCAGGTCAAGAAGCAACAGTTAGAACTGGACATGGAACAACAGACTGGTTCCAAATCAGGAAAGGAGTACCTCAAGGCTGTATATTGTCACCCTGCTTATTTAGCTTATATGCAGAGTACATCATGAGAAATGCTGGACTGGATGAAGCACAAGCTGGAATCAAGATTTCCAGGAGAAATATCAGTAACCTCAGGTATGCAGATGACACTACCCTTATGGCAGAAAGTGAAGAAGAACTAAAGAGCCTCTTGATGAAAGTAAAAGAGGAGAGTGAAAAAGTTGGCTTAAAGTGCAACACTCAGAAAACTAAGATCATGGCATCTGGTCCCATCATTTCATGGCAAGTAGATGTGGAAATAATGGAAACAGTAAGAGACTTTTTTGGGGTCTCCAACATCACTGCAGATGGTGAGTGCAGCCATGAAATTAAAAGATGCTTGTTCATTGGAAAAAAAGCTATGACCAACCTAGACAGCATATTAAAAGGCAGAAATATTACTTTGCAAACAAAAGTTCATCTAGTCAAAGCTATGGTTTTTCCAGTAGTCATGTATGGATATAAGAGTTGGACTATAAAGAAAGCTGAGCACCGAAGAATTGATGCTTTTGAACTGCTGGAGAAAACTCTTGAGAGTCCCTTGGACTGCAAGGAGATCCAACCAGTCCATCCTAAAGGAGATCAGTCCTGGGTGTTCACCGGAAGGACTGATGTTGAAGCTGAAACTCCAATACTTGGCCACCTGATAGGAAGAGCTGCCTCATTGGAAAAGACTGTGATGCTGGGAAGGATTGAAGGCGGGAGGAAAAGGGGATGACAGAGGATGAGATGGTTGGATGGCATCACTGACTCAATGGACATGAGTTTGAGCAAGCTCTGGGAGTTGGTGACGGACAGAGAAGCCTGGCATGCTGTAGTCCATAGGGTCACAAAGAGTTGGACGTGACTGAGTGACTGAACACATAAACTAATTAATGAGATATTATCGTGCGTCTTCAGTTGCTCAGTTGTGTCCAACTCTTTGTGACCTCATGGCCTTAGGGGACAGTCTCTGTCTATAGAATTCTCCAGGCAAGAATACTGGAGTGGGTTGCCATTTCCTACTCCAGGGGATCTTCCTGACCCAGGAATTGAACCCATGTGTCTTGCATTTCCTGTATTGGCAAGCAGATTCTTCAGCACTGCACCATCTGGGAAGCCATATATATATATATAGATAGATAGATAGATAGATATCTCATATATATGTCATATATTAGCTATATAATATCATTTAACTAATATTATATTATATAGCTAATTAATGTTTTATATATATATTCAGTTCAGTTCACTTCAGTCGCTCTTTGCGACCCCATGAATCACAGCATGCCCGGCCTCCCTGTCCATCACCAACTCCCAGAGTTTACCCAAACCCATGTCCATCGAGCCGGTGATGCCATCCAACCATCTCATCCTCTGTCGTCCCCTTCTCCTCCTGCCCCCAATCCTTCCCAGCATTAGGGTCTTTTCCAATGAGTCAACTCTTCACATGAGGTGGCCAAAGTATTGGAGTTTCAGTTTCAACATCAGTCCTTCCAATGAACACCCAGGACTGATCTCCTTTAGGATTCGCCAACCCTATATTAATTGGCCATAGAGTTGGCCAAAAAGCTCACTTGGGATTTTCTGTAACGTCTTACGGAAAAACCCAAACAAGTTTTTTAGCCAACCCAATATACATATATATATGCACACAGTATAACTTTTCCATAAATATATGCATATCTATATCATATAAATATACATATTTCTATGTGCATATACATATATGGCACATATTTATACAAAGATGCTAGGCTTTTCCTCTAGGCATTTTATTGAGGTTTTCGTAGGAATATGCCAACATTTGATTGTGAATTCAAATGAAAGTGATTCATTATGAGGGTTGTGTTTAGAATCCAATAAGCCGAAAAGCTCTACATCTCATTTAGAAATCATTTGACTTGTTTTTATTTCCCCCAAGACTTTTTGTAACAAGAAAGAGCCTATGCTTGATTTCTTAAGCATCTTGGGCTTTGGCTACTTATTTCTCTTCCCTTCAGCTGCAGATGTAGCAAAAGAGCTGTTGGAAGAAGGATGTCAAATGTCCTTCAGTAAAGGATTTAAGTTACTCGTGTCAGTAACAGTAAGTGGCAGAAGCCAAGGACTTCTCAGTGGAGCAAAAACTTTCCAATGAACTTTTCTACTTGAGACAGCAGGGGAAGAAGTGAAGAGAAGACTCACAGATTTACTTAAGTCTTAGTTCTCTTGTGTTTGACCGCTTGCTCAAGAGCGGAGCAGACCAACAGCTGGCCTAGGATGACTGGATTTTGTTTTTTTGGTTGTTTCTTTCGAATGCATGTAGTCAACACACTAACACAGGGAAGGCAGACCATCCTGGGGGCACCTGTTGATATACCACCACAGTCCCCTCTTCTCTCTACATCTCGTGTGTGTGTGTGTGTGTGTGTGTGTGTGTGTGTGTGTGTGTGTGTGTGTGTGTTTATACTAGTGAATGACTCCTGGATCCATACCCCAACTTCAACACTGCTTTGACCTTCCTTCATTTTAATATCTTCAGCCTGGACTCAGGGACTGTGAGTTTTCAACATGACCATTTACTTCTGTGTTGGCCTTCTCACACTGTTTGGGTGAGACCATCTCACTTTGGTGCCTAGTCTCCTACAACCTACCCTTGACCTGACTAGACCAGACCCCATAACCCAGCACCAGTATTCATAAAAGATGAAGATTCAGTCATTTCACAAGAACACTGGGGACCAGCCTCTGAATAGTGCTGCTGCTGCTAAGTCACTTCAGTCGTGTCCGACTCTGTGCGACCCCATAGATGGCAGCCCACCAGGCTCCCCCGTCCCTGGGATTCTCCAGGCAAGAATACTGGAGTGGGTTGCCATTTCCTTCTCCAGTGCATGAAAGGGAAAAGTGAAAGTGAAGTCGCTCAGTCGTGTCTAACTCTTAGCGACCCCATGGACTGTAGCCTACCAGGCTCCTCTGTCCATGGGATTTTCCAGGCAAGAGTACTGGAGTGGGGTGCCATTGCCTTCTCCGCTGAATAGTACTGGTCTTTCTTAACTCTAAGTGAAGACACAGACTTTGTATCTTTGGCCAAAGACTCGTCTTGCACTACCATTGGTCCTGGTGGGCAGAACTGTGTATTTTAAAACATTCTCAGCATGGATGATAGCTTGGAGTGCTCCTCTTATCTCCAGAGAATGGTGTCTGGCATTTCAGGATATTGTTAATCTGAGAAAAGATATGGCACAGAAGTGGTGAGAACCAGACCCTCAGCCAATCTGGACTGAGGAACGGTGCCCAAGAGAGATCAGATCCCAGGACTTAGGACACATGCAGGTGAAACCTCAATTCACGGCATATTTGATGCAGAATCTTGGGCAACTCACTCAATCTCTCTAGGGCTATTTACTTTTAATTAAAAAGTAAACAAAAAACAATAATGATAGTCTCAAATGGTTGGGCCAGGGTCCTGTCAGGCAAGACATGTGGAAAGGTTTCTGCATCGTCAAAGGGCTAGTGATGCTGTAACGTGAGGTAATGAGACTGTAGGAGCTCAGTCTCCCAAGAGTGAAATAGAAGAAGCTGGCAAAGGACACAGGGCCTGGGAGCCCGAACGGGCGCTACACTTTCAAGCCTGGATTGACACAGTAAGTTGCACGATAGTTTGGGCTTCTGGATCCTCTGTTTTGTAAGAATAACTTTCCTGGCTCTTGCCTTCTCTGTTGGTCTGGAACAGAGTGAAAAACAAGAGGTATAATTAGATCAGCAGAAACCAAATGCAGGTGGGAGGTGACAGAACTGTTGGCAACAACTCAGTTAACTACGACAAGTGCCAAGATTCATCTTCTATATCAAGGGTCAACACACTATTGCTGTGGGCCAAGCATGGTCTACCACCTGTTTCTATGAATAAAGTTTCACTGGAATACAGTCATGCTTACTGACATTTTGTCAATGGTTGCTTTTACAGGACAAGGCAGAGTTCAGCAGCTGTGACTGTAGCAGCTGGAGGCCTTGCATACTTATTCTCGAGGAAAAGTTTTAGAGGAAACGTTTGAAGATGGCTTTTCTATAGCTTGTTTCAAACAAGTACTCATGATAGGGGCAACAGCTGAACTACCAGATTAATTTCAATTAGAAAGAGAAATCCTCAAAAAAAAAAAATGGGGCTGGGGTGTCCTCTGGGAATAATAAACTTGTTTTGCCTTCTTTTTCAAAGAGAAGAATCAAGAATTATTGAAGGAATGACAGTTTCTTAGCACTTCAAGAAAGGGAGTAGGAAAAATCCAAACCAAATGCTTGAGACCCAAGGAGTCCCAGAGAAAAAGAACACTAGCAATATTCAGGAAACAGCATCAGAGTCCACCCCACTATAGCTATTCTCTTTTTTTTCCTAGATTTTCTTCATTTTGATTAATTACAAAGGAGTACATACTTGTAACAATTTAAAAGGTACAGAGACCTATAAAAAGTTTAAATCACCTCCCTTCACTCCCACTTCCATTGAACAAATTGGTTTATTTCTTTCCACATCATCCTCCATGTTTCCCATGTTCCACATATATACTCCAAACAGAGTTTGTCATTTGTTTTGCAATTACATCATTCTATCTAGCTATAATGTATCTATTTTCCTCAGTACTTCTCATCTATTATGCCAAACCATAGTTCTACTATTCCCTATGATGGACATTCAAGTGGTTTCCCGGGCTTTACCAAATCACATAAAGTTACAGTAAATACCCTCGTGCACACATCTTTATGCACCAGGGCCATCATTTTTATAGGACAGATTATCGAATCAGTAACGGCACAAGGATCCAGCAAAATGGGAACCTTCCTGGCAAGAGTTATATCATGCTAAAGCAGAGACTGATTCCAGCTGGTTTTGAGGAGTGAATTGAAAGTGTGTGCCAGAAAGACTTTAGTATACATCAGCATCTAAGAATAAATATTCTGATATGTACCTTGTTTTCCTGTGAAACTAAAGCACAAAGGCAAATTTAGTGGTGAGGAAAAGCACACTCAGTTTCCCTAAGCTGGGTGCCCACTGTAGACACGATGAAACGTGAGAGGATCACTACACTCAGTGAGGGGCTCAGGGCAAACGGAGGTTCTTTCTGCTCAGGATAGTCAGCTATCACTCAGGGCCAAGCAGAGACAAATGAAAATAGCTAACATGGCAGTCAGGGCTGCGTGGGTCTAGGCAGAAACAAAAATGGTTATCAATATAGTGAGAAGTGCATCAATGTTAAATGCCCAGTTTTCCATATATGCCAAGCACCATTTTTACTTTCTCATGTATCTCAGCAATTAGAGTAATATACAACATGCAACTACTGGGCCTTACTTGTACTCCCTGTAACTGATCAGAACCTGCAACCAGTGTCCCCTGCTTTGCAAAGCCAAATGAAAGATCAACAAGAAAACAAACCTCATTCACCTCTCCCCATTCCCTTCCCTCCCCGCATTCTCTCCTGAAAGTCTATTTACTGGTTCCAACTCATTCAACACCCTTGATAGACGTGGCAAATATAAACCAGAGGGACAAAGGATTAGGAAACATAAATTACCAGTGATGCAAATGCAAGATATTAAAACAATAAAATATGGGTGAATTCTTTTCCCTCCTCACAATTCCCAATACAATTTAATTCTGTTTCTAGAAAAGAGTATGGAAGGAAATGACAAAGATGAATAAAATAGCTACAGGAAAAGAAAACTTTGCCTTCTGTTGGCAAAAAGCTGGTGCCCCCAAAATGGTCTCCATGGATCAATGTATCACTGTCCTTGAAGTCCCTCCGAAGGTCAAACCGCCGGCAACTTAGAAACCACTTACCCAGTGATTGCTATGGGACAGATTCTGCCAAAAGCATCAATGAGAGGCACATATGTGCTAGGAAAACATTGTACTGTTTCTTTAATGTTTATGTGGCCTCAGAGATTTCAAAAGGAATGTTTTGTGCATAAAACAACATCATAAAAGTAAAGCCTGCTACTTGACAGGGTTCCCTTTAATGGAAAGGCTTTTTCACACCCATAAACATTTGATGCCCACATCTGTAAGGGAGAAAAGGAGAGTCTGACTTCCCTTTTGGATGAAGAGAGTCGGAATTCTCAGAGACCATATAACATGCTTAATGAAGACAGCAAAAATGCTATAGTTTCCCTGATTAAATTAGCACTCCACTGAAATTTAAAGCTTTATGGACTGCTTCGGGTACTTCTTTTTTTATGTGGCTTTGGGTGTGTGTTTATATTTTAATTCTAGGAAATGGCTTGTTATTGTCATTTTGAAAAGTCTAGTGGTTCCTAGACTAAGTAAAACAGATTTTTCCCAAAAGTATTGCTCTTCATTTTTTAATAAGGGGCACTGATCAGAGTCAGCCTGACCTTCCCCCTCACCACCACCCACAGGACTACTGGGGACTGACATGGCAGAACGCCATCCTGTGGTCTCACCACTTCATGGGAAGCCCATTCTTCCGAGGTGATTATCCTACCATTTGGGAAGAAATTCCTGGGTTTCTATGCCGACGTTGATCTTAGACCCCGTGATGTCATTTCTTGTAGAGGAAGAGCCAGAGTCCTGGCACCATTCTGTATGATCTACCTCCCATCATCTCTCTGATTATGTCTCCTGTGTGTTTTCTTTTTTTCCCCCCTCACATCAGCCACAGGTTTCCTTGCTGTTTCTCCAACACAGCTTTGCACCCATGGGGCCTGCTTCACACGGTACTCTTTCCCCCATGCCTGCCCGGCCAGTTCCCTCCTGGGCTCCAAGTCCTGGCTCACGTCTCACCTTCTCAAGAACTGCCTCCCTAACCACGCTAACCCCACATTATGGTCCTCCTCACCCTACTTTTTCTTTCTTTTCCATATCTCTGGTCTTCTAACATATCGTATAATTTGCTTATTACTATTGATTACTTACTCTCCGTGTCCCCCAACAGAATGTAAGCATCACAAAGCCAGCGAACTGTGTCTGGAATAATGTATAATGCCCAAGGGTTCTCAATACATATTTTGATGAATAAATAATAAATACATGAATACATACCTGAGTGAAATAAAGATTTCAGAAGCCAGGTTCTATTAAAACTTCTCTTCTTACAGTAGTAGGCTCCTCTTTCTCACCTCTGGACCACTGTATTTCCTGCTCCACCTGCTTGAAACACTTTCCCCCTAGATCTTTCTGACACTGCTTTCATCACTTAAACCTCAATTCAAGCATGGCAAAACCACTACAATATGGTAAAGTAATTAGCCTACAATTAAAATAAATAAATTTATTAAAAAAACAAAAAACAAACATCATTATCTTTAAGAGAACAGCTCCATGACGTGCAGCCCTTACCCTGGACCTCCCTTCTCTATCCCTCCCTTTATATTTTCCTCATCACACTAGTCGATACTGAACGTATACCAAACATATGAATACCGAAGGGGAAGGCAGGTAGGATGAACTGGGGATTGGGACTGACAGATAATACACTGCTGATCCTCTGTATAAAACAGATAACTAACGATAACCTATTGTATAGCACAGGAAACTCTACTCTACTCTGTGTTGACCTAAATGGGAAGGAAGTCCAAAAAAGAGGAGATGTAAGTATACATATAGCTGATTCACTTTGCTATACAGTAGAAACAACATTGTAAAGCAAATATACTCCAATAAAAATTTAAAAAACCAACTAAATAATGGTACACTATAAGTTAAATATCAAAAGAAGGATTACAAATGTCTATAAATGTCTTCAAATTAGTGAATATGCTCAATTAAAATCACAAGTGGTTTGATATCATTATTTTCAGTACTTTCATATGTTAAAAGTATCTTTAATATGCAAGATGTATAATATCATTAAAGATCACCATTAACAGGGAAAAAAAACAACCAAATGTGATCTTACCTCTGTTTTCAGTTGTGTAAACATGTTTTGGTATCTTTACTTTTTCACTAGAATATAAATTCCTTGGGGACATGGTGAGTTTTGTTTATCACCATATCCCCAGGGGTAAAAAGTGCCTGGCATTTGGTAGAGGAGTAATAATTATTTGCTGATCCTATTGAATAAATAGATGCTATATACAGTCACCTGGAAAGGTATCAGAACTTGAGCTATGCAATGTACTGGGCACAGCTTCACTATCTCTGCTGAAATGAGAGTGAATTCATTGCTCCCCAGGTTAGTCTTTGAAACTATCTTAGAACTTCAAGTCCAACTCCTTCACCCAGAATCTGATGAGTGCAGAGTCCTATGATGTTTCTGTGTAATTTACTGTGTATGATTGTACGTAGTTATGTATGTATGTACATACTATGTAGGACATTGCATGCATGCTAAGTCACTTCAGTCATATCTGACTCTTTGCGACCCTATGGACTGTAGCCCTCCAGGCTCCTCTGTCCATGGGATTTTTCAGGCAAGACTACTAGAGTGGGTTGCCATGCCTTTGAATCTTCCAAACCCAGGGATTGAAATTGCATCTCTTACATCTCCTATCTTGGCAGGCGGGTTCTTTATTACTAGTTCTACCTGGGAAGCCCCATGTAGGACATTACCATGTTACTATGTAAGACTATCTGTCCTACATAGGATACTATCTAGGACTCTTAGAGCAGTGGAATTACCATGACTTTTCACCGGGAGGCTCAAACAGTAAAGAATTTGCCTGCAATGTGGGAGAGCTGAGTTCGATTCCTGGGTCAGGGAGATCTCCTGGAGAAGCGAATGGCTACCTACTCCAGTATTCTTGCATGGAGAATTCCATGGGCAGAGGAACCTAGCAGGCTATGGCTCACAGGATCACAAGAGTTGGACATGACTAACACTTTCAACTGGAAGGGTTAACATCTTTTGTGAATCTAGCACAGAAGTATTTGTCTAGAAAGGCATCCAAGGTAGATGGACCCAGTGATGGCAACCTGTATGCCAATCTGTATTTGTAGCATCACGGGTCACATTACGGGCCACTTGTGAAAATCATGAGATTCCAGTCTTCAGAAATCCGGAATTACCATGAATATAAATCTTAGAGTCACTTCCTCCTTATGATTATGGCAGTTGAATTATGATGATGATAAAGCTTTTGGTTGAAGTAAGGGATTGTACTGTTAACCTGACCAAATCCTCATCCTTCGCTAGTGTGCTATTTTATGTATTAGTAATAGGGAGTCACGTGAGCTTTCTGGGCTTCAGGGTCAACTGTAAAACAAAGTGACTGGAGTTAACAACATGTAAAATTCCCTTTTTATGACAGAATCAGAATCAAAGCATTAATACTTTTCTTTATTTTAATCTTATTTTTTTCTTGGGCTTAATTTAACAATCGAGTGACTTGTATGTCTGCCCATTTGAAAATTCTACTATAGGGCCATTGACTTTTTGAGAGTTCTATGAGAATTATTTTAAGTCACTTCACACAGTACCTGACTTAGAAGCACCCAAAGTACTTAGAAGCACGCTATACCTTTTCAGCTATGAGAATTTCATATGTGTTTTCCTTCATTTTACAAATAAAATACTGGAGATCATCAAGTTAAGAAACTTGCCAAGGGCTACACAGTTACTAAGAGGCAGGGCTTCACGGAGATGTCAGATATTCGGACTCCACGTTCAGAGCTCTATCAACTCTACTAGGCTGCTTTTATTTTAGTTTTTGTAGTTTGACCTTGAATACCCAAAATAAGCCATATTTTTTTTTCCTCTGAGTAAAGGACTCAGAGATACAGAGATCTGTTCATGATGCTAACACTCATGAGGCAGGCATTTAGCAGTATTCTATTCAGAACCAAGACTGATTTTGACTAGCAGAAATAAAATATCTGCAAAGTATCTTCATGTTTTATAAAACCTAGAATAACTGGCAAAATAATCTGGTGTGTTTGCTTAAAAATAGAAAGATACAACCCGCATCAACAACTTCTGTTTAATTAAGAAGCCATAATCATTTAAGAAAAAGTTAGATTGTGCTAGATTACAAACGTTACTATAGTAGATCTATACTTACTCATAAATTGATACAATTATATTCCATAGGTGAAAAAAAAAAGTGAAAAATTTTCTATGAACTGACCTTCAATGATAATTCCAAGTTATATATTATTAAAATGCATTGGGCAACAGTAATAAAAATACAAGCATCTTATTTTAAAATCTAGTAGGTTATTAATTAAACTAGTAGTCCTTAACTTTTAATAGTAGAATTACATAGGGAGCTTTAAAAAAAAAAAAAACCAAAACCTATACCTGGAACCACTGACTGGTTCAAATTGAGAAAGTGATATGACAAGGCTGTTTCCTGTCGTCCTGTTTATTTAACTTATATGCAGAGCACATCATGTGAAATGCTGGGCTAGAAGAGGATGAGGTTGTTATCAACAACCTCAGATATGCAGATGACACTGCCCTTATGGCAGAAAGCAAAGAGGAACTAAAAAGCCTCTTGATGAAAGTGGAGAGTGAAAAAGCTGGCTTAAAACTCAACATTCAAAAAACAAAGATCATGGCATCTGGCCCCATCACTTCATAGCAGATGTAAAGGGAAAGAGTGGAAGCTGAGACAGATTCCCTCTTCTTGGCTCTAAAACCACTGTAGATGTGACTGCAGCTGTGGAACTAGAAGCTGATTACTTCTTGACAAGAAAATTATAACAAACCTAGACGGTGTATTAAAAAGCAAAGATATAACTTTGCCTACCAAGGTCCGTATAATCAGAGCTATGGTCTTTCCAGCAGTCATGTACAGATGTGAGATTTGGACCATAAAGAAGACAGAGCAGCGAAGAATCAATGCTTTTGAACTGTGGTGTTGGAGAAGACGCTTGAGAGTCCCTTGGACTGCAAGGAGCTCAAATCAGTCAATCTTAAAGGAAATCAACCCTGAATACTCTTGGAAAGGACTGATGATGAAGCTCCAATGCTTTGGTTACCTGATGCAAAGAACTGACTCACTGGAAAAGACCCTGATGCTGGGAAAGATTGAAGGCAGGAGAATAGGGAGACAGAGGATGAGATGTTGGATGGCATCACCAATTCAGTAGACATGAAAACTTGGGCAAATTCCAGGAGATGGTGATGGACAGAGAAACCTGGCGTGCTGCAGTCCATGGAGTCGCAAAGAATCGGTCATGACTTGGCAGCTAAACAACAACAACAACACCTTGGTCTACCCTCAAAGGTTCTGATTTAATTAGAGTGTTAAAGTGTAGTAGAATTTTTTTGTGTGACTATGTTAATTTCTATTCATTTGAACACATTAATTTCATCATGTTATTTTAATTTAGTAGCTTCTTACTAGTAAATGTTTTACTTGATTAGGGGGAATTGTATTATGTATTGTACAACATTGTAACTGTGAACAAAGGATTTTTAAATATTCATAATGGAGAGCATTTTGAGATGGTGATCCTGAAACCAGAAATACTTTGGAAAGAGAGATTCTTGGGAAGAAATGATTAATATAGGAAATTAATATAGGGCAGTCTGGAAATTAGTAGTTGAGCAATCAAGCAGTAGATATTTTTAGAACACGTTTTGTGGAAAAGGAGCTATGTGTCAGTTGTGTAGGTAACATGACCATACTCAATTGAAAAGAACTTTGAATCAAGACTGGATGCAGTGAAACATTTGTGTACATATAAAGGCCAGCTCAACAGAACAGTAAAGAAATTTGGCTGTGAGTTATGATTTCAAATATTGATGCCTCATCAGCTCTGGTGATTGAATAAAGCCATGATTCTCTTCACTACTTTTCCTTTTCAGTGTACATTCAATTCATATTCTATTTTATGCCCATATTCTAGTACTTTGCTACTCAAAGTGTGTTCCATGGGCCAGCAACATGAGCATTAACATCACCTGGGAGCTTGTTAGTGAAGCAACATCTCAGACCCTGCCCTATTTGTACTGGGTCTCAATTGCATTTTACTAGATCTCTACATGCTTCATATGAATATTTCAGGTTGAGTAGTAGTGGTCTGGTAGACAATGATCTCTTAAAAATATCATACACACATATCATTATTACTTGTAAGACCTTATATAATATAATGTGGTTTAATCTGTAATTAAGATCTGCTTTTTTGCAGTAATATTAAAGGTTTTCCTTACTTAGGAAGACCTGAACTCTTCGGACTATTTTATTTGTGAATAAGACGTATCTTCTGTGTGTGAGTAGCTGCTAAAACGTGTGATGAGGATAATGAGACCACAGGAGAACAAAGGAAGATGTGATTTCTTCAGGCTAAAGGACTCAGATGTCATAAGGAAGATGGGACACCAAAATGAGCATTAAGAGATAATCCGATTCAGAGAATGGGCAAAAAAAAAAAAAAAAAGAGAGAGAGAGGACATTCCAGATAAGAAGAACCAAGTAAAGGCTAAGTCCCTGTCTAGAGCAGGAGCATATTAGAACCATGCAGTTTCCAGGATTTAAAATGGTCCCAACATTGTCAATCCCTTGATATTCACACACCTGGGTCATCCTCTTCTGCTGACAGGGACTGACCTGTATAATGAAGAAGATAATGCAGAAATGGTGAGGTCTGACTCCTGAGGCTATGTCTTAAGAACACCATGGTTTATCCCTTGCTTTTTCACGCTCTGTGAGAAGCCAGCCCTTGAGCCACGAGAAGGAAAGAGCCATGAGGAAAGGGACTGAGGCCGACAGCCAGCAAGCAGCACCAATCTGCCAGTGGTGTGTGTGCCATCTGCTGTAGGCTGATTCTGTAGACTGAGAAGCTGGCTGGCCATCCAGACCAATATCACCACAACCTCATGAAAGAGCCTGAGCAAAAGCCACTCTCCAAATCCTGCCTCACAGAAAACAGTCGATTTAAAAAAAAAAAAAATTCTCTATAGTTGTCCTAAGACACATAGTTTGGAGATAATTTGTTATCATTAATAAATAGCTAATACTAGAAATAAATTAATAAAAACTAACATAAATAATAAGTTACATACAAGAAAACAACTATAAAGTAATTTGAAAGATAGTGAGTAAACTGGTGTGGCTTTTATTTTTTAATTCATACATTTTCATGTTTTTGTCTTTCTCTTTTTTTTTTTGGCTACACAGCACAGCAAGTGGGATCTCAGTTCTCTGACCAGGTATCAAATCCATGCCCCCTGCATTGGAAACTGGAGTTTAAACCACTGGACCACCAGGGAAGTCCCCAAACTGGTGTGGCTTTGATTCCTGGGTCAGGAAGATCTGCTGGAGAAGGGACAGGCTACCCACTCCAGTATTCTTGGGCTTCCCTTGTGGCTCAGCTGGTAAAGAATCTGCCTGTAATGCGGGAGACCTGGGTTTGATCCCTGGGTTGGGAAGATCCCCTGGACAAGGGAAAGCCTACCCGCTCCAGTGTTCTGGCCTGGAGAATTCCAACGATTGTATAGTCCACGGGGTCACAAAGAGTCAGACACGACTGAGCGACTTTCTCTTCACTTAGATCTGGGGTTGTAAACTCCCATGCTAACAGGTAAATTAAAGGAGTGAAGTGGTTCTGGACTGGGTCAGAGAGAAAAACAGTGGCAGAGCCTGTGGTCACGTGTTGAACACCTGCTTTGCCATGCTTGCTGGTATCCATTTCTGAACAGGTCAGTGTACAGCATGCAACACTGGGAAACGTCAGGTGGTAGAAAAAACAGTGCTAGTGGTTTGGTTGGAGAAGGAAATGGTAACCCACTCCAGTGTTCTTACCTGGAGAATCCCAGGGACGGAGGAGCCTGGTGGTCTGCCGTTTATGGGGTTGCACAGAGTCGGACACGACTGAAGCAACTTAGCAGCAGCAGCAGCAGCAGTGGTTTGTTACCACAATGTTGAAAAATTGCAACAGAAAAAAATCTTATTCTGAAGACTATCATCACTAAATAGGTACATTTTGCTATTTATTCTGGAAATGCTATCTAGAAGCTACTAAAGGAAGAAAAGTGCTGGGAGGAAAACTCTTATATTGGGGAGGTGTTTTAATTATGAGGACTGAAGATGTTGGAGCATGGGCTAGGGCTATAGAAATGTGAATGAAAATACTAATGGAAACCCTTAAAGGAAATAAGGTCCTGAATAATTAAAGATGGATTTCCTCAATTAAGACTTCCCCTTATACTTTGTCTTCAAAACTCACAAAATTTTTAGCACCATGTTAGAATGTGGGCTCCATGAGGACATAACTATTATATCAATACTTTTGTCCAAGTTGCTCCAGATAACTTAGATTTTTGTAAGGGACCAGATAGTAAATGTTTTAGTCTAAGTATCTTAGGTTTTACAGACCAAATACTCAACTCTGCTATAACAGCACAAAGGCAGCTATGGACAGTACATAAATTTACGCTGTTTGTATTCCAATAAAACTTAAAATATGAAAAGTAAGATGGACTGGGTTTGGCTCAAGGGTTGTAGTTCGTCAGTACCCAGCCAGTGGTTGTCCATGTCAGCATCCGCATTAGTATCACTAGAGAGTTTGTCAAAAGGCTGCTTAGGGCCCAGCAAACTGTGCCTCCATAGGCTCTTTCCATGAGTCTGATGAAGGTGAGCTTGAGAAACTTCTGTACAGACTCAATAATATATTTGATGAGTGAATGAATGAGTTGCATCTCCATTCATGCTAACTTCTGTCTCTATTAGAATTTTATATAACATGGTATTTGGGATGTCACAAAATTCTATGTTTGGCTCTTTTTAAGTCCAGTTTTGGGTGTTAATGTTTCATGGTATCCCACAAAGCAGGTCATGGCTTACAGGCTCTCCACCACCTAAAAGGCATTGGAAACCACTAATCTAAATAGCTGCCTGTTTACAGAGAAGAAGAACTTGAGGCCTACTATGGTGAATTAATTGGGCCAAAGAAACATGTAATTACTGAGAGAGTTAAGAAAAAACACATTCATATTTATATAATAAGCATGCTTCACATACAATATGATGTATTTGGGCTTGGCAGAAAATACCAGACATCCCCCCCCCAAAAAAAGAGTGGCAACATGTAGTGTTGGGATCTTATTTTTAACAACGGAATGGCAATTATATTTATTCTGTTTTCTCAACTTTATGACTGGGTGGAGCTGAAGTTTCTAAATTCTGTTCAAAGACTGTGAGGATAGGGAGGGAGTGAGACAAGACAGCAGAGGAACAGAAATCTCCCTCAGCAGTGCATCGAGGCCCTTCCTCCAGAAGGACTGTATCCCCGAGCTGCAGGAGGAATGGATTAGCAGGCAGGAAACAGCAAGATCCTCCTACCCACCTAACAAGATGACAGATACAAGATGATCTTGGCTTGGGTGTGAAGCTCAGACAGATATGAGACGATTACTGGGCTAGAATTCAGAGAGTTCTATTCAATGGGTTCATCCATGATGTCTGCTTAGCCAAAAAAAGAAAAAGTCAGAAACCTTCATTAAACATTCCTGAAAGATGTGGGTTTAAAACAAAGGAAGGAGAGGTTTCCAGCTGATCCATGCAGTGGCCTGCAGGGTGGGCAAACCTAAGCGAGACAACTGATCTGAAGTATGAGATGCAATGCTTGCTGAGTCTGTGAACCCCACTGGTATTATCACTAGGATTACAGGCCCTATGCAACCATGTGGGTCCCACCACCAGCCCTGCCCTCAGCTTCCTTTACCTCTGCTTCTCCAGGGTTCTGGAGGAGAGAAGCATTGCTCCCATGAGTATAATTGCATTTGAGACCCCTGCTCTTGAATTTGCCTGGCAATTGGGCTGGCTTATCTAGAGTCAAGAAGAGGAGATTCCCCATCATTTCTCCTTCTGACCCTGGGATAGGCTAAAGTAGGAATTCGAAGCCATTGTTGATGTACAAAATCAGCCCATGTCCTTAGTCCCAGGGGTGAAGGTGGGTGGGTGCCTGAGAAACACAGGCAGGCTGGCACCTGGGGGGCTCTGCAGGGGGGCATTCACCATCCCCCTTGGTGACCTTACCCTTGACAGTCTGATTTTTGCTAGAGGCCTGGGAGAACTCTCAATCCAACGGTCAGTGAATATTCACTGGGTGCCTACTATGTGTCAGGCACTGATGTTACCTAAACTCAGGAGGCGAACATGTTCAATCAGAATGCCGGTTGCTAAACTTATAATGAGCAAAGGCTCCAACAGGAGCCAGAATAATCAAAGTCCATGTGATGAGCATAGGCACTCCATGTGGCCAAGCTACACGGGAAGCCAAATCATAATTAGAGTGCCTGCGTCTCAAAGCATAATGAGAAGAGATACAAACGGAAGCTGAGCACTGGAGGTCTATGTGATCAGAATATCCCTCCAGGTGGGCAGGTTTACATGGGAGGTTAAATCATGAGTAGAATGCATTTGGTGAACAGATTCAGAAAACGAGCAGTTGGATTCATCACGCATTCAATGGCATCAGCTAAAGCAGCCAGAGACTATCTCGTAGCTCAGTCAGTGGATGAAATGACTCCAAAGGCAGAGGCTCTCCCCAGGCTGGGCAAGGAGCCCATGATCCTGGGTACTACCCATGTCTGCTTTGTGACTCTCCTTTTCCCAGGATGGCATGGCTCGAAGTGGGTGTCCAGTCCAATGCTAAGCATATTTTTGTGTGCTGTCTCATTTAATCCTCGTCTAGCTCCCTGCCAAAGAAGCCTTCCCTGACTTGTCATGATCCTCAACACTGCTCTCCTTTCTACACAGCTCTTGTCACCATCTGTATGCTCTGAATCACTTTGTTGATTGGTCATTGTCTGCTTTCCACCAAAGATGGCAGTCTCCGAAGGGCAGTAGCTTTATTTTCTGCAATAGTTGCTTTTCCAATGTCTAATATGGAGGCCAGCATACAGTAGGAGCTTTTGTGATTGGTTGGTGAATGAATCCACTGGTTAGTGGAAGGCTGGGTGGGATGTATGAATTCACAGATAACCTGACAGGTAGATGTTAGCATATTCATTCTGCAGATTAGGGAGTCAAGGCATTGAAAGCTATGCTACTTCCAAGGTCAAGTGGAGAGCACAGATTTCATTTAACTCTGTTAGACTCTAGAGCTCTTGCTCTCAGTGGCTGCTCTATTTCTTTAAAAAAGTTGATATATTTAGGAAATTTCCATCTAAAACTAGATGCCTTAGACCCTTGGAGTCAGAAGTATCTTTCTTCTGCCAATCTCACTTGTTACTTCTGTGACCTCATCCAGAGAAATTGCTTAATTAACCTTTCATGGCCCACTTTCTCTTCTGTTAAAAGGAGGAATGAGAATATCTGTTTAAAGAGCTGCTCAGTGCATCAAACGGGAGACTGTGCACATCCTTCACACTTCATGGATTGTTACAAGGACAAAAAAGCAAAATGGGATAATGAATATAAAGTCCCTGGAGACTGTAATACTAGTACGAGTTATTATTACAAAGGCTCAGGGACAAGAGGAGAAACGGAATCTACCTCTGTCATGCCATCAGGGCCATTTTGGATTTTGAGTTCCTAGAAGGCAAAGACTACAGTTGTTTCATTTCTGTGTACAGAACATTCTGCCAGTGTAGGGAGGCATCATACATAGGAAAGAGCTGGGTACATGGTGTTAAGAAAGCTAAACTCACAAATTATTTTTTTCTAAAATGAAAGGATTCTCTATGTGCTTTTTTCAGCCCATGGCTTTAAATACCATCCACATGCTGTGCTGTGCTTAGTTGCTCAGTTTTATCTGACTCTTTGTGACCCCATGGACTATAGCCTGCCAGGCTCCTCTGTCCATGGGGATTCTCCAGGCAAGAATACTGGAGTGGGTTGCCATGCCCTCCTCCAGGGGTCTTCCTGATCCAGGGATCGAACCCAGGTCTCCTGCATTGCAGGCGGATTCTTTACCATCTGAGCCACCAGGGAAGTCCATCCACATGTTGCTGTCTTCCAAATTAACTTTCCTGCCCAGTATTTCTTTTGACATTCAGACCATAATAGCCATGTCTACCTCCTAAATCCATAGGCCAACTTGGATCTACTTTAGCCATCTTAGAGATATCTCACAGCTGGCATGGCCAAAATGGAACCTTATTGTATGCTTTCCTTATCTCTCAATCATAAAACCACAGTACATTCTGCTCATAAAGTCAAACTTCTATTCTTAGGAGATCATTCTTGATCTCACTCTTCCTTTTGCTCCTTTCCACCCAAAATCAACCTATGGAAGCTGCCTATACTACCTATAAAATATGTCTTCATTTTATCTTCTGTGTATCATGTCTACTATCAGTATTGGAGGGCCACCAGCCACTTTCTCTCCCCTGTGCTACGGCCAAAGCCTCCTTACTGGATGTTCCGCTTATATTCTTTCTTCCTACCTCCTAAACCATTCACACAGCAAGCACAGAAATCTTTTAAAAATGTGTCCAGGACTTGCATTTCTCTGTTCATTTTGGGGTCTTCCATTGCATTAAGCATCAGAGCCATTCCTTACTATGGCCTCCAGGTCAAGCTCCAGCTATTTCTCACAGATGCTGGTGGTGCTGAAGGTGGGCAGGAATAGATGCAGTGAATGGAAGGGGTATGGGGGTTTTGCTGCCTTTGAACAGTGCAGGCCTGCTTAGCACAGAGGACTCTGTCCTGGGCTGGACCCATGGTCTGACCGGTGACGTTAACACTGTGAGTCTCACAGGGCTTCCTTCAGCATCTTCTCCTCAAGACACCAACCATGAAAAAGTTCCACTTTAGGAGAATACGCTCAGGGGAAGCACTATGTCCCCTGCTCTCAGCTCTACCTCCATGTAAGACCCTGGAGATTCTGCTCCCTGCCTATCCCGCCATCATCTTTCCAGACCACTCACCCCGTTCCCGTGTTTGCTTACTTGGCCACAGTGGCTTCTGTTAAACCACCTTCTCTTAAACCACCTGGGCGATTCCAACCTTAGGACCATTTCACAACATGCTTCCTCTGCCTGGAATGCTTTCCCCAGATTCTTAACAGCACTAGTTCCTTCTTTAGTGTGTACTTTAAATACCTTCTGTTAGACATCTCTGCTAATTGCTCTGCCCGAAAGAAGTATTACCACTGGTCTCTATCATAATACAATTGTTACTTTATTCTTATTTTTACAGCTCTCATCAAAATCTATTATTTTCCTGGTTTTTGTTTGTCTATACTTACTATATGACTCTGTGCTCTAGAAGCCGAGGTCCAGGAGGCAGGGCCTCGTCTGTCCCCTTGGTCTCCAGCACCATGTCTGACATGTGTAATATGCACGTAATAAACAATGACATGTAATATGCATACAATAAACACCTGGCATCCATAACGGTGCATCACGTGATACATGTCAGTAGTTGGCATTAGTAAAAAGTATTATTAACCATTAAAATGTCTCTTTATATTTTTCAGACTTTAATGATAATAAAATATCCTTTTTTTTTTTTTGACTGAAATCCACGTCTTTCTCTCTCCACAATTATATGCCATAGAACAGACTGAAAGAGAAAAGGTAATTTATTTGAGCAAATGTAGGTCAAATTCACTTTTGGAAAAATCTGTGCATATTATGTACATCAGAAAAAAAGCATAGGCCTTTTCATTTTCTCCTCTATTTCAGATAGCTCTTTTTCATCTTACTCATATTTAGAAGAATATAGGATCATAATCCATGGCACTCAAGATCCTTCACATCTCAAAGCACATTCTCCTGCCCGTATCAGATGGCTCCTTTAAAAACTCACCTCAAATACTGATGCTTCTGTGTTCCCTTCTGTCCACTTTTTGCACTTTTTAAACTTAGACCTTATGTCTATGTATGGTAGCTAGCTGTTCACACTGCTGTGCAATAAGGCTTATTTTGCTATGAATCTAAATAATTTTCCATCCCTATAATCCCTCTTTTGCTTAAAACTAAAACTCACAGTTAAAACTAAACTCACAGTAGAGAACATGGCCTCAGGGAATGGGTGTGGTGCTTACAGCAGAACAGTAGCAAATATTAGAAAATTCTTACTCAATTTTCTAAAATGGCTTTAGAGATTCTGCATGGTGACAGTAATCTGAGAGAAAAAGGTTTTGCATCTCAAAAATCTAGGTGTATAAACACATGAGCCAAACCACAAGTAAGTGAACAGTCTTTGAGATGTTCAGGGAAGAGTGAAGAGTCTAGAATATTCAGAGCCTAGGGTTCCCAGGGCTGGTAGACTTGTCCCATTGTGTTCTGCCTGTTCAATTTCAGATCATAGATGGAAAAGACCCCATCTCATCAATCATGGTATTTCCCGTGCCTTATATAAACCTAGCATAGAATGTATACCTGCTGTACTGTCGCTCAATCATGTCTGACTCTTTGCGACCCCATGGACTGTAGCCTGTCAGGCTCCTCTGTCTATAGGGACTCTCCAGGCACAAATACTGGAGTGGGTTGCCATATACTTGCTAAACACATTAATTAATCAGCACCACCACCATCTGTGAGTCATATAGTAAGTATAGACAAACAAAAACCAGGAAAAGTCATGCCTGAATGGTCTAGTAGTTTTCCTTACTTTCTTCAATTTAAGTCTGAATTTTGCAATAGGGAATTCATGATCTGAGTCACAGTCAATTCCTGATCTTGTTTTTGCTGAATATGGAGAACTTCTCCATCTGTGACTGCAAAGAATATAATCAATCTGATTTTGGTATTGACCATCTGGTGATGTCCATGTGTAGAGTCATCTCTTGTGCTGTTGGAAGAGGGTGTTTGCTATGACTGGTACCATTCTCTTGGCAAACTTCTGTTAGCCTTTGTCCTGCTTCATTTTGTACTGCAAGGCCAAACTTGCCTGTTACTCCAGGTATCTCTTGACTTCCTACTTCTTCATTCCAGTCCCCTATGATGAAAAGGACATCTTTTTTGGGTGTTTGTTCTAGAAGGTCTTGTATGTCTTCATAGAACCATTCAACTTCAGCTTCTTCAGCATTACTTGTTGGGGCATAGACTTGGATTACTGTGATACTGAATGGTTTGCCTTGGGAACAAAGATCATTCTGTCATTTTTGAGATTGCACCCAAGTACTGCATTTCAGACTCTCTTGTTGACTATGAGGGCTATTCCATTTCTTCTAAGGGCTTCTTGCCCACCGTAGTAGCTATAATGGTCATCTGAATTAAATTTGCCCATTCCAGTCCATTTTAGTTCACTGATTGCTAAAATGTTGACATTCACTCTTGCCATTTCCTGTTTGACCACTTCCAATTTACCTTGATTCATGGACTGAACATCCCAGGTTCCTATGCAATGTTGCTCATTACAGCATTAGACTTCACTTCCATCACCAGTCACATCCACAGCTGGGCGCTGTTTTCACTTTGGCTCAGCCTCTTCATTCTTTCTGGAGCTATTTCTCTACTCTTCTCCAGTAGCATATTGGGCACTTACCTACCTGGGGAGTTCATCATATCTTTTTGCCTTTTCACACTGTTCATAGGGTTCTCAAGGCAAGAATACTGAAGTGGTTTGCCATTCCCTTCTCCAATGGACCACATTTTTTCAGAACTCTCCAGCATGACCCATCCATCTTGGGTGGTCCTACATGGCTCATAGTTTCACTGCATTAGACAAAGCTGTGATCCAAGTGATCAGTTTGGTTAGTTTTCTGTAATTGTGGTTTCCATTCTGTCTGCCCTTTGACAAATAAGTATAAGAGGCTTGTGGAATCATTCTGGTGGGAGGGACTGGCTGTAGGGGAATATGGGTATTACTCTGATGAGCAGGGCCATGCTCAGTAAATCTTTAATCCAATTTTCTATTGATGGGTGGGGCTGTGTTTCCTCCCTGTAGTTTAGCCTGAGGCCATACTATGGTAGGAGTAATAGTGGTAATGTGACCTCCTTCAAAAGGATTTATGCCAGGACTGTTGTATTCAGTGCTCCTGACTCCAAGGCAGGCCACTGTCGACCCACACCTCTGCTGGAGACTCCTGAACACCCACAGGCAAGTCTGGCTCAGTCTCTTGTAAGACTTGCTCCTTGGAAGAAAAGCTATGACCAACCTAGACAGCATATTAAACAGCAGGGTCATTACTTTACCGACAAAAGTCCATAGAGTGAAAGCTATGGTTTTTCCAGCAGTCATGTATGGATGTGAGAGTTGGACTATAAAAAAAGCTGAGCACCAAAGAACTGATGCTTTTGAACTGTGGTGTTGGAGAAGACTCTTGAGAGTCCCTTGGACTGCAAGGAGATCCAACCAGTCCATCCTAAAGAAAAGCAGTCCTGAATATTCATTGGAAGGACTGATGCTGAAGCTCAAACTCCAATACTTTGGCCACCTGATGTGAAGAACTGACTCATTAGAAAAGACCCTGATGCTGGGAAAGATTGAAGGCAGAAGGAGAAGGGGACGACAGAGGATGAGATGGCTGGATGGCATTACCGACTCGAAGGACATGAGTTTGAGCAAGCTCCGGAAGTTGGTGATGGACAAGGGAGCCTGGCGTGCTGCAATCCATGGGGTCTCAAAGAGTCAGACACGACTGAGCGACTGAATTGAAACATGTTAATTGATCTAAATTATTATAACAGCTAGATTATTTACTGACTTATATATATTATTATTTATTTTGATTATTCAAAAATTCTAAAGCAGCAAAGAAAAATTTGAGTATTACCCTGGAAAGATACTAGAAGGTGGTACAACATGTGCCACTACATACAATCATACATACATACAACATGTGGCTCTACATACAATCATACATACACACACACACACATGTGGCTCTACATACAATCATACATACACACATACATATACACATGTGGCTCTACATACAATCATACATACACACATGTGCCACTACATACAATCATACACACGCACACAACATGTGCCACTACATGTAATCATACACACATGTGGCTCTACATACAATCATACATACACACATGCATACATACATACAACATATGGCTCTACATACAATCTTTCTCCCATGTGAGTAATCTAAGAATCCAGCCTGAAGCTGAGTTCCTCATGTATTTTATTTTCAGGGGAAACCATTTTAATTTATATGTGGTCCTCATCAGAACTGGTTGATGAAGACCACCTTATACAACAAGTGCAAATATTTTAACTAATAATTATTAATGTACATTCCTAAAACACTTCCTTCAGACATTTGGGTTTATCTACTGGTATAGCAGAGAAGGCTACAACCATTTATTTGCATTTTTTGAGGCTTTGGTAATACACAAATAAAATATATGAAGAAAAGTCTTTTAGTCCTTCTCTCCTTTAAATGTCAGAAAATTCCAAAATTCAAGGTATAGACTTAGAGTGTCTCTGCCCCTATGGTGCAAGGTAACTACTAATCACATCAAAATCCACATTATAAAGATAGGTATTTCACTCTATGCAGAAATTTATAATATTTTTATAGTTTTATATTAGAACTCATATCATGAAGACTGATTAACGACCCTCACACCACCAGTGAGAATATCAATAATAATATTACTCATGATTTATTTTTTAAAAGCATCTATTTTTCTAGGGGGGGATTGCATAAACTGTGGAGCTTGTTTTGTTAAAGATTCAACAGAGCTTATGAACTAGTGTCCCAGGTGATTTGAACAATTTCCTCCCCTTTCACTTAAAATGGACACTTTTCCTCCTTTTGCACCAAAATAACAATGTCATGAATGGTCTAACATTTATGCATAAACATGTGTGTTCAGTTTTTATGTCAAGAAATAAAATAATGGCCACATCTTAATTTAAAAAATAGTTATATGTTATTTTCCATGGCTGATTCATGTCAACGTATGGCAAAAACCACCACAGAATGGCTACCATCAAAATGTCTACAAACAATAAATGCTGGAGAGGGTGTGGAGAAAAGGGAACCCTCTTACACTGTTGGTGGGAATGCAAACTAGTACAGCCACTATGGAGAACACTGTGGAGATTCCTTAGAAAACTGAAAACAGAACTGCCATATGACCCAACAATCCCACTGCTAGGCACACACACTGAGGAAATCAGAATTGAAAGAGGCACATGTACCAAATGTTCATCACAGCACTGTTCACAATAGCCAGGACATGGAAGCAACCTAGATGTCCATCAGCAGACGAATGGATAAGGAAATTATGGTACATATACACAATGGAATATTACTCAGCTATAAAAAAGAACACATTTGAGCCAGTTCTAATGAGGTGGATGAAACTAGACCCTATTATACAGAGTGAAGTAAGCCAGAAAGAAAAACACCAATACAGTATACTAACGCATATATATGGAATTTAGAAAGATGGTAAGGATGACCCTATATGCAAGACAGCAAGAGAGACACAGATGTAAAGAACAGACTTTTGGACTACATAGGAGAAAGCAAGGGTGGGATGATATGACAGAATAGCATTGAAACATGTATATTACTATATGTGAAATAGATGAACAGTGCAAATTTGATGCATGAAGCAAGGCACCCAACGATGGTGCTCTGAGACAACGCAGAGGGATGAGGTGGGGAGGGAGGCGGGAGGGGGTTCAGGATGGGGTGACACACGTACAAAAATAAAACAAACACAATATTGTAAAGTAATTATCCTCCAATTAAAATAAATTAATTAAAAAATAGTTATATGTTGTTTTCAACAGCATGCCCGTGTCTCCTGGTAGAGCATTATTTTCATTTGTAATATTCAAAGGAAAACTTGCAATCTATGGACGCTACCTAGAGCTCACAGAGAAATCTCCTATTGATAATGCTTCATTTTGGAAAATCCTTAAAACCCTTAATCAGACTGTTAAACCTTCTGGGCTGGTATTTTAGTAATTCAGCTATGGATAAACTCAGAACGAATGTCCATTTTAAATGACTCACCCCTGAGATGTGTGTGGTGGTGGTTTTCGCAGTAAACAATTTTCACAAGATTGTGGTAGCCACCCTAGTGTGCTCATGTCATTTTGGCAGTGCTATTTTCCTCTAATCAAAGCATCTCCCTCACCATTTGAAAGAGCCTCTGGGGAATTTTCTTCAGAAATGCAGTTTTGCACTATCTGATTTTGCCTATGTCTTGCTCATCCATTGACTGTACTGGGGTCTAAGCTTTTCTTCAGACGCAGCTGGTCTGTGCCATTCAATCTCCTTCACAGAGTGAGAGATGGCATGTGACTGCAGTGAGGAGGAGTGACAGCTCTCTTACACAGGAAGAAATCTCAAGCCAGCCTGGGATGGGCCATAATTCTTTGGAGCTTAAAATAAGAGGTCATTAGAGTACAATAGGAAGGATAGGGTGAATGGAAATAAAAAGCAGGAAGGAAATCTAAATAGAGAGGAGGATAGTTTAAATTGAAGTGACTGGAAGTCACTGAATTAATGTTTCCACTTTAATGATTAAAATAATAATAGTGGAGGAGAGGAAATGACTTGTTCAGGGGCATACAGATGGTAGCAATACTGAGACAGGAGTCTTCTGGTTACTAATGTAGGGTTCTTTACATTTTCCAATAATTTTATCCTGGTTTGAAAATATTTCATATTTTCCAATGAGCTATAAAAAGATATTATATGGAAATTACCATGTTGGTTATTTCTGAAATAATTTTCAGCAGGTCATTAAAAAAAAACCCGACTGAACAATCCATTCTTGCTTTGCAAAGGAAAGGAGCTTAAACACTATATTTTAATACAAAAGACTGCCCATAGAGGTGTTGCATTATACAGCAAGTGCCGCAAGAAGATTAACTGCCCTGCAGGCTGTACCTCGAGCAGGGAAACTCAATGACTTCTATATAAAACTCATAAATGAAAGTGTTCATTTATTCATGATATTCTAACATATTCCATACTGTTTTTCTAAGACAAGCAATGCATGGCCTTTCAGTTTTATTTCATTACTTAAAATATTTGAAGAAAATTGTTCATCAATCTCTGATTCTATTATTACACTCAAGAGGAGGTTAATTACTATCTCCTGGCGTTGTTTTTAGCAGGAAATATCAGGCTACAGTCCATGGGGTCGCTAAGAGTCGGACACGACTGAGCGACTTCACTTTCCCTTTTCCCTTTCATGCACTGGAGAAAGAAATGGCAACCCACTCCAGTATTCTTGCCTGGAGAATCCTAGGGACGGCAGAGCCTGGTGACCTGCCGTCTATGGGGTCACACAGAGTCGGATGCGACTGAAGCGACTTAGCATTAGCATATAATGGATTGCTACCAGGGCATGAGTTCATGGCAGGGAACACCTGACTTACAGTTGCTAAAAGATAACTGATATGAATTATTTCCAGAACACAGGAAAAAGACAGAGCTTGCCAAGTTAAATTCATTTCTACCAAAAATGTGCTCATTTTCAGAGAATGATCTCTTTTTAAAGTCCATCTTGATAAGAGAAACAAAAAGCCATTAACCATAGATTCCTTAACAGAAATTGAAGAGTCATAAGAGAGGGTCATGTTTCTGATGGTCAAATATGATAAAACAACTTTAAACCTGCTGTTTGGTTAAGACTCCACCTATATGTACAACAGAACTTCATGTGGCATTGAAAAGAATTCTCTCACTGGTTTCAAATGCTAAACAATATACGGAACTTTAGTAAGCTTGCAGGTTTCCTCTTGAGAAATGAAGAAAAATCTGTGAATTTGGACAACAGCTACAATTCTGGTACCACTCCAGTAATGGTGACTATATTATTGAGCAGTGCTTTATAGCAAGTCTAATTATTCTTGCAATCTCCATGGAATGTCTACAAATCTATAGTGACCAATTAGTAATTTCCTGCAAGTCACCTTATGCTTATGGGCTTAGTCCCTCAGTTGTGTCTGACTCTTTGTGACCCTACGGACTATACCCGCCAGGCACCTCTGTCCATGGGGATTCTCCAGGCAAGAATATTGGAGTGGGTTGCCATGCCCTCCTCCAGGGGATCTTCCCAACCCAGGGATTGAACCCAGGTCTCCTGCATTGCAGGCAGATTCTTTACTGTTTGAGCCATCAGGGAAGCCTGTAAGTCACCCTAGTTTCATAAAACCAAGCTGAGAATTGTAGTGTGATTTCACTGTATCTTCCTACTTCATTCAACTTAGTCTAAAGAACTTTCTAGTTAAATTCTTAAATGCAAGAAGAAAGAGTTGAAATGTGTATCCCATCTTTTCTGCTTCTCTTTATTGGGCTTTGGAGCTGAAGTTCTTCTGCCCTGGACTACCCTGATGCACTCAATTCAAACTCTCCTTTCATTTGGAAATGCCTAAAGGACCTCAATGATTAGATAGTAACATACACAGCTATACTTTATGAACCATGTATTCCATAGAAACTGTGCTATCATTAAAGTTGAAGTTCATGATAATGAAATTCTGCAAAGACTACAAGCCAAAATGAAGAAGACTTTGGAAGTGCTCCTCATAAGGACTGCCACCACAGCTATCATCTTGTGAATCATGAATATGGCTAACTACATGACCACAGACTAGCACAAAATAATGCGTTAATCCCTTAGTCCCCCAAGTTGCTCTACTATCTCTAGTAATAGAAAAGCAGTATGTTGGCAATTGAACAGGAGTCATTCCAGCTCCATTTTTACTCCATTACACACCTCATGTAACATTCAAATTTACTTAGAAGGCTTCAGGATGAAATCTGATTATTTTAAATGAGAACAAAAATGTCATCAAACAGCCATAAGACAGGCAATGTCCTTATCATCACTAGAGAATAATATAACATTGGCAATCTGTTAGCCATCCCATAACCCTGCTTCTCTCCTGCTGTTGAAAACGATCTATGGGTCTGATATGAAAACGAGCACTGACTTAGACATTTGAAGCCTCAAACAAATCAGGTCACATCTAATACAGATGATACAGTTAATCTAAAATGGGTTGAAAATATTGATCTTCTTTTTCATGTCCATTTTGTTTGGTTTTTATGGAAGGGCAAATTGGTAGGGATACTAGAAAACACCGAATGAAAGCTACATTGTCTGGGTTGCCTACTGAAAAGGACTAGCAGAGTTAGGATAATTGTTTCTGGGTAGCACTGTGTTTCACCCATCGTTGGACCCCTTTGCTTTTGAATAGCACTTTATACTTCAATCATTTCTATATATTTCTGAGCATTAAAACAATATCAGAAACTAGACAGACTCTCCCATGAATCACGAAAGCAGAGGATGAGGCTAGAAGACTCATTTTGAGGTCAAGTGCTAAACCTTGAACTGGAAACCTAAGAGCTATAGCATCCTGTCCTTTGGTAAGCAGAGAACAGTGGCCATGATGTCACAATTTTAGGAGCATTTTAAAACATGACATTGAAACTATAGTGAACTGTGATAACAAGTTGAATTTGTTACTTGTCTTTCTTACAAATTTGAGCAGCCAGATGTAAATGCCCTTGTGTGGCACCTTGGAGAGTATAATGTGATGAATTTTATTCAAAATAAAGTTTTTAACCAAGGCCAAAAGTCTCCTCCTAAGATGATTTCTTATCTTTAATAAAAATTAATATGTCTGCCTCATTTTCAGGCTTTTTACTGCTCTACAACTGTCAATGTGTTTTGTTGTTATGTCATCAATCATTATATCTCCATGTCATTTTAATCCCAGTATTTATTGGCATTAATATCATGACAAAAATGTCAACATTTTGCTGATGGTAAGAAAATTTCTGATGAAAGCATTAAAACCAAATACTTGGGTGTTTTGGTACCTGAAGTATAAATCAGGCTTCTCACATTTGGATGTTTTGCTTATTTCCAGATATTCACAATAGTTAACTTCAGGGTTTCAACTTGTAGACAGTAGCTCATCAAAGTTATATTACACAACAGTTTAAGTCAGTGTTCAGCCAATGGATAACTATTTTTCTCTCCATTTTATGCTTTCACAGTATTCCATCAAGTCATGACATAGGCCAAGTATTTTGCAGGACAATATCTTTCTTTCTTCTTCTTGATTACTTATTTAGTTTATGAGAGAAGAAAGAAACATGAGCAAAATCCTCACCAAACAGTACACACAATAAGCATTATACTTAAAAGAACCTTGGGCTTACAGATAGGCAATGTATCTTATTTGTGGTTCTTGAACAGCAATGTCAAGGATTCTGCTCTCTGTACTTTGCTTTCCCTCTTGATCAACTGAAAACATTGTCACCACAAAGAGAGAAGAAGATACGGAAATGTAAATGCTATCAACCACAGTTCCCTTCTGTACTGGTCAGCTCAGACTAGAGGGGATGGCTCTGAGCTCTGCATGGCTCTGGCAGTGGAGGGCACCCCCGGGGTTTCCATCTGTGCCTCTAGGGGTGTGACTTCCCTTCCTATCCTGAACATAAAACATCACAGGTAAGTGTAAATAAGATTCCTACATTGGTAGGATATTTTTTCCCAGTTGCCTATGACTGCTTTATAAATGACCCCCGATCTTGGCTGTATTTGCTCACAGTTATGTGGGTTAGGGATTCAGACAGCACAAGGCACTGACACTCAAGGTGGGCTTCACTCAAGTGATGGGCTCAGCTAGGATGACTGAGGCGCAGAAGCCTGGGGCCCCAGCTGTGTCCAGCGGGTGGCTTCCTTGGTTCTCCTCTATTCTTGCCAGCACCTCTGCTTCTTTGTGTGGCCCTCCCACGTGGCCCCCTGGAGCTAGGCAGCCAGGCTTCTTGGGGAACAGCCCAGGGCTCTGCAAGTGCAGGAGGAGAAGCCACCAAGTTGGCTTCAGTCTGAACCTCAGAAACTTCACAGCATCCCTCCTGCTATGGTCTGCTGGGTGAAGCCGGTCACAGAGGAGGCCGCGGGGAGGACGGCGTGGGCAGGGCTTGGACCCTGGGAGGGGAAGTTCCCTGGGAGCTGTCACAGGAACCGACAGCCATGGCAAAGAGCAGGGCAGTCGCGGTCCTCACCTGTCGCCGGCTTGGCGTGCCCTCTCAGGATGCTCGCTTCCTCCATGCGTGAGTCACCCGTCCTCCCCTGGGCCCCTGGGAGCCAGGTGGTGAGAGCAGTCTATGCATCTCCTGTTAGCTTCTCTTTCAGGGACTTCACCCTGGAAGCTAGAATTTGACCACAGAAAACCGCAAACACCACCATCAGAGTTTGTTTCGTGGTTGTTTCTTGGCTTATTTTGGATTGCTAGTTTCCCAGACACCGCCATTCCCATGCTGCCCCATGTGACTTCTTATCTCTCAATTTATTAGGTTCACAAAAGATGACCTGATAATGATAAAAGGCATTCTCCCACCACGGGGAGGAGTGTTTTATAGGGAACCAGGTGTGGGCTGTGACTTACAGAGTCATGGATTCAAATCCTAGCCCTACCATTGAGCACTTGTGTGTTCTGCAGCAAGTTACTCAACCCCTCTTAGGTAAAATAGAGGGGAAAATTAACAATGGGGAGCCTGAGATTTTTTTTTTTTTTTTTGCCTTTAACAATATATATCTAAACTTAAAGGCAAAAAAAAAAAAAGCCAAATTTCTCAGGCTCCCCATTGTTAATTCTGACCCTTTTCCTAAGGATATTTCCCTGATGGTGGACTTAGAGCACTGTGGAAGCCTGGGGTGCACACAATGTCCATCATTGTCTTCTCTACTCTGCCTATTCCAGGAGGAAGCAGCAGTCAAACTCCCTGACTCGGACAGGCAGGCACAAGGTGCAGGCTTCCCTGCAGTGCTGGCTGGCCCTGCCTCTGTGGGGATACTGTATAAATGATGGTAGCACACTCAAAAGTCACAGGTTACTCCCTCAACATGACACTCCCTATGCCTGAAGTGCTGCCATTAATGATCAATTTCTGTGGGTCAGAGAGTGACATTAGGGTTGCCCTCTAAATTTCCTAGATGCTTTATCTCAGAACAGTAGGAAAGAGAGCCTACAAGGTTTTGCCTGTGTAGGATAAAAATTAAACATTAGCCACAGATGATGGCAATAGTCCAAAAAGAAAAGCAAAATTCTCCAAAGCAAAACATAAGCCTTTAACAACTACTCATATATCACATAAAAATGCATTTGTAAAGCTCACTTTTATCTATAAGTATGGCCAATAATTCTTTTCAACCTAGTAATTTTAACCCTGAAGCACCGGGATAGTACAAATGTTCCAAAGTCATCAACTGATATTCTATATTGTGCAAATAGTTCCTAGTCATTCACAAGTTTGACCCAGATGGCACCGTTATGAAGGAGAGGAACCCAATCCATTTCTCCTATTTTCATCACTATTTCTGTCATTGTTGTTGCCAAGCTAACTTTCTTTACATTTCAGTATTAGAGCTTGCTATGCAGTAGAATGGCAGATAGAAACATCTAATCATGATGAATAAGTAAGGTCTGTAGCATCTTGGATTATAAACTTATGGCTCTGAGACATAGGCTATAAAAAATTGAACATAAGAGAAAAAATGTCAGTTGAAATGACATGTTTTTGAGCGAGCTGCTCACATTTAACAAGATACATGGAATCTTCATAGTGAATGCAGTACAAAAAGTTAGAATACAATAAAATAAAGTGAAATACACAGCTTCAACTGCTCCATAAATGCAAAAGAGCTGTGGTTTTGATTATTTGGACTGGAGGTGAGGCAAGAGGGAAGGTAGGTTGAGAATCTGAATTAAATTTTATTCCTCTGGGCATCTGCAAAATATGATCAGTCTGCACATGGATTTGGTTTTTGGTTACACTCTTTAACCAAGTAGGAAAGAAAAACAGGTTTTAGCTTATGATAGTAATCTAACTTGCTAGAAACACGGTGGGTTTATAATCAATATTTATATGGACCTTGCCAGTCTAAATTGATTTTTCAAGTGAAATGTTCAAATGCATGACTCAAATCGCTCTTAATCATTGTTCAAATGAAAGCCAGGCACATTAGTGAGAAGGTCATGGTGTCATATTTTCACAGCCTTTATGGAGGTACACAAGACGTAAATTCCTCATGGAATAAAGGGACAGCGACAAATTGAGCAAGAGGGTAGGAAGAACTTTAAAAGAAGGGAAATAGATCCTTGAAATTTTCACATAATTCTATACCTACAAGTTCAAGAAAGAACACAGGAAACAGAATGAAAAGCAGCAAATTGCTTCCTTAATTGAATAACATATGTAGTGGATGACTACCAATTGATTCACAGTAAAGGGAGGAGATAGACACAGGAGAACCTTGTTAACCTAATTAAACCTTAGCAGACACACACGTTTCTAAGACTCGAGTTTCGAGACTCCATTGGGATAATGAACACAAAACCAGGCCCGGCCACTTAAAATGTCATCGTTGCCACAAGAGGTTACACTTGTCCTCAGCGAGTTCTCATAGGTTACGTACATAACAAAGATAATCCCTGTTCTAACACTTCAGAAATATTGGCCCTTTGGAGGCTGCTGGTCATTGATTTACTGTAATTTTTGAACCTTTAGCAAGCCTCAATTTTCTTTGTTTTGAATAAAGTGCTTTAGTCAGGAAGCAAATGCATGAATCACTGTAAATGTTGCACTTTCTGATTAACTGATCTGGCCATTCTTCCAGCATTCACAATTTTTTAAATTGCCTTTAAAAGAGTGGCTAGTGCTGAATGGTTGAAGATGGGGTTTAGGAAAAAATCCACCCTAAGTAAATGCATTGAACTCTGAAAACTAAATGCCGCCTATTTCTAATGTCCAAGATAAAAGTAGATTAATAGTTTAATTAAACATGTAAGAGACTGGGCAGTGTAGCTATTACACCTTTGACCTCATGCAGGGCTGCCAGAGATGTAGGGAGGGTGAGTACTGAAGTTACATATTTACGATGCACAGCTGACTTGAAAAGCACACCAAGCTAGACAGAACTTGTAATTAACCAAAAGATCCAGTAAATTATGAGATCAATAAAATTTCCTGGGTGCCATAGTTTTCAGAACTAGTTAGTGCCTTCCTAATTTATTGGCAAAAACTTCGCAGACTAGCAAGGAAGATAAATAAAAATGCCTGGATGTAGAAATAAATATGTATGCTTGACAAATCTGAAATACACTGTTTACAGCTAATGAGGAAGCAACTATGCGTTTGGCTGCATGTTTTATATCTAGAGCAGCAGAGAGCATTAAAACCAATATAACTGATAACCTTGGTGCAAACAGCATAAGCCTTCATTTCCCATTATTCCCCAGAGTTGGAATTAATTAGTGCTTGTCAAAACCAGAGCGATCCCCTGCTGTAAAACTAAAAGTAATACCGAGAGCATGAATGGCTTGTATTACTCTTAGTTATAAGGCTCTACTCCAGAAATATTTCTCATCTATTGGGGAGAAAAATACTGCATAGATGCCTATATGCAGTATATATATAATACTTCCCTAATCCCAGATACCTCATAAACAAACAAATTTTTTAAAAAATCTTTGTTGGCTACAGTTCAAGACACATCTATGAAGTGCCTACCATGTGAGCATCCAGAAAACAGAAACACTTTGAGTTCACAGTTTAGTGGGGAGAGACAGAAGGGACACTGCAATGCAAGGCATTAATGGTTATATGGAAAAATATACAGTGAGTTATGGAGACTCAAAGAAGGGGATCTCTCTGAATGTGGCAGGGAGGGAGGTCTAGAGGAAGAATGGATAGGAGGCTACAAATGGGCAGGGTGGGGTAGGAAGACCCCTAACTCACTCTTGTAAAAGAGTTTCTCTGTGAAATAGCTTTCAGTTCAGTTCAGTTCAGAAGCTCAGTCATGTCCGACTCTTTGCGACCCTGTGGACTGCAGCATGCCAGGCTTCCCTGTCCATCACCAACTCCCGGAGTTTACTCAAAACTCAAGTCCATTGCATCGGTGATGCCATCCAAGCATCTCCTCCTCTGTGGTCCCCTTCTTCTCCTCCTGCCTTCAATCATTCCCAGCATCAGGGTCTTTTCAAATGAGTCAGTTCTTTGCATCAGGTGGCCAAAGTATTGGAGTTTCAGCTTCAGCATCAGTCCTTCCAATGAATATTTAGGACTGATTTCCTTTAGGATGGACTGGTTGGATCTCCTTGCAGTCCAAGGGACTCTCAAGAGTCTTCTCCAACACCACAGTTCAAAAGCATCAATTCTTCGGCACTCAGTTTTCTTTATAGTCCAACTCTCACATCCATACATGACTACTAGAAAAAAAAAAGCTTTGACTAGGCGGACCTTTGTTGGCAATGTCTCTGCTTTTTAATATGCTGTCTAGGTTGGTCATAACTTGTCTTCCAAGGAGCAAGTGTCTTTTAATTTCATGGCTGCAGTCACCACCTGCAGTGATTTTGGAGCCCAAAAATATAGTCTCTCACTGTTTCCATTGTTTCCCCATCTGTTTGCCATGAAGTGATGGGACCAGATGCCATGATCTTAGTTTTCTGAATGTTGAGTTTCAAGCCAGCTTTTTCACTTTCCTCTTTCACTTTCATCAAGAGACTGTTTAGTTCTTCACTTTCTGCCAAAAGGGTGGTGTCATCTGCTTATCTGCATATCAAGTTTGCCAGGAGAAATCTTGATTCCAGCTTGTGCTTCATCCAGTCCAGCATTTCTCATGATGTACTCTGCATATAAGCTAAATAAGTAGGGTGACAATATGCAGCCTTGACATACTTCTTTCCTGATTTGGAACCAGTCTGTTGTTTCATGTCCAGTTCTAACTGTTGCTTCCTGACCTGCATACAGATTTCTCAGAAGGCAGGTCAGATGGTCTGATATTCTCATCTCTTGAAGAATTTTCCACAGTTTGTTGTGATCCACACAGTCAAAGGCTTTGGCATAGTCAATAAAGCAGAAGTAGATGTTTTTATGGAATTCTCTTGCTTTTTCGATTATCCAGTGGATGTTGGCAATTTGATCTCTGGTTCCTCTGCCTTTTCTAAATCCAGCTTGAACATCTGGAAGTTCACAGTTCACGTACTGTAGAAGCCTGGCTTGGAGAATTTTGAGCATTACTTTGCTAGCGTGCGAGGAGTGCAATTGTGCAGTACTTTGAGCATTCTTTGGCATTGCCTTTCTTTGGGACTGGAATAAAAACTGACCTTTTCCAGTCCTGTGGCCACTGCTGAGTTTCCAAATTTGCTGGCATATTGAGTGAAATAGCTTAGTCAACAATAATATGGGCATCAATGGTGCCCTCTCTACAACTGCCTCCCCCCAATCCCTTTCTCCTGACCAGCTCACAGGCCTCCTGCAGGTTTCAGCTCCAGGATCCCCTCCCCATTGAGGTCTTTTATGACTCACTTCCAATTCAGTTCCAAGTCCTGTCCCTTCCATTCTCTTTAGCACCCAGTTCTCCTTGGTGGTCTTATCATAATTCATAATTATTATTGTTAAGCAGTTATTATTTACTTTGATAATCATCTTTCCTACTCAAACTGTGGTAAATGGACCAGCCACATTAGCATCACCTGGGAACTTAAAAGTGTAGAACTTCCACCTCTACACCAGACCCTACTGAGATGGAATCTGTATTTTAATGGTGACTGCTATGCATATTAAAGTTTAAGAAGAAATGGTCTAGAGTCCTTCACATTTCAGTAGAGCAGATAGAAATCACATGTGGCCCACAAACGAATTCCAATTTAAAGTCAGTTTTTCACTAGCCATACTCACATGCTCAATAGCTACAATATATGGTTGATGTATTGGACAGTGTGGCTAGAGACACATACATGACAGAAAGTTTTACTGAATGTGCTAGATTATAAGCTCTTGAGAACAGGGCTGTTTTTTTCTCACTGACCACCCAATAACTCAGTACCTGCCTAGAACACTGAGGACAGGTATGCAAATTTTTTCCTTTAAATATAATGAATAAAAATATGCTAAAGTACTTTGAAAACTAGCCCAGTGAAGGTGCAAAATAAATACTATTTCCCTTTCTTATTGCCTGTGATCTTCAAATAATCTCTGGCATATGGGCCATGAAGAGCTGCTATGTAAGCTATATCATAAAGAAGCATTTCTCCATTTTTTTGTAAGTAGAGATTCTTGGGTTTCTTATTCTGGAGACTGAGATTTAGTAGGATCTGTGACACTTGATGCTTTTGAACTGCGGTGTTGGAGAAGACTCTTGAGAGTCCCTTGGACTGCAAGGAGATCCAAAGAGTCCATCCTAAAGGAGATCAGTCCTGAATATTCACTGGAGGGACTGATGTTGAAGCTGAAGATCTAATACTTTGGCAATCTGATGCGAAGAACTGACTCATTTGAAAAGGCCCTGATGCTGGGAAAGACTGAAGGCAGGAGGAAAAGGGGACGACAGAAGTTGAGATGGTTGGATGGCATCACCGACTCAATTGACATGAGCTTGAGTAAACTCCAGGAGTTGGTGATGGACAGGGAGGCCTGGCATGCAGCAGTCCATGAAGTCACAAAGAGTTGGACCAGACTGAGCAACTGAACTGAACTGTGATACTTGAGTTAGTCACCTGTTTTTAGATTTGATTGTCTCAATAGTGAAATTCCATCCTTCCAACAGAAGGTGGCTTAATTTCCCCTCTCTGATGGATATCTAATACAATTAATTCGGAATTAAGAAAATGAAATGTCAGCATTTTCATGAGGAAGAGCCAGACAACTTGAGTTGTCTTAAGAAAATAAAATATTTTCTCATTGACTCCCACACTTGATGGCTCAGATAGTAAAGAATCTGCCTGCAATGCAGGAGACCCAGTTTTGATCTCTGGGTCTCCTATACTTGAAATGGGCTGGTGTTAGGGGTTTGAGTCAGCTGTCAACAGAATCTGAATTCTTCCCATTTTTCAGTACTCATTTCCTACATATCAGCCTCATTCTAGAGTTTCATGTGGCAGAAAGATGCTGCCTGAGACTTCCACATCTCTTTTCTTCCAAGTCATGTACAATATTAAAGGACTTCAGTGAAAGTTATAGTGAACATCATTGGCTTTGACTGGGGAATATGTCATCTGACCAACCACAATGGTAGGGAAAACACACAGTGCTGATTGAACAGACCCCAGTCACATGTGCACCCCCAAGCCCAACAACTCATCTGAAAGGCATGGAGTATAAGAGTGAGAGAGAGGGTGTGGTTCCCCAGAAGAAAGTCAGAGTAATGTCAGTAGAAAAATGAATGCATTCTGGATGACAAAAACAGATGTCTCCAATATGCCACTTCATTTAAAATGAATGAATGAATGAATTCATGATGTGTGAAACAGAACAAAGTTTGAAACTGAACTAGAATGTTCAGTTATTAATCATAATTCAAGACTAGTCAAATCTTTGACATGGGAGATAAAGAATTTCTAACCTAGACTGAGTGCCAACTGTAATTATAAATATTAACAGACTTTAAAATATCTATTCTTTCACTAGTGTACAGACAACTCATAAGCACAGAATCTAAATCTATGCCAGACCCAAAGGAGACTCTGCTTCACATCGCCAGCCTCGGCTTCACTATTTCCTTTTGATTTAAGCAGCTTAGTGAGGGCTGGATCCCTCCCGGTATCCTGGGTGACTATCTGCTAAAGTGGGTAAGACATTCAGACTACCAACAGGTCTTTCCAGCTCTGAAGGAATGATTTCTTTCTAAAATATTGTTGTATCGCCTCCCTGAGACAATACTTTTCGTTGACAAGGCACAATAGGAAAAAAAAATGAAATAATTTAGTCCAATAATTCAATGTAAAACTACGAAGCCAAGACTCTGGCAATGGCTGCAAATTTTCAGAATATAATTTTGAGACAAGGAGTTCACAGGCTTAAGCTTTCTTGTTAACCATGCTCACAAATTGTAGTCCTAGGCATTCCACCATGAAGAAGGAGACCTGGTCCATTGGGTGCTTTGTTTATATGAATATCCCTCTGATACAGTTGATGAAGACTCTCTAGAATCTAAGTGGTAGGCAAGTGACATTTTTTCACAGATATAGGATTCTAGAGCTAGAAAATTCTCTTGGTACAAGCTAATTGGTATTTTCAAATCTTGTCCCACTATATCTTGAAGGGCAACATGGACACTCATCAGAGACCTCCTGATGAGGGAAAAACAAGGAGGCAGGGATTCACTCCCATCAACTACAGGATTTGGTGTTTGATATATTTTACTTCTATAGTTTGATCTAAGATTTTTAAATTGAAATATTTCAGCTGTTTTCAAGTTACAGAAAGGGATAGATATTTTGATGGATTCCATTAACAATAATAAGATAGTTCTGCAAGTACCGAAAAGCAATGACCTCCAAAATCTATCACCAAGTGAACAAATCAAGGTACAGAAAACTTTGAATATGTTTATATAAACAAAGACAAACAACTATGCAGGAACAATTCTAGAAATATATGCAAGAAACGTATTAGCTGTCTCTGAGGTGGGATCCTGGAGGGCAAATCAGAGATGAATTGGGTATTTACTTTCATTTACATGCTGCTTCTGTTTCATTGGAATGCTTTCTTGGTAATCGTATTTCCTGTTTAAGTGCATCTCTAAAATTTTTTAAATCACTGATTTAGCTTAACTATCTCGTTTTATAGATAAAAAGACAGCCTTGCTCAGGTCTGCCTGGGCATAGCCCCCAAGGCAGAGGCAGGTTGCATAAGGAAGGTAACTGGCCATCAGGGCTGGACCATGGAGCTGGCTTCATGGCAGAGTTTCTGCCTCAAATGGAAACACAGGTATTACCATGGTTTTCTCTGGGCAAAACACAAGGAGAAAAATCTGGTGGTTGTTGGTTTCAAGAGTCTCTCGGCGCTCTAAGATACCTTACCCAGGACACGCTGCTAATCTCTGTCTGGGGCACAGTACCAGGAGAAATTGAAGAGAGACCCTGAGAAGCTGTGCCCACTCAGAAGCATCCTTGGTCTAGCTGCTCTCACGCCCTCCATGATGTTCAATGACACTCTGGATTAGCACCGTTCAGAGCCATTCAACTTCCTTTCTGTGCTTTTAATTAGTGAGGAATAATCATAGTACTCCTCCATTGGTATCTGGAACCTCAAAGTCTTACATTTCAGGAAACTGTTCATGACTGCCAGAATTTTATTTGCTTTAGCGGCTGAAGGCATTCCAAAATTATAAGAGGGGAAAGTGGCCATGTCACACTATTTATCTGTCATTTTTGGATTCCGCCTTTTTAATCTTTCAATCTACCCACATGTCCCTGCTTTCTCTGAAAGGAAACATTTACCATCCAGAAAAAGGTACTAATCTCTACTGATCAGAAGCACAGGGGTCAGGGAAACCCCAACACTTATTAACTGGGTGGCCTTAAGTAATTTGCCTCAGTTTCTTATCTCTAAAATGAGGATAATAAAAATACTGGCTCTTGTGAAATTCAATCAGAGGATGCATAGAATAAATACAAAGCCCAATGCCTGTTACATAGTAAGCACTCAACACATGTTTTAAAAGAAAGACTTAAAGCCAGTTGCTGGCAACTCTGTCTCCAGTCTTCATTCCTCTTGCCATTTAAGCACCTGCTTCAAATTCTACCTCTTAATTATTTTCTTAGGTCTTTCTAGTTTGAGCAACATTGATGGAGCATGTAGGATGATTTAAGCTTCGGCAAACAGAATCGGATTTTCCTACAGTCTTAAGACTGCTGAAGTTAGACAAGTTCTCTACTGACACCCACTCTTTCTATTCCCTAATAACCAGCTCTAGGTGCTCGCCAGGACTCAGGGTCAGATATTACTCACCTGATGGTATTTCAGATGTTATCTCATTTTTCTCTTCTCCACACTTCTCCTCCATCAATATTTTGTCTGTCTTTCCTCTTTCAACTCGTTTCCAGCGTTTACTATTTCACATCGTGCTATACATCCAATAGATGTAAACTCAAATTGTGTGGGTGTGTTAGTCGCTTAGCTGTGCCTGACTCTTTGCGACCCCAAAGACTAAAGACTGCCAGACTCCTCTGTCCATGGAATTCTCCAGGCAATAATACTGCAGTGGGTTGCCATTTCCTTCTCCAAAACTCAAACTACTGGGCTTAAATTCTTCACAGGAGGATATCAAAATTTTCCTTGGCTTAATAAACTATTTACTCCTGAAATATCAGGAAGAGGTGGTGATACGGTTGTTGTATTGACGTTATTGATCCTGTCAAGACTAGAAAAGGCTGCAGGCACGTAAATCAGTTTTTGAAGCTCATTGAAAATTCTTTAGTGTTAGCAATGAAACTTGGCAATAGCATAATACAGGTAAATACAAAAACTCACTGCCTACCCTTTGCATATGTACAATAATATTTACCAAGGTTGAAACAAGAAACCTATTATCCTACAAAATTATAATTCTGTAGATAATATTGCCAACAAATTAGCAGTAATTGTACATGGATGTGTTGACCTCATTTCCACCCACGTACGGTGTGCTTCCCTTTATTCCAGGGTTTCAGTTACAGCAAACTCATTAGTTATGAGATCAAAATAAACAACACAGTTGGGCCTCCCTTTTCTCATCTGTTAAAAGAATTGTTGCAATATATATACTATTTTAGGTCCCTTCCAGCTCTAAATTGCTATAGTTTCTCTAAATTTGTTTCAAGTTCTTAAGCTTTTAGTTTATGTAAGGCTAAATATTTGCCATTTCTAGGTCATGTTCTATTCAAATACACCTTCTTTCAAAAAAGCAGCTAAAATGAGTTCTTTACAGAAGAATGCTAGCTAATCTATGTGGAAGAAATGATAGAATCATAGAGTTTCCATTTTTTTTAACTCTGTGTTGTAATTTAGACAAGGCTCATGAACAGATGATATGAGCTTTAGGTTTGGGTAAAGAAGCAATGCAAAATGTCTACTTATTAACTGCAAAGACAAAACAATTTGTCTTTATAATAGAATCTGGTGGTCACCACCACAGCCAAGCAACAGAACACAGAACCACTAATAACATTAGTAACCTCCTCATGTGAATGAAATATACAGAATCACCCATGGAGTTTTCTATCAAAAATATTCAATGTGAATCTAATCAAGCTAAGGTTTAAATTCCAATTTACAAGAAATAGAGGATATAAAGGGGGATTCTCCAGCGGTTCAGGGGTAGAGAATCTACTTGCAATGTAGGAGTCACAGGAGATGCAGGTTCGATCCCTGGGTCAGGAAGATCCCCTGAAGGAGGGCATGGCAATCCACTCCAGTATTCTTGCCTGGAGAATTCCATGGACAGAGGAACCTGGTGGGCTACAGTTTATAGAGTCTCAAAGAGTCGGACATGACTGAAGCAACTCGGCATGCCCACAGAGGATATAAAGGAGCACAGTATGTCTCCTTAAGAAAATCATCAGAAAAATACAGACTATTATTGGACTTCACAAAATCAGGAGGGCACTATGCTATATTCAAAGAAATTAAAAGGACATAAAAAATGCAGTGCTAAAATCTTTACTGGATGAGGATTCCAAGAATAAAAACAGTCATGAAAGTTTGAAGCTCAATTGAGGAAATTCAGGTATTAGATGATACAGAATTTTTTAAAATCATTTTAGAGGGTGTCACAGTAGTATTATGACTTTTAGCACAATATTATTATTCTTTGGAGATGTATGTTGAAATGTTTGAGGTGAATTGTCATGATTTCTGTAATTTGCTTTCACATAATAGATAAATGACAGGTAAAGAGAGAGATACATACATACATAGATGAATAGATGGAAGGAAAGAACGGCAGGTGGGTAGATGAATGGGTAGGTGGATGGATGAATGGAGAGAGAAAGAAGGAAAAGATGAAAATTTCAACTGTTAACTCTAGATGGAGGGCATATATATTCATTACACTATTCTTTCAACTTTTCCTAATGTTTAGCAATTTTCATAATAAATAAACCAGGGGAAAATGTACCTTCCTCCCTCCATGAGAAATGACACAAATGTAAGGGTGAGTGGGTCTCTTTAACAACATGAAGGGGTCTTCCTTTGTTATGCCCTTGTTACTCTGTTTCACAAGTACTTGTCTTCTAGTCTACAGTGACCTTCTTGAGACCAAGGACTAAATCTAGTTTACAGTCATATCACCAGTATTTAGCCCCCAGTGCCTTGCACATAGTGAAGACACAGCAAATATCTGTTAAATTTCATTGAAATTTATGTACTGCCTGAATAACCACATAGACTGATTTGGAAAACAACACACTTGTTTTTGATATATAGTGATGAAACTCAACATTAAAAATTCATTGTTCAGAATAAACTGGAATCAATAATACACAAAGCTTGAAAAAGAATACATAAATCTTTACCAGGGTCAAGTAAATTTGCTTAACATCTGGCAACAGAATTCCTTCACAGAGAGGAAATGAGTCTGTGTTTAGAGAAATATCCTGATGAACAATCACATGTGAAAAGGAAAGACACTCGAGCAGGTTGTGGAAAGTTAAAGCAAGTAAGGGAGGGGGTTAAACTTCTCTGAATAAGAGATGGAAGGGGTTAATTATTCTTATTTTTACAGTTTCTATTTTATATTGGACTACATTTGATTTATAATGTGTTAGTTTCAGGTGTGGAGAAGGAAATGGCAACCCACTCCAGTATTCTTGCCTAGAGAATCCCGTGGACGGAGGAGCCTGGTGGGCTGCTGTCCATAGGGGTCGCACAGAGTCATACATGACTGAAGTGACTTAGCAGCAGCAGCAGTTTCAGGTGTACAGCAAAGTGATTCAGTTATACCTGTATTTATTTTTTTCAAATTCTTTTCCCATTTATGATATTATAGAATATTGAGCAGAACTGGGTTAATTAATTGATGATTTATTTAGCCCTTTTCTCCTCTCTGAAGTTGCCAGAGGGTTAGATTTTTTTTTTTTCTTTTTTCAGTAAGAGGTGTCTAACGTTAAATTTCAAATTATTTGCCTCTCTGGGATTTTAAGTTGCTCTGTGTGTCCTCAAACTTCTAGTTCAGTAATGCCACAGGATATGCAACAATTTTATGAAGGTCTTAAGAAATCAGATGACAAGCGAGAAAACCTCATTTTAAATGCAATTTAACTGTCTTGTTAATTACAAGGTTATTCATTTATCTTTCCATTTACATTCATACTCTTTTAACTATTATTCTTTCATTATTGTACTCATCTCACATGCTAGCAAAGTAATGCTTAAAATTCTCCAAGCCTGCCTTCAGAAATAAGTGAACCATGAAATTCCAGATGTTAAAGCTGGTTAAAAGCTGGTAAAAAGGCAGAGGAACCAGAGATCAAATTGCTGACACCCACTGGATCATCGAAAAAGCAAGAGAGTTCCAGAAAAACATCTATTTCTGCTTTATTGACTATGCCAAAGCCTTTGACTGTATGGATCACAATAAACTGTGGAAAATTCTGAAAGAGATGGGAATACCAGACCACCTGACCTGCCTCTTGAGAAATCTGTATGCAAGTCAGGAAGCAACAGTTAGAACTAGACATGGAACAGCAGACTGGTTCCAAATAGGAAAAGGAGTACATCAAGGCTGTATATTGTCACCCTGCTTATTTAACTTATATGTAGAGTACATTATGAGAAACGCTGGGCTGGAGGAAGCACAAGCTGGAATCAAGATTGCCGGGAGAAATATCAATAACCTCAGATATGCAGATGATACCACCCTTACGGAAGAAATTGAAGAACTAAAGAGCCTCTTGATGAAAGTGACAGATGCATGGAACAATTTTATGGACTCTGAGGGAGAAGGTGAGGGTGGGACGTTCTGGGAGAATAGCATTGAAACATGTATATTATCATATGTGAAACAGAACACCATTCCATGTTCGATGCATGTGACAAGGGCTCAGGGCCGGGGCAATGGGATGATCCAGAAGGATGGGATGGGGAGGGAGGTGGGTGGGGGGTCCAGGAAGGGGAACACATGTAAACCCATGGCTGATTCATGTCAATGTATGGCAAAAACTATTACAATATTGTAAAGTAATTAGCCCCCAACTAAAATAAATAAATTTATAAAAAAAAAAAAAAAGAAAGTGAAAGAGGAGAGTGAAAACGTTGGCTTAAAACTCAACATTCAGAAAACTAAGATCATGGCATCTGGTCCCATCACTTCATGGCAAATAGATGGGGAAAGAGTGGAAGCAATGACAGACTTTATCTTTGGGGCTCCAAAATCACTGCTGATGGTGATTGCAGCCATGAAATTAAAAGACCCTTGCTTCTTGGGAGAAAAGTTATGACCAACCTAGATAGCATATTTAAAAGCAGAGACATTACTTTGCCAACAAAGGTCCGTCTAGTTAAGGCTATGGTTTTTCCAGTAGTCATGTATGGATGTGAGAGTTGGACTTTAAAGAAAGCTGAGCACCGAAGAATTGATGCTTTTGAACTGTGGTGTTGGAGAAGACTCTTGAGAGTCCCTTGGACTGCAAGGAGATCCAACCAGTCCATCTTAAAGGAGATCCATCCTGGATATTCATTGAAAGGACTGATGTTGAAGCTGAAACTCCGATACTTTGGCCACCTGATGCGAAGAGCTGACTCATTAGAAAAGACCCTGATGCTAGGAAAGATTACAGGCAGGAGGAGAAGGGGACAACAGAGGATGAGATGGTTGGATGGCATCACTGACTCACTAGACATGAGTTTGGGTAAGCACCGGGAGTTGGTGATGGACAGGGAGGCCTGGCGTGCTGCAGTCCATGGGGTTGCAAAGAGTCGGACATGACTGAGTGACTGAACTGAACTGAACTGATTATCTTGCAGGAGACACAGGTTGGCTGGCTGGCTTGAGGAGATACCCTGGAGTAGGAAATGGCAACCCACTCTAGTATTCTTGCCTGGGAAATCCCATGGACAGAGGAGGTGGTCCACTGGGTTGCAAAGAGTCGGACACAACTGAGCATGCACACAGTACACAGTATATTATCTTGACAGTATGAAATATCAAGTGCATCTCAAACAGAAATAAGTGGAGATTAAGACCTGAGACGGCAAGGGAGAGATTTGCCAGGTGGCATGACTTCAAGGGGGTCATCACAGGCTTTGGTCTGATTGTGGACCTCTATTTCGCCAGGATACCCAGCAGTGAGGATGCTTAGAGAATAAGTTTCAAATGTATAAACAAGAATGAAAAAAATGTTTATTCATAATCACAGAAATCTCTTGTCAGAATAACCATATCTGCCATCTTCTTACTAGAATTTTAGCTTCTTAAAGGCCAAATTAAAAACCAAAGGTTTTCTTAGTATCATGAAAACAGGACAAGGGAATAAGCCGTTTTAAAATGGAAGTACGGGCCATTTCCTACCCACAGCTTTTTTTTTTTCCTCTCTAGAAACTAAAGTCTACCTTCTGCTCTAATTAGAGCTGGAGAAACATTGCCGTATTCTTACTCTTCCTTGATCATCCCCTGCAAATGGGATGCAACCCAGTTGATTGACTGCGGTTTCCATTGTGGCTCTAAGATTGCAGTCCTACTTCTCTAGGTCCCCTTGCAAATCCCAAGGATATTTACTCAAATTTGCACAGACAACCCTGTGAGTTATTAGAGACTGTATAGCAATTTTGTTTGGGAGATGTTTAAACTATAAAAGACAAGTTATGTCCCCTTATTATCAAGTTATTCGTTGAGGGTGGGAATGTTCTCCATGTTGACCAAGATACCAACTAAAATGCACTGTCACTCACACATTTAATTCTGAGGCTCTCAGTGAAAATTAAAATAGATAAAGAATTCCTTTAGAAGAAGGCTCATAACTAGCATACAAACTCTTCATGAAGCTTGAGTGATTGAACATTAACATAAATGCTCACCAATCACTTAGACTTAAAACAGCACTGAGACAGGAAAGGTAGCTATTTCCCTTTCCAAGTCTCTTTAAAATCTTCGAATTATGTTAATTTGAAAGTCTGTGTCTGTAAATCTTTAACATCAGTCTAGCACTGGCTAATAACTCTTTTTCATTATGTGATCCAAGTCTAATTCCATATCCACAGTACCCACATAAGCTCAGGAAGAGACTTGGAAACACAGCTTGTGGTAGATCCAACTATTGCTCCCAAACTTCACCCAGTCTCTCTGGCTTGTAACTCTACAGCTCCTCCCACTAAAGGTAGAGTATACTTCTTCACTCTGAACTTAGGTTTGACCATGTGGTTTTCCATAACTGTCAAGATAATAGCAGATGGGAGTCAACAGAAGCTGAAAATGTGCTTGTGTCATTGTGAACGTCTCCTGTGACCTGTCATCACCATGGAAAAGAGTTAGCTGTTGCTCCTCAACCTCAGGGGCCAGAATAAGCACATGAGACACATACCTGAGCACAACTCATAGGGCAGTGTCCATCCCAGCTGCACACACAGTCATTGAGGCAAGCCCAGCAACTGCCAAGGCTAGGTAAGTGCCCTAGACACATAATATAATAGGGAAGAGCAAATCTGACTCCATAATAGATCTATATCCTTTCTTCTGCTCAGTCATGTGGGCTCTGCACCTTTTGTAAAAGAATGTTGCCTGTAGCCTGAAATATACAAGAGAGCCCATTCTCAGGGCTCTGACCTTTAAGAGTCCATTCACATAGAGATAAAAGTTGTAGAACAGAGAATTATATTTGTCTTGTTGGAGGTTTACAGGAACATTGTGACCTGACATATGTGGGCAGCTGCAAGAACAAAGGATTCTGACACCGAGAAGTTTGCAAAAACTAACCAAGCCCCTCCCTCACCTTGCCTTTAAAAATGTCTTCCTGAAACCCTTTGAAGAGTTCAGGGTTTTGGGGGCATGAGACACCCATCTCCTTGCATGGTCCTGCAATAAACCTTTCTCTGCTCCAAATTCCAACGTCTTAATTTGTTTGGCTTCAGTGTGCATTGGGCACGTGGACTTGTGAGAATAAGTGATTATAGTTTTATGTCGCTGATATTTAGGGGGCATATATAGGATAATAGCTGATGGATACATTGATTAACTCAAAATAATTACCCTAATTTGGGGATCTCAGTTATTCACTCCAAGAGATACATTTTTATGCTGTTTAAAGCCAATCCTATTAGAGAATGAGAATGCACTTTGCTGCTCACTGCAGGCTACACTTTCTCTTGTGGTTTTCAATCACTTCATCTAATCCCCTCTGCTGTTCAATTCTTCCCTGAAGATTCAGTTCCCCCTTTTCACCCCCTTCTTCCCCCTCAATAAAGTGAGACTTACCTGAATCTCACCAGAACTCTTGGTCATATTTATTGGAAAGTCACAACTGTTTAATCTAGGTGCAGACTCAAGCTGAGGGTGATTTCTTTAATTTAGTCCCAGGGTTGACTGCTGATCTAAATTATCAAACCGTCACACTCATGATTTATGATGCAGAGAGATTGACTAACTGATTTATATCCTGTTCCTCACCACTGACTGAATTATATTTCACAGGGACTCAGCAAAGATGTCCAGAGACCAGAACACCTGTGGAGTCATCATTACATGTACTGCTGTGATGAAACTTTAGTTCATATGGAAGGGACCTGCACTGCTTTTGACTTATTTCTGATTTTGCAGTCAGTGTGTTGATGAGTAGCAGCCTTCACCAGGGGGAAAAAAAAAAAGCAGGCTCATTTGTATTAGCATTCAGAGTGTAGAAAATACTACTTGTTCTTCTATATAAGTGTGTTATGAATAAGGTGTCTTTGATTAGCAGAGTGTGAAAGCAGGAACCATCAGACTGAACAAGACTGCTGGTCTTATTTTGTTTGGCCTGTACAAGATCCAACAGCATTTTGCTAATCTTCCAGTTTTTTTTTTTTTTTAATTTATTTATTACTATTTTTTTAATAAATTTATTTATTTTAGTTGGGGGCTAATTACTTTACAATATTGTAATAGTTTTTGCCATACATTGACATGAATCAGCCATGGGTTTACATGTGTTCCCCTTCCTGGACCCCCCACCCACCTCCCTCCCCATCCCATCCCTGTGGAGTTTTAGGTTTTGTGTTAGCAGCCAGAATTCATTTAACATGGAGATACCATATAAAAGCATATACTGACTGCTCTTGAAGAGTGGAAAAATCTGGCAACACCGAGGTCTCCTCCTTTTGTTTTCCCCATTCTCACCTAACAAATAGTGGCCTTCAGAGAAGCACCTCCTCTATAAGGAACATGAGCTCACCAGTTTGGTTTCCCTTTTGGAAGTTAAGCTAGTGATCTCTTATACCCAGCTTGTTGTTGTTGTTTAGTCTCTAAGTTTGTCCGACTCTTGCGATCCCATGGACTCTAGCCCACCAGGTTCCTCCATCCATGGGATTTCCCAGGCAAGAATACTGGAGTGGGTTGCCATTTCCTTCTCTAAGGGATTTTCCCAAGCCAGGGAACAAACCTGTGTCTTATGCAATGGCAGACGGATTCTTTACCACTGAGCCACCAGGGAAGCTCCATATACAGCTTATTTTTCCTTTATCTTCTTTGCTTGTTTGACTCCTTTAAGAATCTGTTTATGAACCAGATATTAAAGGAAAACAATAATAAAATGATTTTGATTATGTAAACACCTGAGGACCTTAACAATAATTAGATGTGAAAGTAGGTAAAAGCCAAAGAAGAAGGGAATATGAACCTAACTTGAATGAAAGCTTCTATTACTCATTTGTTCTTTCAAATAGTGCCATTATTTACTGAGTGCCTACTATGTGCCAGACACCATGCAACAAACCAAAGATACCAGGGACCTACCACCTCTTCTAAAACTCAACATCTATTGGGTTGTCCAAAAAGTTCATTTGGTTTTCTTTTCATAACATCTTATGGAAATGGAACATCTTTCCATAATGGAAAAACCTTAACAAACTTTTTGGCCAGCCCAATATTATTGTGGCTTTCATGCTTTACTAAGAATGAACTTAGGGGCCAGAGATCCATATTTCCAGGCTCCACTTCCAGAAAAACTGATACATATGGGTGGATATTGATTCCAGGGTAAAATCCAGGAACAGGAGTTGTACTGAAGGTAATAGTAACACATGTGCAGAGATCACGCATTGAGGAATAACAGTCAATTCAATGCCTCATGAAGTAAGCTCTGAAATGGGGTAAACCAGGAACAAGCTGAGTTCTTGGGTTTGTCCAGATCAGCCCAATGGCCAGAGGTATCGAGACATCTAACTACTTTGTGGTAAGAGAGCAAGAAGTTTACCAGATGAAAGAGACCAGAGAGTTGGGAACTGTAAGGGATCTCTGATAATACAGGAGGAAGTTGAAAACTGAGATTAGAGAGGAATACAAAGTTCAAATCATTAAGGAAGTGTTGGGTTGGCCAACAAGTTCATTTGGGTTTTTCTGTAACATCATACTGGAAAAATTCGAACTTTACAGTCTACCTGATAATAACTCAATTATCTTCATAACAATAGCTAAAACACTAGAGCCATTGACTGCAATAAAGATGTGACATGCATTGTTTCATCCTGATTACATGGCCATGATGCAGGTGATATTACTGTCCTAATTTTACAGAGGAGGAAACAGAGGTTTAAGCATTTAAGTCGGAGTTTCTCAACCTCCACCCTATTGCCATTCTGGGGCAAATAACTCTTATAATGTCCTGGGTTGTCACAGGATGTTGAATAGCATCCCTGGCATCTAGCCCATAGATACTAATGGTGGCTCCTTCCTCTCCATATCCCACTCACTGGTTTAACAAACCAAAATGCCTCCGGACATTGCCAGAAGGCTCTTGGAAGGTGAAAGTAACTCCTGGTTGAGAACCATTACAAATAAGGTTTAAGCCATTACAAATAAGCTCTCACAAGTAGTAAGGGGCCAGGCAGAATTTAGTACCATTCTATTAACTGCCGAGCTCAAACTCTCAAACATTTGCCAAGAAAATAAGAACAAAATAGAGATGATCAGATTAAAACTTTGTTTTAAAAATGATCACTCTTGTAAAAAAAAAACAAATCGCAGTACAAATTAAAGGAAAAAAAAAAAAACCACTAAAGACTTCTAATAAAAAGAATGGAATCCAACTAAACATAGTATTCATCAGCTTGAATCTATGGGTTGAGCTGCTAATGGAAGTCTGAAGTGTGGTGAAAACCAACACACATACGCACCACAGTCTGTGCCTGTGGCTCCTGCAATTTCACTCTGTGATGCTTTAAAGTAAATGTGACATTACACACTTTTTAGCATCTATTTTCCCAGCAGGAAGTGTAAGATAAAGAGGCTCAATCAGTATGTTAAAATAAGACCTGATGCATGGGAGGGAGAAAAGCTTTCAGATCACAAGAAATATCATCTTGAGGAAATTAAAAGCCTGAAATATAGCATATGATTACTGACCCTAAAGTCCTGCTGTGGTGCAGTTGAAGGACTTGCAAAGATATTTTCTATTTGCTAAATAAATCTGCAAAACTACACTGCTTTCCCAGGTATTAACACGAGTCAGTGGGAAAGTCTGTGTACATGGATATCATCGCCAAACTTTCTCAACTGAGGATTTGTTGGAGAAAAATAATTTGCTTTAATTAACAACAGAACAACTGGAAACAGTCCTGATGGTTACTTTTTTCAACCTTCTATTTCCATCTATTCTTTCTAAGCACATTGAAGAAGGAATTTGTACCCTATGAATATTATGGTTTGAAATTAATCAATAAGCACATCACACTGGTACTTTTTTTTCTTCCTTATTTTTCTCCCTTCCTTCCTTCTTATTCTTTCATGTTCTCTTTTTCCTTCAAGCCTTTCTACCTTCAATTATTCACCCATTCAGTCATTCATTTAATAAATCTTTTCTAAGCAAGCACTCACTGGGGCTTCCCAGGTGGCACTAGTGGTAAAGCACCTGCCTGCCAATGCAGGAAACATCAGAGAGGTGGGTTCGATCACTGGGTTGGTTAAATCCCATGGAAGAGAGAATGGCCACACACTCCCAGTATTCTTGCCTGGAGAATCCCATGGACAGAGGAGGGTGGTGGGCTACAGTCCATAGGATCGCACAGATTTGTACACGACTGAAGCAACTTAGCATACTCACATGCACAAGTGCTCACTACATGCCAGATACTCTGTGAAGTTCTGGGAACAGATGCAGCCCCTGCCCTCATGAAACTTTAAATCTAGAGGGAGAGGCAGACAGTAATCAAAATATTACTCAAGCAGAGGAAATCGGCATTTCTTATGAGAGCTATGGCTGATGGGTAACTGTTTTGATGACAGTCTACAGTGGAGGATTTTGTCTCATTAAGAAGTCAGAGAAGGACTCCCTGGCATAATATCTGAAGGATAAGTAGGAGGTATCCACATGGGGAAGAGGAATGTACTCTATGTGGTCAAGACAACACGGGAACAAACAAAGAGCCTTTGGTTGGTGAGGGTATGGCATATCTGAAAAACTAAAAGAAGGTGGGTTTGGGTAGAAGGCACAGAGCCAAGAACAGGATGGTGAGCTGGGTGGAGGAAGGGTTTTCTGGGATCTGCTCTAGAACTTGTATGAAGTTTTGTCCTAACCCTAAAAGCAAGAGGTAACAGAAAATATTTGCTATCTTACAAGTTTTACAAGAGGATGAGATGGTTGGATGGCATCACCAACTTGATGGACATGAGTTTGAGCAAGCTCCAGGAGTTGGTGATGGACAGGGAAGCCTGGCCTGCTGCAGCTGATGGGGTCACAAAGAGTTGTACACAATTGAGCAACTGAACTGAAGTTTGGGATTTGTTTCTATAGAAGAAAGGCGTGCACAAAGGCAATGCATCATATGATGCTAAGATCTGATCTTAAAAATAATTAGAAATGACCAACATAACAAATACCTACAAACAAAGACCTGAGCAATCCACTGTGAACATGAGCATTTTTAAAAAATGGTTTCTAAGATGACACACAGTGGGGAACAAGTATTAGGGTCCAGTAAACTATTACATTCCACTATACTTGTTTTTTCAGAAAACTATTAGACTTGATATTATATATGTATCTGTGATCACATTTGGGGTTAACCCTGAAATGTTAAAAATTGGAGGCAAATATTTAAATATGTGTCTTGAGAAAGTAAGCAGGCTCGATTCTTGAGTCATTTTTTTTTAGTCTTTTCTAGCTATAAGAATTGGAGAAGGCAATGGTAACCTACGCCAGTACTCTTGCCTGGAGAATTCCATGGATGGAGGAGCCTGGTAGGATGCAGTTCATGGGGTCGCTAAGATTCAGACACAACTGAGTGACTTCACTTTCACTTTTCCCTTTCATGCACTGGAGAAGGAAATGGCAACCCACTCCAGTGTTCTTGCCTGGAGAATCCCAGGGACGGGGGAGCCTGGTGGGCTGCCGCCCATGGGGTCGCACAGAGTCGGACACGACTGAAGCGACTTAGCAGCAGCAGCAGCTATAAGAATTAGTACAATTTGATGACATTACAGGCCCTTTGGTGATGTGCCATCTTAAGAATCCTGAATTGTATCATGTCATCACTGGTGTTTCTTCAGGAAAAATAAAATGCCACATGAGCAGCTGGATTGTCTGATGTAGCAGATGTAAAGGACCTTGGCCACATTGAACACAACCAGTCAAGACAAACCCATATAATTTGTCTGTGGGGCTTTTGGGTAGGAAATTCTGACTCCAATTTCAAGAGAGTTGAGAATTACATTTTTGTTCTTACCTAAAGCTATAGGGGGTGATGTTGAGAAGGTCTGTTAGAGTTTGTCAAGCGGAGCTCCCACAGAGCTGAGACTTGCAAAGCTCATACCATCTGGAAAGGCAAGTTTCTTTGGAAAGCAGATAATGTAAACATGTCAGTGGCTGAGGGGCAGGGGGTGGGGAAGTGGGTCTGGGAGCCGGTTTGTCACTCAGCCAGCTGAGGACAGAGGAAGCTGCCAGGTTAACACTGACACATGGGCGGCTGGTCTATGGGTCATCAGAACTCTTCATCAGGACCCTCCTGACCACTCTCCTTCCAACCCCTGTCACAGGTCTCTGAAGAGAAGCCTCTAGACTGGACCACACAGAGAGGTATCCAAACACTAAGGCCCACTAGGGAGATGCCCCCCTTCTCACCCAGTAGGCAATTTCAGTCCAAAGCCAGGGATCTCCGGTGTCAATAACACAAAGCAGGATATATGAGAATCAATTGCATACAAGGAAAGCAGTAACTGATTAAAGAGGTTTATGTCAAAATATCCAACTGGTTTCCCTCCTGCACTTCATAAGCATACTCGTGGGAAATGGAGATGGCCAAGCATGGAGCAGCTGGTGAGTTTCACAGAATAAAATGGAGATGCTTGAATTAAAAAAAAAAAAAGTTTTTGTGTTGCTTACCCCTTTCTTTCTAAAAATTTCAAACATTAGTTTTTAATTAATTATTATTTGTTGTTGTTCAGTTGCTAAGTTGGGTCCTCACTGTGACCTCATGGACTGTATGTAGCATGCCAGGCTCCTCTGCCCTCCACAATTTCCTGGAGTTTGCCCTGATTCATGTCCACTGAGTCAATGATGTTATCTAACCATCCTATCCTCTGCCACCCCCTTCTCCTTTTGCCTTCAATCTTTCCTATCATCATTACTTAATTAGTAATACTGATGAGGCAAAGGATGCTGGTAGCTCCTTTTGGCAAATGAGGACACAGAAGTTAAGAGAAAAATCTGGTGGCCATCTTTGGTCTACCTAAGGTCACATAACTAGTTATCAGGACTCAGTTAAACTAGAGCCTGAGCCCCACACAAAGATGTTGCCTACAAGGAGCTATTTCCCTGTAACCCATTAAATTGTTGTGTATGCAGAGTTGCTCAGTTGTGTCTGACTCTGTGACCCCACGGACTGTAGCCCACCAGGCTCCTCTGTCCATGGGACTCTCCAGGCAAAATTACTAGAGAGAGTTGCCATTCCCTTCTCCAGGGGATCTTCCCGAATCAGGAATCGAACCCAGGTCTCCTTCATTGCAGGCGGATTCTTTACCATCTGAGCGAATAAATTAGGTCTTTTTTTTTTTTGCCATTAGAGTTTAAGCATATTTTTAAGAAGGAAAAGAAAAATGCCTCGTGTTGTTTTTTGTAAGGAGCGTCTGAAAACTAACCAGTCTGATATGGTATTGATTTAAAGAAATGCAATTTCATGAAAACCAGCCACAGGTGCTTGGAAAGGCTTTCATTCACTCCCCCTCAGCAAGTCGCAGCTGAATTAGATTTCTCTGTGCCATCTCTTTAGCAAGCCGTATGATCTAACACTTGACAAGAATAGAAAGCCAGAGAAACAAAAGAACCATAAGAGAAGAAATAATGAATATTGCTGTAATTTTTTTTAAAATTCCGTTTGCCAGGTTATTGAGGGCATTATCTACCACAAGGATAGTGGGCTTGTTTACTGGCTGTAACTGATTTTACTCAGCATTAGCTAATTTCAGAATGTTCCTTGTAATCCATTCAGGGGTATACATTCACTTATTCTTCCCACTTTCTTTTCATTGTCCTTTAGTTTCTATTATTAGCTGCCTGCAATTCTTCCTTCCTCCCTTTTTTCTCCATTAGTCCTTCCTTCCTTCCATGCTAAGCAAATCAACTAAAAAAACTGAAGGAACAAAGTTTCAGAAATCAAATTGGAATAATCCTCATCTGACTATAGATTTACTTTTTAAAAGAAGATAGCCAGCTTTTAATAAACTATCCCTTCTTTTTTTCTTAATCCCTGGATGATCTCTTTTTACTTTGGCCAAAACTTGGGAGTAAAATCCATTCTTGGGGCAGGACCAGGGCTATTATGTTTAATTAATTTCTGTAGCTATGCTTTCTAAGTCTTGGGAAATGAGTCAGCCAGTTGGGAGCAACTGTATGCTGTGGGGCTGGGTTGTATTTAGTCCACAGCGGGCCATGGGAAACCCCCTCCTGCTCCTTCTTGCTCTGGCACTGAGCCTTGGCTGAGGACTTCTCGCCAGCTGATCTTCATTTATACTAAACCTCTCCCTTATTGGATACGTACAAAAGGTGCCTGCAGCGCCAGCTCTGGGGTTTGGCCCAAACGATTCTAATTGTCCCCTTATCCAATATTCAAAGATAAGGCTCAGCCATTAGGCCCTTGAAAAGCAATATACAAACACTGGCTTATGGACAAGGTTAGTAATAAGATACGGCTCTACTTTGCATGTCGTACTTGAGGGATGCAAAAAAGATAGCTGCCTCTATTCCTGTTCTCACGTTTTGTAGCTCGTACATGTTTATATTTCCTGCTTCAAATGTGCCAGGCAGAGCTGCAGCAATTCAAGACCCTGGAATTGATACAACCTGACCATCTAATTTACTTCAGGAACTAGTTAGCTTTGTTATCAAAAGGAGAAACCTTCTGCTTCTGACAGGCTTCTCAGTTAAAATTATGAAATGGATCACAATGGATCAATATTGCAACCCCAGCACTACTGTGCATTAAAACTTCACCATCATCCGTCACCCCCCCCAACAAAACCTCCACACTTTGCACTAGAAAGATTCATGTGTATGAAATTAAAACAGTAAGAGAGTTAGATTGGCCACAGGGTTACTCTTAATAGAAGATGATTCAAGAGGTCTCTTTTAAAATAAAGTTGGCTGATTCATGTCAATGTATGGCAAAAACTATTACAATATTGTAAAGTAATTAGCCCCCAACTAAAATAAATAAATTTATTAAAATAAAGTTGATGCCTTAAAGGTAACTTGTTAACATCCCCTGTTTATCACTAAATGATGGTAAATATTTAATCTTTAGCAAAGAGGAGCTAAAATACAGCAGAAATCAAAGATGGAGAAATAAATGACCTTTTCTTCTTTTGAGCTGCTTGTTCTATTTACAAAAGATGTGTGCCAGGTTCAGAAGCAAGCATTACATACCCTAGTGACCTAAGTTTGGTAATGAAATGTGTGTGTGTGTTGGGCAGTTCTCAAAAGTTTCCAGCATATGTTTTCTTTGACAGATTAAATAATAACAGAAAGCTGTGACATGAAAAAATACATCATTCTGAGAAATGTTGACATGACTTTTCTTACAGATTTTTTTTTCTTTTGTGGTAGGTGGTGTAACGTTACACACTCTTAAAAAGTGCAAGGAAGCCTATGAATAACTTCTTTCAAATCTTTGTCAGGGGAGCAACTTTTCAAAAGTGATTCTGAAGCTCAGGATTTTCTGCTTCCCACACCTAAACCCCAAACCACTTGTGAAAATTCAGCTTTTCAAACAAAGCCCAGCCCTATGGTTTCCAGCTGTCTATCTGTTGCCAAATGTCCTGAGATTCATGTACTCAATCTGTAAATCAAAAGAGAAAGGACAGGAAGATGTAAAAGGAGTGGGGCACTTGAAAATAAAATTCCTAGATATCTATTTGTTTCAGAAGTGTGTATATGTGCATTTCAAGCTAATTCTTTATAATTATCAGGGTTGTGCTGTTTCACATCTAAGTACTAAACTGCCATCTATTCTCTTTGACACAAACAATATGCACACAGTGCATACAAATTCATAACATATTCATAATATATGCACACACAATGCACACAGATTCATAACATACACATGTGCAACACACATATGTGCAACACATACACACAATGTGTTTAAAGAAACATACTCTTCAAATAAAAAAACATTTTCTTTTCCTCTGGCCTCACAGCATCTCTATCAAGTGCTGCCTAACTTGGGGCTTAAGGCAGTATGTGTGGAAGCACCGTGACCTGAATCTCTTAGGCAGATTCCATGTCCATCATCCCAGCTGGGGGATCATAATGTTCCAGTATCTATAGTCAAGCTTTCAAAGTTAGGTGCTCTGTATGCTGTGAGGCATGGGCCTCATCACTCAGGGACAGAGAGACAGACAGAGCTGGTGGCATTTTATTTCTGCAGCAGGTTAGTTAGGCTACAAGTGGTGCTAACTGGCACCCTCACAAGCTATGACATTTGAGATCTGCTGCCAAAGGGCAAGAGACAGATGTCTAACTTCCCTTTGTTCCCTGTGCAACATCAAATGGATGCCAAAGAAACCCTCTCTGTCCTGACCCTGACAATTCCAGGCCAGCTTAGGTGATGAATTTAGCCATCTCCCCACCTTGACCCCATCATTTTGAAAGTAGTGCTTTAAATTTGTTCAGATGTTATACGGGAAAAACAACATCACTTAAAATGGAGGGGTGCTAGTGGAAGAGGGGAGAGATACACACTTTGGAATATAACTTTGGGCAAAGGATTCTGAACTCTAATGTCCTCTGAGCCTTAAGTCCCCCAGCCCAGCATTTTAAAAAGGCCAGGAAGAATAATGGATAGCAGTGAATTTTCAACTCTAGGGGGAAGCTCAAAGTAGTCACATGTTCACTCCATTCTAACGAGAAGGAGGTCACCGTGGTAAGGATGAAGCTTCTACTGAAGTATATAGTGTTACAAGTGGAGCTTCTCTGATAACCTTTCTGTTATTGGCTTTTCTGTTTTTTTTTTCTTGCTGTTTTTGCTGAACTTCTTCTGTATGGTGTGTGCTTTTGTAACTGCTATCCACTCTAGTCTTTGCCCTATTCTCGTGGCATAAAATGACAGAATAGCCTGCTACTTGCGATGGTTCCCACCCTGACAACCTTGGAAAGAACAACACAACCAGGAGATGGGACCTGGGATGGGGTGTTTATCCCAAACCTCTCCCCTGGCCTAGGGGAGACAGGTTATCTTCTCTTTTCCATGTTTCCAGCTTGCTTCTTCCTCCATATTTAGAATGGAATCATCAAGAGTAGAGTTTAGAAAGGAGCTGGCCTCAATTCTAGCCCCCAATCCTCAGGAATGCTGAGGATCACAAGAGCTTACCAGTTCTCCAGAATGAACACAGAACAGGGATTTGAATCCAATGCCATAAAGAGGGTTTCTTTTCCCGTATGTCTCTGTGTTTATATCCCAATGACCCAGTGCACTGAAGGGTGATGAGAAATTATTCAAGGATTTGGAATCTTCTTATACCTCCCAAAGACCTGACCAAGAGTAGTCATAGGCCCCTAAGGGAGAGGATGCTGGTGTCCTATCACAGCTGAAAATCTATCTGGGAGTGAGTTTAGACTGATTTATGCAGATATTAAACAATTTTATGAGCCAACCAGATGATGGAATCGTGGAATCATGTAACGGTGATTATCCTAACTGAATCAAATTGCTTCACATTCACACTGAGTGATTGATGCTCCACTGATCCCGCCTATCGCCAAAATAGTCACCTACTGCAAGACAACCCGTTCTGTCCATGTTTATAGATATGGAAACTTTGAGTTTAGTTACATGTCTATATATGTAAGATATATGTATCTCCCTGATAATATAAATCATTTTTCTATGGAAAAGTGATTTTCTCACCTCTGTGACTTTCTCACGACTCACAGTGTCCTGAATAGAGTACGTGAACAAAAATTATTTACAGAAAAAAGGACACAGCAATTTAAGAGCACAAATAAAGATGATGCTGACCTTTTTGGTCACATCTACCCATGGAGATGGTAATTACCTCCAGAAGGTTCACTTCAAGTATAAGAGATAACACTCTAGTAGTTTAGGGTTTGAACACTGTCTAGGGTCAAGAGGACAGACTAGAAATTAAGACTTCTACTTCTATCTTTACCAATGTCTTCTCTTTTAGGTCCTTCTAACCTGAATGATTTTCTGTCTGAGTATTTTGATACAGGAGATGATGCAATTATCAGACCAATTAACAGCAATGCAATAATTATGATAGTACTATTAATTGCAGCTTTAGTGTTATAACACTAATAACATTTATCACTTAATAGGTACAAGACACTTTTCTATGCAATTTACCTATACTAATGTACTGGTTTACCAAAAAGTTCATTTGGGTTTTTCCATGACATCTTATGAAAAAATCCAAATGAACATTTGGCCAACCCAATATTTAATCATGGCAACACTATGGAAGATTGTGTTTTTGTCCATTATTAAACCTATTTTATAAATTAAGAAACTGAAAGAATATGTAGTTGAATCATTCAAGGTCTCACGGCTAAATAAGAAGAGCTGGGAGATCACAAAACACAAAGTCAATGAAACAGACCCCAGGCATTCACCCATTTAACATTTATGGGTTCTCATATTATTGATTATTGACTGTAAAGTCCATGATAAAGTAAGGTAAGATTTTGTATATGCCCAATTTTGGACAGACTTACTATAAGGCTGACATAGACATCCTCTACCCAGTGAATAAACTTAGTCATCCATCCAGCAGTCATTTCTCAGCACACCTTTTTTTTCTTTTTTTCACTTTCCTGTATCTTGTTCTATTAGGAAAAAATGATCACTTAAAAAGAGAGAAAATCTTAGTGAGAAACGATGAGTTAATTATGATATGAATATATATATGCAAAGTCCATGACTCTCATTGGAAATATGATCCAAGAGAAGTCAGGACAAACACTTAATATTTCCAAACTCTCAGATTTGGGATTTAAAGAAATTTGTGCGAATTCTTCTCTGTGACTGTAAAGAGTCTATTGAACAACTGCCTCAGTAAGAAAAATACTTTTTATATATCATGTAGCTTGTGATCAAGACTAGCAGGTAAGTGCTTGTTTCTGACATGACTATCTAGAAATTAGACATGATTTCTTGTCATGATGCTTGTCCAGTGCTGTGAGCATGTTTCTGAGACCAGCATAAGAAACAGGTCAACAGGGCCAGACTTCCCATGGCCATCCAAGCAATGAGTTTGGCTCCAACTTTCTTCCCTGTTATGTTCCACGGAACTACCATTTCCACAGTTACAGCCACTGGTTGAAGGCTTTCTTCCTGGAAGGTCCCTACTAAAATGCACAGCAATTTTAGAAAGAAAAGCAACCCTGGAAGAAGCCTTGGAAGAGGAATAGGCATGATGGAAGGAACGAGTGAATTGGAAATGGGACCACTGAAGGGACACTTCCCAGGTACCACATCTTTGAATCCTATTGGCCCTGTTAAACATTGTGTATAATACAGGTAATACATGCAGATCCATCTGAGAGCCTGGAATGAAAGCAGAAAACTACAAAGCTGAATTTAATGAAGCAAATTTTTGCCAAAGACCCTAGTGTTTGATACACATCTGATAGCTCTCTCGGTGCAAGTTCTGGGTCATAGAGCACTGGCTAGCATCGAGACCCCTTCTGCTCTCATTCCCGATTAATTATAGATGCTGGGTCTCTAAGAGCTTTTGTTAGAAATAATTAAATAATAAATGTCTATAAAGCAGTTTGCATGTTGAGTCTAATGAGAACAAACTCCACAGAAATCCAATTTCAACACTTATTGCTTTTCTGAGCCAGATTTAAATTGGATTTGTGTTTCTGAACCCTTTGGCACAAGGATCAACCATCGCATGGGTAGATTTGGCGTGGTGACTGCCTTTGGGGCCAGCTGCACAGAAATATTGTGTGACTCAGCCACGGTATCCCCCAAACATGGGCCCAGAACCAGACCATTGGGCTGACCATTTCTGGATATCCAAAGGGTATCATGAAGTTCTCAGCTATGCTCCCAGAAAAAAATAACTTTCATTCACTTCAGTTTCAAAAAGTAAGAGAGGAGAGAGGGTATGCAAAGAGCAATAGGAAGGCCAGGATGTCCCAATTCTGTAAGGTCGGGAGGACTGTTGTTAGCTTGGGCTAATGATATGGCGTCATCAACAGAGCAGAGCCTTTACAAGACAGAGATGTGGAACGGTGAGCACAAGGGCTTCTTGGATTTCATACGTTATACCTTGTTTCCCCCTCATTTAGCATATTTTCCATGCTAGATCACATTTAAATTCACCGAATAACAAACTGAAAACCCCTTTTTGTGCTATTAAATGTCCAGGCTGTGCGCTAACCAGCAGTATCACTGACTTTAGCTGCTATACGGTGTTTAGAAAACAAATGGGTAATTTAATTTTGCCTTTCTTTTATAAAAAAAATTGAGTGGAAAACAAAAAAAAACCCAAAGTATGTGTTCATTAGTTCTAAACCTCGGACAAAAAAGTCATCTCCAGGCAAACCTGGAAGGGAAGAATTTGTTCATATCAGAAGTATGTTTGATTGACTGGTTGGCTATGAGTGTTTGGCAAGTGAAAAAATACAACTAAAGAGGACATCAGAAGTGTGAGGAAACTGTCAAAGAGAGGGGTAGTTAAGGAGAAAATGGAGAGATCAGGTATTGGGAAACAGCATAAAAAATTTCGTTTTCAGAAACCTCAAAGCAGAGAGAAGTATCTTGTTCCACAGAACTACTGATACAATTAGACTTGTCCTTTATCAAAAGAGAAGGAAAGGTAGTGTTCAGCTTTGTGTGATCAATGTTTTCAGCAAAACTGACTGGATTTCAGTAATGTCAGCATCACTAAGACCAGCTCAGTCTCTCATGAATTCCCTGCTTGATTCCTCTGCACAAAATAGAAGCAGCAAGTCTCACCCCAGATGTAAATCATCTTCCTTTGTCTACTGACAGTCACATCAAGTAAAGAGATAGAACTAGAATTTAAGGCAAAATACTGCTTTACAATTTTTATTATCTACACTTGTTAGCAAATTATTGTTCTTAAATAAGGTGTGCTTCACAGCATTCAATGAGGAAGGAGTAAGTCCAAATATGTATGCCATTACTAAGGATTATAAAATATGCTTAACAATTTCAGAAAGAAACCCACTGCTCAAATTTTGTTTATGCAACATCCATAGATGTATCATGGGAGGTATTCTTGATAAGTGAGCAGACATTCTTGAATAACTCTAGTAACACACACCTGGGTTTATTTACAAGCTATAAGGCACACAGTGGCTTTCTCCCCCAATATCTATTCCACTCCTTTCTCATTTTTAGCATCCATGATACTTTCACTGATCCCATTCCTAGCTCAAAATGTTGCCTAAGTCAATCAGAGTAATTTTATCTCAACAGATTTGTTGAGGAATCCCAGGCCTGGGTCAATTGGCACATACTATCCCAATGACTTTTGTGATGGGTTCAGAAGTGCTCCAGTCATAGCAGAGCTGAGGACTTTTACTGGGGTCTGGGAATCAGATATTCTCTCTCCTTCTGGGCAGTGTGGTTTGGGTCTATGAGGCTCAGAAGAGCTGCAGCCATTTTGACACCATGAGGTAAGTCAGCCTTTCGGAGCAGAGTCAGAAAAAGATCCAGCCCCAGGCAACCTCTCGAAACTCTAAATCAAACCTCCTTAATTGCTCTACCTCTTAATTGTCCAGTCACTTGAGTCAATAAATTGTCACTGTTAACAGAAGTCACTTTGATTAGGCTTTCTCTTTATTGACCATGTAAAGAGTTTTAACAGATAGTATACATTTAGTCAAGTTTCTAATCCTTTTTGGATAGCTTCGCCTGCCTCCAACTCCTCATCTCCCAGAGGGAAAATACTAACTTTTTAGTGGGCTTGTGACGGGATTAGCTTTTTAGTTCATTCATTTACGAATTCATGTGTCCATTCATTCCTCTATTCAATCAATGTTTACTGAGCACATCCTACACATGTCAGGCTCCACTGCATCAGAGAGAGAGCAATGAACAAAAGCGATAAAGCCCCTGATGCCACACTATTACACAACAAGAAAAGATTATAGAATTGTTCAGATGGTAATGCTGTAGAGGTAATCAAAGTGGAGAGGTCATACCCAGGAGCAAGTGAGGCTGACAGAGTAGAAGAACTACATGGGATGGTCAAGGAAGGTCTTGCTGATAAGATAGGATTGGCATAGAAATGAGCAAGGAATGAGGAGTCCAGTCAGGCAAAGATGAGGGTGGGAGGAGAGCATTCCAGGCACAGATAAAGGAAACCCAAGTGCCGTGGAGATCTGAACTGGGCACATTCAAACAACAGCAAGGAGGCCTGTGGCTGGAGCTTATCGAAAGTGATGAAGTTCTTGTCAAAACCATGGTCAATCCATCACCAAATGTTATTTATTCAACCACCTAAAAATCATTTTAAATCATGTCCTTTTATTTATCCCACAATTTTGGCTCATATTTTCACCAATGTTAACTTCCCTGGTGGCAAACTTCTCTTCAATGCGCTTCCCTGTATGAGTCTTAGACCTGTGTTATTAATATCATCCTTCATGGGACTTCAAAAAGAATCTGTAAACAAACATATGTGTAAGAGTTCAGTTCAGTTCAGTCACTCAGTCTTGTCCGACTCTCTGCGACCCCATGAATTGCAGCACGCCAGGCCTCTCTGTCCATCACCAACTCCCGGAGTTTACCCAAACCCAGGTTCATCGAGTTGGTGATGCCATCCAACCATCTCATCCTCTGTCGCCCCCTTCTCCTCCCGCCCCCAATCCTACCCAGCATTAGGGTCTTTTCCAATGAGTCAACCCTTCGCATGAGGTGGCCAAAGTATTGGAGTTTCAGCTTCAACATCAGACCTTCCAATGAACACCCAGGATTGATCTCTTTTCTGATGAATTGATTGGATCTCCTTGCAGTCCAAGGGACTCTCAAGAGTCTTCTCCAACACCACAGTTCAAAAGCATCAATTATGCGGCACTCAGCTTTCTTCACCGTCCAACTCTCACATCCATACATGACCACTGGGAAAACCATAGCCTTGAGTAGACGTACTTTTGTTGGCAAAGTAATGTCTCTGCTTTTAAATATGCTATCTAGGTTGGCCATAACCTTCCTTCCAAGGAGTAAGCGTCTTTTAATTTCATGGCTGCAGTCACCATCAGCAGTGATTCTGGAGCCCAAAAAAATAAAGTCTGACACTGTTTCCACTGTTTCCCCATCTATTTCCCATGGAATGATGGGACCAGATGCCATGATCTTAGTTTTCTGAACATTGAGCTTTAAGCCAACTTTTTCACTCTCCTCCTTCACCTTCATCAAGAGGCTCTTTAGTTCTTCTTCACTTTCTGCCATAAGGGTGGTGTCATCCGCATATCTGAGGTTACTGATATTTCTCCCAGCAATCTTGATTCCAGCTTGTGTTTCTTCCAGCCCAGCGTTTCTCATGCTGTACTCTGCATATAAGTTAAATAAGCAGGGTGACAATATACAGCCTTGACGTACTCCTTTTTCTATTTGGAAACAGTCTGTTGTTCCATGTCCAGTGTAAGAGAGTCCCCCTTTAAATTAAACTGTCTACTGTCTCCCCCTTACTTATGAAAGTGACTCCTAAGATTATATTTCCCTTGACCCTATCAATAAAAGAATTTTAGCATTGAACTCTCACACAAATTATATACCTGTGTTATGCGCCCATTCCCACACACATAAAGCTTCATCAAAAATCGAAACAAATTTCTTTTAAAAATAGGGAATTAAAAGGTAGAAACTCCTATGTATAAAATTAATAAGCTACAATGGTATATTGATTGGCATGGGCAGTATAGCCAACATTTTATGATACCTATAAATGGAATATAAACTATAAAAATTTTGAGTAACTATGTTGTGTTCACCTTAAACATACAGTACTGTAAATCAACTAGACGTCAATAAAAATAAAATACAAACAATAACAGAATACACACTTTGGTGTTTTCTTCTGGTGCCTCCATTCAACATTTCACGCCCCCTAACGTGGAGATGGCCAACTTCTGGCCTGGCCCATGTCCTAGCGCCCTTCTCATTCTGCCACCTCACTTCTAGTCCCCCTTTTATGCTACAGTGAAAACCAACTCTTTGCAGCTCTGCCCCCCCTACACCATCTTTACTTCCTGCCTCTTTGCCTTTGTTCAAGCTGTTCCTTTCACTTGTCACTTTCTATTCATTCTACTTTTCTCTTTAACCTTTTCGAGTCTATTAGCCGACGTGCACTCCATCAATTATTGCATGACTGCACGCCCAGCCTGGATGAGGAGAGCTCCAAGCTTCCACAGCACTTCTGCAGCCTTATGTTCTCTGTATTTACTGCTCTCTATTCTCAGCAAGTGTTCCGTGTCTTGTCCTGGACAGTTCATGAGTTCCTTGAAGACAAATATTGTGTTTATTTCATCTACATATTATCAGTGCCCAGGGACAGCTTTGGGCAAATACTGGTAGACACTTACTGTTTCTGGGGTGAGGTGAGGAGAAGGAATGGGTGGGTGGGCAGATGGATGATGCCTTATAAGGAAACACAACATGGTGAGCTTAAGGAGACACAGCATGAGCCAGAGCCAGACTGCCTGAGTTCTCAGTCCAGCACCATCACACCCTTGCTGTATAATCCTGGCCAGATGCCTTAATTTCTTCAAGCTTCCACTGCCTTTTCTGTAAAGTTTGGGTCATATAACAATACCGAGTTCACAAGATGGCTTTTAGGATTAAAGGAGCTAACATAGGAAGACTTCCCAGCACAAAGTACCACCTTAACAAAATTCAGTGATTCTCTGTCAGTCAATGTGAAAGCTTTTCCCTTGCTATTATGACAGAGAGAAATTCAGGCTTGGAGTTTATAAGAGGAATTAGTTCCTGTTGTGACAAGGTGCTCTCATTGTAAGACTGGTAAAGGTTTTGACAACAGATTATTTAAATGATATGCCTATGTGTTAATAAATAATGCTGCGTTTACCTTTGACTTACTTCAGGCGTGTGCTGAGAGGATTAAGTGAATAATATTATGATCCTAAGAGCTCAGAAGTGGGGGACACTTAGTGTGAATCACACAAGAAATACCGAGGAGGTGAGGTGGTATAGATCTAATGTCTTTTAAAACTGTTGACTAGAAGGGAATATTAGGCATTCTTCTGTAATTTGCATAATATGGGTTTGTGAACAGCAAACAATACTTCTGAAGGCTGTGTCTACCATTATGGAGCATGTGTATGTGATTTCAAAATTAGCTCGCTTGCTAAGTCACCTCTTAATCCAATGAAGTGTAACAAAACTGAAGGAGGGTGTACAAGCATTAAGTAGTTGTTTGTTAGCAATAAAGACCTACCCATGTATTTAGCCCATTCTCAAGCCCACTTACTATATATTTATGTGGTTTGCCTTATTAGTTCCAGTTTGCTTGTTATAACTTAACAGAGCAGGTCTTAAGTTTTGAAAGACATTTTCCTAGAAGACACATGAGGTTTCTTCCCATCTATTTTATCCCTGATATAAACATTTTATTTAAAAATTTTTTTGGCTGTGCTGGGTCTCTGTCGCTACACTGGCTTTTCTCCAGTTGTGGCAAGCAGGGGCTACTCTCTAGTTGTGGTGAGTGCGCTTCTTGCTGCAATGTCTTCCTTTGCTGTGCAGCACAGGCTCTAGGGCGAGTGGCTTCAGTAGTTGAGGCAGGTCGGCTCAGCAGCTGCGACCCCCGGGCTCTAGAGCACCGGCTCAGGAGTTGTGGCACTTCAGCTTAGTTACCCCACACACAGTGTGTAGTATCTTCCTGGATCAGGGATAAAACTCCTGTCTCCTGCATTGGCAAGTGGATTCTTTACCACTGAGCCTCCAGGGGAGCCCTAAACATTTTTAAAAAGAGAGTTTTCATAATATCTTTATTTTCTCTGCTGGATTTTTTCCCCCTGATTTTCTCTAAAAAAAAAAAAAAAAAAAAAAACTCAAGACTGTCCCTTGTAAAATGAGGCATTGAGCTTTCCTGAGTTTTCAGAGAAAATGATTAGCTATACAGAGAACACTCTTCAATTCATTTCTCTGAACCATCTTCAACCTATATCTCACCAGCCTAGAATCCCTGCAACTGCTCAGATAATTGGAGAAAAATGACATGACAGGATACATTATCATGACACAATGTCTAGACAGTGACTGAAACAGAAGCAACAGGAAAATTCCACGTGCTTCTCTACAGTGAAGGAGGGGCCTGGGGCTCTGTAATGACATGTGACCTTCTTGCCTCAGAGTCTTGAGCTGTAATTTCACATAAAGCAGGAAGCAACCATCCACCATTCTAGCCTGGTGGCTGCTCTGTAGTTCTAGTGAAATGCAGGCATGGTCCAACTCAAAGTCCTGGTAAGCAACTGTAACCCCCCCCGCCCCCCCCAAGGACTCTACAGCCCCACCTAGAGGCAAGGAGGGCATCTGGTCTGGGATTCCCAGAAGAAATCCAAAGTCTTCCCAGACTTTGCATGTTGACCTCCCTCTTGCCATCCTGACCCAAACAGGACTAAAACGTCTCAAGACAGAGAAAGTGGGTCTGTGGCCATAAAAGCCCTTTTGATCTCCAGCCAAATGGAGGCGTTCAAGCCTCAGGCATGGGAAACATGATAGCAAGGGCAGAGTTCACTTAAAAACAACAAAGTAAGGTTAAGGCACAAACGCAGCTCAAAGACAGACAATCACTTCTTTTGAGTCACTAAGATGCACTTTAAACATGCTTACGTTGGAGAAAGTGGAAAGGAAAGCATCCAAGGGTAAGAGATTCTTCAACTGGAAAAAGCTAGTTATAAGAATGAACTTTGGAGTGAAATTCTGGGTATACTTGGAGAAATTAACCACTCTAAGCCTGATTACCCTGGCTCTCAAATAGGTTCAATTATCAGAATAGAGTGAACAATTTTTTTATAAAAATAAAACACTCAGCAGAGTACATAGTGAATCAAAGCAAATTTTCAATAGAAACTATTATAATCATTAGTAGTATTAAGACTAGGGAGTATTCACACAAGAAAAGAGGAGAAGAGGGCGCTATCAGGTGAAAGTGGAGAGGTAAGGTGAGTGCAGGCGCCATATAACATCTGACAATGACTAGTATCCTCCCTGGCTTCTGGGAAAAAGAAAAAGAAGGGAGAAGTTGTCAACCCTAGCTTTTTAGTCCATCGAGGATGCCTCAAGAGGGACTTGGGAAACACTTACATTACTGGGTATGTGGGGAAGGTTTAGATGCTTTGGGGGTAAACATAATGTCCTTACATGTTTCCGTAGTGTAGTGGTTATCACGTTCACCCAACACACGAAAGGTCCTTCCCTGATAGCTCAGACAGTAAAAGACTCCATCTACAATACAGGAGGCCTGGGTTCAATTCCTGGGTCGGGGAGACTCCATAGAGAAGGGAATGGCAACACACTCCAGTATTCTTGCCTGGTGAATCCCATGGACAGAGCAGCCTGATGGGCTACATGGGGTCGCAAAGAGTTGGACAGGAATGACTGAGTGACTAACGCAACAACAACAACATAGTGTCCTTAGGCCAGGTTCCCATCTCTGCTCCATCATCCAGTAGCTGTGTGACTTTGGAAGCATTACCTTCCTGCTATGAGGTTCAACAAGGATGGAGCAGAATGGGTTAGTTCCTTTACTCCTTAGGAACAGAATCTCACATTTGAGTTAGGTAGGCATATTGTTGCCCTTAATTACTTTCGTCAGTTCCTTTCCTAAGTAGATATTGTATGCATCTATATTCTGACCAATGAGACAGAATCCAAAATGTTGTGCAGACTAGCGTGAAACTTCTTAAAGGGAAGGAGGCACTACCATTTTATTCCTTCCTCCAGTTTCTTGCCTGAAAACAGAAGTGATGGCTGGACCCCAAGCAGTCACACTGGACATGAAGACGGCAGAGCTGATGACAAGTAGAACCCCCATTAACAGTCTTAAATTTCTTCTACATGAGAGAAATACCCATTTCTATGTTGTTTAAGCCACTCCTATTGAGAAATTCTGTTATATGCAGCCAAACCTAAGTTCCTATCAAGGCAAATATAAAAATAGTGTGTATCCAATAAGGTCTTTGTAGAGACTTGACAGGCTAAGTCAGGTAAATATTTTGGAGAAGACTCTTGAGAGTCCCTTGAACTGCAAGGAGATCCAACTGATTTCCTAAAGGAAATCAGTCCTAAATATTCATTGGAAGCACTGATGCTGAAGCTGAAACTCCAATACTTTGGCCAGCTGATGTGAAGCACTGCTCATTGGAAAAGACCCTGATGCTGGGAAAGACTGAAGGCGGGAGGAAAAGGGGATGACAGAGGATGAGGTGGTTGGATGGCATCACTGACTCTATGGACATGAGTCTGAGTAAGCTGCAGGAGTTGGTGATGGACAGGGAAGCCTGGAGTGCAGCATTCCCTGGGGTCGCAAAGAGTTGGACATGACTGAGCAACTAAGCTGAACTGAACTGATGTTATTTAAGCCACTCCTATTGAGAAATTCTGTCATATGCAGCCAAACCTAAGTTCCAACCAAGGCAAATATAAAAATGGTATGTATCCAATAAGGTTTGTGTAGAGACTTGACAGGCTAAGTCAGGTAAATACCTCACACATGATAGGGTTTCATAAATTCATAAATCCATTCATTCATTAAATACGTTTTACATCTTCTCTGTTCCAAACCATCTTTTTGGCACTGAAAACATAATGGTAAATAAGACTGTAAGGTCTGGTTCACTAAAAGAGATCATATTCCAGGTAGAGACAGACAATAAACATGCAGTGAAATAAGTCAACCTGGCAGAGAATGTTACCCCGCAGAATAAAATTAGTGGAGTTATGGTGCAGAAAGTAATGGAATGAGGGAAGGTACTTCACAGTGGTCTAAGACAGTCTCTTGGATGACGTGACATTTCAACTAACATTGGAACGAGAAGGAGTGAGTCGGCTACAGACTTAGAGGCATCATTATACAGGTTGGGGAATGAATAAGCTGAAGGGCACTGAAGCAGGAAGACACTTGGTATGGGACCAAAAGGGGCCTTCCTGGATGCAGCTTGGAAAACGAGGTTGAGGGCAAGAGATGAGATTGAGGTGAGCACAGGTCAGATCACATGTGACCCTGAACGATTAGTAACAAGAGGTATCCATCAATACTTATCCTGGGAGTAGGAACTGTAGAATCCTGGTCACCTCAAAATTCATGATTTGTACAAACAAGCACCATCCAATGTTTCTGTACTTATTTCTCGCAATGCTGACAATCTTCTCCAGTTAAAACTAGGTGGGTAGGACTTCCCTGGGGGTCCAGTGGCTAAGAATCCACCTGCCAATGCAGGGGACACAGGTTCGATCCCTGGTTCGGGAAGATTCCACATTCTGTGGGGCAACTAAGCTCATGCTGCCACAATACTGAGCCCATGTGCCACAACTGCCTGTGCACCCGAGAACCTATACACAACAAGAGGAGCCCCCACAATGAGAAGCCCTTGCACTGCAAATAGAGAGTAGCACCCACTCGCTGAAACAAGGGAAACCCCAAACAAAGACCCAGAGCAGCCAATGATAATAATAAAACTAGGTGGGTAAATATCCCAACAAGATGCGCAGGTAGTGGCAGAGTGTGGTCAGTTTATATAGGTCTGTGGGTGGCTGGATCCAGTGAGGAGGTCCTCATCCTTCAAGATCTAACTGTTGATGTATGTCTGAGGTAGTGAGTTGGAAGACGAATCCTGTACTGTGAGCCCAAATGGTATGTCACGTATGTGCCTCTGTGTGTGGGGAAGGGTACCATGCGCTTCAGAGACGAAACTGGAGGATAGGAGGGACATACTAGAGCCCAGTAGTTGCTCTGGGGGAGAAATGTTCTGGCACATAGAGGATTGTTTGCATTTTGTTTTTTTCTGTTTTGTTGTGGGCGGGGTTGGGGGCAGGTACACAGGCATCTATCCCTCCTCCCCCCTCTCTCTATTTTAGTCTAACCGTAGATCAGAGAGAAAAACAACTTAATGATGTGAGATTTTGCTTTACTGCAGGGAAAACGGGCACGCACATCCCTTACCTGGGGAAATTGATACTGTACCATTAAATGAACACTCACAGAAGGTTGAATCCGCAAACCACCTAATAGGCAAAGTTAAAGAAGAGTGAGAATGGTAAATGGTTGCTGGGATCGATTCCAGACCTGCTTGCTTTATGATGCTTGTAATTGTTTGTTCAAGGGTTCCTGTATGGATTGTTTTCCAGCAACACTATCCATCCTTTTGGAGATAAACGAGGACAGGATGCTGAACTATTGCCATGGTCCTCTCTGTTGTCCAGAAATGAGCTGTACTGATTTCAAAGTTTCTATTGTTCTGTGGCTCGAGTCATCTTGAGATACAGAATCTTTTGTGAGCTTGGAGGAGCTTGCCTTTTTATTCTCTTCTCTATTGTCTCCCCACAAATACTCAGCAGACAGAGAAAAAAATAGGCTTTCCAAAACTGCCTCTGGATTCGTAGGGTTTCCTATGCCCTAAAGGCAGTTTGCAGCCATGCCACCTTCGAGCCACTTAGAAAAGGAGATTTTAAAAGATGCAGATATAGATACAGATATAAATATGTTTTTTATCCAACAGAGCCAATCCTACTGATTACTAGTTCACAATGGTTTTTTAAACAAGGATTTTTAATAAAGAAAGACATTTTCAATGGCTGGGGCTATCTTCGGTTAGGAGACAAAATAAATCTCCTTAGCAGTCTAATAAAACTGAAATATTATGTATTTTTTCCTCTACCCAGGCTGATAATTTACTCACTGGAATTAACTCCAAAATAAATCTATCTCTTAGAAAAAGGGCAAAGAGGTGTTGAGGTTTGTCTGTTAGAAGGAAAAAGAAGTCCCTATGAAAATGCACTGCCAGGTCTTTATTTTTGTTTGTACATCTTCCCATGAATAATGGAGCCCTTGCTGCAGTATGTATCGGGTTCCATGGATACATACATTCCAGTTTCTTTGGCTGGGTGATGATGGAAGACATACAAGCCTAGTGAAGGCCAGGGAAGCTCTGAAACTCAGCAAGCATGCATTTCCTGAGCAATGAATGGTCTTCCCGTTCCTCACATTCCTTCTGTTAATCTGCACAATTCACTCTCAGCTGGTTTTGCGGCATCTACAGTTTTAAAGCCAACACATTCTGCTCTATCTGCCTTGAAACAACATGAAAGCCCAAAGTGCTTAGATGCAAAAGCGGAGGAGAAGCAGCAGAATCCAAGAGAAGGAAAAACGAGGAAAAAAAAAAAGTCAGAATGAGGCAAGGGCAGGCATGGCAATCAAGCAGGCTTTGATTTGTAACCAGAGTCACAGAACTTTTCCTACAGTGGCAAAGGGCCTTGTGCAAATCCCTACAATCAGCATCTCCAAAATATTTTATTCTCAATACACGTGCTCCGGCTGGACAGCTTGTTTGTTAAGATAATGTCAGCATGTTCCAGGGAGACAGGTCCTCCTGCTCAGTGGCCCCAAGGAAATGAGGCAAGACTGTAACGTGAGGTTAAGTAAAATTTAAAGAAAATCTTCCCATAAGCCCACGGTGGGGCAGGCTGCCAGGTGGCGTCCTGGGCAGCAGGGGCCTGCTTGTTCATCTCAAGAGCCCCGCAGGGCCTTGACACGGGGTGCCCAGGAGCCTCCTGGAAAAAGTCATCCTGTGGGGAAGGAACAGAGGCCCCCAAGCTCCGTGGAGAGATGACAGGCAGAGTCTGAGGGGAAGTTCTTGAGCGCGGCACATCTGTCCATCAAGGGTCCCTTGGCTGCACGCCTGGGACAGACAGTCTCCAAGCATGAGGGGCTACAGAACTGGAAAAGCCACTTGGCTCCATTCAACTGTTGGGAGAGGGGCGCAGGGGCCTGCAGACACCCCAGGACCGGCTGGGTCAGGTATCCTGTGAATGAGGTGGATAGGCCCAGGAAGGCTCAGGTCTGTGCCCAGCTCCCAGGGAAGAAGCGTCTTTGTGGCATCTCTGCCAATGGCTCCACCAAGGTCAGAGTTTTCCAATCCTGGGGTAGAGGCTGGGAGAGTACAGAGTGGGGACGCTGGGCGTTCTCAAGACACAGGTGACATGAAATTTCAGAGAAAAGAACCTGATGTTGCATTCTCATCTAACTACCTTCTCACAGAGCCCTGAATTTTTCTGGGATTAAGTGATACAGGTTGTGAGCAGCTCCAGTTATGAATTCTTCAATCTGTCCCAAACCCTCCTACCATCTCATTTTCCACAAAAATACTTTTCCTTGCATCTAATTCAAATCCCTATCAGATCTGGTCTTTATTGTATTTTTCATTATTCATTCAGCACGGCATCAGCCCCTCTGCTGTGGGTGATTTCCTTTGAAGTTGAGGTTTCTCAGAAATAGCTCATTTGTATCAGTGCTCTAACCACAGTGCCTAGGATCCATCTAGAAGGAAGTCGGAGACAAGCGCTGGTGCTACCCACTGATGTCTCTCTTAAATTGCAGATGTCTAAATATAGAAGTGTATTCAGTTGATCTCGAACTCCGTAACCATCTACTGCTATATTTAAAATGGATAATCAACAAGGACCTACTCTATAGCACAGGGAACTCTGCTCAGTGTTATGTGGCAGCCTGGATAGGACTTTGGGGGTGAACAGATACATGTATATATAAGGGTGAATCACTCTGCTCTGTATCTGAAACTATCACAACATTGTTAATTAGCTATCCACCAATATATAATCAAGCTTTTAAAAAAAATCCCAATGTCTTTTACTGGTGCCTTTCAGAAAGCATTTGTCTCGAGCCTTTTGGAAACAAAAATGACACATGCAAACCACTGAGATCCTCAATCTGCTGTCTGCTCACATCCTGCTGCCTTGATGTTATTTCTACTTGGTCTAAAGCCTCTGGTGGCTCAGCTGGTAAAGAATCCACCTGCAATGAGGGAGACCAGGGTTCAATCCCTGGGTCAGGAAGATCCCCCTGGAGAAGGGAATTGCAACCAACCACTCCAGTATTCTTGTCTGGGAGAATTCCACGGACAGAGGTGCCTGGAGGGCTGTAGTCTGTGGGGTCGCAAAGAGTCAGACACAACTCAGACATGACTGAGCAACTAACACTTTCACTTTTGCTGGAGTTGAGAATTTCTAAGTTATCATCAAAATGTCCTTCTCACTGGCTTGTAATTCATATGTTCTTTACCAGCTCTTGAACCATGAAAATGTAACCTCCTGGCCCCCTTGCCCCAGCCAGCATGCTCTTCTCTCCTATGTAATTATCAGCTCTTAAGTAGCATTCTGATTCTGTAACGCTCTATTGGATGAATTCAGCAGCACGGGACCATGGTGGTTATTACTTGTCATCTGGGTTTGTCAAAAGAAGAATCCAGGAGCTTAAGTTTCTGGAGGCCCCTCAGCAAGTTAGTGCCTAAGACAAAGACAAGCCAGTATCCACAGCCCTGACCTGCACTGCCCACCTCTACTCTGATTTTTGGCCTTGGCTAATGAGCTGGAATTCTTTTCTGATGCATGTGGTAATCATGCCCTGTGACTTTCACCTTCTATGAATAACTTTAGCTTTTAAAAAGCAGTGATTTCCTTTCCATGCCAAGCCCTGTTCCATTTGACATGGTTGGGTGACTGCTATCCCCTGTTTGGTGTGTCTGTGTGTAGGGGGGGTGGTTTCCATTTATGTTGAGATCTTTTTATTTCTCCTTCTCCTGGAAGGAATAGAGACACACAGAGGGTTGGCAAGAGGAAAGAAACAGAGCCCGAAGCTGCCACGTTTCCATGTGGAATACATCTCCATTCCCCTTAATACTGAGGGTTTCTTCAGGCCAGAGCCAAATTCTTCATGTTTATTTCGTAGCCAGGTGGCATGGAAGAATGCATGGCTCATTCCAAGGGAGTTCAGAGCATGTGCTTTAACTTAATCAGCACAAATCTAATAAAAAAAATATATCTGGACCTTCCTACAATTTACCTCTCACTAAAGGAGTTTATGGCCCACCATGTGACCTTTAACTAAATTTGAACATAATACACCCAATAGGGAAGCAGCCAAAGTAAGCCAAGACCTTACAGAAACTTTCCTTTCTCATTAGGCAAAGGCAGAAAGACAAGCAATTTCATTTTCTGTTTTAGAGCTTCAAAAATAATGGATCTTCTGACTGATTTGAAGTTCAAAACCCTCAGAACTTCAGCTCCCTAATCCTTCCTTCAGTTGAGGAGGGATGGAGGAGACACACAAAGGTGATGATCCCTAAAATGTCCAGGGTCTCAAGTCTTTTCTTTAATGTTCTCCAGGGGTGTGAGCCCACATGGTCCCATTTTTGGAAACACAGCAGCTGCTTGGACATTTTGAAATGAGGACCTTAAGAAAGTTAGATTCTCTCCTGAGGGTTGGGAAAGCCAGTGGGAGGCCAGGCCAGATGATGGTAACAGTTTGCCACGTGGTCCCTGAGCCCTCCTGGTTCTTTAGCGTGAGGGTCTAGGAGTACTTCCTCCCATTGACTTGTCTGGGAGCTGCGATGTCAGTCACCATAGAGCCAGTAAGAGTAAGTAGATTAATCTACTTGATCTGAATTAAATTACTTGATTTCAACACCTACCCCCAATGAGGGAGGCACTGTTCTAGCATCCTTTTCACAGATGGAGAAACTGAAGTGTAGAATTACAACAATCTAGCAAGTAAACGGGGGCACTAGGATTTTGATCCAAAGTGGCTGCTGCTACAAATGACCCTTGTGGAATCTAGAAAAATGGTATATAGATGAACCTATTTCCAAGGCAGGAATAGAGACGCAGACATAAAGAACGGGCATTTGTACACAGGGGGAGAAGGGGAGGGTGGGACAAACTGGGAGAGCAGCACTGACATATACACTACCATGTGTAAAGTATAGAACTACGGGAAGCTGCTGTATAACACGGGGAGCTCAGCTCAGTGCTCTGTGATAACCAAGATGGGCAGGATTTGGGGGGCAGGGAGGGAGGCTCAAGAGGGAAGGGATATATGCGCACGTATAGATGATTTACTTTGCTGTATAGCAGAAACTAACAGAACATTGCAAAGCAACTACTTTCCAATTTTAAAAACTGGCTGCCTCCAGAGCCATGAGTTATTACAGAAAGGAAAGGAGCAGCTCCTTCCCTGAGAGTCGGAAGGCATCTCCACTCCCTCCGGTCCAGCTGGATCCCAGCTGTAGCTTCCATTCAGTACACCCCTCACAGGACCCCCAGCAGCGAAGCTGCTTTATGGAGCCCCCCCATTTCTTCCGGGCAGTTCTTCCTAGAAAACCCTTTCCCCGTCTCTGCAACTTCCACTTGAGTTTTAGTGTCTAGACTCCTTTGTCTTCCTCGTGATGCCTCAGTCCCTCCTGCTCAGCCCCTAGAGTCACACCTCTGCAGGTAAAACACCTCCAGTCTTTCACCGGAGCATCCCGAGACCCCCGTGTCACGTCTCCCTGCCGGCTGGTCACTGTTGGAAAGGGTAGTGCTCTCAGTCCTGGTACCTGTTCTCGGGGTCTGCTGACCACGGGAAGCTGGGCTACTTCCTGCCCTACTGCCCTTCTGTCTTATCTTTTGTTTTATGCTAGGCTCCAAAATGCTGAACGACTCAGCCAAATGATACACTCTGTCTTTTCAGAGTCTGCTTCTGAAAGATTTAGAAATACAAAAAACTTTCTGAAAAAATATACAGCCTCAAGAGGATCTGAAACATGAAACCTGATCCATTAAGACAATAATTTTCCTTTCAGCGTTGTGATGAGGAATACAAAAAAACAAAACAAAACACAAAATTAGGGATGAATGCCATGGGCTAAAGAACTATTCTTCATCCACACCTGATGATCACTACAGTGGTGCCGGCTGATGTGGGGCTTGCTTCAGGGATGCAACTCTTCCTGTAAGAAGTCAAGGCTGCACAAATTCTATCTGATTCACTCAAGGTGTGTGCTTGTGTTCTTTTACGGCAGTGACATCAGAGGTCTTATATTTAGCTTTTAGAAACTGCCTCAGCACTTGGAAATTGATTAAATTTTTAAATTAACTTTAATTGGAGGATAATTACAATATTGTGATGGTTTATGCCATACAGCAACACAAATCGGCCATAAGCGTACATGTGCCACTCCCCACCCCACCCCTCCAGGCTGTCACAGAGCACCAGCTTGGGTTCCTTGCCTCATACATCAAACTCCCACTAGCAATCTATTTTACATATTGTAATGTATATGTTTCAATGCTATTCTCTCAAATCATCTCACCCTAAGGTTGATGTTCAGAAGCTAAGTCGTGTCCAACTCTTTGCAACCCCAGGGACTGCAGCATGCCAGGCTTCCCTGTCCTTCAGCAAAATTTTTCATAGAAGCTGGCTTATTGCCATATCTGCCCCTTACCTACTAGTTTTGCAGAGGGACTCCTATTCAAAAATTGGCCTTGCCGCTCACTGGCTTTGTGACCCTGTACAAGCTGCCCATCTCACTGAGACTCAATTTGTCTGGCATTTAGTAAAGACTCTAGAAACTGTAGCTTTTTTTTTTTTTTTGGTACCACTATTTTTCTACTAGTCAAGGTTGGCAGCAGGCAATGGTAACCCAGGACTCCAAGCAGAATGGTATTCAGCTCAGGAGATTAGTTCCTTGCACAATTCTTAGTAGGGGTGGTGTGGAGTGGTGGGTTGGAAGACAAGGCCACAAAACTGTAGCTGCTGTCGCCACAGGTCAGGGAGCTCTTGCTGCCACCAAACCACCATGAGGCTGAGTCTAACAGCCACAGCCCTTCCACACACTAATTTCTGTGCCCATTCTCAGCAGCAGAAACAGTAGCAAGATGATGGCCTCAGCCTTGGCTGCTTTCAAATCTCATCCACAAGTGTCTAATTGGCAAAACATAACTAGCACCCAGAACCCTAGAGCCTCAAAGGAGTCTGGGAAGCTGGTTTTTGACCCTCAAGTCACTGGAGCATCATAAATCTCATTTTAAAAGGTGGGAATGGATGCTGGGTGCTAATTGACAAAATTCATCACATTACTCATAGCTACTGTCTCTACCATCTCCACCATTAATACAGCATATCCTTGACACCATTATCAGAGCCACAGGGACAATCTGGTTTACAAAGTTTGTAGCAACTTTAACACCCGTAAGTTAAATGATTAGGGCTTCTGATACTGCAACCTGTAACTATTTGAGATTTTCTGTGTTGAACACTAATTGGACCACATGGGATCAGATGTACAACCTTTTCTGGTTAATATCCTAATTCAAGAGTTTATCAGACCTGAATAGAGAGTCACTTTCAGAACTGCAGCAAACAGATGAGATCAGATGAGGGAAGTTTTATGAATAATGAAGATTTTCTGATTAAAAAAATTGCTGGATACTCAGATAATTCAAATAAGAAATCAACTCTTATATCTGTTCTTCATGATAAATGTATAGAATCACACCCGAGGAACTTTCAATAACACATTATGTCAAGTGGGTAGATCACAGATAGAACCACTTAACTTCCAAGGAATTAGGACTCGTCCAAGGAAGTAGGAAACACATGCATGCCATTTTACACATCTGCTGATCCTTTGTTCTCTCTGCTCCTTGATTAGCCTAAAGAGCAATCCATTAGTGATAGGCAGCCAGAGAAGAAAAAAACACAGTAGACATTAAGTTGGAGAAAGATGTCGGGCGTGTGACAATGGTAAAGAGAAACTGAAGGGGCATGAGAAGATGAAGCGAATCCTTTGAGTGTCATGAGAAAGAGCAACACTACTGAATTCTGACTCATTGGACAATGCTAAAGAAGTTAAACTCTTTCTTACAACAGATTCATGTAAAGCCATTTGTAGAGTAAATACTCCTAAACCGTTTGTATGTAGACAACATCTAATTGTATTTTGTGACACAAAGTAATAAGAAGTAAACATTCATTTAAAATATTATTAACTTGATTATGGTAATAGATTCAGTGTAAACCCAGAAAATTATGGGCTGATAATATTAGCTTGTTCAATTTAAAAATAAAGTGTTGACTATTAATAGCAATTTAGTCTTAGCAATAACCAGATCATGACAGAGGAATGGTAAATACACGTGAAGCAATTCAAAAGAATTCAAATGCTGCTGCTGCAATGACTAATGAGACTTGTCATGGATAAAAAGGCTCTGCTTTACCCAAAATGAATTAATCAAAATACTTGTTGTCTGTTAATACTTTCCCTAAAGATAAAAGCCAAAGCAAAGATAAAGATTATACTCTGGAATCTTGAATGGCATTGTCTATTTCTGGGGATCAAGTTGTTACCCCTCCCCACTCCCCATCACACTAATGAAGTCCCACAGTAACATTTAAGAGCAATGCTTATCTGACATCATGCCATTGTCATTTACATCTCCATCAGAAAGCAGCCATTTTTTTGTTTTGTATTTTTTTTTTAAATTTCTGTTACTTACTTCAGGTCTAGTTTTGAGAATTTGCAGCAAATTGTGGTTAATAGTGACTATTGTAGTTGTTATTGTCTCATTTTTTACCTTTTAAGTATTATTTTGAGGTCAAAGAAACATGTTGCTTTTATTTCAACACATCCATACTACTCCAAATGGGAGAAGGAAATTAAATTATATGAGAGTAATGTCCACAAGAATCATCAGTGAAATGCAAGTTAACTAGGGTATTAATAAATTGAAAGCAAGATCAAGGGTTGTCATTTTTGTTTCCAAAAACTGTGATTCATTTAAACAACAGAAGACAAAGTTGTAGGTGGTTCTTTCAGTAAGTGGGCAGGTATGCATGTCAGAGGACGGATGAAAGGAGGGAAGGAAAGAAGGATGGAAAGCAGACAAGAAGGATAAATCATTCTGCTGGTTTATGTTGGACCATTACTAAGAATACTCATATTCACAGATGTTGGTTGCACCCATGAAAAGCCATGTTTTAAAGGCAACATAGAAAACACTCCATAAATGAGATCTTTCCTACAACCCATATTCTGTGTACTTCCCTTAGTCTTTAAAGTTTCAGAAATACTAATCACTTGATATAGTATATCATGAAAACTCCTCTGAAAAATATTCCCTCATTCCCTTCTCTTTTTCTCTTCTTTGGACCAATTTCTGATTTTGTATATACCACACTATTTTGTATTCAGCTGAGCTGTAACTGTAATTGAACTTTTTTGTCCATCTAACTGGTCTCTTACCACTGAGTTCCATAGGAGTGGGGATATATTTTCTTATTTCTGTTTGTATTGCTGGAACATAGCATACAGCTTTGCACACAGTATGTGCTCACTCAACATTTAAAATAAACTGAAACTGACACATTCATTTACTCATTTTCTGGCCTTTTTAAATAGACTAGCCTACTGGGGTCTTTAAAATAGACCAGGCTGTTAATAATCCCCATGCCCAAATCACCCCCTAGGCCAGTGAAATCGAAATGTCTAGGAGAGAGAGCTGGATGTCAGAATTTTTAAAAGATCCCCAGTTGACTCTAATGTACAGCAAAGTTTGGTAACCAGTGCACTGGGGCTCTTTTCCATCTCTTCTTGGTGTTTTGTTTCAAAAGAGTGAATGGGACATTTCATTGACCAAGTCTTGCCCCTCCAAAATGCTTCAGATGGGCAACACATAAGTTCAGAGATGTAAGGCAGAGAAATTTAAGAGTTTCTTTATACCCCAGCTCCTACCAAAGGCCCTAAGCCCAGGCTCTGGACAATGTCTTTATTTTCTCATGATAGCTCTTAGAATCTGTCTGTAGGAGTTAGAACAAGATTGAAAGGATGCTTTAGATGAAAAATCACCTTTCCCAGATGAAAAAAAAACATTTTATAATCATAAGTATTTTGATAACATACTTGATTCTGTTTATTAAAGAAGTAATAGCACTCGATTCTGGGTCCTAAGATTTAATTCTTGTCCTAGTATCAATAGCTGAACACACACTCATATTCATTAATCCACTGGAACATGCAGATGGGCTTTTTTTACTGAAGTGTATCCTAAGATACTGAAGTGTATCATGGAGCTGAGAGGCACTGTGATATCCCCCTGCCAGTACTTGGCACTATTTCTCTTCTGTCTATGTGAACAGAGATGTATTTGCAAAGTATATCCCTCCCATTTGGTTAGTTTGGGACTCTTAAAACAGTGAATCAGAGTTTGGCCCTAAATACAGTTTAGTCAACAAACCAAGTTTTAGAGAGGCGGATCTCTCTATAAATATCCTTTTACGTGGAATTTGTAGCCAAAGCCATAATGATCCGTTGAGTAGATGCCTCTGTATTCCAAGATGATGCTTACTTTGGATAGATTTAAAGTTCCATTGAAACTATTTGTGTCCCCTCTCTAGACTACCTGCCCCAGTGTGGATCCTTCAACTCAGCTGGTGGTTTCAATTCAAGTCGGGGGAAAAAAAATCTATCTGTGCACAGAGCATCCTGCCCCTGAGGTGGGAATTTAGTTTGAGAGTTATTCACAAAGAATTGGAAAAAGACCACTCTCTCCCTTGTATTTTGTGCATGGCCAAAGGGCAGCTACATTTGCTGTTGATGCTTTTCTTGAACATTAAACTCACTTGCAGAATTTATTCTCTATTTCCCATTAGGAGAGTTATGCAACCTGAATCCTTAATGGACTTAATCAGCAGGATAACATGACATTTCCCAACTCTGGGCTAAGTACAAGGCAGAGTACAAAAAAACGTATTAGCGACATCTCTGCCCTTGAGGATTTTATAATCTAGCTGTAGAGACAAGAGGGTCACAAAAACTACTGTAATGTATGACATGTCTACTAAAGGGACTACTCAAGTCAGGGTTCATTTGTTTGCAAGGAAGTTGCTCAAGTTTCAATGCAGAACTTCGTTGTAGAAAGTCTAAGGAAACTTAAACCAACAGCTTCCAGGAAGGGCATATGAAGACAGCAGAGAAGTCTTGTCTTATCTCTTGCTATTTCATCTTGTCTGTTTCATTGATCCTCTCTTGCCTGGTTTCCTCTACATCTGTGCTCTGAGCATCACTGTATGTCACAACTTTCTACTAGGTAACTTACACAGGCTAACCCAGTTAATTTTATATTTGAAAATATCTTCAAGGAGTAGATATACTTATCCCCTATACCACCATCATCATCGTTACCATCACCACTATGATGTGACTGCTGCAGCAAATGGTTTTCCTGTGTTATCAACTCTTATCAAAGCCCTGGAAAGAAGGATAAGGGAAATAAAATGGTGGGATTAAGAAATTTTACAGAGAAAGGTAAGTAACTTGACTCTTCCCACATTACAAAATCACTTTAAAACATGCATTGCAGCAGGGTCACACATAGAGATGGTTCCTTTGCTTTTGCAATTTGAGGAGGCATCTTCCACTACATCATCTATATCCACAGGTACATCTATATCCACAGGTACAGATCATTTTCTCTTTGCCATCCTGAGAGCTAGTCCCAAATTTACTTTTTAAGTCTCCTCCTTAGCAAGGACAGCGTCCCAGGTGGTAAAGAATCTGCCTGTGATTCAGGAGACCTGGGTTCATTCCCTGGGTTAGGAAAATCCCCTGGAGAAGGGAATAAAAACTCACTCCAGTATTGTTGCCTAGAGAAGTCCATGGACAGAGGAGCTTAGCAAGGAAGCATACTGGGGGAAGTTGAACTAAATCTGAAGGTCTCTGAACATCCAAATTCAAAAGTTTTCACCTGAGAAATTTCACTGAATTTTTTTTTTTTTTTAATATTTAGTTATAGTGTGGTGGATGTTGAGATTATTGATCTTCCAAGAGAACTGATACAACAAGACAGTGAATATCATTTGGCTTTAAGATGTGGGAAAGACCACCAATAAAATGTCAGGAGAGGTCCACTTGAATCATTTCTCTCAAAGCTTCAGCAGAGTTTTGAGAGAGAGATTCCACAAATAAAGAATAAGGAAAGACTTAAATAGGATAATCATAATTATCTCCCATAATCTGTCAGGAAAGCAGGAATAGTTACCTAAGCAGAGAATGATGGGACAAGAGAATTAGACAAAGCCTGGGTTAATTTGTATCAAAACAGTCCCTTCAGAAGAGCTAAGATGGCTAAAATTAATAAGATATGATACTACCAGTTGATGTGGAACAATTAAAATTTTCATACACTAATGTCAAGGTATAAATCTGGACAAGCACTACGGAAAATTTTTAATGCTGACATAAAAACATGATATAACCCAGCAATTGGTAGGAATGAACTCAACAGAAATAGGAACATATTTCACACAAACACACATATCAGAATATTCATAATGGTATTATTCCTTCTAGCTCAAACCAGAAATTACCCAAATATCCATCAGCAGTAGAATGGGCAGTTACATTGTGGAAGAGTCACACAGGGTGATACTATGCCGCAATGAAAAAGAACGAACTATGACTGCCCGTCATGGTGTGGGTGAACCTCACAAACATAATGTTAAGCCAAAGAGGCCAGACACAAGAGTCTATAGCATATGATTCCATTATACAAAGTTCCCAGACAGGCAAATGTAACTCACTGAGTGCTTGAGATGCCTCTGTTGGAAATGCCACGTGTCGGGCTCTGGTGAAAAGTCCAGCTGAGCCAGGTTCCCAGGCATTCTCATCAGGTGCCATGCACGTGAGTGAAGCTACCCTGCTCCTTCTAGACCAGCCCATCTGCCAGCCGCACGCCACTGTTTGCCCTCTGTCTGTAACAGAAGACTTGCCCAGCCATGCCTGTCCCAGCTCCGGCTCAACAAAATTGTGAGCTATCATAAAATCATTGCTATTTTCAATTCCTATATCTTGAGCAGTTATTATGCCACAGTGTATGATAAGAACACCTCTCAATCCACAAGGCTGAAATCTCCTTGCTTTCTCACTGTTGCTCTTTGCCCTCCACACTCTGATAGACACAGGGTGCTCTGATCCAGAACATGGGGCTTGCAGCCAGGCATCCTGGAGTCCGAGTCCCACTCAGCAGACTACTAGCTGGGTGGCCTCAGGGTAGTTACTCAGCTGCGCTAAATCTCAGTGTGAAGAAAGTGAAAATTATTCAGTCATGTCCAGCTCTTTGTGACAAATCACTGCAGCTGCCATTCTGCAGCCCCAAATGCCTTATCACCGATCTCCACCTATTAAAATTCGAACTACCCTTTAGGAACATTTCAAATCTCAGCCTATCAACTGACCATTTGCTAATTCATTCCTTGTTTTGTTTCTCTGTTCATCTCCTCCCCACCTCCCTTTGTCTTTCCATCTCTCTGCCTCATTCCCATGAAAACTCCACAGCAATGACTCTGAACCTCCTTTGTGAAAACTGCCTTAAACAACTATTTATTAGTCATTTGTAAATTTCTGAACCTCTGTAATATAATACAAGGAGAAGGAAATGCAACCCACCCTGGTATTCTTGCCTGGAGAATTCCGTGGACAGAGGAGCCTGGCGGTCTACAATCCACGGGATCACAAACAGTTGGATGTGACTTAGCAACTAACACACACAATACAAACCCTTTAGCTCTTGCACATAGTGGACATTTCATAAATATTTGCTGGATTGCACTAAAAGGCTAGAAGCAAACAGAGTTTACCGGCAAAAAAGGCAGGGCCTTGTCACGACTTTGCACATCAAACAAAAATTTTTGTGTGTCTAATCCATTTTGAAAACTCTTTGCATTTCAACTGATGAGAAATCACTTCTATTTTTATAAACCTCTAAGAAAAGATATTCTGCTCCTTTCAGTAACATCTTCCAGTGTGTAATAAGCTCTAATGGCAGAATAATCTTATTTCTCTCTAACCTAAATCCTTCATGTTGTAGACTGAGCTCTTTCTCAGGGATTTTTTTTCCAAGAGAAGGTAAAGAAATAATGGGGTGGTCACTTAGAACTGTCCGTCAGTTTTCTCTTTGCCATTAAGTGTTTCTTCCACCCTCTATATGGCTGATGCAGGAGCACAGTATTATCACCATCATTCACAGGTCCAACGTGACTGGCCCAAGAGCAGGTGTTTGACCCAGATGGGGCCAATAAATCTCTTCCCCAAGATTTTCTCTTCCTTGATCATAGAGAGAACCTGTGATCAGCTTTTTTCCAGGGTCAGCCTTAGCTAGTTCCTCTCTGTCATTCGCAAGCAAAGAATTTCTTGCCAAGCCATTTCCCATCTTATATATGCTTCAATTGATCAGCAAGTGTTTACTTTTCGTATCATAATGAATTTAAATGGTAGAAACATTCCACCGAGCCATTTCTTATCTTTTTTATCTTTCAAGATAAATTAACTCAGTCTCCTTTATTGTTTTAGAAATAATTACTTTTCCATCTCCTTCCATTGCCACTGACCTTTGCGTAGCCATCTTCATTTCTTCTGGAACACCCTGGAGCTGAACACCTGTATTTGGGAGGCGTCTGAACATCACGGAGCACACACATGGCCTCTCACTCTCCACACATTCGGTACCCCCTTGTGTATCCCTCAGTTACATGGCTTCTTAACTTCCTCATTTAATAGGCATTTTGTGGTCCTCTCTGCACTTGAATGCTTTTCTTTTAAAAAGTGCATTCATTTTCCCCTCTTTCTTTTCCCCTTTTTTGGTTTGGGCAAAACAGTGTGGCTAATGTACGAATTTCCCATTTCTTAGATTCAGCTACTGCAGATATGACATCCCAAGTTTAAAGAGGGGGTAAAAAAACACACAAGAGATGAAAATTACAAAGTCCCAGATACAGAAAGAATCACTCCAAGGCAACTTTTAGGAAGGAGAATAAAATATTAGAACTTATGTAGGGCAATGGAGTATAAGAAAGGACTGATTTGTGACCTGTAGGGGCCTAGGCTCTGTAAAAGTTATATATTACATTTCTGCTATGTCTGGGGGGAAATAACCTAACTGGTAGTACCCAGTGCCTAAGATGAAAATCTACTGTATAATATTTCTTTCAAGGATTGGCAAACTTTTCCTGTAAAGGGTCAGATAGAAGATATTTCAGGTTTGGGGGCATTTGGTCTGTAACTGCATACAACTCAACTTATGATTTTGGAGGAAAAGCAATGTAAGAAATACCTATGGGAATAGGCACAGCTGCATTCCAATCAGAGTTTACTTATAAACACAGGTAGTGAGCCTGTTCAGGCCTATAGGCCAGAGCTGGCCAAATACAGTCCATAAACAGTACGTATATACAGCAGACCTTTATTCACCACAAAAAATGATGCCTAACATGATGGTAATAATAGATTTTCATTAAATCCAGGAATTTACAAACTTTGACCCCAGTGCCACATGGTGCTACAGAATACCAGGTACCATGAGTGTATATCTCTCCCTATAAAATTATCTAGATGTAGTTAGATCGATTGATGTTAGGTCACTGACAGAAGCTAAGCAAGATTTCTGAGGCTGAGATTTTACTAGCCAAGCCCTTACCTTCTCTAAGTATGTGTATTGGGTTTTATCACATGGCCTAGCTCATATAAGAGCATCTGTATATCTGAAAGCAAACTTGCAGCTCCCAGTTCCTTATGCCCTCCCTACTTTACAAGTCTCTATCAGTCATTCCTTCTCTTTTCACTAACAATGGATTGGTCCTCTGAAAAGGTATATCCTCTCCTCCCACCCTGAAAAAAATTCAGTCAATTAATATGTTCATTTAGCAAACACTAAATGCTTGATGAACGTATAGGAGACACAAGTCGATACAGCGATAAAAGATGGTAGGGACACTGGGTGGGTATGTTTTATTAAAACAACATATGTCTTTCATTTTAGTGACAGCAATACAGATTTTGTAGAGTTAACATTAGATTTCACTCTATTTCAAAATAATTAAGAATCATTTTGCTTCCACACAGGAAGAAAGTTTTATGAAAACACATTCACACATACACCCTAGAGTTCACTAACATTTTCACTCACGGGTCGTTGGATTACTCGGAGCCCCTACAATTTCTTCTCTACTAGAATTTGACACAAATTGAAATGGCACATTGCTCCCAAATTAACAAACTGATATCACTATTTTATGAAAAAAAACAAAAATTCCACATTTAAGAGACTGCCCTCCTCATACTTATTTGGAGAAAACTTCAATGAGGACAACACTCGATTTTGAATTATTTCATCAAATTAATGAGACTGTGTACCACTATCCAAACTCAAAGCACCAAAGAGCATGTTTATATGAATTTTCATAATGAAACAGCTGCTCCATTCAACGTAGATAGCAGTGCTATCTCCTCTATATCACCTTGACCTTTTCATTTAAGTGTACACCTATCTAAATCAAGGCTGCCAGCACCTACTGCACTGCCTGAGGGCTCCTACTTGATGCTGGAGGCCACTGTGCCACAGACAGAGTGTAGGGGAGTGAGTGCTCCCACTATCAGACCTCGACCAATAACCAGTGGGAGTGGTGTATCAATACCCCAAACCCCTTGTCCCTCAGATGGGATGGCTCTGAGGTGTCAATTTCCTGTGGTTGTAGGTGGTTTGATAAGGCATCTTTGTTATCTGCCTTCCCTCCCTGCCCACTTGTCACTCCCTTTCTTTCAGTGCCCAAGAAAACTACTTGCATTTGAATCTTTGTCTGGTCTCCTCTGGGGAACCAAAAAAAAAAAAAAGCCAAAGCCACACACTCAGCCCTTCTTAACTGCAGAGACTCAAGTACAATTACTGCATGTCTAATTTTACTTCCCAAATCCAACCCTATTTTTAGTCCGTTTTGAACAGATTCTATTTTAAAATGGCATGAAGGTCTTGGGGAACTATATGAAAAGTGAAAGTGAAAGTCACTCAGTTGTGTTCGACTCTTTGTGACCTCATGGACAATACAGTCCACGGAATTCTCTAGGCCAGAATAACAGAGTGGGTAGCCTTTCCCTTCTCCAGGGGATCTTCCCAACCCAGGGATCAAACCCAGGTCTCCTGCATTGCAGGTGGATTCTTTACCAGCTGAGCCACAAGGGAAGTCCAAGAATACTAGAGTGGGTAGCCTATCCTTTCTCCAGGGGACCTTCCTGACTCAGGAATCAAACTGGTGTCTCTTGCATTGCAGGTGGATTCTTTACCAACTGAACTATGAGGGAAGCCCTGGAGAACTATATACAAAACATAAATAAAACCTACAGTATCCACATAGATTTAGAAGAGCATAAACCACCCTCATAACCATTACAAGTATAATCTGAGTGGCTTGGTGTTGATGTTCAGTTGCTAAGTCATGTCTGACTCTTTACGACCCCACAAACTACAGCACACCAGGCTTCCTTGTCTTTCACTACCTCCCAGAGTTTGCCAATATGTCAGCAAATTTGGAAAACTCAGCAGTGGCCACAGGACTGGAAAAGGTTAGTTTTCATTCCAACCCCAAAGAAAGGCAATGCCAAAGAATGCTTACCTACCGCACAATTGCACCCATCTCACACACTACTAAAGTAATGCTCAAAATTCTCCAAGCCAGGCTTCAGCAATACATGAACCGTGAACTTCCAGATGTTCAAGCTGGTTTTAGAAAAGGCAGAGGAACCAGTGATCAAATTGCCAACACCCACTGGATCATCAAAAAAGGAAGAGAGTTCCAGAAAAACACCTACTTCTGCTTTATCGACTATGCCAAAACCTTTGACTGTGTTGATCACAATAAACTGTGGAAAATTCTGAAAGAGATGGGAATAGCAGTCCATCTGACTTACCTCTTGAGAAACCTGTATGCAGGTCAGGAAGCACCAGTTAGAACTGGACATGGAACAACAGACAAGTTGCCAATAGGAAAAGGAATACATCAAGGCTGTATATTGTCACCCTGCTTATTTAACTTATATGCAGAGTATATATCATGAGAAACACTGGGCTGGAAGAAGCACAAGCTGGAATCAAGATTGCCAGGAGAAATATAAATAACCTCAGATATGCAGATGATACCACCCTTATGGCAGAAAGTGAAGAAGAACTAAAGAGCCTCTTGATGAAAGTGAAAGAGGACAGTGAAAAAGTTGGCTTAAAGCTCAACATTCGGAAAACTAAGATCATGGCATCTGGTCCCATCACTTCATGGCAAATATATGGGGAAAAAGTGGAAACAGTGGCTGATTTTATTTTCGGGGGCTCCAAAATCACTGCAGATGGTGACTGAAGCCATGAAATTAAAAGACGCTTACTCCTTGGAAGGAAAGTTATGACCAACCTAGACAGCATATTATAAAGCAGAGGCATTACTTTGTGAACAAAGGTCCATCTAGTCAAGGCGATGGCTTTTCCAGTAGTCATGTATGGATGTGAAAGTTGGACCACAAAGAAAGCTGAGCACCAAAGAATTGATGCTTTTGAAGTGTGGTGTTGGAGAAGACTCTTGAGAGTCCCTTGGACTGCAAGGAGATCCAACCAGTCCATCCTAAAGGAGATCAGTCTTGGGTGTTCATTGGAAGGACTGATGTTGAAACTGAAACTCCAATACTTTGGCCACCTGATGCGAAGAACTGACTCATCGGAAAAGACCCTGATGCTGGGAAAAATTGAGGGCAGGAGGAGAAGGAGACGACAGAGGATGAGATGGTTGGATGGCATCACTGACTCAATGGACATGAGTTTGGGTGAACTTTGGGAGTTGGTGATGGACAGGGAGGCCTGGCGTGCTGCGGTTCATAGGGTCGCAAAGAGTTGGACACGACTGAGCGACTGAACTGAACTGAGTTGGCGATGCTATCTAATCATCTCATCCTCTGTTCCTCCTGCTCCTCTTGCTCTCAATCTTTCACAGCATCAGGGTCTTCTGTGGGGTGTGTGAATTTCCTTGGTAATACTTTCCCATTCTCTCCTTTCCCTGAAGTAACCAGAAGGCTGTCTGTCCCTTTAGAGGGCAGAAGCAATTTGTATCGGAGTTGCGTGAACGCATAGCATTGGATCAAAAAAAACTACTTTTGAATCAAATACTAAAAATATTAGGAACATGAAAGCATTTTAAAACCTCCAGATGTGAATTATTCTCTTCCAATTTTCAATGTTTCCAGTTTCAGTGTTGTATCTGGAAAGGAATTAATTGTGTAACCATTTTACCGATTTCTGCAATGACCCATTCTCAAATTAGTTTAGAGGAAGTTTTTGTATTTTTAAATAAGTATCTTTTAATATACATAGCACGAGTAAAAAGCTAATTGCTGCAATCTGCAAAGCCTGGGCAAGGTTGCCTAGAAGAATCAGGGGATTCAGAGACTTGTTGAGGTCATTCAGCCTCTAAAAAGCCACCCACATCCAATAGCACCATAGCAAGTCTGAAGTTAGGAATCTTAATTCATTTGAGGCCAAGATCTAATGCTGAGGTTGTCCCAAACGAGTGGGAAAAATAATCTGAAACAGTGAAGAGACTTCTGATGAACAGAAGAATGTGAGACAATGAGAACAAACAACAATGTGTTAAAAAGTTCTACCTCGAAGTGGAACAACTTGAATTGAAAGCAGTCTGAAAGTTCAACCAACACCCTCCTTGAATAGCACGAACACGCTGACATGCCCAGGTATCCTCATGGATGGCTTGTGACCTAGAATGTCCCCAGTTCCGCTCCATGTCTTCTGTCCCATCAGCCATGCCATCAGCCATCAGTCCATGGCATCTTCTCTACTGATGCCCATCAAAGTGATGGCAAGCATCCCAAGCCTCAACCATATGTTCCCAGAACTCTGATGCCTATTTGCTGTTTCAAAACACATGTTCAGGTATTATTTGTATCCCTAGTAGTACTGCCTCAACTTCTGTCAGTTTGTCCTGGCTTCAAAAAATGTCCTCAAACTGGCAGTGATGTTATCAAAGGCAGTGAGGAGCCTTTAAGAACTTTGGTTACATCTGTGATGGGTGATGCTCGGGTCTCTTCATAAAAGGTGGGACTCCCCACAGAATCTCTGGGAATGCCTCTAGATATGACCCTCTAAATCCAGAAATAAATCATATGACTAGTCTAAGTCCTTTCCTGATGTTTAACAAATTAACAATATTCATAATAACTAACAGCCACTGCACATGACACAAGGGTCTTCTTTGTATTTAACCTACCAATTATCTCATTTTATCCCACGATGCTCTGAGGTGGGTGCCATTAAGTTAAGTGACAAGATATCTCCTTGGCCATTCCATCTGACTCAAATGATCTAAATATCTAGCCTGGGTGGTTCTCTCTTAGGCTCCAGATACAAATATGTCATCTTTTCTTTGGTGGCCCCACACCCTGAGCCTGAACACAAACAGACTGAGAGAAGAACTTGTTCTCTTCCATCCCATGATTTCCGATTCTTCAATAAACTCGGTGAACAGTATTCAACACAGCAGGTGTCCCAAGCCACAAAGGGAGGTCTTACCCTGCGCCCTCTGCCCTTCCTTACACCCCACCTCTGTGCAGCCACCACGTCTCCTTTCCTCCCCAGGAGGACTGGGCCTAGATCAGCCCATCAACCTTGTACGAGACTCCTGACCTCTGCCTCAAACCTCTATAATTGTTCAGGCCTTGCCTCTGCTTAAGATTATCGATGGCTCTCTAGAGATGTCAGAGAAATTATCTCAACCTCCTAACGTCCTGAGACAAAGTCCCATGCTGATTTGGCCCCTGCCTGCCTTTCCTGGTCCATTTTTCACTCCTACCCTCTCTTTTGTCCTGATGGATAACACGTGCTGCTGTTCTTTGATGTCTACATTGTGTATTCCATGTTTCTGAAACCCCTGTTTCCATCCATCAATATCCAGTTCACGTAATTACCACCTCCAGTAAGCCTTCCTGAACTTGTCCTACCCACACCCAACACCACAGCACAGAAGTCCATCGTTGCGTTAGACACCCTGTGGTGAATGAGCAGTGCTTCTTCCTAATAAGAGATCAATCCTGGGTGTTCATTGGAAGGTCTGATGTTGAAGCTGAAACTCCAATACTTTGGCCACCTCATGCGAAGGGTTGGCTCATTGGAAAAGACCCTAATGCTGGGTAGGATTAGGGGCAGGAGGAGAAGCAGACGACAGAGGATGAGATGGTTGGATGGCATCACCGACTCGATGGACATGGGTTTGGGTGGACTCCGGGAGTTGGTGATGGACAGAGAGGCCCGGCGTGCTGCAATTCATGGGGTCGCAAAGAGTCGGACACGACTGAGCGACTGAACTGAACTTCCTAATAAGAGACCAAATACCTTGTCTCCTTCCTCTGCAACCCGAGGGCTTATCACAGTGCTTGGCACACATTGTGGAATGAATGATGAATAAGGTGGAATTCTCTTGCCATAAATATATGGCATCTATAACCTTCCATTTCCTAAATAGTCTGAAAACTGTTATGTTCACCTGTCCCCAGGTGAACATATTATGAATATATGAATATATTAAGTATAATATATTAAGATGAACAAATATATTAAGTATATTCATGTTTAATAGTTCAATTGAATTTCCACTTTTGCTTTGAAAAATAGGGTAATTATTATCTTTCAACTATTAGTCATGGTTGGATCAGCTTTGAGACCAATTGTTGTGATGGGACCTAGTCCCTGAACCTTCTGTGCTTAGGGCGATTTTAATAAATTATTCCTTGGTTATCCTGGGAAAACTGAAACCACACTCTCAAAGCTCCAACCCGAATCTATTTTTTCCATCCTTCTGTACTGTCTAATCATGTCTGTTCTGATGCTGAATGTGTTTGAATTATGCTTCTCTCACCATTGCATCAGCCCAACCGAACCTCAACATATGCTAGCAGAAACAACAGATAAATGCTAGGAGAGAAATGACAAGAGAAGAACCACAAAGCTTGATAATCCAAAATGCAAAACAGCCCAGCAGGAATTTTCCTGCAAAATAGGAAAAGAATCTTGAGATGTGGTGAATGGCACATTAGAGTCAGACCCAGAAATATCCCTGGAGAAGTCATCATTCTAGCATAGCTTTGGAGATGGACTAAGACTTTGTGCTGGAGATCTGAAAATGCCCAGCCTGGGCAGAAGGGAAGTATCAGACTTCAGGGAGAAGTGGATTCAGGAAATTGAAGCCCATATGGGTACAGCACTCCAGTAGCCATCTGTAACAGGAGAAACTCCATAAAAGTAAAGGACTGACGATGATCGAAGGCAAGTTAATTTCAAGATCTATGATGACACAGCCCAGAAAACCATGTAGCCTATCACTTCTAGCTAGAACTGGAAGAGGAGTTTTACTAGCATGAAGGCCAGAAGAGAAGATTGTATAGGGGTAACAGAGATGATCCCATCTGGCATGGAATCAAAACCAGAACCAGGTGATTCACAGGCAGAGAATAAAGCCAACCAGCACCTGGGATGTGGCAGGCAGACAGTGCAGTCACATCCTGGGGAGGCTTTCAGAGCAAGGGGTCTGCTGAAGGCAAGATTAACAGTGACGAACCTCTCAGCAGAAGTCCAAGAGTAGGTGTCAGCCCAACCATACAGAGATTCTCCTTCAATTCTCACTTTGCTATCAAGCATGGGGAGCTGGAGCTTTCCTGGTGGTGCAGTGGATGAGAATCTGCCTGCCAGTGCAGGGGACATGGGTTGGATCCCTGGCCCAGGAAGATTCCACATGCTGTGGAGCAACTGAGCTCTTGTGCCACAACTACTGAGCCTGTGCTCTGGAGTCCGGGATCCGCAGCTACTAAGCCTGTGTGCCGCAGCAACTGACGCCCAAGGGCCTGGAGCCTGTGCTCCCCACAAGGGAAGCCGCTGCAAGGAGGAGTATCCCCTGCTCACAACAATTAGAGAAAGCCTGTGTGCAGCAGTGAAGACTCAGCAGTCGAAAACAAATAAAAAGACATGAAATGTATTTATTTATTTTTATCAGAGGTTAATTGCTTTACAGCGCTATACTGCTGCTGCTGCTGCTAAGTCACTTCAGTCGTGTCTGACTCTGTGTGACCCTATAGACAGCAGCCCACCAGGCTCCTCTGTCTCTGGGATTCTCCAGGCAAGAACACTGGAGTGGGGTGCCATTTCCTTCTCCAATGCATGCATGCATGCTAAGTCACTTCAGTCATGTCCAACTCTGTGTGACCCTATGGACAGCAGCCCACCAGGCGCCTCTGTCCACAGGATTCTCCAGGCAAGAATCCTGGAGTGGGTTGCCATTGCCTTCTCCACAGCGCTGTGCTGGTCTCTGCCAAACAGCAACGCGCAACAGTCATAATTAGATATACCCCCCTCTTTAGCCCCCCACCCCCGTCCCACCCCCTACCTCATCACAGAGCACCAGGCTGGGCTCCCTGTGTTATATAGCAGCTTCCGGCCAGCTATATATTAACATTTTACACAGAGTGCGTATATGTCAATGCTACTTTCTCAATTTGTCCTGCCCTCTCCTTCCCCTGCTGTGTCCACAAGTCCATTCTTAAAAAAAGAAAAAGGAATGAGGAGCTGACCTCATGGGCAACAGATTCCAGCAGGCAGAGCTGAGCATCAGGGAGGCTGCCTTCCCTTTGTGCACAGCCAATGCCAGCTCTACTCTTTGTCCCACGGTCCACCCAGAACCCTGCCAATCTGTTTTATTCCACTTAATTAACTAAATTTGTTTTCAGTCATTTCTGGCTTAAAAGAGTTTCTTTTGGGAACATTTCACTTAAATTCAGATGTTATTGTCCTTTTACACTACAGTTTAATATTTCCATCTTAGAGGATCCTCCTGTTTCTCACAGGCAAGGTCAGCAGCAAGACAAGGAAGCAGAAAAGACATGTTTTTTGGGGGGATTCCTCACACCCTGCACATCCCAAAATAGGGATTACAAAAATCTCAGCAAAGGAAAGTGGCAAAGTTACTTAAGAAAAATAGGAAATGTGCTAAAAACAGGAAGGTATACAATTTTATTTTTAAAGCCAGAAATACAAATTATGTGGCAAGAACATAAAAAGTTCACTATTTTTTTTTTCTCTTGCACTAAGATATTGGTTTATTGGTTTGGCAAAAATCTTGGAAACTTAATAAAATGTTAACACCCATGATGCTGCATCTCACCAGAATCCAGAGTATCTGACTACTGGTTCTTTAAGATACATCAACCCTTCAAGCTTTGCAATCCTTTGATCTATTCCAACAATCTACCATGTCTGTTGCCTTTAACTGCATTGCAAGGTGTCAGACAATTCACTTCTTATATGCACCATATTTGTTTTGTTGTTTTAATGTTGCATAGGATATACTTAGTGATAGTGATCCCAATTTAAGTTAAAATCCAACCATAGATAATGATGCCAAACTCAACAGCTTGCCTGTGTGGACAATGAGAAGAACAGGGCAACCCATACCTTGAACACATGATCCAGCGCTCTCATCCACAGGTAATGCCATGCTGGGTGGCTGGCCTGTTCCCCTTTACTCCAACTAAAATAAACTGCTATTTCAGAGCTTTTCAAATGTATAAAAAATAGGAAATAGAGTGAGCTCCCAAAGTAACTGGAGGACTTGGGTATGGGAGAGAAAGATCAGAGGAGTGATGTTTATTTTCTCTCTTAAGAATGAAAGAATAAAGAGATCGCAGAAGAATCTTTGAAATTCAATACTTGTTCAATGTTTATTTGTTTGTCACTTTAGGTTAGGTTTTAGCATTCATTTTATTTAGTTTTCATTTGCCAGAAGCTGTATATAATTAAAGTGACTTCCTCAAGGTCAAGAATAGGAATGAACTGGATTCAAACTCTGGCTTTTCTGTAAAGAAACTGAAGAGCAGCGGCTTGTGCTTGAAAGCCTGGCTCATCACTGCAAGGCTAAGGGAGTCTAGAATGAAGACTGACACCCTCCTTCCGTCCCTCATCTGCTTAAGGGTCTAAAGTGCAGTCACGAACAGTAACAATTTGACAAAGCCATGATGGCAGCAGGCCAGGAACCCATGCACAAATGACACTGCGTGGACTATCAGCCTCTGCCTCTGTCCTCGGCTAATGTTATTCATTCTCGGGTAAACTTTATTTCCCACTTTGCCATGTCCTTTTCAACAGGGTTGCTAAGAGGCAGACTCCACTGTATGAAGACAGCCTCACAGAGGAGGAAGCAAAGCCATTAAAATCAGGAAGGACTGGATTTAAATCCCAGCTCTGTCATCTTATGCCAGATTAATTTCCAAAAACCTCTATATTCTCATCAGTAGAATGGATCACTGTGAATAGCTTCTGTGATTATTGAGAAGCTTAAATGGGCATGGACATGGAACAGCAGACTGGTTCCAAATAGGAAAAGGAGTACACCAAGGCTGTATATTGTCACCCTGCTTATTTAACTTATATGCAGAGTACATTATGAGAAATGCTGGACTGGAAGAAACACAAGCTGGAATCAAGATTGCTGGGAGAAATATCAATAACCTCAGATATGCAGATGATACCACCCTTATGGCAGAAAGTGAAGAAGAACTAAAGAGCCTCTTGATGAAAGTGAAAGAGGAGAGTGAAAAAGTTGGCTTAAAGCTCAACATTCAGAAAACTAAGATCATGGCATCCAGTCCCATCACTTCATGGCAAATAGATGGGGAAACAGTGGAAACAGTGGCTGACTTTATTTTTCTGGGCTCCAAAATCACTGCAGATGGTGACTGAAGCCATGAAATTAAAAGACGCTTACTCCTTGGAAGGAAAGTTATGACCAACCCAGATAGCATATTAAAAAGCAGAGACATCACTTTGCCAGCAAAGGTCTGTCTAGTCAAGGCTATGGTTTTTCCAGTGGTCATGTATGGATGTGAGAGTTGGACTATAAAGAAAGCTGAACGCCGAAGAATTGATGCTTTTGAACTGTGGTGTTGGAGAAGACTCTTGAGAGTCCCTTGGACTGCAAGGAGATCCAACCAGTCCATCCTAAAGGAGATCAGTCCTGGCTGTTCATTGGAAGGACTGATGTTGAAGCTGAAACTCCAACACTTTGGCCACCTGATGCGAAGAGCTGACTCATTGGAAAGGACCCTGATGCTGGGAAAGATTGAGGGCAGGAGGAGAAGGGGACGACACAGGATGAGATGGCTGGATGGCATCATCGACTCGATGGACATGGGTTTGGGTGGACTCAGGGAGTGGTGATGGACAGGGCGGCCTGGCGTGCTGAGGTACATGGGGTTGCAAAGTGTCGGACACGACTGAGCGACTGAACTAAATGAGCTAACATCTTAAAGATCTAAACACAATGGCTGATAAAGAAAGAATATTGTATGTTAATAAGGAAATAACCCTTCTTGTTTAAATTCAAATGCTTTTAGAGGATACTGGGAAAAGAAAAAAGGAGGTTTGATGATAAGCATTGTATGCATCTCCTTAGCCATCTACCTTTATAAAGGCAGGAAGGACCCAATAAAGTCTGAAGTAAGGGGATCTCTTTAGTATTATATATGTAAACAAGCCAAAACATAACACTGAGATGTTGGCATGCCAATCTAAGGCCTAAATCAGGAGAGAACACAACTGTCATCATAAGTAGCAAATCGGGAAGGATGGGAGCAGATGGAAAACTTTAAAGCCATTAATTTCTGACTGTCTACCAACACACAGAGTACAACAGGGTCAGTGTGCCTGTCATTTTAATACAGCCAAATGGCCCCGGGACCTGTCCTGTCATACTAATAAAGTAGGTACAGCTTAATTCCAGTAAAAAATCTTCATTTTCAACTGACAGTTTAGGAGATGCAGCTGGATATCCCCAGCCACGCACCTCCCCCACCCCCGCCTTTTTTTGCCACAGGGAAAATGATCTCTTCTCCTCATAAATGACAATCCCTTTGCTGCTATCCCCAGTCTGGAATTTGAGATCATGCTCTTCTTAGATGCAAGGAACAGAACATACAGGAGTCAGAGCTTGGTTGCAGGGTGACAGGCTTCTCAGGCAGCTTGTCTGTGCCATTTTATTAGACAGTGATAAGTAAATGCATTAGACACTCTTCTTTCAAAAGAGACTGTCTTATTTTCTTTAGCCAGAAACATGGGATGCTTACATTGCTAAAATTTTCTTTTTTGCATTCACTCCTTCTTGTCTAGAGGCACATTCTAGGGAACATTATAAAAATGACTACAAGAAGCTATCCTTTCTGTTCATTTTCTTCTCCAATGTTAGAATGTCTGTGATTACAATTCCATGGCTCCTTATGAATAGCTAAAGTCACAGTAGCAGAGTATTTCTTCTGTAGAACATGGGGTCTGCAGTCTCATTTATTTTGCTCTGTGTCCTAAGAATCTGTCTTTTAATGCTACTTCTGAAAGAGCTTCATTGCAAAAGATGCTTCTTGTGAAGTCTCGAGCTTAATCAATTGCCCATGATTTTGCAGTCCTTAATGGGAAAAGACAGAGATAATGTAATGAGTATTATGCAAAGTTAGCCAAAAGGGAGGCAGCGGAACCCCATCAGCCACCATTATCTCCCAGAAGAGTCGACACGATAGAGGGAGACAATTAGATTAGAGCATTTCCTTAACTAGGCCAGAAGTAAAATCTGGGGGACGAGATAATGTCTGGATTTGGGTAGCAGCCAAGAGACAAGAATCCTAAGCCATCATGGCAGAATCTTGCTGTATCTGTGTTTGTTAGACTCTAGAATTTGGAATAAGACCGACTCTTCTTGGAATGAAAGCAGCAGGAGCTATTTACTAAAGTAGCGAGGGAACCCATCATGCGCTGTGGCCTGAATCTTACCAACATCCACGGTTTTCTCACAAACTATAGGGAAATCTACTTAGGCAGTCAGGTACCATGAAGTTAGCTTGTTGTGGGAAGCATGGAAAGTTGTGTCTGGTGGGAAGCAGGGAGGTTAGATATTGAATTCAAAAAGGCAAGAGAAGCCCTGCTGGGGAAGATGTTCAAGAAACAGCTGTGATCTGCACCCAAGCGTGCTCACACACAGACTTACACAGAACATCATGTGGGTAGGTAGGATGCAATATCCCCACGGCATGCCTGGTTCCCAGGTATTGCTCAGAGCCTATACCCATGGTCTAGCAACTGCTCCAACTGCCAGATTTAGCCCTCTGCCTACAGTAGATGCAAAAATGAAGTTGTTTAGAAGCAATTACAAAGCCATATTTCAACCAGAACAAATGAACACAGCACAAGCTTAGCATGTAAATGCCGAGGGGGTTCACAGCATGAAGGAATAATCGGAGTCAGATTGAATTAATCATGAGAAAGTGAAGCCGGATGAGGGCTGGCATGTTAATTCCCTCGGGGCTGTGAGCTGTGCTGCCCTACCAAGAGGGCCGTGGGGTCCTCCCTGCTGTCACTTAGCAGAAACAGGACAGACAGGCACCTAGTAGGTGCTTGGCCGGTGCTTAGGATGCCTGATGACAAACATGCAAAGCAAACCATAGGTATAAAAACAGTAGCCCGAGCATGTAGCCAAGCCAGCAAGTGATGACACAATACTGCATGGAAGAGGCTGTGCGCCGATGGGAAATGCCTGGAGCACCGAGTCCAAGGGCAAGATTCCAGTCCTGACTCTGCCACTGACTTAGCCATATTCCCTTTGGGCAGCTTTTAATTTGCAAATTCTTTGAGACTCAGCTACCTCACCTGCCAAATGAAACATCAGTATCTACCTTGCTATGCTAAGTCACTTCAGTCGTGTCCGACTCTGTGCAACCCCATAGACGGCAGCTCACCAGGCTCTGCCGTCCCTAGGATTCTCCAGGCAAGAATACTGGAGTGGGTTGCCATTTCTTTCTCCAGTGCATGAAAGGGAAAAGTGAAAGTGAAGTCGCTCAGTCGTGTCCGACTCTTAGAGACCCCATGGACTGTAGCCTACCAGGCTCCTCCGTCCATGGGATTTTCCAGGCAAGAGTACTGGAGTGGGGTGTCATTGCCTTCTCCGAGTATCTACCTTAATAAGATGCAATTTATAAGTACATATCTGGCACTGAGTGGGCGCTCAACAAATGGTCAACAAATGACCAACCACCTAAGTGCTCCTAGGTGCACAGACTGAAGCTTATCTATTAGGACTGCAGCGTGGAGACCATGGTCCAAGGGTATTAGGACACCCAGGGGCCAGAGTGGCTACTGCTTTTTTCTCCCCTGTCTCCTCCAGGAGGTCCAGGTCAGGCCAGGCCAGAGAAGCAATCATCTTCACTGGACCAGTGGCAGTTCATTGCCAGCACCAGTTGAAGGGATGGGAAATGGGCTGAGTGTAGCTCAGGATGTATTTCTGGTCACCTCCAAATCCAAAGCATGTGGTAAGTGCAAACAATGAGAATGCCTTTGAAGACAAAGATGCTGACACCTGGGGTACCAACAGTGGGGTGAATGGTAGCCCCCAAGGATATGTCCAACTGAAGCTTGTGGATATGGCCAATTTGAAAAAAGAACCTTTACAGAGATTGTTCAGTATCTAGAGATGGTATCATCCTGGATTACCTCAGTCAGCCTTAAATTCAGTGACAAATGTCTTTATAAGACAGAAGAGAAGTAGAAACAGACAGGGCAAGGCCATATGAAGTCAAAGGCAGAGATGAGAGCTTGTAGCCACAAACCAGGGATTGCCAGCAACCATGAGGAGCAGGTAGGAGACGTGAGGGGCAGACACATTTTCAGATCCTCCAGAAGAAATTAACCCCACTGATTTTGGACTCTGGGCCTCATGAACTGTAAAAGAATACATTTTTGCAGTTTTAAGCCTCCTGCTTTGTGGGAATCAGTTGCAGCGGCCCAAGGAAACTATGACAGCACCCACTTAGGAGGGGAAGGGATGGAGTGGCAATGATTGTGGGCAAAGAGGATGGGTCTCCCTGGAAATCTGTGTTCAATCTGCCCACATTAGTCTTGGGTTATGAGCTGAGATATGGTCTATGTGAAGGAAAATTTTTTTACAAAATAATTATTTAGTTAGTTATTTTTGGCTATCCTGGGTCTTTCTTTGCTGTGTAGGCTTTTTCTTTAGTTGTGGCAAGCGGGGCTACTCTTCAATGTAGTTCTCGGGGTCCTCATTGTGGTGTCTTCCCTTGTGGCAGAGCATGGGCCCTTGAGTACACAGGCCTTCTCGAGTTGTGGCACATGGGCTCAGTGGTTGGGGCTCCTAGGCTCTAGGGCATAAGCTTAGTAATTGTGGCACAAGGGCTTAGCTGCTCTGCAACATGTGGGATCTTTCTGGATCAGGGATCGAACCCGTGTCTCTTGCACTGGCAGGAGGATTCTTTACCACCGAGCCACCAGGGAAGCCCTAAAGGAAACTTTTAACATAAATTTGCAATAAGAGTGTCCTGTGTTTCAGGTATTCCCAGGAGTGCTAGAAAAGGAGAGACAGAAGAAATATTTCACATGGCAGTATTCCATGAAGTTCATTACCTGGGGGGAATCTGTAGAAGACTGCATGGATTATGGTGCTAGAGAAGGAAGCAATGGTGCCTGTGGGGGCTTTCTGGCTGTGGACTGAGCATCTTGTGGCCAATCTGACTCTCCTGAGAGGGTGGGTGAAGGACTTAGAACCCACTATATCCATTTGTGACTGTAATTATGTTAATTTATACTGCAATGGTCTAGCCCCTGCTGATCCTTTATGAAAGGCCTTAGAAGTCAAGGATTCCATAAAGCAATGCAATTAAGCCAATAACATAAGTAGCAGTTGGGGGTTGCAGGCATCTATACCACCCATCCACCTCTCTACATCCCAAAAGGGCAGAGACCTAAGGCATCCCTGAGACTGACAAGTAGTACAACAATCAGCCATCTAGCTTCCTTTTCACTCACATGGGCCAGATTCCATCAGGGTTCATGGGGACCATTTGGATCCTGATTTCTCTGTATTTCAAATTAACTCAGAGAAGCATATGGATGGCTGTATTGCACTGCCTCTGGGCATTTTAGACTGATAATGTGTTCCAGTGTAGTCAAATACATCTTCAATATTGCTGTGAGCTGATGGAGAGGAATATGCACATTTTTAAAATTTGGCAAGACAAATAGAAGCTTATTTCTCAGTTCTGACACAACGGGTTTACCTTATGCCTTGTTTTCTCCAAATCTCGTTTCAGAAAACAAAGATGCCATTAACAAGCTCCCCATGGTTCTTCCTTCCCTCACCTGGCCCATCTCGCTTCCTTTCCTTCTTTCCTTCCTGCTGTTCAAAGACAGAGCAGCCTGGAAGGAGTGTAATTAATGAGCTCCATCTCTGAGCAGCTGGGGGTAGGTGGACCACAGGAGCCAGAAAGAAAAACGCAATTATCAAGGGGGGGATTTCAGTTCATTTGTTCATCTGCCTTTCTGATTCTGGAGGGACAGAGAAAGGATAGCAGGATGGACTGGGGCCACCACCCAACAGGATATAAGAAGAAGCAGAGGAGCCCAGAATGGGCAACAGCGGGCACAGAAGGACACCGATGAAAGGATGTACGAGATTTTCAGGGAACAGCAGAAAAAGGCAAAAGTGAGATCAACCTTGAAAAATAAGCATTCCCGGAACAAGTAGCAAGTCAAGTAAAGGAGAAAGGAGAGGAATAAAAACTGAAGAAAAGCAACTTAACACAAGCAAAGGTGTCAAGAATCACATAGGATTTCAAAAAGCCTAAGGCAGCAGAGAAAGGGAACGAGATGAGGACCATAAAGAGCATAGCGGAGTCAATGATGCAAAAGACTTAAGATTTTTAAACTTGGTGGCCTGTGAGGGAGGAATGGTATCAGTCAGCTATTTCTGCAAAACAAGCATTACCAAAGAAGTCAGTGGTTTTAAGAAACAGCAATCGTTTATTTTTGTCTGTGTGTGTCACCTGGTGGCTGGTTCACCTGGGTTGGGCTTGCCTGGGAATCTCTGCTCCGAGCTGTGGGTCCAGCCAGACGTGGCTCCCTAGCACAAGACTGCTCTCAGGTTGTTTTTCCACACGGGCTTCCTCAAGGACCATGGTGAGATGGATACTATCTACCCAGAGCAAGGGGCTTCTCTGGCAATGGTGGGGGCTCAAGTTCTGAGCCATTTCAAGCTTCTGTTTACACAATATCTGCTAACATCCTGTTGACTGAATCTTGTCTCACTACCAAGCACAAAACTAATGTGTAAGAAAATTCACTCGTCTCATGGAGGTGGTAGCGAGGGAGTACACAGTGAAAGAATGTTATAATCAGTGATAGAAGTGAATGAGGGAGAATAATCATGAAGTTATCATGAGAGGGCCCTTGGACTGAGAGACAGAAATGCACAAATAATAGAACAAAGATACAACTTTACATGCTATGTGTTTGCAAAGCCCAAGAACATCACGCCCTGGAACCATGATGTGAAGTGGAGGATTTCCACTTTCCTCCTCTCTGATTAACTTGTTTTGGACAAACATGTGGCCATGTTAAGGTGGGTCAACTGAGGATCCGGTCATACCAAAATACCATATTACATAATTCTTTTTCCACCCAAGCTGTTTATTCAATTCAGTCTCTGAGTATCAATTTTAATCAGCAAACATATTTACAATGCCATGCAAATTAATGTATCACATAGAATTAGAATGCGTAGGTTGGCATATAGAAATTTTAGTAGGCATGACGTGTGAGATTCATAAGACTGCAAACAAACTACAGTAGAGTATAATCAAGGCAGAGATGTGCAAAAGAAAATGGTCAAAGGCTTGAAAATATTGAGCTGCTGGGTCATTGTGAATAGAAAGGAAGAGAACATCCCTGCAGTTTTCCCTAATAAACGTAATTAGGGAAAAGTCAACATAATAAAATTATACCAGTATTTCTCATGGATATGCCAAATTAATATAACTCAAAGTGTGTCAAAGGCAGCACACCATAGTTTCAGCTTAGTTGCAGAATGAACATTTAATCTGACATGTTACTTCAGTTTCTTGTGTCTCAGTTTCCAATCTTTGAAATAAAGTCATTCTACTAGTTAATCTGTAACTTTCCTTCTGGCTTCTGCATCCAAATTTTAATTAAGCATATACTTGTAACTTGATATTTGGTGGTGCTAATATGAAGATGTGATGGTTCTGTTTCCAAGGAGCCTAGAACCTAGTGGGGTGGGGTGGGATACAAAATATATCATATGAATTAAATGCGGCAAGTGTCATGTAGGTAGAAACAACATAGGAATGGAGGTAGAAGTCCTATTTGTGGATGTGTGTGGAAAATCAATTGTAGAGTCTGAATCAGGGATGAGCCTAGAAAGAAGCTGAGGGCTCTGCTCAAGAGTCAATAGTGAGACACTGAAGAATTCTCAGTGAAAAAGTTCCAATGTGGGTTTGCATTTTTTTCATGGCTCACACCATTGGAAGACAGATCTTTAGGGGCACAAAGCTGGAGGCAGAGAAACCAAGTAAGAAGCAACACAACAATGTTAATATAACATTTTCTTATAAATAAGAGAATATAAGAATCCAAGCAAAGGCACTAAAGTAGGGACAGGAAGAGGGAACAAGTCAGTAAATATTTGAGAAAACAAAATTAAAGGAGATTATCAGTTCATATTAGGACATGCTGGATTGACTTCTCATTGGAGAATCCAAGAAGAGATACACATAAGCATTGTCATTTACTTGAGGTTGAGAGACAAGAAATCAAGATTCCTTGAATTACATCAAAGACAAACATGGTATTACAACTGTTCTTCTTAGTGGACCTCATGGGAGGTGAATTTTAGGAAGGTCTAGACAACAGTATCTATGTAATCAGAAATTCTAAGACATGTCTATTTCTTACATACAAAAGTTACTATTAAAAAACATTGTCTTATTTTTTGAATTATTTTTTATAGATTTTTTTGGCCACACCCGTGGTATATGGGATCTTCGTTCCCCAATTAGGGATTGAACCAATACCCCCTGAATTGGAAGTTCAGAGTCTTAACCACTGGACTGCCAAGGAAGTCCCCCCAAAACATTGCTTTTAAATGAAAACCAAATTATCAACAGATGTTTCCAAATTAGTATTTTCAAGTGTACAAATTTTATGTGAGCTTTTACAATACAGTATTCTTGTTATTAGCTAGCAAATAACTGGTATTTTTATTTTATGTATTCCATCTGATTTTAATTTTGGAGCCTACCTAATGTGGATTTACTCCCGAGGAAACATCACACACACACACACACACACACACCCCATCTTTCCGACTGAAGTTTTCTGCCCCACAGAAGAAAGAGAATCAATATTGTCTTTTCATTTTGCATCTTTCTCTGGCAAATATGGGAAACCATGAAAAAAAACCTATATCACGAAGAATGATGCCCCAAGACAGCAGAAGACAGAATGCTCAAAGAGAGAAGGACCCACTACTTTCCACCCAGGCACATTTTCCCCTGATACAAAGGAAATGAAAGAGCACGGGTCGTGCACTACATGTGTGTTGCCGTGCCGGTAGATGAGAAAAGAAGTGGAAAGATTTAAGAGAACTGGGAAGGGTCTGAAAAGGCACACATAGTAGAATGGGGGGAAAATCATGCAACATTTGCCTTTTAGTTTCTAAGGTCAAAAATTACTTAAAGGAACATCTGGGAATAAAACAAAGGCCTTTTGCTGCTTAAACTACATCCACAGTCAATCATTTCTTCGTTCTATTTCCTGAAGGGTCATGACTTAAAAATTCACATGAACTGTTAACATTAAGAAGGGTGGATACTTGTAAAATGTGTTGTGAAATTATTTCATAATGATTTTTGAGATCTCTAAGAGAAATATGCAAATCTAAGCTGCCAGTTTTAATGAGTTATCAGATATACATATATGCAAAACTGATTCACTTCGCTGTACAGCAGAAACACATTATAAATCAACTGTAGGCCAATAAAAATTTTAAAAGATAAGTAAAATTTTTAAGAAAAAGAAGAGAAGATCCTCGAGTAAAGGCTTTGCTCTGTCACAGAGAAGTCTAGACCTCTGACACTTCAGTAAAACCCCCAGGGGAGCCACATCTTTCTGAGACTTTCCAGAAAGGTTGACAGCAGCTCAGAGGTGGTGCACAGATTCTGCAGTACAACTCAGTAGAGGTGGGTGACAGTCTGTGGTTGGGCCCACAACTTGGCATGTCCCCTCCTATCTCTTGGCCTTTGGCATTTTCCTTCTGGATGCGGGAGCTCTGTGCCTCACAAACCTGCTGCAGAATTGCCCATGGGGCATTTTACAAATAAAGCTGTTCAGGCTCCATTCCCAGAGAGCTTTCCAGTGTTGGAGCACATGCGTTCTCCAAAAATAAAATGCATATCAAAAAATTCAGTTGGTAATTTTGTTGCACTGCCTGGGTTAAAAATCAGAAAGAGAAAAGATGGGAGGAAAGGAGGAAAGAAAGAAACCAAATCAGCCCACTTGGATGGATCCTTATCCCTGTGTGTTGAGACTGCTCCAAAATTCTGGGCAATATTCTGGGCCATTTCCTTTCCATTCTCATACCTAAACATAAGCCCATGTGGTAAGCACACTCCCACAGTGGATCTGATATGCCACATCTTGCCAATTTTAGTAGAAGCAGTGGGATGCATAAAGCTACCTTTAAGCAGGATATCACAAAAAGCTGCCATCTAAATCTGAACTCTACTGGAATTCAGAGTTACATGCCAGGTTGGGGAATAAAAGGGAACAGAGGATGACAACTGATTCTGGGTATGCTCAGTTGCTCAGTCCCATCTGATTCTTTGTGATTCCATGGACTGCTGCCCACCAGATTCTAGGTACTGGTGAGTTATTCCAAAGAACCATTCTAGCAGCACATTTTGTTGAATCAACTCTGAAAACATTTAAAGACACTGTATTTCCAGGAAAATCTTCAATGTTCTCTAAAGAGACTGCAGGTTGAACATCCACTGAAGAGTCATTTTTACTGCTAAAAGGACTCTCTCAGTTGAGAGGGAAGTTGGTGAAATTCTCTTCTATTTTCCCTTTATGCCAACTAGTTTACTGATTTATCAAATACCAGATGAACTGGTTTTCAAAAGTGGTAAAAATTTCAGGCCTCCTGCATCTTTTATGCAATATTTAACCACCTTTAGTGGTCAAGGGTACTCCTACTTTCCTCCAGTCAGATTGCAACTTATAGAGGCTGGTTTTGTTAATTTCTTTCCCTAGAGCTTGATTTGATGTTTTGGATATGAATCAAAGAAAATTAATGAGCATTTCAGTCTAAGCAAAGGATCTCTACATATAATAATCACACGTCTCGAGCTAGACCTATTTGCAGTTATTTTCAGTTAGAAGATGCTATAGGCTTTGAAAAACATAAATAAAGTCTCTCCCATCATACACCCACAATAGTGTAATTTTTAGACTGAAACACAGTCAAGAAATAGATCAGACTTTTTAAAAAGAAAATGGCATTGACTAAATTTTCTAGGTTACATTTTTATTTTATTTTATTTTTTTAAAATAAATTTATTTATTTTAGTTGGGGGCTAATTACTTTACAATATTGTAGTGGTTTTTGCCATACATTGACATGAATCAGCCATGGGTTTACATGTGTTCATCCTGAACCCCTCTCCCACCTCCCTCCCCATCCCATCCCTCTGGGTCATCCCATTGCCCCAGCCCTGAGCATTTGTCTCATGCATCGAACCTGGAATGGTGTTCTATTTCACATATGATAATATACATGTTTCAATGCTACTCTCTCAGAACGTCCCACCCTTGCCTTCTCCCTCAGAGTCCATAAGACTGTTCTATGCATCTGTGTCTCTTATTCTGTCTCGCATATAGGGTTATCATTACCATCTTTCAAATTTCCATATATATGCATTAGTATACTGTATTGTTGTTTTTCTTTCTGGCTTACTTCACTCTGTATAATGGGCTCCAGTTTCATCCATCTCAATAGAACTGATTCAAATGTATTCTTTTTAATGGCTGAGTAATATTCCATTGTGTATATGTACCACAGCTTCCTTATCCATTCGTCTGTTGATGGACATCTAGGTTGCTTCCATGTCCTGGCTATTATAAACAGTGCTGCGATGAACATTGGGGTACACGTGTCTCTTTCAATTCTGGTTTCCTCGGTGTGTATTCCCAGCAGTGGGATTGCTGGGTCATATGGCAGTTCTATTTCCAGTTTTTTTAAGGAATCTCTGGTTATATTTTTAAGAAATAATCTCTAAGAAATGCCAAAGGATGGTTGTTAATAGACCTGGTTCTTGCAGGAAGTAAGATGGCAGAGTTCCTAATAATAATTAGGTAGTTGGAGCAATATCTTATGTAGAATCCACTTCCCTACCATTTCTTCTTCGGTTTTCATTACACAGGCATTTTATCCTGGGTTCCTCTTATAAAAATCATTGATCTTTCCTCAAGAAGCTTCTGGTACTTTGGATGCAACTATAAAAAACTGCATGATAACTTGAAAGGGAAGCATATTATTTTAGCATATTTTTTTGTAGTTCCCAGGCTAATAAAGAGCTCTCACTAGGTCTGCAAGTGTAAACCCAACAGTATAATATAAAATGAAGGAGCTGTCACAGTTGGGGTTCCCCCAGGAAGCTGGCTCAGAGACGAAGACTTGGAGGCAATGGGATAATGAAGAAGTGCTCTTGGGATCAAAACCCCTAGAAGTGAAGTGAGGAAAGTAAAATTGGGCAGAAAATTGAAATGGAGCTGTGATGCAGTCTTACAGTCTCAAAGGTCACAGACAACTCCGCAGGGAATCTGAAAGTAACAAGACCTTTCAGAAGGTTGGGTTGGAGCCAAGGGGCCAAGGCTTTATTCCCCCAAGCTGCTGGGTCATTGAACATGTATCAGCTAAAATGGGACCATGGCCTTGGCTCTCTTTAGTGTGGCAGTGCCCGTAGGGACTGGTAGCTGAGGCTTTCTACCCTACAGCATTCCCTACACTCTTAAGTGGGGGATCTGGGTGCTGTCTGCCTACATCTACTGCATTATCTGTAGTGATTCAGTGATGACTGAAGAACCCAAACTGTTCAGGGTCATCTGTGAGCAAATTTACCTGGTCTGCCATGATGAATTAGTTAAGTATGAGGGTTGGAATATTCGTTGCTTTGTTATTGCTAGCTGGAGGGCTCAGAGACAACCAACTAACAGCAAAGTCACCACCCATCACTGGACATCAGGCCTTGAAGAACATTCCTCCAGGGGTAGGATAGTATTGAAATCCAACAGACAACTATTTAATTATACTTTTTATTACCAACTCCATAAGAACAAAGTATGATTATATATTAGTATTTTTGCATGTAGCTGTGAACGTTAAATGTACTTTCTTTGTTCATTTCAACTGAGGTTTATTGACTGAGCATACATCATTTGGAAATGGTGAATGGGTACACACATTTTTTTTTTCTATTGCTTGAGCTTTCTGCTTAAGCAAAGAGCTTTCTACTTGCGGGCTCTATAAGAAACACCCATGGAAGAGCTCCTGAGTGCTGTGAAAAGGTGGGTGTTGCACAACTTGGACAGTCCAGTGGCCAGCTTCTTTCCCAATGATAAGGCCTGGCAACTGGCACCCAGCAAGGCTGAGGGTGTTATTAATGAGTGTTCAACAGAAAGAAATAATGTGCATCCTAAAGTGAGTTACCTTCATGTATTTAATCCCCGACTCAAATTTTTAAAAATTATCAGTATATGTTTCTTATTGCTCTATCATCCTGCGGCTGTACAATCACATGACTGTGGGGCTGCCTGGCTGAACTGCCATGTGATGGAGCTGGATGAGTGGAGTATTGACACACTTCGAATGAATGTATTAGAGGAAGGATAATCAGTTGCAGAAAACTGAACCCTGGATTTCCCTTCTAGCTGCTCCATAAAAGATGGTCAGAATGTCAAGGTTTTTCCAGTAGTAATATTTTTTGAGTTCTTATGTTTTTCTGTAAGCTCTCCTCTGCCACTGCACTCTTTCTGCAGATATCAGCATATTCTCCACAAACTGGTGATTGCTCGCATTAGCCTGTGGTATTCATCTCAAGAGCTCATCAAGCCCCATTTGTCTCCTCTGAGCTTCTGATTTTTGAAAATGCCTTTACCTTCCTCCCCAGGCTCTTAACTAAAGAGTTTCTGCAAAGACATTTTTCAGTATATTGGACATCACACAACTATTTTGTCTTTGGTTAGACTTCCTAAAGCTCTCTGCAAAGTCACTTGCTGCTTTGTCATTAACAGAGCTGGAGGAAAAAGAAGAGGGGGGCACTTGGGAAGGGCTTTGTTCCCCTGGGTTTTACAAATAACTTTTTTGATAAAGATCAGAAGAAAATGATTAAAGGAGAACTGATAATGAGCAATGCAAAATTAAGATCAAATGTGCTTGTCTTGTGACTTGCTGGTTTGAACAACAAAAACAGCAGCAAAACCAATGAATCAAAAAGGAAGTTAAAACAGGCTACCAGAAACTTGCAAGAAGCACACAAGAATGAATGCTGAAGACAGTGAAAATGAACTTTGGGATGGAGAGGAAGAGGGTCCCCTAAAGGGACAGCGGCACAGTCTACCCTGGCCTGAGAAGCATGAAGCCCAGGGCTTCAAGAATAACGAGCCTTAGGTCCTTGACTACCTGCAGAGCTTCCATATGATGGAAAGGAGACACCATCAAGGTTGGCACATGGGATCTGATTCACTGATTTTCCTTATCAGCTGTTTCTCATTCTTCTCGCCTCTGAGCTGTTCCTCAGTTTCTGAGCATCACCCCAGACTTAGCAGCCAAAGGGAGAGACAGTGCCATTGAAAAGGTCTGCCAGCCTGGAGGGTGTTCTGGAAAATCCTTCAATGGAAAAGGCATCTGAGTTGGATAACTGGAGTTCCAAGATCTGTTGTGGTTCAAATATCCCTGGCTAAGCCCAAGTTTATGAGGGAGGCAGGTCTCCTGAATTGCATGTTATTTTTAAGAAGTAATTTTCATGCAATTCTGTGCAAATAAAATGCCAACATAGAAATTTTAAAATTTAGACATATTGGTTCTGACACTACTGCCAAGAATAGCGACACTGGTAAGGACTTTCATAGTGCTGCTTGTCAATTTTCTTTCATTTACTTATTTGGGTCTCACTACAATCATCTGGTTATTTCCAATTTGTGGATGAAGATACAAAAATTCAGAGAGGTTAAGCAATTTGCCCAACACCACTCTCCTGGAGAAGATTTCCAACTTAACAGAAAAGTTACCCCAGGACAGTTTTATTCACATTGTCTCAGGTAGGGGACAAGGTTAAAGCCTCACAGGTCTGAATATTCAGGAATGATTTCAGTTGAAATAATGTAAACTGCTTTTGTGTTCAGGCATCAAATCACACGTGCCAAACTTTGATTTGGAGACTAAGATCACTGCAGAAGCATATGGCCCTATCTCTGGGATTTTATTTTATTTTTTAAGTGGCTATTTCCTACATGCAATCCAACTATGCAGGAGCAGAGAGGAAGGTAAGCTTTTCTCGATATTCTATGTCAATAAAATGTCTTGATTCTTTCAGTCATCAGATACAGTATCACTTGCTAAAATCTGGAATGTTGATTCCTATATAATAATCAAAACTTCAATTAGGATTTGAAGTTCAACTTCTTCCTTTTGCCAGCCGGTGCTTGCTGTAGGTGGGAAGCTAGGGAAATGGGCGTGGGCAGCCTTCTGCCTTTATTCCCTGCTTTTCTTGTTAACTTTCAGTTCTGATGCCATTTAGGTCAGAAATGGGAGGATGAAGCATGGACGATGCAGAAGTTAGAGAAACAGGAAAGATGGTTTTGTGCTCTTGAGAACAGCTCCTCTTCAAACTAATTTTTTTTTATGATGCCTTTTTGTGGATTCTTCGAAGACCCTCTGATCCCACACCATCACAGGATACCTCCTACCTGTGGTGGCCTTTTTACAGGTGATGTGTTTCCTCTGGTATATAACTTGCTTCTCAGCTGGCCCAGGAATCTGGGAGTATCTTCAGATTCTCTTTCCTCAGGTCTCCTCATGTCTCTGGGCAGCCCCACTGGACAGAACCCAAGATAATTCCATTGAAGTTCTTTTTCAATTTCTGGTCCATGGGTACCGCTCTTGGATCCTTTGACCCCTATAATAAACCAAATCCTAATAGAAGAACAACTTTCTCTTTTTCTCCACAATACAAGCTGCTAAAACATTTCCAACATCCTATATTATTTAAGTGGGCCAATATACTCTCCAAATGCAAAAGAAAAAAAAAAAATCAGGCCAATGTAGTCCTCAAATGCAAAAACCATGTATTTTGAAGTTCTGGAATAGTCTCATTGAAGATTTTCTCACTAGGCTTGAGGTGAGAGGCAAATACTTCTCCCAGTATTTGGGAATGGGACTCACCACCAGCATCTGCCTTAGAAAGTTTGTTTTCAAAACAAAAAACAACTTTTGACAATGCTTTTAGACTAACAGTATGGAGAAAGGGTTCAAGAATTCTTTAAGAGATCACAGGCTTCCTGTTTGAACTTTTTCAGGGTCAGCACCATGGAATGTGGCATCATTGACCTATGTCTTCATGGGAATAGAGAGGGAAAGAGACACATTTAACACCTATTCCTCCAGGGAAATGTGTGCTACCAGTAAGGTAACACACATATTCAGAGTGTGCACTGAGCCTAGGATCTCAAATCAATGAATGCTTTGGGGTTCTCAAAGGGCTTAGGGCTATTTGACTCAAGAAAAGCTTCATGTTCTTGAAATTTCTAATAAGCAAGAGTACTCTGGCTTCATAAATCCTGTGTCATGCATGCGCTCTTTCGATGTAGGACACACATAATGAACCATATTGCTTAAAAAGCCCTTCTGTGAAAGTATACTGCAAATCACTGCAAGAGCCCGAAGGGCTAAGGGAGTCATTTCCAGTCATGGCTTTCAAGAGCACTTATAATTTAAAGTAGCTCACAGAGCGTTCTGGATTTCCCAAATAATGCATTTTATAAATGCCTTGCTATGGAGAAAGTTGACCAAGTCCAGCACATTTGAATCAGTGAGTCAATATCCTTCTTTCTGAATCCATTCTCAAGGAGGCTGCCAAGCACCAAGACTTTGACCAGCTAACATGTGTGACTCTCTATTTCATTACTTCACTGTTGACTGGTCCCAGTGAAGGCTGCAATACGTAAGCATCAGAACACCCAGCAAGGGAGGGTGTTCTGATCAGCCACCTCTGTTAAGACCTTTGCTCTCAGTCACTGACAATGAGGAGCTGGCCCTGGACATCACCTGCTAGCTCTCCACTTGGGTGGCCCAGCCACAACCCAACAAGATAGCAGGATACAGGCAGTCATGACCAGCCTTTCTTGCTCTCCTTCATATTATATCAGAATTGGCTGACTAGTAGTGGGGACTTCCCTGATGGCTCAGTGGGTAAAGAATCTGTCTGAAATGCAGGAGATACAGGAGATGTGGGTTCGACCCCTGGGTCAGGAAGATCCCTTGGAAGAGGAAATGGCAACCCACTCCAGTATTCTTGCCTGAAAAAGCCCATGGACAGAGTAAATTCATGGGCTATAGTCCAAAGGGTTGCAAAGAGTCAGACACGGCTGAGCGACTAAGCACCACCTATTAATAACGAGCAGGGATAAATACAAGGGAGTTCTGGGCCCAAACATGGCTCCTCAGCTTTCTAGCTGTTGTATGACCGCTCCGGGCTTTATTTTTACCATCAAGGATTGGAATAGAAACAGTACTTCCCCACAGATCAGTTGGGAGGACTGAGTAAGGTAATATACATAGATAGCTCAGGAAAATGCTTACTACATGCTGAATATGACTTATTTTACACCTAAAATAGGTTATTTATGTTGGTGTAGCTCAAGTCTTCCACTCTGAGTAGCTTACACCCATTGCCTTTGCTGGCAGGCCAAGTTACAGTTCACAAAGCACTTTCATACACATTACAGATAATCCAGCCACCACCAGATTTGAGTGTATGTCCTTACATTTTACTTTTAAGAAGTGGAATTATATTGAACTTGCAGCTTTGTATACTATGTATACTTTTTTCATATAACAGAATTTTAATATTCCTCACATCATTAATTCCAAACAAGTTTTAAAAAGTTGCATTTTCTTTCCTATGGACATATCAACCTTCATTTAACTCATCCTCTGGTTGAGGACTGAGACCAAGAATGCCTTTTTTAAATCATAAATAATGCTTCAGTGAAGAGCATTAAATAATTCATGATTATATTTCTGATGATTTTCTTAAGATACACCTAAAGAGGATGTGGACATTCTTAAGTCTCCTGATACAGAGCTAAATTACTTTCTAGAAAATTTATTTGTGTTCAGTTTTTATAAGTTTTCTTACATTTATTTCCTCAATGAATTGCAAGATCCATTTCTTTCAAATTGTGACAAATTACATGCAACATAAAGTTTCCCTTCTTAACCATTTTTAAGTGTACAGTTCAGTAGTGTTATGAATATTCTTAAAACTAAGATCATGGCATCTGGTCCCATCATTTCATGGCAAATAAATGGGGAAACAATGGACCCAGTGACAGACTTTATTTTTCTGGGCTCCAAAATCACTGCAGATGGTGACTGCAGCCATGTAATTAAAAGATGCTTACTCCTTGGAAGAAAAGTTATGACCAACCTAGACAGCATATTAAAAAGCAGAGACATCACTTTGCCAACAAAGGTCTGTCTAGTCAAAGCTATGGTTTTTCTAGTAGTCACATAGGGATGTGAGAGTTGGACTTTAAAGAAAGCTGAGCGCCAAAGAACTGATGCTTTTGAACTGTGGTGTAGAAGACTCTTCAGAGTCCCGTGGACTGCAAGGAGATCCAAACAGTCTATCCTAATGGAAATCAGTCCTGAATATTCATTGGAAGGACTACAGATGAAGCTGAAACTCCAATAATTTGGCCACTTGATGTGAAGAACTGACTCATTTGAAAAGACCCTGGTGCTGGGAAAGATTGAAGGTGGGAGGAGAAGGGGACGACAGAGGATAAGATGGTTGGATGGCATCACCAACTCAATGCACATTAGTTTGAGCAAACTCCAGGAGATGGTGAAGGACAGGGAGGCCTGGTGTGCCGCAGTCCATGGGGTTGCAAAGAGTCAGACACAATTGAGCAACTGAACTGAACTTATTCTTGTACAAGGATATCTAGAACTTAATCATCTTGCAAAGCTCTTCCCATTAGTAACCACTAATGTGGTCTCTGTATTTTTGAGCCTGTTTCTTTTTTTGTTATATTCACTAATTTTTAGATTAATAATATCATATGGTATTTGTCTCTCTGAGACAGCTTACTTTTTACAGATCCTGTGCTAAGAGTTTTATATTGAGAAACTCATTTACTTCTTATACCAGCTGCACAAGGAATTTATGGTTCTCCTCTGTTCCCGAACGATGACAGAATGGCTTACAGAGAGGAAGCAATGTGCCAGTGTCCCACTAAATGTATGGATGGGGACAGCCCACCATCAAATACCTAAGCCCTGGACACCATCGCAACCTGCCTTCCTGAAATCTCTTCACAGCCACAGAAGATGCAAGCATATGGACAGATGTGTGTCTTGTCACCACAACGCCACAGCTGTGGCCCACACCACCCGGTACCTCATCGCAGACCTCAGACCTGGGGGCAGAGGAAGGCCGGCCACACACAGCACCCAGAAGTGGCTTCCTCCAGCCTCTTTGAAAGACGCCTCCTGGTGTGCATGGACTAGCTGATATGAAGTTTTTACAACATGGACAAGTCAATCCATGCTTCAGATTAAAAAAAAAAAAAAAATCTGCTTTCAGAAAATTTAAAGAAATCTACCAATAAAGGAACTGAGAAATAGCCTCTCAGATGAAAGCAAAATGCTGACACAATGCCAATTTCAACTTAAGAAAATAGGTCACCTCTTGGAGGGTGAAATTTCCATGCCTTCAGGCATTACACCTATGGAGTGAGTCTGGCTCTGATGCATCCAGTCTTAATAAATCTTATTCCATATTCCTTAGATGACTATTAAAATAGGGTTACAAGGAGTGTCTCTTATGAACGCAGGGACTATTGCAAGTGATTACAGGAAAAAGCAATAATATCTGCCTTTGTTATGAGAGTAGTTTACAATTAGCAGGAAATGCCATTGTGCCAGTATATGCGGTAGGGGACGGGACACTAGAGAATTCGAGGTACAAATCATATTTTGCAAGTGGAGAAAGAAGATGGCAGTACCTCGCCTTATCAGTACTCCTCCTTAATAACAAGGGTGAGTGCCAGAGTCTCATCCTAAGAAAAGGAAGATTAAGCCAGAGTGCCTTATCACTCTGTCATGAGACTCAGGGTGTCAGAATTAAGTCCTGCAGGGTCACAGCGTGAGATGAGGATAATGTGCAGAGACAGCTCTAGCATCAATATTCCAAAAAGCAACTGGATAATTGCTTCATATCACATCTAACACACTATGATAAAGAATGTCTCCGCTCCTCAGATACCAGGGGCGGCAGCGCCACAATTGTCGTCCCGGCCTGCCTTGGTCTGTGTGTGCTCCTGTGACCCTCTGGCCGCCGCTCGAGGGCCTCCTTGCAGACACGTCACTCAGACTCGTAGATTTATCCCCGAGGCGGGGCACAAGTGTCGCTTCTGAGCTACAGAGATTGAAGTGCACCAATTTAATATTTTTGTCTTACTGGTAAAAAGCTCGAATCCATTTGACAAAGGCTGATGAGAAAGGGATGCTTTCCAAAGAGAACCTAGGCTTAGAAGCATCCTTTGGATTTTTTTCAGCTCTCTTGTTACATCTCTTTTGTACTTTATTCCTGAGATTTTGAATAATGAAGACAATTGCGACAATAGCTCTAATGAAGGAATGTTTTCAGCTTTGCCATGGGAAAAGATAAATAAAACTTCAGGAAACTGGGGACCTTCTGTTTTGTTCATGCTCTCCCCTTTCTATTTTTTTGGGAGGGGATCACACTACCTATAGAACTCATTACTGGGAGCTTTGGCAAGAGCTGGACCTAGGAAGGTAAAACAAGGGAAGAAAGACAATCTTTCCTGACTATGAGCATTAAATTAGCATCTCTGAGCTAGTCTGAGAAGTCAGAGGAAAACATGATCAAACAGTCTTGGTGGTAGAGATTTTCCTGTTTTCAAACTAAGGGCCAACTTTGCCCCTGTATTTTTCAATATCATCAGAAACATGCAACCCTTGAAATGCTGATCTCTGGTCTGAAATAGACAATAGCTGGCTGTAAAAAACACAAAAAAACCTTTAATCCATATCTACCAATCTGGACTCTCAGTAATAATGGTGATTATTTACTGAGCAGTTACTACGTATCAAGAGTTGAAATGCTTTACATATATTAACACACATTATGTAATTTAATTCTCAGTCACTCTCTGTGGTCTTACTTCATCCTCATTTTACAGATGAGAATGCTAAAGCATTGAGGTGTCCCTCCCTGGACAAATAGCTACTAAGTAGCAATCAGGATTTAAACTTCCTAAACCAGACTAGGGAGACCTTAAAATTGCCCAGGATGGCAGAGTACCCACTATGACTCTATGAGTCAATTGACAATCAACTGACCAAAAATTGGCTGTCCTTTCTATTGTCCATCAAATGTTTTATAACTCACAGCTGGTCTAAAAGTGCTGCAGCAAAACCACTTTGGTCTAGATTACCAATTCATGTTGTCATTTAAAAAAGCCAAAAGAAAGGGAGGAGGGGAAAGTAAGGTTGCTCAGTGCCTACAGACAAATAGAAGCTTAATTTCCTGTCATACAGATAATTAGGCACCAAATAGGTCCCTAAGGTAATTAAAAACATAATAAACCTAATGAAACAAGGGCTGCATCCTGGTTAAAGAGGAAAAAATAAAAGTCATAAATCATAAGTAAATGATGAACTTCCACAACTGGTGGATTGTGCTTGTTTTAACAAAAACCTACTGGCTTTCCTCCAAATCAGGGGTTGAGCTCCAGGTCAGCTATGAATGGCTCAGCATCCCTGAGGTCAGTGACCAGCCTGTTATGTCCCACTCGTGGGACAGCGGGGCAGTGGCAGAGCCTGGAAGGATCAGAAACCTGAGAGCCGTTCAGGTGCCTGGCATCTTGGTGCTGCACTGGTTTCCACATGCACAGCAGGAGTGCTTCTGAGGCACCCTGACTAGTTCGGAGAGCGTGGGGGAGAGAAGAGGGGCCCAGGAGAGACCCCAGGCTCACACGATCACTTCTGGATGTGCTCAGACCTAGCCATGCCATATCCTGAGCTGGTGATGATATTTCTTCCTGCCTGAGGCCTGGTGAAAATACACCACCAAGGTTATGCTTAAGACCTTTTAGGGACTAACTTAAATCACCTAGACCACCAATCCTCTGCCATCTTGATGGCCTAAATTGAGAAATAAGACGGATATTTTAATAATCAGTTTCATGATTTAAATTGCAGATCAGAAACTCATGTTGAGTACCTGGGAAAATGAGGAATCAAATGAAATAAAGACAGTGAATAGAAAAGATTAGAAGAGAAATGGCCAACAATAGTGCTTAATGAGATTTGGAGTTGGGTGTACAGAAGGAGCCCCAGATAGGAAGTCAGAAGGCCATGGTTTGAATTCCATCTGTGCCCCTCGTTGCTGTGCAACTGTAAGCAAGATACCTCTGTTTTCTAAAACTTTAAAATGGAGTTAAGAATTTCTGTCTCATGGTTTTCTGTGAAGATTAAATAAGTTAAAGCCTGTGGGAATGACTAGCAAGCTTTGTAGCAGGTAGAGAATTCTCAATAAAGTAAGTTGCAAGTGAATCTGAAGCAATGTCAGATATAACAATATTAATACAATGGCCATGGGTCTGGATTGGAGAAATCTGTTCCATTTCTTCACCAGGAACAAAAATGTCAGTTTCATGACCTGATTCCTGTTTCAGATTGGTGGCTATTTGCGGGTTTTCTACAGTGTTCTATATTTGACCTACTACCAGAATGTTTGAATTATTATCATTTTATAGTATATTTTAGTATCTATAAGTCTTTCCTCATTACTCTTGTAGAATTTTCCTAGCTAAACTTGTTGGTTTATTTTTCCACGTGCACTCTAGGAATACCATCTTTAGGTAAAAAAAAAATTCATGCTGGCATTTTAATCAACATAAATAAATCCTTCTCAAAGTTATTTCTTATCTAAAGAAAATTAATGCTTGCATGAATTTAAACCTTGCTACTCAAGAACACTGCATCTTCTCCCATTGGTTCAAGCCCTTTTTGTACAATTAGGAGATCTTTTAAAATTTTATTTTTAATAGAAGGATAATGTCTTCACAATATTGTGCTGGTTTAAAAATAAAAGAGAGACACGGCATCACCACGAGGTTTCCTGCAGTTGGGAAAGAGAGCCCATAAGCACAGGGATGCAGGCAGAGGCAGCTGGGCCTCACCTGGAGCACAGGGCTTGGAGGGCACAAGCAGGGCACGGACAGCACATGCTGCCCCCATCGTGGGACCTGAAATCAGCCTGTGACGGGTTGCCCTCTCTACAGGCATCTCAACATCACTATGTGTATCTGATTAGCAAACCCCATCTTGGGAAGTCTGATGCAAATTGCACTCCTGGTAAAGAAATCCATAGAAATTGTTCCTCTTTTCAGCTGAGTGACAGGAAGGTAGATTCATTCTCAGGGCAAGACAGCCAGGGAGAGAGCTGGCATTCGAGGCGAAATAAAACACTGAGCCAGGAAAACCGGGGTGAGGAAGAAAGTGGAAGCAGACACCAAAGGCTTGCATTTTCCCACCAGCCAGCCTCATGGCTGCGGGGCACTGCCAGGGAACCGTGGGGAGGGGAAGACCCAGGAGGATGGCAACCACGCTCAGAATGGGCCCCACAGAAGTAAGTGGGTCAAGAAGAACCATGTCTGATGTGATTCAAGCAACTAGCAGCTGAATGGGAATTTGAACAAAACAGCAGAACCCTGTCACCCATTCAAATTCCCCGTATCTTTATCTGCTTATAAGTTTTTCTTAGAACAGTAACTTTATTTTTCTTCAGCCTCATCCTAACTAGAACATCAGTAAAGCCACTGGTTTGAGACTGCACTTTACTTTGTTCTAAAACACATGAAAATTAATGCATAATTATTTTTTAAAGTTATTCCAAAATGTCTCTAATGCCTTGAGTGGTGAGCAGGCAAAATTCTGGCAAAACCTACTCTAGATTTTGCTTTATTTTTATTACTCCAATTTATTACACAATAGACCAGAGGATCTCAAGCTTTACCTTGAGTAAGAATAATGTCTGTTGGACATTTTAAAAATACACATCTATCTGATTTCCATCCCACAAAATGCTGATTTAGAAGGATTCCCAGTAAGATTCGGGAGACTGAATTTTCAGCAAGCATCTGAAGTTGCATCCGGACACTGAGACAAACACTTTACAGGGTAAAATCTTTGGAGTGGTTCGAAAGAAGCTTTAGGGTAATACCCTAACTTGTAAAATTTGATGGGTTGTTTAAAAACCAGAGCAGCTGAGGGAGTATCTTCCATGAGGTTGGAGAAAGATGATCACAACATTCCAGAAGCATGAAGGCTGTAGACAGACACCCCTGTGGGCTCAGGAATGTGATATGGGAGTGTACAGTCTTTTTGTCATAAGAGCTGGGGCCATGGGGGATGAAGTGGACGCTCACAAGACCCATGGGCTCCTGGTCCCCTGCAGGAACCTGAGCCACTCTGCAGAAAAGGGATCAGAGCTGCTTCTCCTGTCTCTCTCCATTTTGTGATGATGCTAAGAGTCTTGATCTAAGTGGAGACTAGAGAAACAGGAGCTTCGTTACTTAATCTGCCCATTAGGGATACTTCCCATCCATTCTAGGCTATGTACATTTCTTCACGTGGTCTTTTGTCAGGAAGGCTTCTGAGGTAGACAGCTGTATGGATAACAGAAGGAAAGGGGACGCAGGACTCCGACTGCATAGGGATGCAAGGGGCAGAGGTGGCTCCTTAAAAAGAGGGGCCTTGAATTAGGGACGAGGATCAGGAAGAGAAGGTATTGGTGCCTTCTTGTGCTTGGAATGAATACACACATTTAGAGAGGTTTTCTGAACATGACTGAGATGAACTGGTGACTAGACTACACTTATTTTTCTTTCCTCTTCCCCTCTCTAAGAAATGACATCTTTGCTTTCACATTCCATCAGCTCAGCCCCTGTAGCTTCTAAGGTGAATTTTCTAAGATTGCAGGGGAAGTCAGGCAAAAGATGAGATGACTTTCAGCAGTCAGACCTCCAGAAGATATGTGCTACCAGGTAACCAATATCTCTCAACCTTGACAGAACCCGATTACAATAGTTTAGTACTAATCACAGTGGCAGAATGGATCTTCCACCTGAGGATGTAAAGAGGTAAAGAGACAAGAACTGCAGTTTGCAAACTTGATGCTGTCTGGAGGTCTGCAGAATCGGTTTTGTTTCCCCACTCTCCTCCATAGGGCAGCAAGATACAATGGGTACTATCTAAACAGAAAGGAAGTGGATTCTTCAGCTTACAGCATGTCACTTTGCTCCAAAAGACATGGAGGAAGTAGGATTCTAGCAGGCAGACTGAGCAGTGCAGACAGGCTTTGAAAATCCTCTAATTCCACCATTAGATGAGATCCTCTTTGACTTAGCTGATAAACCCATTACAAATTGGAAGTATTGTAATTTGAAAACGTATTTAATACACCTAAACTAGGTGGTACTAGTGATGAAGAACCCGCTAGTCAATGAAGGAGACAAAAGTGATGTTGGTTCGATCTCTGGGTCGGGAAGATCCCCTGGAAGAGGGATGGCTACCCACTCCAGTATTCTTGCCTGGAGAATCACATGGACTGAAAAGCCTGGTGGGCTACAGTCCACAGGGTCACAAGGAGTTGGACAGGACTGAAATGACTTAGCTTGCACGCACTCACCAAATATCATAGCTCAGTCCAACCTACCTTAAACGTGCTCACTTACATTAGCTTAGTGGGGCACAATCATCTAACCCATAGCTTATTATATTATATACCGTCGAAAATCTCATGTAACTTATTACTGTACTGAAAGTGGAGAACAGAACAGTTATCTGGATACAGAATGGTTGTCAGTGTATGGGTGGTAGATCCTCATGATTCTACAGCTGACAGGAGCCGAGGCTTGCTGTCGCTGCCCAGCATCATGAGAATCCTCAAACACTGCTAACCCAGGGAAAGATCAAAATTCAGAACTCAAAGCACGGTTTCTATTGCACACATATTGTTTTTATATCACAAGATTTTAAGCAGGCTGGCAACCGATTGGCCCATCTCAAGTCCCACAGACACTATGCGGCACATGGGTTTCAGGATCACGGGTGAGAAAGTGTGGGAGACACATTGCCAGTTTCCCATTCTTCCAGAAAGAGGTGATGTGTTGTTGCTGCAGCCATGGAGGTAATAAAAAGTGGTTAGCTTAGGAGTATAATTTGGACATTGCATTGATAACAATTACTTATAAGAGAGTACATCAAGGCTGTATATTGTCACCCTGCTTATTTAACTTATATGCAGAGTACGTCATGAGAAATGCTGGGCTGGAAGAAACACAAGCTGGAATCAAGATTGCCGGGAGAAATATCAATAACCTCAGATATGCAGATGACACCACCCTTATGGCAGAAAGTGAAGAAGAACTAAAGAGCCTCTTGATGAAAGTGAAAGAGGAGAGTGAAAAAGTTGGCTTAAATCTCAACATTCAGAAAACTAAGATCATGACATCTGGTCCCATCACTTCATGGCAAATAGATGGGGAAACAGTGTCAGACTTTATTTTTTGGGGCTCCAAAATCACTGCTGATGGTGATTGCAGCCATGAAATTAAAAGACGCTTACTCCTTGGAAGGAAGGTTATGGCCAACCTAGATAGCATATTTAAAAGCAGAGACATTACTTTGCCAACAAAGGTCCATCTAGTCAAGGCTATGGTTTTTCCAGTGGTCATGTATGGATGTGAGAGTTGGATGGTGAAGAAAGCTGAGCGCCACAGAATTGATGCTTTTGAACTGTGGTGTTGGAGAAGACTCTTGAGAGTCCCTTGGACTGCAAGGAGATCCAATCAATCCATCCTAAAGGAGATCCATCCTGGATATTCATTGAAAGGACTGATGCTGAAGCTGAAACTCCAATACTTTGGCCACCTCATGCGAAGAGTTGACTCATTGGAAAAGACCCTGATGCTGGGTAGGATTGGGGGCGGGAGGAGAAGGGGACGACAGAGGATGAGATGGTTGGATGGCATCACTGACTCGATGGACATGGGTTTGGGTAAACTCCGGGAGTTGGTGATGGACAGGGAGGCCTGGTGTGCTGCAATTCATGGGGTCGCAAAGAGTCAGACACGACTGAGTGACTGAACTGAACTGATTTATAAGAGAGTGTTATAAGGATACCTAGAATATGGGAGTTTATACAATGACAGACTGTGGCCCGAGGAAATATGGATCGTATCATTCAATGAGAAAGCGGCAGGAGGGAGAGGTTGGAGACAGGCGAGAAATCAAAAGCACTGCTCTCAACACATCAAGTTGGAGATGCCCATGAAATACCTATGTGGGAACGTACAGGAAGCTGTTGCTACTTGGCTCTCAACTTGTGGGAGGCCAGGGCTGTAGATATAAAGTTGAGATCATGAGTGTACAGATGCACGGACTGAAAGCCAGGGGGCTAGAGAAGGGGATCCCAGGAGGGAGGAACCTGTTCCCAGCTTCTGGACACGCCGACATTTAAATAAGCAGTGGATGATGCAGAGCTGAGAGGAGAGAATGAAAAGGAGCAAGTGAGAGAGGGCACTGTGAGTCATCAAGCTGCTGCTCTCATCTCCAGGCTCAGCCTTGCGCGACCTGCTTTGTGATGCGGGGCGGAGACCTCTCTCCCCTGCTTTGTCAGCAGCTCCCTTAGGCTCAGTCTCCTAGGAGCACCAGAGGGAAGGCGCAAGGCAGGTGGCGGTTAGAAGGGGTTTGCGGTTTCCTTTCGCTTCAGCTTCATGCCAGTCTCCACTGCTCATCCTAGCAGAGAGAGCACTTTTTCTTAGCAGCAGTTTATTTCATTTTATCAGACTTCACAGAACAAGTACGATAGCCCCTTGCCCAGCAACTTGAGCACCACTATCCAGCGTGCCGACCTCAGAGGGCAGGGTCTCAGCTCCACCCACTCTGCCTTCCTCTTGGCTTCTAACTTAGAATCCTTACAACCTCACCCCCCAAGGTAGTGGCTTGTTTCCTGGTCACTACCTTCATAACACCTTAGAGATTGCCCTTCATGCACTTCAGTGACCTCATTAACATTCTTTACATTTGCAGTTATTGTTGTTCAGCCACTAAGTCATGTCCAACTCTTTGCGGCCCCATGGACTGCAGCACGCCAGGCTTCCCTGTCCTTCACTATCTCCCGGAGTTCGTTCAGATTCATGTCCATTTAATCTATGATGCTATCTAACCATAATTCTACATAGGCCTTTCAGTTCCCTAGTTCATCTTCCTTCTTTCAACTTCTATTTATTAAAATAACTGGAAGATGTGCTGTCATAGAAGTCTAGAAAAGAGGAATGTTTCAACAAAGCAGGTTAAATAAGAAAGGTCCACACAATGGACCACTCATTAGATTTAACCAGAACGTTCTGGTGACAATTATATGACGTCTGTGTACCCAGGGTAGACTGGGAGCCCGGTGGAGATGATGGAAAGGGATTGGATTTTGGAGTTTGAGTTTATAAGAAAACTTCTAAGATGGAGCTTATAAAATGACTCCAGTGATTTTGGCCTCCAGAAATAGTAGATGTATGTGTCATTTATAAAAAGATGGATGAATTTGGAGGCTTGATGGAGTCAGCTGGGTAAAGAAGGGTTAGAGAGAACTGAGCCACCAGGGAATCCCAGAGATGACTAACGTAGCTAATTCTCTAAGGATTTTTGCTGCTGGTGGTGGGAGTGGTTTGTTTTTTAAGATCAGCGCTGCTATGTTACGAGAGAAGACTAGTGGAGGCAGGTACACCAGGGCGGTGGGGTGTGACAGTGACATTCTTGAGTACAGGGTGAGAAGAGCTGGAGTCTGGAGCACCAGGGAAAGATCGGCTTCTAAAAGAACGGGGACACTGCTCCCAGTTGTCCAGGAGAGGAGGCACAAGCTGTGAATTCAGATGCTAGAGGTTGGAGGATTTGGTGATAAGAAAAGCAGATGATTAGTTTTTCTAAATCTCAAAAAAAAAACCAAAAAAAAAACCCCAAAACAAAACTCTGATCTATTCTCATGATAATAAAACCCTGGAGAGCCCTCAAACAACCTACACTGCAAAATGACCATTGTCACCCATGGCAATACCAGAAAAGCACTTTTGACTTGCAGTGATGACAGAAATCAATATTTAAGGGTGTGCAAGTGATACAAATTGTCTTCTTGGTATGGAGAAGAGAGATATAGGACTCACATTCTGGAAGTGATGTGAGTACCCATAATTACCACCATAAATTTGCTGAGTACTAAAAATAATTCTGTATTTTCCTGTAGGATTTGCAAGCTAATAATAAGCAATTTCCAGCTGTGTGCTGTGACAGCAAAAAAGAGGGTCTAACATCCTTATAATTATATTTTCCATATCCGTATTCACATTAGAAAATACTGATTAAGATCCATCTGCTTAAACTATTTTTTTGTTGTTATAATATCTATGGTAGGTGACTTTTATGAAATCTATCTGACTACATTGGATACATTAGACTTCATAAGGAGGATTATCAAGTATTTCACCTTTCAGGCTTTTTAAATACACATGTATGCCTGTCAATCAAAAGGACTAATATCGGTGAGAATTGAGATTTTTCTTCAGAGCAGATTCTACACACAAGTCTCAAGGGCTCCCCTTAATTTGGCATCTAAAACTACAACAAACAGCAGGTTTTACCCTACCAAGTGTTTGGCCCAGCTCACTTTATTCTGCTTGACAAGATGAGTATGAGTATCTCAGAACTACTAAATCGAGAATCTATTCCTTGGCTCTATTTTCTCAAACTTCAAATGTTCTTCTGAGCATGTGGCATGTCACCAACCAAAGAAAGGAGATAACTCTTTAAATCCTTCATGGATTCACTGCTATTTCTTGGAGAGATTCTGAAAAGGAAGTTACTGTTTAGGGCAACTGGATGGGTCTAGCTTGTTTCCCATGACTGGTTTCAAAGCCCACAGCTCTGGTTTAGGCAGACCAGATGAGGCTGCTGACATGCTAGTGGGTCCCCCAAGGAAACCCTGAGGAAGCAAGGAAGGCAAACGTCTGCCTCCCAGTTGAATATGAAAAATTATCTTAAAAATATAAAGGAGAAGAGTTTAACTAAACCACAGACATAGAAAACAAACTTATGGTTACCAAAGGGAAAAGTGAGAAGGAGGGATAAATTAGGAGCATGAGATTAACAGATACACCCTACTATACATAAAACAGGTAAACAACGAGGACCAACTGTATCGCACAGGGAACTCTACTTAGTATTTTATAATAACCTATAAGGGAAAACAATCTGCTCCCAAGTTGAATGTAGAAAGTTCTCTCAAAAATTTAAAATATGGGGTTAACAGATACACACTACTATAAAGAAAACAGACAACAAGGACCTACTGTATCGCACAGGGAACTCAACTCAATATTTTCTAATAATCTGTAAGGGAAAAGGATCTGAAGTGCACCACTGAAACAATCGCATTCTAAACCAACTATACTTCAACTTAAAAAGGTCCTTAGCCTTAAAAAAATACCAAATATATATAATGTGTGACTTTAATCAACATTATTCTAAATTTTCCTAAAATTTAAGAGGAGAGCAACAATTCAGATTGAAAACAATCAGCATTACATCTGTCTATCAACTGTGGTACTATATGCCAGATGTCTCATTGCCAGGAATAAGACTGGTATTATTTTTTCTTCCCTGGTAGCTCAGCTGGTAAAGAATCTGCCTGCAATCCAGGAGACCCCAATTCAATTCCTGGGTCAAGAAGATCCCCTGGAGAAGGGACAGGCTACCCACTCCAGTATTCTTGGGCATCCCTAGTGGCTCAGAGGGTAAATAATGCTCCTGCAATGCGAGAGACCTGGGTTCAATCCCTGGGTTGGGAAGATCCCTTAGAGAAGGGACCGGCCACCCACTCCAGTTTTCTGGCTGGGAGAATTCCATGGGGTTGAAATGAGTTGGACACGACTGAGTGACTTTCACTTTGACTTTTGTATTTTTTCTTGCTGTTCTTTAAAGTTCTGATTTCAATTTTTACCTTTCATTGAAATATAAAGTGTATACATAAAGGTGCATTCATACATATACAGCTCAATGAATTTCTGAAACTGAACATACCTGTGTAACCAGCACAGATCAAGAAAAAGACAACCCTTAGAAGGCCCTTGGGCTCCCTTCTAGTCATTATCCTCCTAAAGATAATCATCTCAACAGCTAAGGCACAGATTCATTTTCCTGTTGTACTATATGTAAATGAATCTCCCTGTGTGTAGTCTTTGGTATTTTCAATTTACTGTGGTCTTTTAACTGCCTGGAAGCCACTATAATTTATTGAGCTGCTGGTTAACCAGGCACTATGCAAAGCCCTTTACTGTGTCATTATCACATTCCATCCCCACCATCACCTCACAATTAGGCAATACTATTAATATTATCTCCTTTAAGCAAGTGAAGAAATTTCAAGCTCAGGGATATTAATAGTTACTCAGTCACCCAGCAGTAAATGTTGGAGCCAGGATTCATGCTTTGCTCCTCTGGCTTCTAAGTACTGGCTTTTCCCATGTAGGCCTTCACAAACGTACAAAAGACCAAATGTTCCGGAATCACCAAAACCCACAAAGATCTGAGTGCTCAGGAAACACTGTCATTGGCTCTTGTATCTTATTTATTTAACTGCAATTATGCACCCACCGAGCATGCTAACTCAGGCCTTATGTATTAATATCAACAGCTGGTGCTTTCCTGGTAATGTGATCAGTGACACACAAGCATGTGGTTCAAAGCATCTTTACTTCTATTTACTGAAAGCAAAACACACTTGCCTGAAGATACGGTCACCAGAGACAGAGCCTGGTGCTTATTGCTTTGCTCATTAAGCAGTTGTTAGTATCTAAAGGTAGCAGATATACCTGTGCATATAACATGAACTTATATTCAGCGATAATTTAAATGTTATGTATATTAAACACAGGATGGCCCATAATGAATAATTAAAAGTAAATGATAAAATGGGTAATAGTGAGGCATCCTATGAGATTCTAAACAGCCATGAGGGAAAAAGAATGAGGGAAACTTAGTACACTGTTAAGGGAAGATGTTATAGAAAAGTATTTCAGGGGATATGGATTTATGAATATGAGTGTATGTTTGTGTAAGTGGACATCTGGAAGGAAACATATGTATACATAAGCATGCACACACACAAAAGAGGAAGGCAGTTGTTGGAAAGGATGTCCAACAAGATATTACAAATGGTTTTCTTTCACTATGGAAAACAGTATGGAAATTCCTATAAAAAACTAGGAATAAAACTGCCATATGACCCAGCAATCCCACTGCTGGGTATATACCCTGAGAAAATCATAATTCAAAAAGTACCCCAATGTTCACTGCAGCACTATTTGCAATAACCAGGACATGGAAGCAACCTAGATGTCCACTGACAGATGAATGACTAAAGAAGTTGTGGAGTGTGTGTGTGTGTGTGTGTGTGTGTGTGTGTAGTGGAATATTTCTCAACAATAAAAAGGAACAAATTTGAATCAGTCAAAATGAGTTGGATGAACTTAGAGTCTCTTGTACAGAATAAAACCAAAAAGAGAAAAACAAATATCATATATTAACAGATATATATCAAATCTAGAAAAATGGTACTGATGAACCTATTTACAGGGCAGGAGTAGAGACGCAGACTTAGAGGACTGCCTTGTGGACACAGAAATGGGAAGGAGAGGGTGGGATGAACCAAAAGAGTAGCACCAACATATATACACCATCATGTATAAAATAGCTAGCTAGTGGGAAGCTGTTTTTTTTTTTCTAATTTTTTTTTTTTTGGAAGCTGCTATTTAACACAGGGAGCCCAGTTTGGTGCTCTGTGATGACCTAAAGGGATGGGATGGGGGTAGGTGGGAGGGAGGTTCCAGAGGGAGGGGATATATGCATTCTTATTTGAGTGTTGTACCGCAGAAACCAACACATTGTAAAGCAATTCTCCTCCGATTTAAAAAAAAAAAGAACATAAAAACCCAAACATTTGTTTTTCTAACCATTGATACCAAATAAAAGTTGATCAGGGAATTTGTATTGGCAAAATATTTAATAATATAAAATTATTAATGCATTTCATCTGTGATCATAGTATTATAGTGTTTTGAAAGCTTTATCTTATAGGAGTACATATACAAAATTTTGGATGAAATCATATGATGTGTGGGTGGGATATGCTTGAAAATAATCAAACATGAGACAGGATTTCTGGGCAGAGATGGATAAAGAGTGGGTGTGTGTTGATCCTTGTATAGTTGGCGATGGGTGCCTTGGGTGGTCTATACTATTTTCTCTACTTTTATAAAAGAATATTTCAAGTGTATATAAAAGTTAAAAGAGAAAGTGATGTTTCTGTGCAGGGGTAAGGGGGTCAGAAGAGTCAGGTGTTTTCAATGTTCTTTTGCTTAATTGTATTTTTGTGCTTTTTCTCCATAAGAATATATTTTGCATTTATAATACAATATACTAAATAAAAGATGAAGAAAATTGTTGAGAAGGCACATTTTGAAACCGAGACTCACTTTACTTATATAAAAAATGTACAGTGTTTCCCTTCAAAAATCAAATTCAGAATACTCCTGAAATCACAGGAACAGTCTGCCAACCACTATGCATTAAAAAATTTAAGCTGATCAATTTTCTTCCAAAATACCACCTCTTTCACTGTTATCAGAGTTACTGCAAGGTGGTATAGAACTCTATTCAAAAGTTAACTTGGGAAAGTTCTTAACGGTAAATAAATTGGGGGGAAATAAACGTTTTCCTAGAGAACTAGAATTGTGAAAAACTCAAAGGGGTATTTCAGGGTACATCTACCCATTGTCCCTGATTCAGCTCTGAGTTTTTCTTTTCCACTCCATTCTGTGGAGATTCAGATGATCCTTACCCAAAGGTCAGTATTTCTGTGTTTGGCAGCATATGTGACCTAACCTTTGAGAAGAAAAAATCCATTTTGTATAGAAAACAGGGTTAGTCAGTCCAGTAGAACACTGTAATTTTGGACCACCAGAAAAATGTCTTTCTTAATATGGACAGACAGGCCTTTGCAATCAAAAAATGAAAGGACAAAGGGAAAATTTGCAGCTGAGAAATGAAGAGTAAGAAAAGTTTCCTCATTACTGTCCTGAAACTCAAAATGTGGATTGTGATTCTCCATCAGGAGTTGTCAGAATGGCTGGGGGAAGTATGACTGCAGAATGGCAAAAGGAGAGAGTTTTGGGGTGATGGAATCCTTTGGAATTCTGCTTGAAGGGGTAGTTACATTAATCTACTCTTGTGTCAAAAATCATGTAATTATGCACCAAAAAACAAGAAAAAAGCATATTTCAGAGCATGCAAATTAAAAAAAAAAAAAGACAATTCAAAGCTCCAAAACATTCTAAACTTCAAGGTTGTTAGTTGTCTGGCGAGTGTTCACAATTTTGTAAACGGGTCTGAATGAATGGATGGATGAAACTGTGAATGAACGAATCATTTTAAAAGTATAAATTACTGAAATACATATTGTTAAAATAAAACTAAAAAGATAAAACCAACTTACATTCTGAGAACACGCAGTGGGTGTTTTGAGGGAGGAGATCGTCAGGTCGGGAAGAGGATCCACAGGTCTTTGGGAGTCTGAAACAGTCTATTTTTGCTCTGGGAGCTGGTCCCACAGATGAGGCTGGCTTGTGAAAATTCACCTAGCTGTACACTTATGATCTGTGCTCTTTTCTCAGTGTATGTGAGGCTTCCATAAAATGCTTAAAAAATTCCCCCCCCCAAAAAACTATTTAAAGACATATTACAAATGTCTTTCACCATTTAGTGGTAGGGCAAAATTACCTCTCCTGATGAACCAGTATGCTTTCTTTCTGCCTCTTCACACCAGTAAATGAGAATTAAGTAATCCATCACTTCAACTTTTTGCCTTGGTTGTCACAGGATCTGGGGAAGATCACCTGCTTAGCTATAGGACTTATTCTGCTGGTATATTTTTACCTCCTTCTATGTATGACTTCTAATTTTCTAGTTCTGTTTTAAAGATGTTGTTATATATACCTGTGTCTCGTATTATAAGCCAGGTCCAAATGCCTTTTGAAAGCAGATCAAGTATAACTCATAACCTCAAAACAAGAAAGTCGATTCTTATTTAAGAGTTTTACGAGCAAAGCTTCAAAGAAGAAGGAATAAAAAAAAAACTATTTTAAAATGAAATGCTACTGATTTCTTGTTCCCTAACGTAGCACGATCTTTACTGGCCACTGAGGGAGAGCAGATATGTATCTTTTCTAGATGAATACAGGGAATGGTAAAATGAACTCTAAACTTATATCCAAGGAAGTTGAAAAACATGTTCTAGGTGCCTAAGTATGAAGAGAAAGAAAGTTAAATGAAAACCCGTAGACAGGAGAGGAACAATTCAGACCTTAGACTGTGGAGCTCAGTGATATATAACAGCTGAGTTTAATTTCATGCATGAGCTTTGTTAAATTAGAAGAAAATGGACTGGTGAACAAAAGAATCTAAAACAATTGCAGCCATTTGCTCAGATCTGGTAACTGGATTTTCCAGTTATGCAAGTCATTTCATGTTCACATTTCAAGCATACTGAGAATGGCCCCTTACAGGCTGACTCCATCAATTCAGTTCAGTTCAGTTCGGTCATTCAGTTGTGTCTGAATCTTTGCAACCCCATGAACTGCAGCACACTTCCCTGTCCATCACCAATTCCTGGAGCTTACTCAAACTCATGTCCATCGAGTCAGTGATGCCATCCAATCATCTCACCCTCTGTCATTCCCTTCTCCTGCTTTCAATCTTCCCCAGCATCAGGGTCTTTTCAAATGAGTCAGTTCTTTGCATGAAGTGGCCAAAGTATTGGAGTTTCAGCTTCAACATCAGTCCTTGCAATGAATATTCAGGACTGATCTCCTTTAGGATGGACTGGTTGGATCTTCTTGCAATCCAAGGGACCCTCAAGAGTCTTCTCCAACACCACAGTTCAAAAGCATCAGTTCTTCGGTGCTCAGCTTTCTTTATAGTCCAGCTCTCACATCCATACATGACCATTGGAAAAACTATAGCTTTGACTAGATGGATCTTTGTTAGCAAAGTAGTGTTTGCTTTTTAATATGCTGTCTAGGTTGGTCATAACTTTTCTTCCAATGAGCAAGCATCTTTTAATTTCATGGCTGCAGTCACCATCAGCAGGGATTTTGGAGCCCCCCCCAAAATAGAGTCTTTCACTGTTTCCATTGTTTCCCTATCTATTTGCCATGAAGTGATGGGACCAGATGCCATGATCTTAGTTTTCTGAATGTTGAGCTTTAAGTCAACTTTTTCACTTGCCTCTTTCACTTTCATCAAGAGGCTCTTTAGTTCTTCTTCACTTTCTGCCATAAGGGTGGTGTCATCTGCATATCTGAAGTTATTGATATTTCTCCAGGCAATCTTGATTCCAGTTTGCACTTCAGCCTAGCGTTTCTCATGATGTACTCTGCTTATAAGTTAAATAAGCAGGGTGACAATATACAGCCTTGACGTACTCCTTTCCCGATTTGGAACCAGTCTGTTGTTCCATGTCCAGTTCTAGGCTTACTACAATGAACATATAGTTGGCCTTTTTGGAGAAAAAACAGAAATATATTAGAACTGATGCAATAAGGTCAAAGTTTGGGTATGGTTTGGGCTACCCAGAAGCTGAAATTATAGAAATCTAAACCAGGAGATGCTATGAGGGTTGCAGGGCTAAAAATCTTCTAAGACATTTCTATCCTTTTATGGTATATTACAGTTTCTTCTACTCAGTCTACTTCTACTTCTAAGTCTAAGCTCTGAAATAGCTTTCAGAGCTTGTCTACATTCATATAAGAATTGGGAAACACCATCTTCAGGTTCATCTAAAATAGGCTTCCATGAAAAAGTCAACTAAGTATTATTCAACCTTGCAAGATGAGATAAAAAGAGGGATGGTCTTTGGAACACATTTCAAAATCTAGATGATTCCAGATTCATTCTTGAAAATCATGAACAAAGATCTGACATTTCCATCACTTTGTTGATCCACTAGAACTCAGCATGGTTTCTTAGGCTAAAGAAGTCATTGTGAAATGCCAAGCATGCAGCATTAACCCCAAGTAGATGCTTCCTGGTACCTACAAATACTTTGAATTTTATGAAACTGTATATGACTTTTTTTTGGTTATGCCCAAACAGTAGTGGTTACAACAGCATTGCCAAAGCACTTGCATAAAAAGTATTCTTATTATACCCTCATGCGGAACCAGTGTTTAAAGTTTATAAATACCAAAAATATATCACACAAAATCACACTTAGCTGTGTAATTTTGACTGGTTGCGAGTCAAGAGAAACATAGATGGACTCTCCAGGGATTTATGTTTCAAAAGCTATTCTGAGATTCAGATGGGAGAATGAAACTGTGACAGTTGCATGTCAATAAGGTGATATAAAGGCTTTATTGCAATTAGAGTATAGATAAGGCATATGCACATGCAGTGTGACCCAGTTCCCTAAAGGACAGGAGATGGACGGGTGAAGGAGGGAGATAGGTAAATGGTGGGGGTGGCATTCAGAAGGGGGCTATTGACAAAGACCCAAGGGACTGCAGTGTGGGAGGTGTGTGGCTAACAGGTCATTCTAACACATTTCAGGTTTATTTAGCAAATACAATTTCTTCACTGGAATCATTTATCTTGTTGGACTTTACAATTTCTCGTGGAATGCTACTATTTCACACAACAACTATTTATAAAAGAATTATTCGGCTCTCTCATCCTAGACTGCTCTTGTCTTTCTTTCTCTGCCTTGATTAGAGAATTAAGAAAAGGAAATTGCAGAACATTTTTTGATGATTTTTCCATGAAATACTCCTAAGAGAGCACAGTAATCTTGAAATCTACACATGTATTCAAACATGCTGTGAGCCCTTCTTACAATGAGCCTGCTTTTATTCTCAGAGGGAAAATACAAAACAACAAAAAATTTATTTTAATTAAGAAAAATACTCTTCTGGTTTAGCTGTGTGACAGCATAGTATGCTGCTAATAAAAGGGATGCTCATTTTGTTTTAAACTGACGTGTCAAAATATACAGCTTATAGCTTAGTGAAAAAATGAGAGATTGGAATGAACTATTTCAAAATATTGCAGTTGTAGTAGAATGGTGGGATATTTCTAACTGTGCTGCAGAGTGTTTTGTTTTTCTAAATTATGGCAATGAGTTTATTTTCTTTTTGAATAACAGTATCTTGAAAAGTAACTTGGTGATTTTGATTTTGGTATAAGAATATTATTAACTGTATTTTGTAATCATGTAATCCAGATTGTTGTTGCTGTTCAGTGTTAAGTCATGTCCAACTTCTTGCGACCCCACGGACTGCAGCACTCCAGTCTTTCCCATCCTTCACTATCTCCTGGAGTTTGCTCAGATTCATGTCCATTGAGTCAATGATGCCATCCAACCACCTCATCCTCTGCTGCCCTCTTCTCCTTTCGCCTTCATATTTCCCAGCATCAGGGTCTTTTGCAATGAGTTGGCTCTCTGCATCAGGAGGCCAAAGTATTGTATACACTATATTTATAATTTGAATTTCCAGTAGTTTAAAATGACTTTACTTGCATCTACAAGGTCCTCAGATTAAGATTTCTTCTTGGTCCTTTATCTTCCTTTCTCATACTTTGCATGTTGTTTGATAGTTTGCTGATTGAAAACATATGCTCCATCAAGTTCAGCTAGCTGTAAAAGAACTTTAGCAGAATCACTTTTCAGATTTAAATATAAAATTATGAGGTGTTCCCATCATTTATGAGAAAGGAAATTGTTTTTAAACTAAGAGCACACAGATTGTAGTAAAAAAAATAATATACTTTAAAGTTATATCAAAATCATTGTCTATTAATAGAAAACTCATTTAGGAAAGGTAAAATTTCCACATTCAGCTCTTCTGAGAAATTAGCTAAATTAACCAGTAGTTCCTACCACATTGAATAAACCCTAGACAGATAACAATGAATGTCAGTAAAGTTTGTTTTTCTTTTCATATTCTGCTTTGGCAGGAATTAACTGTGAAAATTACAAGTTAGAAAAGGTTAATTTCAAAGACAATTTTACTTTACATGAGTATGTTACTAAAGCAATTAAGTATGGTTTTCATTGCAAATTTGGAAATAAGACAAAAGAAATTCTCTCTCAATGGCTAATGGATTTATGATTTGCAATAATGAACATTGATTCACACAAGGGCTTGGTGAGTGTTCATGCTGCTGTTCCCAGGAATCTTATCTTTTCCTCTTACCTGGGAAATTTAAATATTTACTTTCAGTAAATTATTTGTACATAAACAGTTCCCTTTTCTACTAGTTAAAGAGGAAAGAGCTTAAGAAATAATGTTTACCAAGATACAACATGGGTCTTTTTTTAAACACTATGAAGAAATTAACATGTTTTTCAAAATCTGTCCTGTGGTTCTCTATGTTAGTAGCTGTTCATGTCAGAATATTGTGGTCAAAATAGGTTTAAGAAATTTTATGTTAGAATTGAACAGGGTTTATTATTACCTTTTTTAAACTACAGGACTTTTCAGAAAACTTATAAGGTCTATTTTTAATTTCCAGGAGAATAGAGAATGCAGCATTTTCTCCACTTGTCTGATCAAGTAACCCTTGCAGATTGGTGTTCTAAGAACATACTTTGCAAGTTTAAATAAAATTGCATCTCCCATCCTTATTTCATTAGGCTTTAGTCATCTAGCCCCTGCTGCTCAGTATATATTATCAATCTGGACACCGCCCAAGTAAATGCCCTCTATATCTGCTAAAGATAAAGAAGCACAGTAATCAATGTTTAATTTTCCCCCTACTTGGAATCTCATAGAATCTAAACAGCTAAGTTTCATTTTTTAAATTAAATATTTTTAATCATAAAGTTTATACCTAAGAGAAAACTGGATATTTGCAATACAATTAGTACAGTTTCCAGCAAAGTCAATATTAAACTTGCAACAAACTAGGGGGCATTTTTAAAAGAAATACATCTGTTGACAGAGATACACCTGAGAAAGAAACCAAAGTAAAGGGACAAAGCTTGGGGAAGATATTTGAAAAATAATTATTTCTGTCTCAACCTTCTTGACTTGGATAAATCCAAAGAGAAATCCAGAGATTATAACCATGTGATTATTTTTCATTTCAAGGACATCCAAACTGTTTCCAGCTCTCTGCAGGCTGCCAGATGTACAAACAGCACCACGGTAAAAATAAAATAGTGGCTACAGTTAAAAAGTACTTCTGTTTTGACTACTTCAACCTAGAATTATAGATCAAAATATACTTTTAAGGGTTAAAGTCCATCAGCACAATTTTAACTATCCGCCTTCTGCATATAGTATGCCAAGTCAGCAGGCACAAGAAAAGATCATGATGATTGGTAGAAATGCAAATATAATAGGGTGGCATAGAATAGAGAGCCCTGAAAGAAACCCACAGGATAGTTAACTGATGTTTGACAAAGGAGAAAAGGCATACAATAGAGAAAAGATAGTCTTTTCAAAAAACGGTGGTGGAATAACTGGACATCCACATGCAAAAAAAAGGACTTTAAACCCTTCACAAAAATGAACTCAAAATGGACCACAGACCTCCATGCAAAATGCACAACTGTGAAACTCCTGGAAAACATAGGAAACTAGCTAGATAACCTTGGGTTTGGAGATGACTTTTTTAGAATACAAGACCCCTGGTATGATCCATGGAAGAAAGCACTGGTAAACTGGGCTTCATTAAAATTAAAAGCTCTGCCCAGCAAAGACACTATCAAGAAAATGATAAGTCACAGTCTGGGGGGATATATTTGCAAAATACATATCTGATAAAGAACTGTTAGCCAAAATATACAAAGAACATAAAACTCAACAATAAGAAAACACAATTTAAAAAAAGGGTCAAAGACCTTAACAGATATCTCATCAAAGAAGATACACAGGTGGAAAATAAGCATATGAGAGATGCTTCACATAGTATGTCATTGGAAAAACACAAATTTAAACAATAGGACCCCAGCATACACCTATTAGAAAGCCTCAGATTCAGAACTCTGACAACACCAAATGTTGGTGAGGATATGGAATTAAACAGAACTTCCATTCATTGCTGGTGGGAATTCACAATGGGACAGTCACTCCAAAAGACAGGTTTTTTTTTTTTCTTTTTTTTTGGCAAAACTAAACATACACTTTGGCAACCCACTCCAGTATTCTTGCCTGGAAAATCCATGGACGGAGGAGCCTGGTAGGCTACAGTCCATGAGGTCACAGAGTCGGACACAACTGAGCGACTTCATTTTCTTTTCTTTTAAACATACATTTACCATACAAAAAAGCAATTACACTTTTTGGTATTTATTCAAAGGAACTGAAAACTTACGTCCTCACAAAGGCTCTCTCTCTCATGTGTGTGTGTGTGTATGTGTGTGTGTGTGTGTGTGTGTGTGTGTGTATATAGAAACACTCTGCATGATTGGCAAAAATTAGAAACAACTAAGAGGTCCTTCAGTAGATGAATGGATTTTCTGATACATCAAGATGATGGGCTATTATTCAGCACTAAAAAGAAGTGAGCTCCATTGCTGCCCTGCAGGTAGTATCGTCAGTACTATTTTTCTAGATTCCATATATATGCGTTGATATACAGTATCTGTCTTTCTCTTTCTGATTCATTTCACTCTGTATAACAGGCTCCAGGTTTATCCACCTCATTCGAACTCAAATGCATTCCTTTTCACAGTTGAGTAATATTCCATTGCGTATATGTACCATGATGTATGATGCAGGGAACCCAAAGCTGCACTCTGACAACCTAGAGGGATGGGATGGGGAAGGGGGTAGGAGGGGGGTTCAAGACAGAGGAGACGTATGTATACCTAATGCTAATTCCTATTAATGTATGACAAAAATCATCACAATACTGCAAAGTAATTATCTTCTTGAAAAGAAGCCATGAAAAGATCTACAGGAAACCTAGATGCATATTTTTAAGAAAAGAAACCAATCTAAAAAGGTTACTTACTGTTTGATTCCACCCATATGACAATTGGAAAAGGCAAAATTATAGAAACAATAAAAAGATCAGTGGTTGCCTAGCGGGGAAGGAGGGATGGATAGGCAGAGCACAGAGGATTTTTAGGCCGTGAAAATACTCTGTATAATACTATAATGGTGGATACATATTATACATCAGTCCAGACCCATATAGGGTAAAACATCAGAGTGAAACCTAATGTAAATTGTGCACTTTGATAACAAAGCAGTAGATCTATCAGTTGTTACAAACGGAACACTATGGTGAGGATGGTGTTGCTAATGGCAGAGGCTATGGATGAATGGAGGAAGAGGGAAATCTCTATCTCCCACTCAGTCTTGCTGTAAGCCTAAAAATCTGCTCTAAATAATAAAGCCTATTAAAATAAATAAACAGCATTTACGATTATAATGGACTTCCCTGGTGGCTCAGATGGTAAAGAATCTGCCTGCAATGCAGGAGACCCAGATTCAATCTCTGGGTTGAGAAGATCCCCTGGAGAAGGAAATGGCAACCCACTCCAGTATTCTTGCCTGGAGAATCCCATGGAGAATGCCATCCATATAAAAGGGTTACATGATGAAAATATCTAGGTAAGTAACTTTATTCTCTTCTTTACACTGAGTAGTATATATAGATGTTTATTGGCTCCCTGTATCTTTTTTTTTTTAATCCACACTGCAAGTCAGGCAGGTGGGATCTTAGTTCCCCAGGAACCTAAGACCAGGGATCATAGCCAGTGCATTAGAAGTGTGGAGTCTTAACCACTAGACCGCCAGCGAAGTCCTCCTATTATCCTTTTGTTGTTGTTGTTTTGGTAATAGCCATTACTTTTTGATTTGATACAAACCAATCACCACATCTCAAGTCATACTGGTAGTCACAGGGTAGGGCATGTGACTTCAGTAGTTCAATTCAAGTAAATCTTAAGGCTTTTTAAGAACACTCATTTTTTGCCTAACCTTGAACCTGAGGGGTTTTGAATCTGGAGCTGCCATCCTGAACAAGCTGAAATGCTAACAGCCAGTGTGTAGTGGCTCAAAATGAAGTCAGCGTGGATAATAACACAATAGCGAAACTGTGGGTGCCGACTGCGCAGTGTGACTTTTGAATCTAGCTATAAACGGAGTCAGTCCTTCTGCTGGACTTAACCAACTGCTAGAGAAAATCAATTCCTATTCTTGCCTGAGCTCGTTCGAGTTGGATTTTCATCAGTTGTTTATAACTAGAAGACACATGAGATTTGAAATTGTTCTGTTCATTTTTCCAGCAAGATTGATTCCCACACATGCATGTTGAGAACTTTTTGCTCAGATTAGTGCAAAACTGTTTCAAAGTGCAGACTTTGGTAGCATTAAGAGAACACATACTTCCGATTGACCAATATGGAACCATTCAGGGGAGGAGTTAATCAGAAGATACTTGCCATCCTTTCCTACATTTTTTTTTTTCCCTTTGGCCTGAGCTCTGTGTTTGAGGATTCCTGGGAGAAGACATGTCAAGCTTCATTAAGGTATTTTTCTCTTTCCTCCCACGCTGTGATCATGACACAGTGACAGAAGAATAGCAGCCTTGGATAGGGGGGCCCTTTGCATTTTTGGATCCTAAAATGCTAGTGTTCTCAAGTTCCAAACTTTATTCATGAGACTTACCTAGACGGTTCTGATAACTTTCGTGTCACGCCTGCAGAAAACGAACAGGGTGTCTATGAAGTGTTTTGGGTGGAGCCACCTGAAGTTGCTTACATTCTGGGAGAAACGGTAATGGTCAGCCAAGACCTCATGTGCTACCTCACATTCCCCAGCCTCCATTGAAATTCAGTGGGAACCACATGACTGGTTCTGGCCAAAGGGCTAGAAGCAGAAGTATTACGAATCATTTCTAGACAAAACTCAAGGGCGTCCAGTCACTGGACTCCTCTATGGAGCCCCTGGAAGCCATATTGTGAGATGACAAGCATCATAAAGAAGCAGACCATTTTCAGTCTTGGTCCCTGAGTAACCATGTTGAAGGTATCCACTTGTTCACCATACAGTGAGAGCAACAGAGAACACTTCCTTGTGTGGAGCCACTGAACACTGTGTGTTAGTTTGCAACGCGACATAATTTAGCACAGAATGGAAAACAATTGTGGTGCACAGTAAGTCCCCTACATATGAACGAGTTCCATTCTGACAGCATGTTTGCAACTCTGATTTGTTTGTGAAGTCCAACACAATCAGCCTAGGTACCCAACTAACACAATCAGCTATCTAGGACTATACTGTAATAGGTTTACAATGCTTTCCACACAAATAATACATAAAAAAACAAAAATAAAGAAAACATTTTTAATCTCTTTACAGTGTGCCTGTGTGCTCAGTCCTGTCCAACTCTTTGCAACCCCATCGACTCCTCTACCCGTGGAATTTTCCAGGTAAGAATATTAGAGTGGGTTGCCATTTCCTACTCCAGAGCTCTTTCCCACCCAGGGATCCGAACCTGCATCTCTTGCCTCTCCTGCACTGGCAGGTGGATTCTCTACCACTGCACCATCTGGGAAGCCCAATTTTACAGTTCAGTACCTTGAAAAGTACAGTAGTACAAACTACCCCACAGCTGCTTTTACACTTACATCCTGGGCTTGAAATAAAGATACTCGAGTGCTGTGCTCTATATGGTAATGCACAGTACAGTGCACAAAGCACAGCCACTTACAGAGGATGCACGCACATCACAGTGTACACCAGATACATAAACTCGTGTGACTGGACACACACATTTCCACTTTTGAAAGTTCACAACTTGAAGGTTCATATTTGTAGAGGGCTGACTGTATAAAGGTGTGTTGTCCATTCCCAAAGCTCAAGCCCTAAAAGTCTCTATTTTACTGGTGAAGAAATACAGAGGATGAAAGTCATGAGACTTTCCTGAAAACCTAAATGAGACTTTTAAAATATGATACTAGCCAACCCTTGACCTGATGGGGATGTGATAGGGAAGAGGGGGAAGATGACGTATCCACAGGAAATGCAGGGCTTTTCCTTTCCAGCAGCACTTTAGAGCCAGAGGCCCAGAATCTGAGCACCCATGTCCATGCTGTGCTCGGTCATGTCCTACTCTCTGCGACCCCATGGACTGGAGCCCCCCAGGCTTCTCTGTCCATTTGATTTTCCAGGCAAGAATACTGGAGTAGGTTGCCATTTCCTACTCCAGGGGATCTTCTTGACCCAGGGATTGAACTCACATCTCTTGCGTCTCCTGCATTGGCAGGCAGTTTCTTTACCACTGCACCACCTGGGAAGTCCCTATGTCCAACTACAGTCAACAAGAAATTTGCCTGCCCAAGCACACTAATGTTATATCCAGCTTAGCTAGCACAATTTTTTTTAAAATTGAGTTACATTTTTAAGATTCAGGAGATTTCACACAAAAATCTGAATTTTCAACTTTTCCTAGAGGGTGAGGAGAGATGACAACTCTGAGCCCACATCCTGACCAGGTCATCATTGTCTGGAGCAGAAGAGCAGGCTGTTCCTTTAAAGGGGCGACAAGTCTTCTTTTACCTCTGGTCCCTACTGTAAGCCTCTCTCACTTGCTATCACCTGGCTCTTATAGGTATTTGAGTTCATGCTTTTAAGCAAACTCGTCAGGATAGAACTCTCCACTAACTAAATTACCAGGCAATGTTGACAGTCCACCACTTCTTGGCAAATAGAAGGGGAAAAAGTGGAAGCAGTGAAAGATTTTATTTTCTTGGGCTCCAAAATTACTGAGGACAGTGACTGCAGTCATGAAATTAAAAGATGTTTACTCCTTGGAAGGAAAGCTATGACAAACCTAGACAGCATATTAAAAAGCAAAGACATCACTTTGCTGGTAAATGTGTCTATAGTCAAAGCTATGGTTTTTCCAGTAGTCATGTATGGATGTGAGAGCTGGACCATAAAGAAGGCTGAGTGCCAAAGAACTGATGCTTTTGAATTGTGGTGCTGGAGAAGACTGTTGAGAGTCTCTTGGACAGCAAGGAGATCAAACTAGTCAATCCTAAAGGAAGTCAATCCTGAATATTCATTGGAAGGAGTGATGCTGAAGCTCAAACATTTTGGCCACCTGACACAAAGGGCTGAGTCACTAAAGATCCTAATGCTGGGAAAGACTGAAGGCAAAAGGAGGAGGAGGTAGCAGAGGATGAGATGGTCAGATAGCATCACTGACTCAACGGATATGCATTTGAGCAAATTCCGGGTGATAGTGGAGGACAAAGAAGCCTGGCGTGCTGCAGTCCATGAGGTCACAAAGAGTCAGACCTAGCAACTGAACAAGAAGAAGAAGTACCCCTTAATGGATCACAGATGTCAATCATTCAGGGGAATCCAGGAAAAAGTTATGGCTTATAGGTGTTGTTCCTGATTTAATCCCAGAGAATGGTTTATATACTGTGGATGTGTGCTTAGCCACTCGGTCATGTCTGACTCTTTGCAATCCCATGGACTGTAGCCCACCAGGCTCCTCTGTCCATGGGATTCTCCAGGCTCCTCTGTCAATGAGATTGCCCATGGCCAAGAGTGGGTTGCCATGCCCTCCTCCAGGGGATCTTCCTGACCCAAGGATCAAACCCACATCCCCTGTATTACAGGTGGATTCTTTACTGCTGAGCCACCAGGGAAACCACATGTTCTATGTGCCATGTGCTGGGCACCAGGGAGGCCATACCTGAGGGTTAGTCCAGCCTCTTCAAGTAAACTCGCCCCAGGTGAGTACTCAGACACCCACAGCAGCAGAGTGGATTATTCTGACTTTTCAACTACATGACCTTACCCTCCTCCTCTTCATAAATGAGAAAGAACACTACTTTTTCACATAATTCATAAAATGATAATAAAACCTAAAATACATTGTGCTTGCCATTCACTCATGAAAAAAATCCAAAAATTTACTGTAACTATGAATTTAAATCAAGTATTTTTAACTAGGTCCAGTATATTTAAATAATTTTTGAAGAAAAACACACCAGTTATTTAAAGAAGAGGATAAAATGCTGACTATGTCTTTCTTTCCGTCATTAATCTGCTCAGTAAAGTAACAAAAGAACTTAAAAAAAAAAAAAAGAACCTAGCTAGCTTCAGAATTTGTATTTATCTTTTTCCATGATGAGAGTAATTTGAGATAGAGGGCACAATTCTGTTTGTTGAGCAGGTAAGTGACAGTATTTTTATCTAATAGTGATATTTGGATAACTGAAAAGAAACAGTATAACTATGGTAAATTGCTTGACAATTGCAACAAACCTGCTTTGAGTGTTAGAGACACACAGATAAATAGCTGGGGGTTTTGAGATAAGCTGGAGAGTGATGCTTATTCATATAAATGATTAACTGAAGAGTATTTTACTGGGTTAAACAAGATCGATATGATAACAGGGTAAACTAGTGGGAATGTCAAGAGATGTTCTTTCTTTTGAGTGACAAGAAATAAGATGGTATAGCAGAGTTACACGGGAGGTATAAGACTGCAAAAAGTACCCCCTCCCAAGCATGGATGTCCCAGTCACTGTGAGTGAAATCATTTTCAAACTGAGACTGTACTTCTTTTCATGAATGAGTAAACGGATACCAACTGATTATATTATTTTAAAGAAACAACTGGAGTGATATAATAACCTATTAAACTAATACTCTTTGTTTTCCTTTCTCCACCCTGCCTTTAAACAGATGTCTGTTTTAATAGCCTTAAAACAGACTATTTTTCCATAGTCCTTTAGTGCTGAGTTCCTTTATTTTACAGAGGAGACAGATGAGGCTTCAGGGCTAATCAATAGCAAGAAAAAGATTATTGTTCAGATTCTTAACTCCATAGGGTGACTTGTATTATAGTAGACCACCAGCTTTTTGCCTTTAGACACTATTGCAAACAACAAGTCATACCCACAATTGACTTACTGCTCAGCTGACAATTCTACTTTCTCTATCTCAAGAAACTAGACACAACAGTATCTTAGAGTTTGAAAGTGTCTCAACCTGTTTGGTATTTTATTTTATTGCCACAATAATTATCTCAGGTGAATGCACACACTTATCCCTTCAGACATTCCAAACTATTATCCACATAAGAACATTCTCCTAGCAAGTAATCAGCGCATATATATCCATGAAGTTTGTGGTTCATTCACAGTTACAGCCATCTTTATAATTAAATCTGTGTATTCGATCTAAAAGTACCTTTCCACTGCTTCCCTGTTTACCTCTTTAGACCCTCAGAGATCTCAAGGGATTTATTTTCAGATGAATACTTGCATTTGAAATGGTTTCTGATGGAGATCGTCAGATTCAGCTTAGTTACTAGAAAACCAAAAGGGTTTACAGTAGAACCTGGCAAGCAGTGACATGGGGGTCCTGGCACAGCTTCTGATGGATGGTCGTTCCATACTATCTTTAATATATTGCATTTCAATTTTAAAAGCAGCTGTGTGATATTCCAGATTAAAGGCTAATTGGACATGACAATTAAATGCAATGGATTCTGTACATTGGTGGAAAAACTTAGAGAGATTTGAAGATGAATTGTGGATTAGACAACAGCCTTGAATCACTTTTACCTTTCTGATAGTATATTTAGAGTTCTGTGAGAAAATACTCTTATAATACTATGAAAATAGTAAGGGATATTTAATATTTAAAGGTTAAGGGGCATGATGTGTACAACTTACTGTGAACTTGTTCAGAGGAAAGTATAAGCAAATGTATATGCTATATATTTTTTATATTTATTAAAATATATATTATACATGTACATAGTATATATCTATATTGTATATTCACATACATATGTACACACATATATGTGCATGTGTATATATGTATAGCTCCATCTCTATATCCTGGTAAATGTCTACTGGAGTTCTCATCACTATTTCTGTGACTTTTCTGAAAGAGGGCAAGTATATTAAGATACAAAGTTAGGGGGAAAACAGCCTCATGAAACTTTATTTTATTTTCACCTCAAATAACAATTTTGCAAGCATTCCTTATTGTCAGTCCTGTTCTTTTTTTCCACATTTTCTGACATGGTACCTAAGAAAAACTGCCCCCTACATGCTTTATGCTTCAAAAAAAAAAAAAAAAAAAAACACAAGACCGAACAACAACAACAGTGCTTTTTAAACCTAGCTACAAAATGTACTTACTACAAGTAACAGTGGTACAATAAAAAAGATCGAAAGTGGGAAGTTGGATAGAGATATATTTTTCAACTTGCAAATGACAGTGGGAATGCATAGAATGCAGACTGTTTAAGCAGACATGAGTGTATAATCTTTTTCATCATGTAAAAATTCTATTTTTCCTAACACCTAACCAAAAAGTGACCTGCAGGCATTAGCTGTCAAAAAGATATCAGTGTTACACTGTGTGTAGCTACGTAGACAGATAGCAACAAAAATGTGTGAAGGTTCTTAAATGCACTATCTGAAAGTGAGGCTGGTCTCGGGCTGGATTTTAATATACTTAGCCCAGTTATCTTCACTTTCACAGTAACGGTGATGGCAACTGACAGTGTAATTATCTTTCAAGGACTGACTGGTCTAAGAAATATTCTTCTAGCGTGTCACACACTGTTGATATTAAACTGGCGACATGAGAAACCATCTGGAAAAAATCTGGGCATAAGGAAGTTTAGGAGATCTAATCCAAGCTAGGTTTTGGCTGATTTTCTTCAGTTCACTCAAATCTTATTTAATAACATGAAATAACACATACGGAAAAAAGAAAGAAAAATGCCATCCTTTGTTCCAGGCTTGATTAAATGGAATCATATGCAAGGAAAACAGTTTAAGGATCCCCTCATCCAAGTCTCTGCTTTCATTGATCATTTCATTCTCCCTGCTAGTAAGACAAACAATGTGCTCTATCCCTGTCTTTCAAACTACATCTTTAAGAGGTTTTTATAGGCGTGTATTTCCTGCAAAGCACTAGCACAAGTGTGCAATGAAATATATTACCTTATTCCTTTGATCAATTTCTACCATGCTCTGCTCACCCGTTTATCCTGCTAAGAATATACGTTTTTTTAAACCTGAAAAAAAGAGATTTTCATAGCTGTCTACTTAAGTGAAATATACCCTTTAATAGTTTTAATGCCAAGATAAATTATAGTCTTCCTTTTAAGATAGCACTACAAATTCTTATTATGTCTAACGCTTGCAAAGTGCATATGAAATCTGAACGAAGCATGGAAAGTAGATAGACTTAGAGGCTTTCCTAGCCCATGATGGAGCAAAGTACCTACGCAGCATGACCCGATGGGACCAAGTATTAACACCCTGGACAAGGTGTAAGTCAGAGACAGAGAAAAAAGCATCTTCTAGCTTCTGAGGGTGGGGAGTCTTTGAGAAGGAGCAGGGGAGGTTTGCAGAGTTAGCCAGTCCGGTATCTCTCAGGCTTCTCCATCTCACTGATTGACATGATAACAAGACATATTAATATAAGGTGCATCTTTCTAATTCTCATTGCAACCACACAGTCCACAAGTGATACTGTGTTTAGGGGCATCAACCCTCCACCCTCACCTAGGAATCTGCATTTGTGTACAGTCACGCACACAGACATTATTTTCAGAGTCTGCTCGCCAGCCAGTCATAGCAGTAGCAGGAAAGGGATGCTGCCAATTTTCTTCTGATTTCCCACACCTACCATGTCTACATACTCTGATCAAACTATGTATGCTTCAATGCAAGTATAACATGCACTGTGGTATGTTATTAATATCTGTCATTCTCTGTCACTGGCTCTCTGTAGCTTCATCTTAATGTACCGGCTTCCTTTTTTAGACCCTTTCACCAACTGTGGCTTACTCATTTTATCTTATTCAACACAATTCCAAAGTCTTAATTTCTTCCATGAAGATAAATTTCCATCAGAGAACATATAGATAAAATACCGATTGCACATCAGCCTTACTCTGGAGCTATTTTTTTTAAGCAGTGCCTCATTAGGGTCTACCCTAAATAACATCTCAATGATTAAAGAATTCAGAAAAGTTGCTACTGCTTCAAACATTTAAAAAGAAAGAAATCACCTTTAAATCCAGAACATATGGTGATGAGCTCTAATAAACCTGCACATACAAGCACATGCACACACACACACATATACACAAATACCTTCCAATACTAATTCCCTTTTTGTCATGCATATATAATATCACAGAAAAGGGTATTTTGGAATCACTAAGCTTAGATCTAGTTAAGAAAATATTAGGAGTCCTGGAAAGTTTAAGTGTTCATAATCATAGCTGCTGGCAAGATATGTGGTGGAAAATGGAACTTTTCATACTAATTAACTGTGTGTTCACACGTGGGTTTCATTTTCCACATCGCATACTAGAGGAAGGCCCTGTACCATAAAGGGGTCTGAAATCCCAGAGACAAAAGCAGCTGTCAAAGCTGTATGCAGTTGCTTCAATCTGGAGATAGCTAGAAAGACACCCCAAACTAGGGATGATGGGGGGTGGGGCATTGTCACAATGATGCATGCTTGGTTGCTAACTCATTTCTGACTCTTTGCAACCCCATAGACTTGTAGCCCACAGGCTCCTCTGTCCATGGGATTTTCCAGGCAAGAATACTGGAGTGGGTTGCCATTTCCTCCTCCAGGGGATCTTCTTAACTCAGGGATCAAACTCACATCTCCTGTGTCTCCCACGTCTCTTATATTGGCAGGTAGATTCTTTACCACTGAGCCACCTGCAAAGCCTCCTTGTTACAGTAGATAGTACCAGTGGACATAATTATGAAAAGATGAATGTTAAATTTTAAATTCTTTACAAGAATAAGTTGTCCATCCATACTAAACAGAAATATTCTATACTCAAAGCTTCATTATGATCATCTCATCCCCAATGGTAGGAGAGGGGTTGGTCCCTTCCAGGAATAAGTCAGGCCTGATTGTATGCTGACTCAGCATAACCTTGGCAGAGAAAGAAGCCAAGACTTTCCTGTCAGGAAAAGTACACGTGTCATTGTTGGAAGCTACTAAATAGTCTCTTGTTCAGCATGGGGTGTCCAGCAGAGATGTTGCTTAGCTCGCAGCTCAGATAACATAGTGTTCTCTGTTCTTACTTTAATTCCCTCGGCATTCCCCAGAGTTCACAGAGCTACAGAAGAAAAAGCAGCCTCTTTTCACCACAGTGCAGCTTTCTAATGATAACTCCTAATAAATGACGTAGCATAAAATAAAAGCCAAAGGCACTGTCTGAAATTCTACACAAATATTTTTGCTCTTTCACATTTCTTCATTGACTCATTCATTCATTTTAAAAACGTGTGTGATTTTCACAACAGATAAGTGGCAGTATCTTCTGGGCGGCAGATGAGATCCAAAAGGTATCAAGATTAGGTAACATGGACAAGATTTAACCTATTATCTAATTTAACCCAGTGTTGCTGAGCAACATAAAGGAGCATGAAGTCGACGCAGGTAATCACTCCACCCAGCCAGACTCTGGCCACAATGGGAAACTCAGCTATCAAACTGGTGTAATGACAACCTCACTATAGCTTGCTAGCAAAATTCCAAAAGTTGAACAAATCTACCAATCTGGGAGAAAAGATGTTCTGTCTTCTTTCTGGCTCATTTTCACATGCTGTTAGAAGGCGGCAAGGCTTAACTCATGCTTATTGCAGTCAAATGCAAGTGAGAGTCAGGCAGATCTACTAACATAGGATGTTTGGGCAAAGGAGGTGATAGTGCTGGAAACGGATGATCCTGAATGAAGTCACTGCCATGGCCTTCCCTCAGGACAATCCCTGCCTCCATGTCAGAAGCATAGACCCCGGTGTCCTCTGACTACACCAAAATGAGCACAGCATTACTGGGACACAACCTCTTAGGATCCTCCCATTTTCTTTTTCTGGCAAATAATATAAGTAAGAGCTAATCTGTGGCCTTTTAGATCTAGCCATCTTGGAAAAATGTTGACATTAACTATCTAGTTTATTCCTTGCCCTCTGTTCAACCTGTTTTCATTTTGTTTTAAACATAAACCAGGCCCATCTAAAGTAAAATTACTTGTCTAAGAATGAAAAACCAAAGACAAAGAAACTATTGACATGTTCAGAAAGACCATGGTCAGTCTTGACTGATCAGATCATTTATTCAATAAGAACAACATTGATCACTAGTATTATATTTCCTCTTTTGATTAATTATATTATTACATGATATCTGAAAGTGAAAGTTGCTCAGTTGCGTTCGACTCTTTGTGACCCCATGGATTATATAGTCCATGGAATTCTCCAGGCTAGAATACTGGAATCAGTAGCCTTTCCATTCTCCAGGGGATCTTCCTGACCCAGGAATTGAACCAGGGTCTCCTGCATCGCAGGTGGATTCTTTACCAACTGAGCTAACAAATACTGTTATCTGAAAATGAATGCATTTATTAATTCAATCTTATTTAAAGTACTAGAATCTTATAAAATAATTCTTATTTTCCTTATGTTACCTAAGAGGAAGGACCTAAGAATCAGAGATATTAAGGAATTCACTGAAGTTTCTTCAGGAAGTTTCTCCAGAAAGTTTCTCAGGTAGAGCTGGGAGGCAAACTTGGATTTTTTTTTTTTTTAATCTGGCCACATCTCATGGCATGTGGGATCTTAGTTTAATGAACAGGAATTGAACCCATGTCCTGCATATTGGAAGCATGGAATTTTAATTACTGGACAAGCAGGAAGTCCCAGATCTCCTCATTTTAATCCCACACACAACCTCTTCCCTTCCACAGATATCTAGCCAGCCACTAACTTTGGGAGTAGGCATTAATAGTGAGACAACCTGGTTGTCTTTTTACATTGGAGGAGACTTCCATGGCCTATTATTTCTTCAGTAAAAAGCCTTGGAATTTGACGCAGAAAGTTATTTGCATTATACCTGTGATGTCTTCAGTTTTGATAAACTAAGTTAAAGCTATTGCAGGTTGAGTATGATGACATATTACGTTCATGTAACTTCCAAGCCATGAATCAGTTGAAAAAATATATGCAAGATCAAATAGGGGTTAGAACATTAGCTTTCTTATCGGGAAGACTGAACTGGAAAAGGCAGCTTAGAGGTAAGGCCAATACTCTGTCTCCCTATGGACGCCATGTTTATGCCTTGGGACCCACAGATACTTAGAACTGGGTTTTCAGGACACACACTCAAGCAGAGAACTTCACAGACACTCAAGCAGAGAACTTCATAAACAACTGGATATGTCTCATCCCTTACCAAGCACTATGAGTAAAAGAGGAATGATCACAAATCAATCTTCTCCCATTGATTTCACTCAACAAAGAAATGTGGACTCATAGATGTTAGACTCTTGCTGTTAAACTAATCATTTCTCCTCTAGGGAAAGCAGCCAGAGGACGATAGAGAATTCATACAGCTCTTGTCCTAATTCTTCCACGAGCTGGTGGAAGTTCTCATTTTATGGGGTGGCAAGAATGTGAGCAATGGATGAGGAGATGGAGTGAATGGTTTCTCCGCAGATACAAATCTACTTTTATCTTAAATGAGACTATGGTTTTCAATATTTTAACTAAAAAGTAACATCAGATCTATTTTACTCAATTAACATTTGTTCGATGCATTTAGTGATCTTATCCCAGAGATAGATTTAAATGGGACTATTATTTAATAGTTTTTATTCACTACTGATACCAAATAGATCTAAGCTCTTATCCCTACCTATCCACATGTGATAGTCAGTTCGAGAATATTTTTTTGGTATAATACAGCAAAGTAAAAACGTGTTCTTTGTATCATAAAATACTGAATGGTTTAGATAAAGCCTCTGAAATTATTGCACCATTTGCAAAAATTCAACAAAATCTTGATTTTTGATAGTCACTTGAACAAGCATTTACTTCATAAGAAAAATAAAAATAATGCCACAGGCTATTCAGTAACATTAGTTGTGTGGGATATTTTTTCAGGCTGAGAGTTAAAATACACTGGATCGGTTAGTGGTTTGTTTCCCTAACCAGAACTTCTGGAGATCAGCCAATAGGAAAAAGACACATGCTGCCAAAGAAGCATATTTCTTATACGCTTTCAGATTCAAAGAAGAGCTCAGAAGATGAGGGAAAACAAAACAAAAAAATAGCACAACGGAGTGAAATTACCAATGTTGCAAATGGTGCCAAAAGAACTCTCTTCACCAAGAAGTGGCATCTTTGGAAGCTGTTTCAGCGACTGTTCTTGGTCAGCCACAGTGGAACATAGAAGAAATGTCTCCTAATTTCAGTGCCGAAGGGTGGGAGCTGGGGTGGTAGGGCCCCCACAGCGGCAGGGAGGTGGCTGAGGCAGAGTGGCATGGGGCGCATAGTTGGAAAGAGGTCAACAGGGTAATCAGAGTGAAATCACCCACTGGCATCTTTGGTGGGGGTGCACTGATCATTAGTTCTGTGGAGACAAAATGCACAGGACCCTCATGACAGTCTTGCTGACTTTGTGTCAGGAGCTAAAGAATTTCAGTTGAGACTAGCAGAAGACTAGCCTTGAGCATCTTACTTGACCTGTGATTCTTCCCATCATTTTTGTGTCTTAGTGATGCTCAACACAGAGACTTGGGAACAGATTGCATGCCAATGTCTGAACGGACCTCAGCAAAGGGCCCAGCATCCATGAATGATGACTGCAGGAGCCCGTCCCATTTGAAGTGTTTTCTGAATGGTTACTTGGTGAGGGAGGAGATGATGGCTCCTACCTGACATGGCTGGGGATGAGTACAGAGCACAGTGGCCCTGGCTGTCCAACAACAGTCATCTGCTGGAGCTCAGTAAGACAAAATCCAAACAAATGGCTCAGAGACCAGGGGATGCTCTCAAAACAGCTGTGCCAAATTAAGCCCAATCCCCTCTTCCATGTGGTGTTCCAGCATGAGCTCGGAAAGATAAAATCTGAGACTACTTTAGAATGCTCTCTGTAGTAAACACGTTTGACCACAACTGGGACAAGGTTTCCTCACAGCCCTTAGGCTTAGGTTGTCTGACCTTGGCTGCTAGGGTTTCAGGCAACCAGAGATTTTTAAAGCTCTAGTTGGAAGATGAGCCAAAGGCCAGTGACAAGGTTCCTAAGTCATGAGGCAGGGAAAACCCGAAGATCAATCTTAGAGCATGCTGCTTTTGCTTTAGGTTTTTCTGTTTGTTGTGTCTTTTTGTTTTTAAAACCAAATGGAATGCTCTATTTTTTCTCCCTTCTCTCTGTACCTGAGGCATAGCTTTTTTTTTTTTCCCATGCAATAGCTCACTAACAGAATCAAAGTGAGGGTCCTAAATTGAATCTTTTTGTTCTAACCTGCATTTTGTAGCACCAGGCTGAATTTTACTAAGCAGAGTTGTACCTAAAGAAAACAGAATTGTTTCAAAGAGTTTCAAAACCTGCCTCCTTGAAATAAAGTGCCCTGCTGAATGTGATTTTTGGATGAAGAACTGCAAAGAAGAAAACTGCTGCAAGTTTTTTCTCTTAAAGTAAAATTACAATAAATGAATTAGCCCCTATTATTTGCATATGGATTTTGTTGTTACTCAGGATTGTCTAATAGATTCTTTCATGCCTGGATGATTGATCAGAGTTTGCCTTACTTGCAATGGTCAAACTTGAATGCCAAGATGATATGAGCCTTAGATAGGAGAAATTGAAATTCATGGGAAAAAAAAATCCCAAACAATAAATAAAGCTGGAAACGCTAAGGGGAAGAGCCCTAGCCATTCTCTCTTCAAGCATCAAACTCACCGTGTGGTCTGAATTCAAGTTCCCCAGCTTAAGCCAATCACTGCTAATCAAGAGACAGAAGTCGAAACAGACTGAGGGTCCAGTGATGAGAAATAAACTCCACAAGGTACTCAGTTTATAACATTTGTTCTCAATAATGAAACTGTAATCACGTGAAACACAGAAACAGGGACAGTGATTCTTTTTGGTAATACCTCCCAAATGTGTTTCTTGCATTTTGAAAGATGAATAGTTAGCATAGTCAGCCATGTGAACTACACTGCGGTATACACGAACTACAGTTCAAGTAGGTCTCTTCCAACGGATTTGTCTTTGAAGAAGAACCCCGTTACTATAAAGAATGTACACCATCTAACCAAAAATGTTTTAGAAAGTATGTAGTAGATCACTGGTTAGAAGTAACCAGGCACCATGAATGCCCAGAGGTTATTTTATCTCTGAGTAAACAGCTTCAGTTTAAGCAAAGGTTTCAGGGAAAAAAATAAGCCAGATGTCCTCGTATAAATCAAGAGATCCTCGATTCTTTAAGGAAACACAGTGCCTCGAATCCATCATTTATATTGGAGTAACCAGCATTCCGGAAATACATACGTGAGCGAGCAAGCGAGCGAGCCTCCAGCACTACCCTGCGCTCTGAGAAGCCAGAAGGTTTAATCCCCAAATAGATTAAACTAGACAGATGGATAAAACTGTTTACGATGTTCCCAGAATGGCTGTTTTTGTGATATGCCTCAAAGAGGACACAGATGCATATGACCCATTTTAATTTTGCTTCTATAAGCCTCTCTGCTTCACTGAGCCAGGCAGGGTTCAGAAGCAGGTTTGAATAAGTCAAGAATGCATGAGTTCCACGGAGCCCCATTTATGACCTGAGAGAGATGAAGATCAGGGCAATGAATCCTGAGTAAACTACCTTCAAACCAAATAAACATGTTCTTCATCAGAAGATTATGCCAAGCCATAAATGTCACACACATTCAATCGCAGTTAATTTACAGTTATTTCTAACGTCAAATTTTCTTGATAAGTGGGACAAGCTCAGAGTATAAATTTGAAAATTCATTGTCCCAACTGTCAACCTCTTACCTGTTCCTTTAGACTTTTCAGTGATCTGTTTCGGACTAGCAAAGGGCAGAAGCAATTCATCACTCCCTGTGATCAACAGTTACAGTATGTGCCATATTTTTTTTTTCCTGGAAAATACTAGATTGTTCTGGAAGAAGGGCTTTTTAAAAGTATATTAAACTGTATTGATAAAACCATAAACTAGTTATAGGAAGACATGTAAATGAAAATGTCTATTCAGGTAGCAATCTACAAGCAGGACAATTTCAAAATCCCAGTGAAGCCCTTCCATCTCCCTGTTCCAAAAGAGGGATAAAAGTAGAAAGAATAAGATGTGGGAGAACAGGAGAGCTGATACAGGGAGATTCAAAAGGCTCTTGGCATGTAACCTTCCACCCTCTGCCACCTCTCACTTTTTCCTCACCCACCCCATACTTTCTCCTTCCTCCACTGATACACACACTCACAGCCCTTAACATTTCCTGTCTTTAGAGACTGGCTGTATCTTAACTCCAGCCGTATAAAATCAAGAATAACTTGAATCCCACTGGCACACAAACAGCTTCTGCATTTTAGTGGCAATGCTATAAGAAGCGAGGATTTCTCTTAAAGATTTGTATAGTTTGAAATGAATAAAAGATCAGAAGTTTGTGAGCATGGCCATGGGGTTCATGAGATTAGTATTCAGGTGGCTGTTTATTCCCTCCAAAGATAAACAGCTAAAGTCATTTCCTTCCAAACAAAGGTCTTTTAGGACATTTTTATTCAGCATTCAGAATGTAAATGCATGCCTTCTTTAAATGGCCAAGCTCGCTACTTCAGCTCCATTTAACCTTCTTACCCTTCCTCACATCTCCGAAAGAAGCAATTTCAAAATAATAAACTGCATCTCAAAGGCTATAATCAATTTCATTAAACTATTCCAACAGAAAACTATTCTAAGCATACAGGTTAAATAATCATGTTTTGTTAAAGAAAATTAATATTATATAGGTTTGGTTTTGTGTTTGTTATTTTTGCCAGACGGGACTACCATGATTTACAGTTTCTTGCATTAAAAATAAGATCTGAGAGAAATAAGGCCTGATAGAAAAATAAGGTCTTATAGAAAAATTAACGTATTATACTAAATTTTCATCTTATTTGAAATACATTCATATTTGCAAGGCTATGAATGATCTAGCTATATTTAAGTGATACATTTTGAATCTTTTTTTTTTCCATAAATAATCCTTTTTAGACCTGTATGGACAGAAGGAATTGTTACATACAACTTCAGTGAAAATTCCTTTCTTCTTTCAGCACTACCCTCAAGTGAACTCCTTTTAGGGGTGAATACCTTCACCCCTAAACTCACTGCCATTCCTGTGGTCTCAACTTAGAGAGCCCTGCGGTGGTCAGAACCCTGCACATTATCAGCACTGTCTCCTCCTCCCCACTGCTCATATCCAACAAGTGCCAAGATTTATCCATTTGATCTCCTAAGTTTCTTTCCAGCCCAGCCACATCTCCACCATCACTCGCAGATCTGGGTCTCCATCAATATGCATGTAGATTACAGCACAGTGCTAATTGATTTTTCTGAGCCCTGCTTTGCTGGCTCTGATTCATTCCTCATGATGCCTGCAGAAGGGACATGTGAAACTGCTCATCTGCTTCTGTTCCTCCAATGCCAAAAATGTAAAGTCTCCTGTGACTTGGGATAAACTCTCCACTACTAGACATAGTATGCAAGGTTAGTACCCACCTCTTTCATCTGGTTTACTCATCACATTGATCATTTTTGCTCTTCCTTAAATATAACTCATTCTTGAATATACTTCTTTTTACTCAAAAAATATTTCTGAAATACCCATTGTGTTCCAGGTTTTGTGCTGGAGTTTGAGAGACAGGGATAAACAAAGACAGTCTTTTTGACCCCATGCATTCCTTCAGTAACAAGACTTCTACCACAGTATGTTCCAACCTGCATAGTAATTGACTGTTAGTCTATATTACAACTAGAGTCTAAACTCTATAATGGAGAAGGGTAGGCTACATTTAAATTAGCTTACTCTTGTGTTTTCAGCCATAGCAGAAAGCTTGGCATACAGCAGACATTCCAGAGACATTTCAGGGTTAATAATAAATTAACCCGTATTTACACCATAAATTCAATTGCTTATTAAAAGAAGGGTAATATTGTTAGATTAGAAAATGATATTGTTATGGGAGAAGGTGAAGAAGAACTAAAGAGCCTCTTGATGAAAGGGAAAGAGGAGAGTGAAAAAGTTGGCTTGAAGCTCAACATTCAGAAAACTAAGATCATGGTATCCAGCCCCATTACTTCATGGCAAATAGATGGGGAAACAGTGGAAACAGTGGCAGACTTTATTTTCTTGGGCTCCAAAATCACTGCAGATAGTGACTGCAGCCATGAAATAAAAAGATGCTTACTCCTTGGAAGCAAAGTTATGACCCACCTAGACAGCATATTAAAAAGCAGAGATATTACTTTGCCAACAAAGGTCTGTCTAGTCAAGGCTGTGGTTTTAAGGCTGTGGTTTTTCCAGTAGTCATGTATGGATGTGAGAGTTGGACTATAAAGAAAGCAGAGCACCGAAGAATTGATGCTTTTGAACTGTGGTGTTGGAGAAGACTCTTGAGAGTCCCTTGGACTGCAAGGAGATCCAACCAGTCCATCCTAAAGGAGATCAATCCTGAGTGTTCACTGGAAGGATTGATGTTGAAGCTGGAATTTCAGTACTTTGGCCACCTGATGCAAAGAGCTGACTCATTGGAAAAGACCCTGATGCTGGGAAAGATTGAAGGCAGGAGGAGAAGGGGAAGACAGAAGATGAGATGGTTGGATGGCACCACTGACTCAATGGACATGAGTTTGGGTAGACTCTGGGAGTTGGTGATGGACAGGGAGGCCTGGCATGCTGTGGTCCAGGGGGTCGTAAAGAGTCAGACACAACTGAGTGACTGAACTGAACTGATTGTTAGATCAAAACCGGGTAATTTCTTACACATCTTCCCAAGGCGAAGTCCATTTCCAACAAGATATAATAGTTCTCTAGAACTTTTTGGATCTTTGAACAGTTCCCCCCAAAAAAGACACTTAGACAAGGACTTGGATGTAGTTAATTTGAGAAGTGATTGTAGAAAGTACAAGAAAGTAGGGAATGAGATAGAGAAGGTAAAAGTCCAATAAAGGAGTATTAATGAGTTGGTTGGGAGAAGGAAATTGCAGCCCACTCCAGTACTCTTGCCTGGAGAATCCCTTGGATAGAGGAGCCTGGTGGGCTGCCGTCTATGGGGTTGCACAGAGTTGGACATGACTAAAGCGACTTAGCATGCATGCATGCATTGGAGAAGGAAATGGCAACCCACTTCAGTATTCTTGCTTGGAGAATCCCAGGGACAGAGGAGCCTGGTGGGCTGCCGTCTATGTGGTCGCACAGAGTCAGACACGACTGAAACAACTTAGGAGCAGCAGCAATGAGTTGGTTACCAGGGTGGGCAATTGGTTTACCTTCTGAGGAAGCACACAGGACACTCCCAGAACCATCCAAGAGAAGGACTGAGATGCCAGAGTATTTATTAATTGATTTCTAGCCCTTACTGGCTAAGGGATGACCTTGGAGGCATTAAACTCTTATCATATCCAGGCTACCTTTCACTGAGACTGAGGAAAACTCCAATATCACAGCAGAATTCCCTGGAAAAGCAAGCAAGGAGATGAAAGCATTTGAGATGGGAAGCTGTCTGAATATACAGGAGCTGTCCAGTAGGGCCACAGGTGAACTCAGAGCTTAGCTATAGACACACAGAGTATGCATCATCTACTAAGCACACTTTAACGTGGTGTTAAAACCAAAACAAAACAAAAATCTGGAGTGTCTCCCCCTTCTAGTGTGTACTTCATAACAGATTAGAGTATTGAAGAATAATGAGAGATTTGCAAAACACCAGAATTGCCTGAAGACCAGATCCACAGTTAGGAGACCATTACAGCACCCTGGGTAGGAAAAGATTCGAACATTTCAGACTGGCCTAGAAAGCGAAGGAAAGATTGTGAGCATCTACATAAGCATACAAGCTGTCAACAAAACAACCTGAGGATTATGCCAAAGGTCCAGATGCTACTTCTGGCAAGGGAGTGCTAATTTAACTGTCTTCCAAGAAAGAGAACTTCTAGTAAACCAAGGCGGGAGGAAAAAACATGTTCCCCCTCCATATACCTAACAAAGCTTCCATAGGTATGATTAATTAATAAAACATGGCTTTTTTGTAAGAGAAAAAAATTATAAGTGTCCTTGAAAAAAAATTATATATGCATAGAAACAGGAAAATTTTTCTTCCATAAAAGTAATTAATGCTTATATAATCATAAATAAAAAAGGAACAGTAACGTGATCACACAGGAAGGAAATACTCTTGAACACGAAACAACGCAATGCGAATGGAGACTTAAAGCATTTGTCTGTGAAGTTCAAAACTAAAAACACCAAAATCCACAAAACACGAGACTAAGTACATGCTTTCCTCTTCATTCCCTTCTGAAATTTCACTCAAGTGATGGTGAAATAATGATAAATAAAAGCCCAAAGGAATGGAGAATGGGCAGTAGGATGACAAAAGACCCAAAAGGCCAAGTGTTTTTAAACATATGATGAGAGGTAATAGAATAAAGGGGAAAAATGAAATATGAGAACCTGCAGAGAAGGTAATAAACCAGAGACAGTTGCCTGAGAACTCTGGAGATGATCTGGATGTGGAAACCCCTGGTATCCTGGAACAAAGGGGCAAAGCTTGGGGCTGAAAATAAGAAGACTGGTTTTGAGTCTGAATATGGAACACCTGAACCTCGTATGCCATCTACTACCCCAGGTTGCCTGACTCTTCCCCCTCTTTGAATCTAGCCTAGTAGGAAACAGGAGATATTTCTCTCTGATAGGGTTAGAAGGTTACCAATACGATAACTGATTCAGGAGAGATTCATCGGCAAACATTGAAATCATAGGATGAAAATTGTTCATAGGGTGAAAAAATGGAATATCTACATAGTCTCAAAGAATCAAGTCTCAGATTCATTAGAAATTATTAAAAGAAAAATATACCTAAACAATGAAAAAACAGAAAAAGGACACCATCTTTACATTGTAAATAATGAGACTAAGGGATTATAAGTATCTCCTAATGTGATGTCCTGGAAAGCAGTAAGATCACCTATAAATATTCTCACGCAAAATTTATAACCTGAATTTAATCATGAGGCAATAATAAGATAAATTCAAATTGTGGAACATTCTAAAAATAATGAGTCTTGACACTATAGAAATGTCAGTTTCACTGAACACACACACACACAAAATGATAGGACCATTTTTCTAGGTTACAGTAGGATAAAGACCCTTGATAATGAAACACAATGCACTGAGTGTTATTTAGGTTAGTGCAAAAGTAGTTGTAGTTTTGCACTGTTGAACTCTGCCATTTGATACTGGAATACATTGTTAAATAAATATGGTTATGTTATATCATTTTAATGCATATTTCTCACTTTATGTTTTTTTTGCTAGTGACTTGTTACTTGCTGTATATTTTATACTTTTTAAGACTATGAAAATGATGTTAGACAAAAATCACATTTGATCAAATTTTTATTCCAATTCAAAATGGGTCGTAAACCAGCAGAGACAACTTGCAACATCAACACAACCTTTGGCCTAGGAACTGCTAACAAATGTATAGTGCAGCAGTGGTTCAAGAAGCTTTGCAAAGGAGGTGAGAACCTTCAAGAGGAGGAGCCTAGTGGCTGGCCATTGGAAGTAGACAACAACCAATTGAGAGCCACCATGGAAGCCGATCCTCTTAAAACTACACGAGAAGTTGTCAAAGAATGCAATGTTGACCATTCTATGGTCTTTCAGCATTTGAGGCAAATTGGAAAGGTGAAAAAGCTCCTTAAGTACATGCCTCATGAGTTGACCAAAAATTTAAAAAAAAAATCGTTTGGAAGTGTGGTCTTCTCTTATTCTATGAAACAACAATGAAAAGTTTCTTGATTGGATTGTAATGTGAGAAGAAAAGTGGATTTTATATGACAGTTAGTGGCAACCAGCTCAGTGGCTGGACCAAGATGAAGCTCCAAAGCACTTCCCAAAGCCAAACAACAAAAGGTCATGGTCACTGGTAGCCTGCTGCCCGTCTGATCCACTACAACTTTCTGAATCCTGGCGAAACCACTACATCTGGGCAGCTCAGCAAATCAATGAGATATACTGAAAACTGCAACACCTGCAGCCAAAACTGGTCAATAGAAAGGGCCCAATTCTTCTCCATGCCAGTGCCTGACTGCATGTTGTACAACCAATGCTTCAAAAGTTGAACGAATGGGGGATACAAAGTTTTCCCTCATCCACCATATTCACCTGACCTCTCGCCAATGGACTACCACTTCTTCGAGCATCTTGAGGACTTTCCAGGGAAAATGCTTCCACAACGGGCAGTGAGGCAGAAAATGCTTTCCAAGAGTTTGTCAAATCCCAAACCATGGATTTTTATGCTACAGGAATAAAACTTATTTCTCACAGCAAAAATGTGTTGATTGCAATGGTTCCTATTTTGATTAATAAAGATGTATTTTAGCCTAGTTATAATGATTTAAAATTCATAATTCAAAATCACAATTACATTTGCACCAACCTAATACAATAACAAAAAAAGAAAGAAAGAAAACATCCTTGGGGCAACTAGAAAAATATGAATATGGACTGTATTGGATATGTTATTGTATAAGTGTCAAATCTTTTGAATGTGGTAATGCTTTTGTGGTTGTGTTTTTAAAAAGTCATTTTTACTTAAAAGATATATGTTGAAGCTTGTGTTGAACCTTGTGGCACAGATGGTAAACAAGTGGCCTGCAATGCAGGCAGGAGACCTGGGTTTGATCTCTGGGTCAGGAAGATCCCCTGGAGAAGGGAACAGCAACCCACTCCAGTATTTTTGCTTGGAGAATTCGATGGACAGAGGAAACTGGTCGGCTACAGTCCATGGGGTCGCAAAGAGTCAGATACAACTGAGCCACTAACACTTCATTTGTGAATGAAGTGTCAACCTCTTCAACTTAATACTCAAAAAGTTCTTCAAGAAAAAATACTGGTGTGCACATATCTGACAAGGGCACAGACAATACCTGGTCTGAGTTAACACATTATCTGACTGTGAAAAGACTAGCCATGTGTGCTAAAGGAATGATTTGGCAAGATTCAAAGGGAAGCTGTTGGATTTTATGGCAAGATGACTGAGACTGGAGCAGACATGAGAAAAGTGAGCTCCTTGTAGGAAGATCCACAGAATTATTACAGTGATGCCTTTTTTTTCCTATTACCCACTGAAGATGAGACTTTGGTCTCAAAATAAAACCTCAGTGGATATGAATCATGTTAACAGAATATCTAGTGAATACCCAATCTTTAAGAGATGATATACCTGTGGTACACAATCCAAAATATAAATGTGAACCTACCTAGGAGTAAACAAAATTGAAATGGATGACCTAAAACAATTTTCCCCCATTGGCTTCCAAACTCATGCAACTAAGATCTCTCTGTATTTGCGTATATCATACAATCCTACAGGCAAAAAACATTGACAACCATACTTTCTAGATCTATTTCTGTTTCAATCTATATCTAGGATTAAGGCTTATAAAGTAAAGTTTAAAATAGAAAGGTGAAAGCGAGAAAAATAATTAGCCCTTTTCTAGAAAATGAAACCGTCAACTTTCCTTTAATGTCTTATGTAATTTACTAGTCAAATATTGGTTTTATTTTATTATAGTTATCATTACTGCAGAATGAATTAATCTAAAACTTGGCAGTTTAGACAGCCATTTTATGACGATCACAGTTATTGGTTAATGGATCCAGAAACGGCATGTCTGGGCAATTGATGTTGGTGATTTCTCATGAGGATGAAGTTCGATGTAGCTGGGGCTGGAATCATCTTAAGGCTTGGCTGCTCTGAATATCCAAGATGGCTCACTCTCATGACTGACAGTTGATGCTGGTTGCTGGCTGGGAGCTCAGCTGCACTGTTGGCCAGAGTGCCTACATGTGTCCTCTTACCACATGGCAGTCCCAGGGTAGTACTACATTTTTCACGGTAGCTGGCTTTGCCCAGAGACAACAGTTCACAAGAACAAAGTGAAAACGACATGGTCTTTACTGACCTTGGCTTGGAAATTTCACAATATTATTTCTGCTTCATTCTATTAATAAAAAGCACATCGCTAAAGCTCGTCCAGATTCAAGGAAAGGGAACACAGTCTCCCCTTCTCAAAGAAAGGAGTGTTAAAGACTTGGTAATGTGTTTTAGAATAACTATGCTTCAATTGTGAAGTTCTAATTGCTCTAAAAGAGAAAGTATTTACTTGGTTAAAAGTAAATAGATAAAAGTTAAATTGCTCTCATATACTCATATAACAAGAGGCTAAATTTTGAGACTATTTCCAAATGTTAAGAAACAGTAAATGACCACATAGATAGACAGGTAGATGAATGAATGGACAGATGGATAGATAAACGGATAGATGTAGAGAGATGGGAATGAGGGAAGAACTACTTGGCTGAAACCAAGCACATTAAGGGCTGTTTTCGACTCTAACATGTACACTGGGGTTGCAAACATCTTTTTGAGAGGACTTACCAGTTAGCTCAGATGTTAAAGAATCTGCCTGCAATGCAGGAGCTGCTATTGCTGCTAAGTCGCTTCAGTCATGTCCAACTCTGTGTGACCCCATAGACAGCAGCCCATCAGGCTCCCCCGTCCCTGGGATTCTCCAGGCAAGACCACTGGAGTGGGTTGCCATTTCCTTCTCCAATGCATGAAAGTGAAAAGGGAAAAGTGAAGTCGCTCAGTCGTGTCTGACTCTTCGCGACCCCATGGACTGCAGCCTACCAGGCTCCTCTGTCCATGGGATTTTCCAGGCAAGAGTACTGGAGTGGGGTGCCATTGTCTTCTCCACAATGCAGGAGACCTGGGTTCAATCGCTGGGTCAGGAGGATTATCCCCTGGAGGAGGATATGGCAACCCACTCCAATATTCTTGCCAGGAGAATCCCCATGAACAGAGGAGCTTGGTAGGTTACGGTCCATGGGGTCAAAGAGTCGGACATGATTGAGTGACTATCACTTTCACTTTTCCACACTAAAGCCACTATTCATTCGAAACAATTACTACATAGGGTAAAACTAGGACAGAGGGCAGGTTCTGACATGTAAAATGCTTATTAGGTATTATAAGGAAGTGAAGGAAAAAACACAGGAAAAAACCCCACTGGATCAATATACGACTCCATCTGTTTGGCCAGCTGCTCAATTCTGCTCCAGAGTTGATAGTACCATGTCAGTTCATGCCAGGAGACAGATCCTCTGAAAGTGGGAATCAAAAAAAAAAACCCACTTTGGCAAAGGAGAACAATTAGATGATTTATTCTGTCCTAAAAACTTATGATCACATTACATGGGTTCTTTAGCCTTCTCAGTCCAGGAAATTACCAGGATACAGAACCAGACTGAGAAAAGGACTAAGACAATGGGAGGTAATATGAGAGATGGTCTCACTTACTTAAAACTCAGAAGGCTACAACGGGGATAGTCCTCCATTACAACATATGGCTTAGAGACATGAACCCTCATCAAGAAACTGGAATAGAACTTGTCATCATGGACAGATTGTTAGGGGGTGAAAAGCATGGCGATGGGCACATTATGAGATAAGGACAGCTAGTACCATTACATTTGGAATGCTCTAAAAGCTCCAGAAGCATTTGTTTTGCTCTTTGGATTGGTTCCATCTGTCTAGTACTGCTAAGAATATTTTGACAGTGGAAATTTGTGATATGAGGCAACCTCCCCCATGTAGTGACATTTATTAGAATATCCTTGATGGAAGGAGGAAGGATCTGAGATATCGGTTCAAATGAACTGGAACCAAAATATCATGAGGACCACACGAGTGGGATTCAAGGAAACCTTGGGTGGTGGAGACTTTGATGTCAATTTCTAGGGTTTGGGGTGGGGTGGGGGCAGGCGAGAGGATCTCTCTTTGATTTTGACTCAACAGCAAGCTGTCCCGATAGCTCACAGGTAAGATAATTGTTAGCTCTCTGGCTTGCTAATTAAAGGAGATGGGGAGCCATAGGGACATTAATTCTGTTCACTCACCTGAATCTCCTTTGGAAAGGGAATTCCTTTTGAATCCTAAAAGAGATCAATTCGCTGCTTGATATGCACCCATGTGAGTATGAAAAATATGCCTTCAGGCTGAGTGATGTATGAATCAGATGTCAAGCCTCACATGGTAAAATAGTGATATTACCTTTTAATTGCTCTGGGAGATAGAAAAGTCATCGGAAGCTGAGGTGCAGCAATCACTGAAGAGATGGCATCAAAAGGAATCGTATTTCAAAACATGAGGGAGCCAAAGGGAAGATCAAGAGCTCCTCTACCTCACTCATCTGTACTTTGATGTGCTTTGTGTGTCCATTGCAATATTTCTAACACTGCCTTTTAAGTGAATCTGAATTCTTTTCTTTATTCTTTGGAGGTTTCCTGCAGAGGTGCAGGATAAAACAACTTCATTGTTAATCCATTCTCAATTTTAGGTTAAGTGTGGCAATCCCTTGAAACCAAGCTACAAAGCTGATCATCTAGGCTCTAACACTTAATAGCTATGGAAGTTTGAGACTGTTTCCTCATTTCTGCAATGCAAATATGATGGGTAACTTCCCGAGGTTTTGAGAAGAACTTCAAAAATGTTGAAACTTAACCACTTATACAGGGCCTGGCACATAATTGAAATTCAAGATGTATAAACTACTATGATGTGTGTCCATGGTCAGAAAAAGGCCCTTCTTTCCACTAGGGATGCAGTTCAAAAATAAGGAAGAAATGGGTGTGGTCAAAGACTTGAGGAGTGAGTAATAGTTGCTCAGTCGTGTCTGACTCTTTGTGACCCCATGGACTGTAGCCTGCCAGGCTCCTCTGTCCATGGAATTCTCCAGACAAGAATACTGGAGTGGGTTGCCATTTCCTTCTGCAGAAAGACTAGATGGGGGCAGAGCAAATCTGAATATGTCACCATGTCAAGGCTTTCACTCTTCCATACTTGGGCCATCCGCTTCATAGTCTTCAAGGCAAAGGAATTTTTATTCTGCCTTGTCCCTTTGTGGTGTGCAATGCCACTTAGATTTTTTCCTGAAATGTGACAAATCCAGGGATTTATAAAATTGAGGTTAAAAAATGGCAAAATGCATTTCCAAGCAGATCTATAAACTCTCTATCCCTTGAGTACAAAGCTTTGCCCTCTGGTCACAAACGTTTCAGAAAATACAAGAAAACATCATTTGCTTCCAATATGGTCAAAATGAAAAGAAAGAAGGAAAAGAAGAGATTTTAAAGGTGACCCCATGATTCCGAAGAGACGTGTTTTTTGTTCTCACAGACTAGCAGCCTCACTCCAAGATTACTGAGTGTGCGGTATCTGTTTTCTATGGGCAGCTGCCAACAGATGGCTTATTTTGAGTGGAGAGAAATATCATTAAGGAACAAAGAGAAATTAGGACTAAATAGGAAATTAAATATGTTCTTGGGATTACAACTGATGATCAAGGAGTTGCAAACCAGTGATTTGCAGCTTAATATTTTGCCTGCAGCCAATACCCACTGTTTTAGGGAAACCTTAATATTAAGAAGGCTGTTCTCACATCATGCAATTTATTTGTCTTTCTGTCTTGCCAGCGCCTTTGCCAAACATCATAATTTGCCCAGAATCCTGAATTGCAAGATGAACAAATAATATTCATTTCCTCCATGGAGAAAACATCCTTTGATTGAATTGTCTCCTTCCATGCCACTCACTGATGTGCGTGCTGCATGTCAGACGTGCGAAGTGGAGTTGAGCCTACTTGAGAGCAGAGCATAAATTAGCTTCTGAATGAAAACAGTTAGAAGGAAAACATTTTCAAATGACAGCCAAACTCCATCAGCTCCTAAAGTACTCGAGGTCTCTCTGAGGAATGCAGCATGAAAATAAGGGGCACAGGAGACCAGACTGTGACCTGACCACTGTTTCCTGGGCTCAGGAACTTCCCTGGAAGACCATGGGGGATGGAAGGCAAGCAGAGAAAGCAAAGTAAGCTTCCTCTAAAAAGCAGCTATCACGGTTGACTTTTAAAGCTACATCGATCTATTATTTTACCTAACAATAATTAAATATAATCACAAGGGACTTCCCTGGTGGTCTAGTGGTTAAGAATCCACCTCCCAATGCAGGGGACACAGATTCGATTTCTGGTTCAGACACTAAGATCAAGATCCTACATGCTGCAAAGCAACTAAGCCCGTGTGCCGCAATTAACTACTGAGCCTGCGTGCCCTAGAGCCCATGCTCTGCAACAAAAGAAGCCACTGCAGTGAGAAGCCCATTCCTTGCAACTAGAATGTAGTCTCTGCTCATTGCAACTAGAGAAAGCCAGTGCACAGCAAGGAAGACCCAGCACAGACAAAAATAAAAATAAATATAATAACAAAGAAAAACTGATCAATAAACTAAATGAAACATAACTCCATTCAAAGGTAGTGCTCAAATGCAGCCAGAAAATTAGAAGAGGCTGCTTGGCTACCCAGAGCTTGTCAAGCCCTCCAGCACCACGTTGATACATTCACGACCAAATTCAGCATGCAGTCCTTGGACACAAGTCTGACTCTGTTCCCATATGACGACAATGCCAGGAAATCTAATCTTGGATGGCTCCTAAATTAGTTGTGGCAAAATCCAGAGTATTCCCAGGTGGCACAGTGATAAAGAATCCACCTGCCAATGCAGGAGATGCAAGGGACATGGGTTTAATCCCTGGGTCAGGAAGATCCTCCAGAGTAGGAAATGGCAACCCATTCCAATATTCTTGCCTGGAAAATTCCATGGACAGAGGAGCCTGGCAGGCTACAGTCCATGGAGTCACAAAGCATCAGACAGGACTGAGCAAGCACACACACACACACACACACACACACACACACACATAATTCAGAGACTACACTGAAAATTGTAATCAGTCCCATCCCAGACTAGCTGTTAAATAAGTGAGAACCTATTAAAAATGACTGAGAATCATTCCTGCTCCCACATACAGAGTCTATACTCTTGAGACCAGAGTTTGAGTTTTCTCTTTTAGCTCAGTCTATGGCTATATGAGGAGAAGGCAATGGCACCCCACTCCAGTACTCTTGCCTGGAAAATCCCATGGATGGAGGAGCCTGGTAGGCTGCAGTCCGTGGAGTCGCTAGGAGTTGGACACGACTGAGCGACTTCACTTTCACTTTTCACTTTCATGCATTGGAGAAGGAAATGGCAACCCACTCCAGTACTCTTGCCTGGAGAATCCCAGGGACGGCGGAACCTGGTGGGCTGCCGTCTATGGGGTCACACAGAGTCGGACATGACTGAAGTGACTTAGCAGCAGCAGCAGCAGCATGGCTATATGAGAATCACTGAGCCTTTCTGCTGGGCTGTGATTACTGATGGCACAGCCAGCTACTATAGCAAACCATACAACTTCAGGGGAAACAAAATAATGGGGGAAGAAAATAATATTAGGGTAAAAGTCCATTCTCCAGAGTCTAGGTGCTGTGAGGTGAGTGACTCCTTGACTGAGGGTCCCTGTCCCCACCGCTTCCCTAACTCGGCATCCACACCTCTTTCCTGGACTTTGCCGGGCTCTTCTATTATTGGTAGGTCACCTCCCCTGTGAGCTTGATGCTGAACTCAGCCACATGACTTGCTTTGGCCAATAAGACGCCAGCAGATGTGATGCAGCGTCTCAAAGCATTTGGCTCACTGCACATGCTCAGTCTCGCACCTCTGCCATTACCATGAGAAGGCTGTGCCCAGGCAGGCCTCTTGTCCCAGACAGAGGACAAAGGAGTAGAAGACATCTGGCTGACCTGACCACCTCTGACCTAGATCAACCACTAGCCCGCTGATACCTTGATGCACATCAGCAAGCACAGCTGAGGCCAGCACAACCACTCGGCCCCAGTTTCTGTCCCTAGATTAATGGACCAAATAAGTGCTTACTGTTTTTAGTCACTTGTTTTTTGGTGGGAGAAGGGGGACTAAATGTCTTAAGGCACTGCTTAAAACGGTGGCAATAGAAAACTAAGCACTTTTTAAAAGTAGGGGAGGCTTTGCTTCCTTGTCTGGATGGAAACCATTTTTAAGTTTCCATTCTCTGCAGCACAACATCCCATCATTCTACTAACATGGCTTGAAAGTCAAAGAAATGGCCTTCCTGGCACTTGAGGAACAAGTATTCAATATATAGCTCTGAAAACTTGAAGGTCTGTCTGTGATACCATTAAAATAATAGCAACTAATCTTACTGAGGGCCTACTATGTACCAAATGCTTTTTAGTATATCCTCAGTATTCACTACAACCTTGTAAGTGGGGCATATTATCCATCCCCATTGAACAGATGAGGGAATTGACACTCAGAAAAGCTAAGTGACTTACTCAGGAACCTACAACTAATATATTTGAACCTGGGTTTCCAATTCTCCTAATAGTATTAAAACCTCAAAGGATTTTTAGCAGTAAATCATTTTTTGAATTACTGTATTTTTTATTGAAGGATAATTGCTTTACAGAATTTTGCTGTTTGGGGATATATGTATACCTATGGCTAATTCATGTTGAGGTTTGACAGAAAACAGCAAAATTCTGTAAAACGGCAAATCATTTTATAGAAATAGTTCTAGAAAGGTACAGGAAGGGGTGAAAATTGCAGTCAGCTCTTAAGAGAGCAAACAATCCTAAATCTATGTATGTCTGTGCTTATCCCATTTTGGTGCAGAACAGGGACATCAGCCAGGCACCCAGTTCCTAAAGGAGTTTTTCTTCACTTCTAAGCCCCTCACTCTCTGCCAGCAGGCTGGATTCAGAAGAATCATTTGCACTGAAGAGTTGAGATACAGAGAGAAAGAACAAGTTCTGGGCCTGCAAACAGAGTTGGTATTATTCACCAAAGAATGATTAAGTTCCAGTCACAGGGAAGGCAAAGGTTAAGACCCCTATTTTTTAAGAAATCTCTTGGCGGTTTGATGAAGCTTACAATAGTAAATATTGTAAGAATCAATGCTTCTGCGAAATTGTGTTGAGGAACAGATTTTAGAGAAGTCAAAATCAGTCAAGTGCCCAAAACGGTAGAGTTCTGACAGTGCATTTTCATTCCCTGCTTCCAGATTTTTTTTTAAGCAATCCATCTCTGAAGGGCGACTGAAGTCTTACCTCATTCCAGGCCTCTCCCTATGAAGATTGTAGGAGCACCCCATTAGGCCCCTCCACTCTGAATATCCCTGGTGAGTATGGCCTCATACCCTCTCAGTCCAACTTTCTCAAGTGGTTTCTTGGTAGGTCCATGTGAATACACAAGACTCTTAGACCTCTAGTCTAAAGGTGATGATAATTTTGACAATAATATCTACTTAATATTTATTGAGATTTAATGCACTTTTCTATATGCCTAGTCTCTTTAGAGTCACTGTGTTCACACTAATCCTAGAAAAGTGAAAGTTGCAGTCATGTCCGACTCTTTGCAACCCCATGGACTATACAGTCCATGGAATTCTCCAGGCCAGAATACTGGAGTGGGTAGCCTTTCCCTTCTGCAGGGGAATCTTCCCAACCCAGAGATAGAACCTAGGTCTCTCGCAATGCAGGCAGATTCTTTACCAGCTGAGCACCAAGGAATCCCAAGAATACTGGAGTGGGTAGCCGATCCCTTCTCCAGTGGATCTTCCTGACCGAGGAATCGAACCAGGGCCTCCTGCATTGCAGGTGGATTCTTTACCAACTGAGTTATCAGGGAAGCCAATAAGCCTAGATGTTGGTACTATTATGCATGCATGCTAAGTTGCTTCAGTTGTGTTCAACTCTTTGCGACCCCAAGGACTGTAGCCCCCCAGGCTCCTCTGTCCATGGGATTCTCCAGACAAGCACACTGGAGTGGGTTGCCATTTCCTTCTCCATGGTACTATTATAATCCTTATGTTATAAAGAAGCAACTGAGGCTTACAAAGGTCACATAGGTTTTTTTTTTTTCCAAGAATTTTTTTTTTTTTTTTAATGCGGACCAGTTTTAAAGTCTTTACTGAATTTGTTACAATATTGGTTCTGTTCTATGTTTTGGTTTTTGACTGTAAGAAAAGTGGGATCTCAGCTGCCAGACCAGGGGTTGAACCTGTACCACCTGCCTTGGAAGATGAAGTCTTAACCACTGGGCCACCAGCGAAGTCCCACACAATTTGCTCAAGGTCATACAGCCAGAGAATGGTTGAGTGGGATTTGAGACAGTCAGTCTGACTCCCAACAATCTTGGCTTTGACTGTCTCCATGAAAGACACCCTCTGCTATTCTTGGTGTAATCTGGAGGTGCCTGGCACACTGAGAGATGCAGAGCAGGCCCTTATCTGTGTGAATATTACTGGTCACAACCTCAAAGTTTTCCAACAATTACCCCGTGCACCTGTGTGACCACAGTGCCTATGTGGCTGGAAGGCTGGATGCCCAAGGTAGGCTAATTTCTAGCATTATTTGGGGTTCTTAACAAACATGACATGTTCCCACATGGTTTGGAGGGGTGGATAGAGCATTAAATGAAGGCCTATATGTGCTGTGTGCTAAGTTGCTTCAGTTGTGTTCTACTCTTTGCGACCCCATGGACTGTACTCTGCCAGGCTCCTCTGTTCATTGGATTCTCCAGGCAAGAATACTGGAGCGGGTTGCCATTTCCTCCTCCAGGGGATCTTCCCGACCCCGGAATCTAACCTGTGTCTCTTATATCTCCTACATTGGAAGGTGGGTTCTTTACCACTAACGTCACCTGGGAAGCCCTTAAGGTCTATATATCACATGCAAACATGGATTGTAGAGATTCTTTTCAATGCCTGTGTCCAAAACAGTTGCACAACAGTTATTCAGCAGCTGGATTTACTCAACATCTACCACACATGAGGTACCATGTTGGACAATAGAGTTACAGATGTAAAAAATGTTCTCAGAATTTTTTTTCCTTAGAAAATCTATTAAAGAGTAATCTATTAAGGATTTGGCTAAGTGTTCTCTGCTTTCTGAAGAAAACTGTTAGGCAAAACCTCTATATCACCCAAGATGCTGCTTTGGGACATATGGATATGTGTCAGTCATATTGCAGAATCAAAATATTCTGAAAAAAATAAAAAGACTCCGTTCTTTCCACGGAGTCTGGGCTGCTTGCCCATTATCAAGACTCAATGTATTAATGCCACGTTGTTGAAAGTGATCTGTGAAAGGGGGCTCCTGTATTTGTATACTTGGCTCTTGCCTTTTTTCGAATTTCTACTCAATATCCAAGTTTTTGCTGTTCTATCAGTATAACTTGAATACGTTAAAAATATTAAATAAAGAGAAATGAAAGTGGTTGTAATAGGCAGTGTGCCTAAAGCCTCTCTTTTTAAGAGTTATTGGTTTCTATATTCCAGACTCATAAATCCAGTTTTTAAAAAATCACTACTTGAATATTCCCTTGGAGAAGGCAATGGCACCCCACTCCAGTACTCTTGCCTGGAAAATCCCATGGATGGAGGAGCCTGGTAGGCTACAGTCCATGGGGTCGTGAAGAGTCGGACACAACTGAGCGACTTCACTTTCACTTTTCCCTTTCCTGCATTGGAGAAGGATATGGCAACCCACTCCAGTGTTCTTGCCTGGAGAATCCCAGGGACGGCGGAGCCTGGTGGGCTGCCGTCTATGGGGTCGCACAGAGTCGGACACGACTGAAGCAACTTAGCAGCAGCAGAAGCAGCAGCAGAATATTCCCTTGGGATATCAAACTCAGTGTAACTAATGAAAACTGGACAATCTTCATGCATTTCCTATTTACCTGAATAGCACCCTGTTATGCATTCCATTGTATCCTCTAAAACTTCTCAGGTTCAAGTCTTAACCTGCAGTAGCTCAAAATGTGACCTTATCAGGGAAAAGCATCACTGCAGATGTTATTAGTTAAGATGAGTCATACGAGAAAAAGTGGGAGGGGGGCTACCTCAATAGGTCTGGTGTCCTCATAAAAAGGGAAAAGTTGGACATAGACATACACATGATGAGAATGCTATGTGACAATGAAGACAGAAGTTTGAGTGATGCTTTGCAAACCAAAGAACATCAAAGACTGCCACAAACCACCAGAAGCTAAAAGAAAGAATGAAACAGATTCTATCCTGCTGTCCTCAGATGGAATGAACCCTGACGATACCTTGCTTTTGGAATTTCTAGCATCCCAAGCTATGAGACATTAAATTTCTGTTGTTTAAACCACTCAAGTTTGTGATATTTTTTTATGGCAAGCCTCACTGATATATATCCCATCAACTCAGTTACCCTGGGATTCTTCCTAATCCTTCAGCCCAATCAGCAAATTTTAGATGTATTTTACACGGTCCCCTCCTTTCCACCCAGTGCCTTGTCCTTGGTTCAAGTGCTCATTATTCTCATTTAAATTGCTATAGGAGTCTCTTACTTGGCCACCCTGCCTTCTCTTCTGATTCCTTGCCTTACCTCCCAACCCATCCTCCACACTTTAGCCAAGGTCATCTTTCTAAATTTCAAATCTGAGGTCAGTCTTTTACTGAAGATCCCTGCACCCTACAGTATACATACCTTAATGATCTTTGGATATCTTAACACTTTAGCTTGGCATTCAAGGCTGCTCATGATTTGGTCCTGACCAACCATTCAGCCCATCATGCTGCTCCCCCATGTTGAAGTAATATTCCATGTCCTACAGCCAGTCATGCTGAGCTATTTGCCATCATCTGTGCATTCATGCTGTCTGCCATCCTATTTTTACATGTTCTTCCCTACGCTCCCCAGGTGGAATTCCCTTTCAGCGACAGCATTCTCTCTGGTCATCACTTTCTCTCTCCTCCATAAAGCCTAGTACAGTGCTCAACACTGAGTAGTTTTTAAACAGGTGTTTATTGAGTGAAAATATAAAATCAGAATTTCATCTTGTTAACATATGAGCTTCCACCATGCTGGATAACCCAGGGGAAAAAAATGCCTCAGTTTAACCAACAAGTCAGTGAAAATATCTTCAGTCAAACCTGAGTTCACTAAATTCTACTCCAATATTGAAATAACAATTTATTGAACAATAAACAAATGAGATTTCTAGAACTGATACTGGAAAAGCAATAAAATAATAAATAAAATAAATAAAAGCAGAGTTAGTATGTTTCAATCTTGCTGCACACTTGGCCCAAGTTTCATGTGATATTAAAGAGTTGGCAAGGCAGGATGGTTTTAGATGATTCTGTGTGCATTTGTGGTACTGCTGCACACCTGTGTCCTCCCACAGTCAGCTTAAGCCCCAGATGCTCCTCTTTGTCTCTGACATGAATCTTTCTCTTTTTAGAGAAAAGTTTTGGCTCATACAATATACCATGGGTTTATCTGGTTAAAGTTTCATGCCTTTCCTAGATCTCTTGAGATTCTGAAGCCTGCTGCAAAAGACATATTTATCACTGTATTTGTTGGTTAAATGCATTCCTAAGTGTTGCTTTAAAGGGAAAAAGTCAAGATTTATATATTAAGAACAAAAGATAAAAAACAGAAAACTGTCCTATTATGTATTTAAAATCAAAGTATTTTATATATTTCATATTTTGTGTTTTATATTTTATATAAATATATTAAATTTTTATATATTTATTTTATGTATTTTATACCTTATAATTTATGTAAATGCTTTATATAATATTCTAGGGCATACTATCAGCCAAAAAAGCATTAGAATAGCAAACAGCAATTTAATCTGTTGACACTGAGTAAGAATACTCAATTATTTTTGTTCTTACTCATGACGGTTCTGTTTTCACTTTTAAACTACATTGTCCATGAAATAGATTTCTTCAACATTCCTCAAAAAAAAAATCAATTGTTGTTTTTCCTCACTCATTCAGAATATGCATATTCTAAGGGTCAAAGGAGAATGAGTCGATTTAAGAAAACAATACTTTTCTATTTTTAAGTGAGCTGTGCTCTCTCTCCAGCCTTTATAGAACAATGTGCGCAATCAATCAGAAGTTCTACACTGAAGAGTGAAGTTTCATTCCCAAAACTGTCAATGGATCTGTTTGTTCACCTGCAAATCTAGCAAGCATCTCAAACTCAACATGCTCAATGCTGAGCACTCTCTCTTTTGTCCAAACTTGCTCTTCTTCCTGAAGTCCTAAAATGGAGTTAGCAAAATCACCCTTTATACAGTCACTGAGCTAGATACCTTCTGTTTCTCCTGAATTCCTTCTCTGATATCAAAAACTGCTCGGTGGGTCTTGTTGATCCTACCTCCAAAGTGCCTTCGGAATCCACTGCTTCCTTTCCATTTTTTGACGTTGAGAGTCTGTTGCTGCCTCAGCACCTAACACAGTGCTGGACGTGTACATGGCAAGCACTCAGTAATGTTCCGCAAGTGAGTAAAAGAGCAATTAAATGGAGAGCTTAGATAGGTTTGTTTTCTTTTTCTTTCCTAGACAACTACAATAATCCCCTATATGAAATCCCAATTATTGATTGTTCCACTCTCCAATTTGACCTCTAAATTGACTACAGGAGTTATTCTTCTAAAACATAGCCAACCATATCATTCCCTGCTCAAGACATTTGATGGCTGTTATTGTTCATGATAAGGGAGGCAGACAGTCTGCTAAGTGCTAGGGATACACTGATGAGCAAGTAATGGCTTTGATGTTGAAAGACAGGCATTAATCACCTAACTACTCTATCACAAAACTATAAGATGCTTTGAAAGCATACGACTAGGGTCATGAACCAGCTTGGGAGACAGAGTGAGATTCCCAGAACGTGAGTTGTAGCAGGAGTTTCCAGGCCGAGTGAAAGGACTAATCACAGCAAGTGAGGAAATCATGCAAACACCATGTGTAGAAAGAATCTTAGGGCCTTTGGGGAGCTCAGAGGAGAGAAGTGGGTTCAGAACTTGGAGCTAGTGGTGAGCAGTGTGTGTGGAGGTCACAGGGATAAGCAGGAGTGCCGGTTATCCTTTGCTGACCACCCTAAGAAAAATCCATTGAAGGATTATAAACAAGCAGTGGATTGCTCTCACTGTTTTGTTTTTTTAATTTAGTTCTTTAAAAACTGCTGAGAGGAGAGAGGCATATCTTAGGATGGGCAGGATTGCATTAAAGCTCTGGACCACTGGAAATGAACCTAGGAGCAACATTAGATAATTATTCAAGAGTTGTCAAAGTATGAATAAAGGATAAGTTTCAGCCCATCAACACTCACTGCATAGTGACTTCACTATTGTTTCTTAATCCATATTAATCACAAGCATTTTCAGCAAGTGAAAATGGTCACCACACTCTCTGTAACAACCTATTCTACAAAGTGAAGATAGTAGCACAATTGATACATGTGATAAATGCAAGAACACCCCAGCTTTGTTTCTGATCTCACTTTTTAATCAACATGGAGACCTTTTAACATTTAACTTTTTTTTTTTTTTTTAATGCTTCTGAAGACATTCAGTCCCCTGGGCTCTTGGAATAATGGAATTCACTTTTCTTTGTTTCAGAAGCTGAGGAACAATCACCCCCCTCCCCCAATTCTTCATTTGTGCCAAGACACAACCCATGTGGAAGTGACAACAAGAATTTCACCGTCTCTGCTCAAAGACCTTCCTGTAAAGAACAAAACCAAAGATGACACGTCTTTATCAGCGACTGCCAGCTCAAAAACTCTTCCATTTGGGACAAATACATTAATCTGTGTACTTGCTGAGACCACTTTAGACTCCAGCCTCTGGAAAGCAGACGTGCTGATGAGGGGGCTCAGTGTCACATGGCAGGTGGACCCTGCTGCCTGCTGCAGTTTTATTGTTCTTGTAATTGCAATAATAAATAAAACACTATGACCTTCAGTGTTCATTGTGATGCCTCAAATTACTGCTTCAATTTCTGTCTAGTAGTTCCTGTTCTTCAGAGGGCATCCTTTTCAGTCTTACTTTTTGAAATGAACATCTGCGTTACCCTCCAAAATTGCCAGATATCTGCCAATAGTTTTGTCAAAGGGACACTTTCCTTATTTTCTGGTTGCCTATTTATTTCTCATCCATAAGTACTCACCACAAATTTAGGTGAAATACTTAGACGAACTTTCATGCTGAAAATATATCTGCGGAGATGGAAATCCCAGATGCAGGAGACCCAAGATTGGAAAGTGTCCCGTCAGGAAATAGAAGTAGGACCTCCCTTGCTTGTTCACTTGCATAGTAAACCCTGGGTCCCACTCCCTTCTGTTTACAGATCCCTCATGGATGCAGTTAAGTAGAGATTGAGTTATGGGGGTCTCCGTCCAGCAGTCTGGGAATCACATTTGTCTTTCCAATAGCATAAAACAGTGATTTTCCATCACTTGGAGGGCTTATTAAAACATAAATAGTTCCCGGCCCTGTCTCCAGAGTTTGATTCAGCAAGACTGAGATACAGCCTGAGAATATTTACATTTCAGACAAGTTTCCAAAACCACATCTTGAGACCTACTTGTAGAAGAGTGAAGAGACTTTAAATTGTTTATAGGAGCTACTAGAAAATAATGTTCAAAATATTGACATGGAAATGCCTAAATTTATGAAACCAATCAAAGATGGTAGAATTTAGATGTGTCACTTAAAGCACAGACATAACACACCTTAAAGAATATAAGTGATATATCTAAGGTCGCAAACCAGTTGGCAATGGAGTAGAGTGTATAACATGTTCTGAATTTCCCCCATCTGTGTTTGCTCTACCACTGTCTTGGTAGCCAGATCTGACATCAACTCTATTTAATTTACTAAAAATTATACCATTGGTTATAACATTTTTATAGTGAAAGTTGGATCGATTATGTGATTGCAACTGGTAAACATATTAGTTTTCACACCTATCATTCCACTTTTTAGACTCCCTTTGATTATTTAAAACACATGCACAAAACAAAACTTCTACATTAAAAAAAAAGGTAGGTATATATTACTTTTGTATAGGCAAGGAAGAAGCCTGAAAGGGAGGGAAAACTGCATATACTTATATAGAAGAGGTTTTCTAAGGAGAAAAAGTTTGAACCCTATCAAATACTGTGCTTTTTTAAAGTCAACCAGTGGATTTCAGTCAATCTGGGTATTTTAAAATGAATAACTCATTCCTTTATTTCATGTAATAGGCTTTATCATGTTTTATATTCTTCTACCAATGAATATGCACATGGAGGCATGATTTTAGCCATATATTTTTCAGAGAGATTTTAAAGAAATTTAATTTTAATTGCTGTGTTCAGAGGGCTTCCCAGGTGTCCCAGTGGCAAAGACTCCACCTGCTAATGCAGGAGATGAGGGTTTTGATCCCTGGGTCGGGAAGATCCTCTGGAGAAGGAAATGGTGAGCCACTCCAGTATTCTTGCCTGGGAAATCCCACAGACAGAGGAACCTGGCAGGCTGCAGTCCATGGGGTCACAAAGAGTTGCACACAACTGAGCGACTCAGTGCATGCATGCACACACACAATGAGTTCAGAAAGAAACGCATCTCCATGAAACGAACACTGTCACAAGCGGCCCAGAAGTCCATGTCTCATGGTCTCATGTCAGGGAGCTTTTCAAAGTTCCGGAGGTCACACTGGCTCCATCAGTATGCTATAATGCAGAACCCATCTGGATGTTGCTTCCCAGACCCGAGTTTGAGTCCTGCCCATTACTCTGTAACCTTTGGTAAGTCAATAAAATGCCTCAGGGTTATCTGTACAATTGGAAAAAAAAAAACAACAAAACAACCCTTCCCTCCCACCTCACAGGTAGTGCTGGAGCCAAAAGGTGGTTTGAGAAAGAAATAGCCCCTCCACAATTTCCATCAGATCCTTCCTGCCAATCTTGTCTCTCTCATCAAGGCACCTAACAATCTAAGTAGAGAGGGTAAATTTGAAAATGCAGCTAGAATTTCTAAACAAGCCTCCTACTCAATCCTTCCCCCTGCTATATCACTTCCCCTACCCAACAGCCACACTGTCCCCTTCAACTCACTTCTTTGCAGAAAATCCAGGGCTTGCCTAGTCCACCCTGCATCTATGGTAACACATGGGCTATATCTGCAAAGTGCCTGTCACTCACTCCCTTTTCTTCCCTTACTAACTCGCCTCCCTTGAGTGAGTCATTAACTGTGCTAGGACTGAGTTTCTTCTCAAGAAAAAAAAAAAAGGAGTAGAATGAGTTACCTTGAAGATTTTTCTTTTTCTTTCTTTTAAAAAAATAACTATCAAAACTGCTCTTAGATTATCCAAGTAACAGAAATTGGAAAAATTGGGGGTGGGGATAAATGTTTATATATTACAGTAAAAAGCATCTGTCTCATGTAAGATTGGTTTAATGTTTGAAATCATTATGATATCTATGTACATTTATTTTATCTTCTGCCTTTCTTTTGAAAAAAGATAGATCCACAATTGGGCCATCAAAATTGTTCCTCCCAAGGAAAATACCATTTTATTCTACCATTAAACTTTTAGAATGAGTTTTAAAATTCTTAAGGAGAAATGCTGACTTCATTTAAAGGGTACACTCAGCATCTTAATGTGAACACTAGTGAGCTTTGTTTGGACTTACTTTTGAATTATTGCTTTGCATGAATGACATCATTACACCGCCTATTAAAGGTGAATACTAAATCCATTTCAATGAAAAATAAACATAGAAACAGCACAGTTTACAAAAGAAGTAAATAAGTAACTAACCTAGAACAGACTTCATGAGTACCATGGATACATAATTATTAACCAGGAACTTGAAGGAATAAATCATGGGCTACTATAACCTCTCAGGTCTGGAAAAGTCCTTAGAGATGATTTCGAACTGTGGTACGGGAGAAAACTCCTGAGTCCCGGGGACAGCAAGGGGATCAAACCAGTCAATCCTAAAGGAAATCACCCCTGAATATTCATTGGAAGGACTGATGCTGAAGCTTAAGCTCCAATACTTTAGCCACCTGATGTGAAGAACTGACTCACTGGAAAAGACTCTGATGATGAGAAAGACTGAGGGCAAGAGAAGGGGTTGACAGAGGATGAGATGGTTGGATGGCATCACTGACTCAATGGACATGAGTTTCAGCAAACTCCGGGAGAATAGTGAAGGACTGGCATTCCTGGTGTGTTGCAGTCCATGGAGTCACAAATATTTGGACATGACTGAGCGAATGAACAACAAACAGTCAAGACTTCAACCCCCTTTAATTTTCATATGAGAACCAGGAATCCTTTGAGGGGTTCAGATACTTGCCCAGAGATGAGAGCTCATCCGAACAAAGCCAGGAGTAGAAGAAAGATTTCCTGAGATCCAAACCAATGTTTTCTGAGAAAAGACACAGATTCTGGAAGGTGGTAAATTTAATATGAGGTAGTACATTCATGGCTTTCTGTGTTTTATAGGAATGCTTTTTTTAAACATATTTTTTGCATGTTTTGATGCTTGTTTTTCTCAATGAGCATATGTTAATTTGCACATAGGAGAAACATTGTAATCAGTGAGCAAAAAGATAAAATTATAAAATCATATAGTTGAATAATTTTAAAAATCTCACTTTACTATCTTCCTCAGCAATGGTGCCAAGTTTTTTTTTTTTTTCCAACTTATCAGGCAGGTAACTAAAACTTGCAAATATTCTGTTAACCATGAAACTGACAAAAATTAAAAAAAAAAACAGAATCAAGCAAAAAAATAGATAATTAAACATTTTACATGTTATGTTCTGCTAAGTTTTCCAGATTTAGCAAAGAAAAATATAGGATGCCCAATTAAATTTGAATTTCAGATGAAAAAATAATTATTTTAATATAAGTATGTCCCAAATATTTCATGGAACATAACTTAAATTCAAATTAAACTGGGCATCCTATATTTTATGTTGTAATCCTAGATCGGCCCACATTAAAATGTTTAATTAAAATGTCACTTGCTGGTAAATTAGTACCAACTTAATACAGCTACTAAGTTTTTACTATGCAGAACTAAATTCTCTCAAGTCTATGAGGACAACAGGGCATTCAATATTCAGTAGATATTGGGGGTAGTGATTTATTTCCAAGGAATAAAATGAATTTGTAATTTGAAAAGGACACATGGATTTTAATTATGTATTCATGAAGTATACTCCATGTAACAAAGCAAACCAATCACAAACACAATAGACCTTCCCTTATCGCTCAATGCACTTAATTGATCTTTTGCATATAACTAATACTCAATTTAAATTGATAATTCTTTGATAAGTATTTTGCTAAATTTTATCCTTGTGGCAGACAGAAATATAAAGGAGACTTAAAAGAAAAAAAGGAGAGAATGTAGTAACATAAGATTTATACTGGATACTCATATCTAGATCTGTGAGTCAGTAATTTTTCCAATCTAGATTTTGTTCTGATTTTTCAAATATATTACAATATCTCACTGTATGCAATGTCTGACTGTATAGAGAAGCTCTATACAATCAGAAAAACAAGACAGGGACCTGACTATGGCTCAGATCATGAATTCCTTATTGCCAAATTCAGACTTAAATTGAAGAAAGTAGGGAAAACCACTAGACCATTCAGGTATGACCTATAACAAACTCCCTTATGATTATACAGTGGAAGTGAGAAATAGATTTAAGGGACTAGATCTGATAGACAGAGTGCCTGATGAACTATGGACGGAGGTTTGTGACATTGTACAGGAGACAGGGATCAAGACCATCCCCAAGAAAAAGAAATGCAAAAAAGCAAAATGGCTGTCTGATGAGGCCTTACAAATAGCTGTGAAAAGAAGACAAGCCAAAAGCAAAGGAGAAAAGAAAACATATACTCATTTGAATGCTGAGTTCCAAAGAATAGCAAGGAGAGATAAGAAACCCTTCCTCTGGGATCAGTGCAAAGAAATAGAGAAAAACAATAGAATGGGAAAGACAAGAGATTTCGTCAAGAATTTCAGAGACACCAAAGGAATATTTCATGCAAAGGTGGGCTCAATAAAGGACAGAAATGGTATAGACCTAACAGAAGGAGAAGATGTTAAGAAGAGGTGGCAAGAATACACAGAAGAACTAGACAAAAAAGATCTTCACGTGCCAGATAATCACGATGGTGGGATCACTGACCTAGAGCCAGACATCCTGGAATGTGAAGTCAAGTGGGCCTTAGGAAGCATCACTACAAACAAAGCTAGTGGAGATGATGGAATTCCAGTTGAGCTATTTTAAATCCTAAAAGAAGATGTTGTTACAGTGCTGCACTCATTATGCCAGCAAATTTGGAAAACTGAGCAGTGGCCACAGGACTGGAAGAGGTCAGTTTTCATTCCAATCCCAAAGAAAGGCAATGCCAAAGAATGCTCAAACTACCGCGCAATTGCACTCATCTCACACGCTAGTAAAGTAATGCTCAAAATTCTCAAAGCCAGGCTTCACTAATATGTGAACTGTGAACTTCCAGATATTCAAGCTGGTTGTAGAAAAGACAGAGGAACCAGAGATCAAATTGCCAACATCCACTGGCTCATCAAAAAAGCAACAGAGTTCCACAAAACATCTATTTCTGCTTTATTGACTATGCCAAAGCCTTTGACTGTGTGGATTACAGTAAACTGTGGAAAATTCTGAAAGAGGATGGTCAGATCATCTGACCTGCCTCTTGAGAAATCCGTATGCAGGTCAGGAAGCAACAGTTAGAACTGGACATGGACCAACAGACTAGTTCCAAATAGGAAAAGGAGTACATCAAGGCTGTATATTGTCACCCTGCTTATTTAACTTACCTGCAGAGTACATCGTGAGAAACGCTGGCTGGATGAAGCTCAAGCTTGAATCAAGATTGTGGGGAGAAATATCAATAACCTCAGATATGGAGATGACACCACCCTATGGCAGAAAGTGAAGAAGAACTGAAGAGCCTCTTGATGAATGTGAAAGAGGAGAGTGAAAAAGTTGGCTTAAAGCTCAATATTCAGAAAACTAAGATCATGGCATCTGGTCCCATCACTTCGTGGCAAATAGATGGGGAAACAGTGGAAACAGTGGCTGACTTTATTTTTGGGAGCTCCAAAATCACTGCAGATGGTGACTGCAGCCATGAAATAAAAAGACACTTACTCCTTGGAAGGAAAGTTATGACCAACCTAGATAGCATATTAAAAAGCAGAGACATTACTTTGCCAACAAAGGTCCGTCTAATCAAGGCTATGGTTTTTCCAGTAGTCATGTATGGATGTGAGAGTTGGACTATACAGAAAGCTGAGCGCCAAAGAATTGATGCTTTGGAAGTGTGCTATTGGAGAAGACTCTTGAGAGTCCCTTGGACTGCAGGGAGCTCCAAGCTGTCCATCCTAAAGGAAATCAAACCTAAATATTCATTGGAAGGACTGATGTTGAAGCTGAAACTCCAATACTTTGGCCATCCGATGAGAAGAGCTGACTCATTGGAAAAGACTCTGATGCTGGGAAAGATTGAAGGTGGGAGGAGAAGAGGACAACAGAGGATGAGATAGTTGGATGGCATAACTGACTCAATGGACATGAGTTTGGGTAAACTCCGGGAGTTGGTGACGGACAGGGAGGCCTGGCGTGCTGCAGTCAATGGGATTCCAAAGAGTCAGACACGACTGTTTGACTTAACTGAACTGAAAATTGTCTCAAAACAGTGTTAATAATATAATGCAGAATTTAAAAGTTGTACTCCATTTCTTTTTAGGTGTTTTTCCATATTTTAACAATTTGTATATTCATATAACAAAGGTTTAATTCTCTTAAAATATAATAGCTGTTGAATTTTGGATGTTCATTTTTCTTTTCTTTCCATGTCTATGTTTGAAGACTTTTAAACCAAGTTGGGGGAGAAGAGAAAAATGTGAGAAAGAGTAAACAGCCATGCAATCTATAAAATAAGTTTTGGGAACAGCAATACAAATAGTGCTTAGTTCATTCAGTCTAGTGTAACAAATACACCACAGACTGAATGGTTTATAAACAACAGAAATTTATTTCTCACAGCTCTGGAGGCTAGAAGTCTGAGTTTAGGTGCCAGTATGGCCAGATTCTGGCGAGGCTCTATTCTAGGTGGTAGACTCTTGACTTCTTATGTCCTCACATGTCCTCACCCTCATGACCTAATTATCTTTCAAAGGCCCTAGCTCCTAACACTTCACAATAAGGGTGAAAATTTCAACATACATATCCGGGAAGAACACAGACATTCGGCCCACAACTAGTGCCATATAAGTTTTTCTCCAATAAATATACACTCTTATGATATGTATTTATATCCTGGCTAATCTTGTCAGAAGTATATTGACTAGAATTTCTACACAATGAAATATTATATTACCATGAAAATGAGTGACCTCTACATGTATATGAAATTAAAAATGTTAATAAAATTTTAATAAAATATAGCTAATAAAATGCATATGCTATTTATGTAATTTAGATTATGGCACTAAACATAAAGAAACCCCTGAAAACTGTCCCATCTTTACTGTATGAAGGTCTAAGAATTAATTTATAATTTGTTCACAGCCTTTAGTCAAGAGCTTTCAGTGTCCTTCATCACATGGATCTCCTGGGATGGACCCCTGTTTCTCTAGCCAAAGTCTTGCTTCTACTTTCACATCTGCCAAAGCAGCAGAGGGGTAAAAACTAATGCTACAATAGTCAAGGAAGGGCTAAAATATGGTGAATAACAGGTAAAGAATGAAACTTTTCAGGTCCAGTTAACTCAGCCTTACTACAAGTTATTCAGCTTATTTTTCCCTCTTTAAGCTTTATTTACTGCCCTCCTTCCTTTCTCTGCTGATAGATCTCCTGCGTTCTCCCTCTGGTTTCTTCTACCTGCTGACTCAAACCACAGTTATCTATCTTCACACCTCTCTGAACACACACTCTTGTCCTTATTTCTTTGCCATCTCTTCTACACTGTTTTATCCACTTCCATTGTATTGATAGTTTTGCTTTTCTTCTCCCAGCTTCTCAGCTTAATTCAGTTCAGTTCAGTCACTCAGTTGTGTCTGACTCTTTGCGACCCCATGAGTCGCGGCACGCCAGGCCTCCCTGTCCATCACCAACTCCTGGAGTTTACCCAAACTCATGTCCATCGAGTTGGTGATGCCATCCAGCCATCTTATCCTCTGTCGTCCCCTTCTCCTCCTGCTCCCAATCCTTCCCAGCATCAGGGTCTTTTCCAATGAGTCAACTCTTCACATGAAGTGGCCAAAGTATTGGAGTTTCAGCTTCAACATCAGTCCTTCCAATGAACACCCAGGACTGATCTCCTTGAGGATGGACTGGTTGGATCTCCTTGCAGTCCAAGGGACTCTCAAGAGTCTTCTCCAACACCACAGTTCAAAAGCATCAATTCTTCAGCGCTTAGCTTTCTTCACCGTCCAACTCTCACATCCATACATGACCACTGGAAAACCATAGCCTTGATTAGACGGACCTTTGTTGGCAAAGTAATGTCTCTGGTTTTTAATATGCTATCTATTAATTATCATTTAATAATTATCAACTTAATTATCATTTGCTAAATCTCAGAATCATTGGTTACAAGGGGATAAATGAGCCAAGCTAGAAGTTTTAACTCTACCATGTCAAACACCTGATTTGCTTGATTTATTTATTTTTTCAAAAGTGGCAATAGACAGAAATATTATAGTTTAAAATATATTTTAAGAGATAATGGATTTTTCTTCAACTCACTCAAAATCTCAAACACAGCATTCTTTTTTCTTTTTTTTTTTTTTTTGAGGGAGGGGTTATAGTTGAGTTCTTTCTTATTTAAAAGAAATACCACCTATTTTGCATTTGGTAAGTATCTATTCTCCTTGGCAGATCTTTCCATACAATTTCCATTCAATACCATTTTAACAAATTATTTTAAGAATGTCTCAAGTGGCCTAAAAGCACATATACATTCAGTATAAAATATTTAAAAATATAGGAGTGCAAAATAATGAAAATTAAAAATCACTTGTAATCATACTTTTCAGAAATAACTACTGCTAACACTACATACAACAGTACACATGCATACCATGCATCACAAATTTTAAAAATATGCTACACAGGAGTGCCTCTCTCTCCCCATCTCTAAAACAGGAAAACAGATATAGTTACTTTCAGATTTTTCTCCTTTTGTCTGAAGACAACACTCAGAGAATGACAGACTAGCAAGAGGGAGGAAGCTTGGGTGTCTGGATAACATGGAGTCGTGCCACCCTGATGACTTTGACCTGACACACTGGAGAGAAATAAACTTCCATTTTCTTTGCATTAAAGTATTTGAGGCTCTCTTTGTTAAGCAGCAACCCTATCCAGTACATTACTCTAACGGCCAAAAGTTTTGGTAAAGTTTCTAAGAGTTCAGAGATGAGAAAATAGCAGATGGAGTCATATTGAAAGCATCAGAGAAACTTCAACAAGGTAAGGATGATGGAGTTTCAAGTTCAAGACGGCAACTGAGTCCAGGCATCTGCCTCCCCTCTTACAGGAAACCACACTAAACTGGCAGGAAAGGAATACAAAAGGAAACAAATAAGAGGTTTCACCTTTTGCATGACAAAAACCAAAAACAAACAAACAAACACATGTGTGGCCAGGAGATGAGACAAAAAAGGTCCAGTAGAAGATGTGCCAGAGGGATCCACGGGAAAGATGGAAGCCCACCTTCCTGCAGGACTCTGGACAGTTCTGTACACCAGGATTTCTCAGTCTCAGTACTGCTAATATGTGGAGCCAGATAATTCTTTGTTGTAAGAAGCTGTACTGGATGCACATGGGTACTAGTAGCTGTATCCATGTCCGTAGTTGCAACAATCAAAAACGTCTCCAGGCAATGCCAAATGCTCCCAGAGGGCCAAACCTTCCTGGTTGAGAACTACTGTTCTACATTACTTACTCCAAATATTTACTAAACACTTCCTGTCTGTCAGATACTGTTCTAGCTACTGGAGATTAAAAAAAAAAAAAAAAAAGTTAATTAAATCCTCAGAAAATCCTTGCCCTCATAATACTTTCTATCAGAGAAGGAACTGGCAACCCACTCCAGTGTTCTTGCCTGGAGAATCCCAGGGATGGGGGAGCCTGGTGGGCTGCCGTCTATGGGGTCACACAGAGTCGGACATGACTGAAGCGACTTAGCAGCAGCAGCAGGCCAAGTGTTGATGACAGAGATGGAGATAATGGAGAAAAAGATTGAAGACCCTAGGAGGAGAAGGAAGAGGGCTTCCCGGAGCAGCTGTGCCACGTGGCTTTCAAACTTCTTTCTTGGATTCATGTGTATGGAACCTCAAGTGTCTGTTTTTGCCTCTTGGAAAGCCACTGAAGAGATATTGGCCAAACGATTTAAACGGGCTTCAGGAAAGAATGGAGGATGTTGGTAATAATGGACTTTAACTGTCTGGAAGCCATCTACTGAGGAAACAGATGAGACAGGCAACGGGCAATCACTGAAGGTTAACAGGCAGAAGGGTGAAGGTGGTGCTGGTTAGATGATCCAGGGAGAAAAACAGCTGCAATAACTCAGGAATCTGGGTTGGCATCTGACTTTGGATGGTTTTAGTGAAAATGGATTTAACTGAATCCACAGGCTATTCAACAGTAAATACATAAACCTTCTATCATTTTCTTTTAAACTCATTTTCTCCATCAGACATTCAACAAAGATGGTCTGCAAGGTTGTATGAAACAAAATTTCCTTTCAGAGAGTTTATTTCCTATGATTGCATTAAAATGCTGAGTAGAACAGAGTTAAATCCATTAACTAAGCTTTACTAATATTATTGTAGAGAAATGAATTAGGAGTTTTCTTCTTGAATAAAATCTTTAAAAAATTCACACTTAAGACACATGGAAACCAAAACACTTAGAAATATTTACCGATTTCTAGAGGGCTCATTTTATTTTCTCTGAAGAACACATGTACTTGCTGGTATAGTCCTAAAACAGCTTGAAGCTACAAACTCAGACAAGGGGTGTGGGTGTGAGTAGGGTGAAAATGGAGACGGAGCTTTTTTTTCTCCTTAAAGGTTTTATTTTACATAATATTTTGGCAGTTTTCCACCACAACAGTTAGCAAAATCAGATGGTCACATCTTTCTGATTTCCAATATGTGGTAAGATACTTGTTAGCAAAATTATGAAACAGACAGAAGATAAATGAACTGGGTCTGTGGGATTTTGATTGTCTGGGAGTTGTTCATGTTACTTCACTAGAGATCCTCTATTTGCTAAGAAACTCACTTTCTTTGATGGAGATTTGGGAAGGGTGTATGCACTTTAAGAGGGAAGGAGGGGGTTCGTCTTTAAAAGTCCGGACAACGAAGCCAGGCTTATCAAGCCGAAACAAACAAACAAAAACAAAAAACACAACTATCAGAGACCAAGCGCCACACTTCCAATATGGTTTACCAATTTCTATGTATTTTTTTTCCCCCTAACTAAATCAAGCTGGTAGATACAACTTAATGGATTTTCACATAAGATTAGCCTAAAGCTGTCAACTCACCTTTTCTTAGTAAAAAAGATCAATGAGGTCAGAATTATTACTGATCTGTAAACGCATATGGTCTCTCATGGTTCTTTGCTCACACCACCTTGCAGACAGCCTGCACCCTCCACACCATCCAACTTTAACAGCCTCCCTTCTACTCACTCCCATGCAAATCTTTCACCGTGTCAATTTTTCTCCCTTTCGCCACAAAGCCTTTTCTGAGCAATTTAGCCCAGTGTAGTCTCTTCATTCTAGTTAGAGCTATTGTTTTTCCAGTAGTCATGTATGGATGTGAGAGTTGGACTATAAAGAAAGCTGAGCGCCGAAGAATTGATGCTTTTGAAGTGTGGTGTTGCAGAAGACTCTTGAGAGTCCCTTGGACTGCAAGGAGATCCAACCAGTCCATCCTAAAGGAAATCAGTCCTGAATATTTATTGGAAGGACTGAAGCTGAAACTCAGCCACCTGAGTGAAGAAGTGACTCACTGGGAAAGACCCTGATGCTGGGAAAGATTGAAGGCAAGAGGACAAGGGGATGACAGAGGATGAGATGGTTGGATGGCATCACCGACTTGATTGACATGAGCTTGAGCAAGCTCCGGGAGTTGCTGATGGACAGGGAGGCCTGGCATGCTGCAGTACATGTGGTCGCAAAGAGTTGGACACGACTGAGCAACTGAACTGAACTGAGTCTCTTTATCCTCCAAATCTCTGGAGGATGTTATGTTGCATCTCTGCTACTTGTGGTGGTGCCACATTATATGCTGTTTTGTCATAGTCATCTAATTCTTTCACAAGATCAGAAACCTTTTGTTTCAACCAGCATTTCTTTTGTCTGGCTTATGGTTAGGGATTAAGAGATACATTTTTTTTTGGTATCCACTTCAGCATCTGATGCACTTATTAAAGAAATCTCATTAGATTGCCCTGAAGGAAAGATACTCCAAGGACAGATCCAAAAAAACATAGTCTTAGCCTTTGTGGAATTTATATTAATGACATGTATCCTTCTTTTTTAAGATCTATTTTCTCTTTTGGAATATTTAAAGAATATTTCTTTTTCATCAGTCCCTTGTTTTACTTCCCAGCATCACTTATTAACTTGCCACAAATATTCTTCTTCTGAGGTTGAGTGTGAGGCTTACACGGCTACCAGATACTGAGTGGAGACCTTGGAGTGCCTCTGACCACCCTATGTCTGGATTCTGTATGATCAAGGGAGATAAAGTTTATACAAAGAGAGGATAAATGGCCATGATACGGAGAGAACTATGGAAGGATAGTTAGCACATTCGAAATGCTTTTAATACGAGTTGAGTATCATTGACACTTTGTCAGTGTGTTTTCACATGACATTGCACTGGCTTGTGAGAGTTGACAGTAATAAAACATTTTAACTCTGGATGTATGAGAACATACAGATTGGGTTGACCTCATTCACATCGACAGATCAGCATTTGACTGCTTTGAGTATATTCTTCTCAAAGGATTGGGGACTGTGTGCATCTGAATCCCACCATGACACCTCACAAGCGAGCAGATGATAGAAACTCTTTGAGCTGTGTCATTTTTCTCATTTGGAATGGGGTTTTTCTCATAGTAGATGCTATTATAAAAGAAATGTATGATACCTATGGCCTAAAGAGTTGGCTGCCCGCACTGTGCCAGACATGAAATGGCAAGCACTCCAGGATGGCTGCCCTTCTAGCTCTTAGTGGGATCTGGTGGACAGAAAGAATCCATTTTCCAATCGAATATGAAGGCATAACTGTGGTGAAGGGTCTCAAGCATAAATGCAAGAGGAAACAGGAGCTCCCACCTCCCTCAGTGATCAAATCCTTCATCTTCATGAGCAGACAGTAATTAGCCTGGAAATGACCCAACACAGGGACGTTTTTGGATTAATGGAGAAAATGAAGCAACAAACACTGGAGACACTGAACCAATCACAGTTGCAAAATAGCCACTGTCAGAGAGTGCCAGGACAGACCCTGTAGAACAAAGGGGCAGGCTCTAGTCCTGTTTTCTGGGGCTAACAGAGAAATAGTTCATCAAAGATGCTTTATAGGGTCTGGACTGGTCTCAGAAAGGAAACCATACAGGAATAGATTTGAGACCAGATGAATTCACTGAGTTGTGAGTAGGTTATGCTCACAATTTCAAGAGGTGATGCTAAGTCGGGGCATAGTTCAAGGTATTCTGATGAGTACAGTCAAGAGAAGGGCCAGAGGAAGGGGAAATAAGCCAGAATTCAAGACAGGAATAGAGAAATACCAGGTCATGTGACCATGGCAGACCTTGTACCATCCATAAGAGATGAGCCTCCTTCACTTCTTGAAATACTCATGGATGAGGTGATTTATCAGTAACTGGGACACAATGATTCAAATCCCATAATACATAAGATGTCTGAATAGAGTTCAAAGAACAGCAAAGAGAGATAAGAAAGCCCTCCTAAGTGAACAATGCAAAGAAATAGAGGAAAACAATAGAATGGGAAAGACAAGACATCTCTTCAAGAAAATTAGAGATACCAAGGGAACATTTCATGCAATCATGGGCACAATAAAGGACAGAAACAGTATGAACCTAACAAAAGCAGAAGATACAAGAAGAGGTGGCAAGAATACACAGAACTGTACAAAAGAGATCTTGATGACCCAGATAACCACAGTGTGGTTACTAACCACAATGTGCTGTGATCACTTACCTAGAGCCAGGAAGCCTTGAGTGCAACTTCAAGTGGGCCTTAGGAAGCTTCACTATGAACAAAGCTAGTGGAAGTGATGAAATTCTAGCTGAACTATTTCAAATCCTAAAAGATGATGCTGTGAAAGTGCTGCACTCAATATGTGAGCAAATTTGGAAAACTCAGCAGTAGCCACAGGACTAGAAAAAAATCAGTTTTCATTCCAATCCCAAAAAAAGGCAATGTCAAAGAACGTTCAAACTACCTCACAACTGTACTCATTTCACCAAGCTAGCAAACTAACGCTCAAAATTCTCTAAGCTAGGCTTCAACAGTATGTGAACCGAGAATTTCTAGATGTTCTAGCTGGATTTACCAACATCCACTGGATCATAGTAAAGCAAGATAATTCCAGAAAAATATTTACTTCTGGTTCATTGACTACACCAAAGCTTTTGACTATGCGGATCACAACAAACTGTGGAAAATTCTTAAAGAAATGGGACTATCAGACCACCTTATCTGCCTTCTGAGAAACCTATATACAGGTCAAAAAGCAACAGATATAACCAGACATGGAACAATGGACTGGTTCCAAATTGGGAAAGGAGTACATCAAGGCGATATATTGTCACCCTGCTTATTTAACTTATGTGCAGTGTACATCATGCAAAAATGCCAGGCTGGTTGAAGCACAGCTGGAATCAAGATTGCTGGGAGAAATATCAATAACCCCAGATATGCAGATGACACTACCCTTATGGCAGAAAGCAAAGAGGAACTAAAGAGCCTCTTGATGAAATGGAAAGAGAAGAGTCAAAAGGCTGGCTTAAAACTCAACATTCAAAAAAATAACATCATGGCATCCGGTCCCATCACTGCATGGCAAGTAGATGGGGAAATGATGGAAACAGTTAGAGACTTTACTTTCTTGGGCTCCAAAATCACTGCAGATGGTGACTGCAGCCATGAAATTAAACGATGCTTGCTCCTTGGAAGAAGTTATGACCAACCTAGACAGCATATTAAAAAGCAGAGACACTATTTTGCTGACAAAGACCCATCTAGTCAAAGCTATGGATTTTCCAGTAGTTATGTATGGATATGAAAGTTGCACCATAAAGAAGGCGGAATGCCAGAGAATTAATGCTTTTGAACTGTGGTGTTGGAGAAGACTCTTGAGAGTCCATGGACTGCAGGGAGATCAAATCAGTCCATCCTAAAGGAAAGCAATCCTGAATGTTCATTGGAAGGACTGATCCTGAAGCTGAAGCTCCAATACTTTGGCCACCTGATGTGAAGAGTTGACTCATTAGAAAAGACCCTGATGCTGGGAAAGATTGAGGGCAGGAGGAGAAGGGGACTGACAGAGGATGAGATGGTTGGATGGCATCACTAACTCAATGGACAATTCAAATTACAATTTGAAATTTAACACCTGCTGGTGTTAAAACTATTTTTTTTTTAATCAGGGATCTTCCTGATTCAGAAACACCAGTCACTCATACAAACTTATTCTGCCTGTTTCACATCCAGAGAGGCATTAAATTTTCCCATGCAGTACAAAGAAAAGATTTAGCTTCTGTCATGTACACACAGAGAGCCCACTTGGTGGTCATAGATGTAAAAATAATTAGAATTTAGAGGGCACAAATTGCTGAGCAGCAGTGAAAAGTCCTGTTAACAATCATCTTCCATTGAAATTTTTGGTGTTCAGTGGATCCCAAGCTTTGAATAACACTGGAATCACCCAGGATATTTAATCATAGCTTTTCTTCCAAGGAGCAAAAAAAGTTACGATCAAAGATCCTAGGTGATTTCATTGCCAGTTTGCCAACAAACTAATTTGCCAACCAAAATCCATCTAGTCAAAGCTATGGTTTTTCCAGTAGTCATGTAAGGATGTTAGAGTTGGACTATAAAGAAGGCTGAGTGCCCAAGAATTGATGCTTTTGAAGTGTGATGTTGCAGAAGACTCTTGAGAGTCCCTTGGACTGCAAGGAGATCTAACCAGTCCATCCTAAAGGAAATCAGTCCTGAATATTCATTGGAAGGACTGAAGCTGAAACTGAAACTCAGATACTTTGGCTGAAGAACTGACTCACTGGAAAAGACCCTGATGCTGGAAAGGATTGAAGGCAGGAGGAGAAGGGGACGACAGAGGATAAGATGGTTTGATGGCATCACTGACTCGATGGACATGAGTTTGAGCAAGCTCCAGGAGTTGGTGATGGACAGGGAAGCCTGGCGTGCTGCAGTCCACGGGGTTGCAAAGAGTTGGACATGACTGAGCAACTGAACTGAAATGAACAGTATCTTTAAAAATACTGATGCCTTGTTCCCATCCCTAAACACTAACTTTATTAGTACATGACAACCTGAGCATTTGGAAGTTTCTCCAGGGTGCAAAGTTTAAGAGACACTAGGTTAAGTGAAAACTACTGATAGGTTGGTGCGGCTTCTTTGAGTAGCCTTTTAAGGAAATTGATGTGACTTCAGAGCGGCTGTTGGTCATCAGTGTGGCCTTCACATGACCTTCCCTGGAGCCACAGGCCAGGCCACTGAGACTCAGCCACAAGGATGCTCATAGGAGCCAATGACCAACTTTCCTTCCTAGGTTCATCCTACCCACTGCTGCCTGGTTCCTCTCACTCCCTGCAGTGTGTCCACCTAATGTGTCCTTATCCAGAGTCTCTTTATTTCAATCCATGTCTCCTTCCCTCTGTTCAGAGTGCCAGCAAGAGCACCCAATACTCAATACATGCTAATGCAGTCCAGCATTCTGGCACATTGGGCAATCAAACAGGTCTCTAAGTGTCGCTTTTTAAAAGGCTCTGCAACTCCCTGGGAGGGACTGGGAAGTCCAAAGTGAGATCCGTGGTCAAAGATGGACCCATTCTCAATTTTGCCCCTCTATCTCCAATCTAGTGCCTATGATCTTAGTGTAGAGCATGTTAACTTTGGGGGATCTCCAAAGAGTACAGATGAAAGAAATGCTCTCCTCCTACTGAGAGAGATCAATATTCTAAGATTTCCTTAACTTCTTAGAATCTGCACTACTAAGGTAATCACACAAGTGGCCACCAAGGAATTTAGTGATGTCGAAGTCCAACAACATGAAGGCAGGCTTTAGCCAAGATACCATTTGATTATGACCCAGGTCTTTGAGTATTCCCGAGGCTGGAATGACCTAGGAAACTTGGTTTGCACTCATAGAGTGATGCTTAACCAGAGACGTCCATCAGGATCACTGACACAAATCCTCATGATCAGATATGCCTTGGCCCAACTCCCTAGAAGTAGTGGTAAAGGAGACATGAATTAGAGCACAAATACTTGGATTTTTAAAGTATCCTCAAGAATTACTGCAATGACTTAATGGCACTGACTAGTACTCCTTTCTAGGAAAAATAATTGTACTACCATTCAAGCCAGTGATCCTATGGTGGAGATTCCAATCACAGAGGCAAAGAGATCAGGAAAGAGTTTTCTGAGAAAGTAGGCCATTCAGTTTTACTCAAATCATACAAACACCCTCTTATGTCACTTAGTTACAACATTGCCTGGGCTACCAGGATATATGAATCTAGAGCGAGACAGTTTGATAGAACTTCCTGAAATGATGGAAATATTTTATTCTGTTATGTCCAGTAGCATAGCTGCTAGACACATGTATTTACTGAGCACTTGAAATGTGGTTGGTGAAAATGATTAAACTTTCAGTTTAATTCATTTTAATTTAAATAGTTATATGCAGCTCGTGAGTATACCATATTGTACAGTGCAAAGGATAAACCATCTTGAGTAGAAAGCATGCAAAATAATAAGCAGATCAGTTCAGTTCAGTTCAGTTCAGTCGCTCAGTCGTGTCCGACTCTCTGTGACCCCATGAATTGCAGCACGCCAGGTCTCTCTGTCCATCACCAACTCCCGGAGTCTACCCAAACCCATGTTCATCGAGTCGGTGATGCCATCCAACCATCTCATCCTCTGTCGTCCCCTTCTCCTCCCGCTCCCAATCCTATCAAGCATTAGGGTCTTTTCCAATGAGTCAACCCTTCGCATGAGGTGGCCAAAGTATTGGAGTTTCAGCTTCAACATCAGATCTTCCAATGAACACCCAGGATTGATCTCTTTTAGGATGGATTGATTGGATCTCCTTGCAGTCCAAGGGACTCTCAAGAGTCTTCTCCAACACTACAGTTCAAAAGCATCAATTCTGCGGTGCTCCGCTTTCTTCACTGTCCAACTCTCACATCCATACATGACCACTGGAAAAACCATAGCCTTGACTAGACGGACTTTTGTCGGCAAAGTAATGTCTCTGCTTTTTAATATGCTATCTAGGTTGGCCATAACCTTCCTTCCAAGGAGTAAGCGTCTTTTAATTTCATGGCTGCAGTCACCATCAGCAGTGATTCTGGAGCCCAAAAAAGTAAAGTCTGACACTGTTTCCACTGTTTCCCCATCTATTTCCCATGGAGTGATGGGACCAGATGCCATGATCTTAGTTTTCTGAATGTTGAGCTTTAAGCCAACTTTTTCACTCTCCTCCTTCACCTTCATCAAGAGGCTCTTTAGTTCTTCTTCACTTTCTGCCATAAGGGTGGTGTCATCCGCATATCTGAGGTTATTGATATTTCTCCCGGCAATCTTCATTCCAGCTTGTGTTTCTTCCAGCCCAGCGTTTCTCATGATGTACTCTGCATATAAGTTAAATAAGCAGGGTGACAATATACAGCCTTGATGTACTCCTTTTCCTATTTGGAACCAGTCTGTTGTTCCATGTCCAGTTCGAACTGTTGCTTCCTGACCTGCATACAGGTTTCTCAAGAGACAGGTCAGATGGTCTGGTATTCCCATCTCTTTCATAATTTTCCACAGTTTATTGTGATCCACACAGTCAAAGGCTTTGGCATAGTCAATAAAGCAGAAATAGATGTTTTTCTGGAACTCTCTTGCTTTTTCGATGATCCAGCGGATTTTGGCAATTTGATCTCTGGTTCCTCTGCCTTTTCTAAAACCAGCTTGAACATCTGGAAGTTCACGTATAAGCAGATACTGGACAATAAATAGGCCCTTCTACTAGACAATCCCTCTTGCCCTAGGGTTTCCCATAGGAAGCCTTTCCTTCTTAAAGAATAAGAAGCAAACTCCTTTTGTAGGTGGCCTGTCATTCATCCAGAACAGAGGATATCAAGACATGGTCACCCACGAGCCAGATCTGGCCCAAAGATATGTGTGAGTTACTTTTCACTATACTTTTAAAAAGTTTTAAAATTTGTTTAATAGTTAAAATTGAACTTTTAAAAAACCCAGTGTCTGTTTTCTTCAGAAAAATTAGACAATAAGGCCCTCTCGGCTAATCCTTCATGACAGTGAGCTCCTGGTACTGCAGCAAAGAGATGCCAGAAATTCAGTAGAGATATTGTTCTGCCTGCTTCCCTCACTCATGTGGCCTGCCTTGACCCCAGGAAGGGCTTGGGTTTGAGGGACCTGGTCTAGAGATCTCTCCCAGGCAGAAGTATCTAATCTCAGACACTGGCAAGTCTGGTTGTTTACCTCTGCTGCCCTCACCTTGAATACTCAAAGACAAGATAGACTTCCATACAAATGCCTTCTATTCAGGGTGGAATCTCTTCACTGTTCTTCAAAAGAAAACACGTATGTGCATCCATACAGAGGATTTCAGAGTTATTGTGTCAGGATGAACGAAGCCAAGGCTGCTGGTTTCAGAGTACATACAAGTGACATTACATTTACTTGCTGAAGCATGTTTCTTAGTTGTGCCTTAGCTTCTTGATCTGCAAAATATCAGGACCTAAGAAACTGGAATAGGACCTGGAACAACAGTGGTGCTCAACACCTGTTAGCTACTATCATTGCAGTTATGGAAACTACCTCTCCATGGGGCAGTTCTCCACAGTGTAATATACACACACAGGCAGCTTTTCACTCTCCAGTTGATTCTAAACCATAAATCTCTAAGTTTTCTTGTACACGTAACAAGAACAGTCCCATGAAGCCAGTTATTAGTGACTCATCAAAATTTCCCCATTTCTCCAATGTGTTCTGAGATTCATCATACAAACAACACACACAAAAGACAACCACAACCAGGTGTATCCAAACCAGCCCTTTGTCTGACTGAACTTGAGTGCAACTTCAGAATAAAATGCAAAACTTTTAAGACTAAGGTGATGTTAAAAATACAGCTTTTCTTTGCAGACATACTTTTGAAAATTACATTGTGCTCAAACTCGACCCAAATTACTTGCCACAGCTCATGTGATGAAACTCTTGGCAACATCCTTCCCTCAGCAAGAAAAAAAAACTTTCTTTGCTCTGCATACATTTAGCTTTTAATTCATATGAAGTTAGGCAGTTCTTGAAAACTCCTTCAAAGGGTGCCTAAGGCCAGCCCCGAGATCACCACAGATGATTGATTCTTATTATGGCTCTCACCCAAATGAATCAATGCTTTTGGGTGGTAAGAATGCCAGTCCCGTCAATCCTCTGCTCACTCGTCTTCCCTAAGTGACGCTGCAACTGTCCAAATTCCCCACTCCATCCATCAGGCAGGCTGCACCCTCCATTGTGGAACAATGTTCTGTGCTGTTGCTTTTTACTAACCTCATCCATTTTCTGGTATAAAGCAACTGTAATAATGTTGCTGGGCTGGCGGTCAAATTAAACAAGGTGAGAGGATACCACCCCTCCTGAGTACCTTCTTAGAACTCAGAAATAACTTCAAGTCTAGTTTAAAGCATTATCGTTAACATACTAATTGATACACATTCAGTTCAGTTCAGTCGCTCAGCCGTGTCCGACTCTTTGCGACCCCATGAATCGCAGCACGCTAGGCCTCCCTGTCCATCACCAACTCCCAGAGTCTACCCAGACTCATGTGCATCGAGTCAGTGATGCCATCCAACCATCTCATCCTCTGTCGTCCCCTTCTCCTCCTGCCCCCAATCCTTCTCAGCATCAGGGTCTTTTCCAATGAGTCAACTCTTTGCATGAGGTGGCCAAAGTATTGGAGTTTCAGCTTCAGCATCAGTCCTCCCAATGAATATTCAGGACTGATCTCCTTTAGGATGGACTGGTTGGATCGCCTTGCAGTCCAAGGGACTCTCAAGAGTCTTCTCCAACACCACAGTTCAAAAGCATCAATTTCCTCAGCACTCAGCTTTCTTCACCGTCCAACTCTCACATCCATACATGACTACTGGAAAAACCATAGCCTTGACTAGATGGACCTTTGTTGGCAAAGTAATGTCTCTGCTTTTTAATATGCTATCCAGGTTGGTCATACCTTTCCTTCCAAGGAGTAAGTGTCTTTTAATATCATGGCTGCAATCACCATCTGCAGGGATTTTGGAGCCCAAAAAAATAAAGTCTGACACTGTTTCCACTGTTTCCCCATCTATTTCCCATGAAGTGATGGGACCAGATGCCATGATCTTAGTTTTCTGAATGTTGAGCTTTAAGCCAACTTTTTCACTCTCCTCTTTCACTTTCATCAAGAGGCTTTTTAGTTCCTCTTCACTTTCTGCCATAAGGGTGGTGTCATCTGCATATCTGAGGTTATTGATCTTTCTCCGGCAATCTTGATTCCAGCTTGTGCTTCTTCCAGTCCAGCGTTTCTCATGATGCAGCGTTTCTCATGATGCAGCGTTTCTGCATATAAGTTAAATAAGCAGGGTGACAATATACAGCCTTGATGTACTCCTTTTCCTATTTGGAACCAGTCTGTTGTTCCATGTCCAGTTCGAACTGTTGCTTCCTGACCTGCATACAGGTTTCTCAAGAGACAGGTCAGGTGGTCTGGTATTCCCACCTCTTTAAGAATTTTCCACAATTTGTTGTGATCCACACAGTCAAAGGCTTTGGCATAGTCAATAAAGCAGAAATAGATGTTTTTCTGGAACTCTCTTGCTTTTTCGATGATCCAGTGGATGTCAGCAATTTGATCTCTGGTTCCTCTGCCTTTTCTAAAACCAGCTTGAACATCTGGAAGTTCACGGTTCACATATTGCTGAAGGCAGGCTTGGAGAATTTTGAGCATTACTTTGCTAGCTTGTGAGATGAGTGCAACTATGCAGTAGTTTGAGCATTCTTTGGCATTGCCTTTCTTTGGGATTGCAATGAAAACTGACCTTTTCCAGTCCTGTGGCCACTACTGAGTTTTCCAAATTTGCTGGCATACTGAATGCAGCACTTTCACAGCATCATCTTTCAGGATATGAAATAGCTCAATTGGAGTTCCATCACCTCTACTAGCTTTGTTCATAGTGATGCGCTCTAAGGCCCACTTGACTTCACATTCCAGGATGTCTGACTCTAGGTGAGTGATCACACCATCATGATTATCTGGGTCATGAAGATCTTTTTTGTACATTTCTGTGTATTCTTGCCACCTCTTCTTAATATCTTCTGCTTCTGAGAGGTCCATACCATTTCTGTCCTTTATCAAGCCCATCTTTGCATGAAGTGTTCCCTTGGTATTTCTAATTTTCTTGAAGAGATCTCTAGTCTTTCCCTTTCTGTTGTTTTCCTCTATTTCTTTGCACTGATCGCTGAGGAAGGCTTTCTTATCTCTCCTTGCTATTCTTTGGAATTCTGCATTCAAATGGGAATATCTTTCCTTTTCTCCTTTGCTTTTCACTTCTCTTCTTTTCACAGCTATTTGTAAGGCCTCCTCAGACAGCCATTTTGCTTTTTTGCATTTCTTTTCCATGGGGATGGTCTTGATCCCTGTCTCCTGTATAATGTCACAAACCTCCGTCCATAGTTCATCAGGCACTCTATCAGATCTAGTCCCTTAAATCTATTTCTCACATCCACTGTATAATCATAATACACATTAGATCATTTAAAATCTTCATCAACTGTAATATCCATTATATATATACACACATACCCAACACACATCTTTGCTAATGAGAACAGCAACATAGCAAGTGTAATTGTCATTTAGCACAACTAATGTTTAGACTGCATTTCACAAGCACATTCACGTACTTTCTCTTACATACTTCTCCAAAGACACCATGAGGCAGACAGAATCAAAAGGGGAGAAACATTTTTGGAGCCTCTGTATGATCCAGGAATTGTGTACTAAGTCTTGAACAGTGCTGGGACTAGGGGGAGGTGAGGCAGGCATCTCGGGAGCCGAGTTTAAGGATGCCCTCACCCTCAGAGTGATACACCTGTAGAGCTGGCACCTGAGAGCTGCCTCCTTAACTTGCATGTTCTCAGCATCCTGCTGGCCTCCTCTGGGTCCTGACCCTGCTAATACTTTCATCCTCCTTGTCAGTTACATACTATCTTCCTCCCTTCAAAGCTGGACAAACTAACATGCAGAAATCTTGGACAGTTTGCCAAAGGCCTCCAGTTAGTGACCCTTCTGACCTCATTCTGGTGTCTTTTTTCCCACTGAAGGACGTAGAGCCCAAAGCCATGGCTAAATAAAACCACACTCATGAGCTGCCTAGGAATTCACTTAGATCTCTCAATCATCACTTAAAATTCAACATAGATTGCACTCCAAAGACCATCTCCATTTAATTGTTCTCACCATTTATACAATGAGAAGGCTGTTTATTTTTAGCTTTGTTAAGTTCTTTAAAATCTGCAATTAGCATTTCTAATTAAGTATAACATTGGGTTTTCATCACCAGTAATTTTTGTTTGAGCATGTAAGGAGGTGGATTGACTATCCAAGAGGTGCCAGAAAGTAAATTTATATCAAACTTTTCATTTCCATTTTTATACAACTTCAAATATACTCTGCCCCCTAGCTTCAATGGTAGTTTATGGAATCCACCAGAAAATATCTTACCATGCCCATTACTTTAGCATGCTCTAACATAAAAAACTGTCAGTATAATACTTATCCAGCTCCAAAGTCACTAAAATACAAAATCTTCAAGCTTAAAACAACTTCATTGTAAAGGGCTGTATGTTTTATTTCTTCCCGGTAACCTTAAATCTACTTAACAGCGGTCCCAGGCGGAATTTATGGGAATACAATAACATGCCAATTAACTACAGTCATCCAGTTCCTAACTCTCCATCTCCACAATTTCTTTGTTATTAATGAAAAACTCTGCCATATTCACTGAGAAACAGGAAGGCAAACAGAAAAGAAAACCACCTCCTCTTAACTGTAGTTATCATTGTTCTTATAGAGACAATTCCTTGCCTCGAGCTTCACGGCCGTGGATCAAATTCAACCAGTTCTCTGCTGGGGAAGCTGCTGACACAATTAGGGCGAGTCACCCAAGAGAAAACCCTCAGCCAGGAAACATGTCTAATTATATATTTGTTCTTGCTGTCCCTTCTCTGTGGTTTAAACATCTACTTGCTGTTAAATGCATCTGATGAGGAAGAGAAAGAAAGGCTGACTGATGCTGCAGCTCCACACGATGAATTCTGATGACATCTATATTGGGCCCAGGGCAAGTCTTCCAAAGGGGTCACAAAGAGTCAGACATGACTGAGCAACTGAACTGAAGTTTTCCAAACCCATCACCAAGAACCAGTGGGAAGATGGGCATGAGGCTGTTATTAAGACTCAGGCCAGGGTATTTTGTTTGAGAAACCAGAAAGAAGGAACTCTGAGACTCTCAATAAGCCCAAACTTGATTTTTCCAACACATGAGTTTAGTCTTTTTAAGGTAGAAAGTGTAGGGGGTGTTCTCATGTTGTCCAATGATACAGAGACATGGATGCTCTGGGCCCAATGGGACCTTTCAGTTCTTTTGAGTCTGATCTTTGCACAGTCTCAACTGTCATGGAAGCTGAGGGTCTTTGTTATTAGAGGGTAATCTCGACATACCAGAGCCACCTTAAATCTTAACAGGGAAGATACTTGTGTTTATTGTCCTAGCATGCAGTGTCACGCCTGGTGTTGTTACTGTTATCAGGTGGGGCTCTGGACAAGAGAAAAGGGGATGAGAACTCCATTCCTGCAGTTATTGTTATAGTAACTGTGGCTCATCTGCACTTTAATAGATTCCAGAAATTGTCATTCTTTTAATGTTACAAAAGGTCTCAGAGCCATGCCTACATCCTATGGATATGTCCTCCAGACTCAATGGTTCACACAATTACAAGGTAGGTTCATCTCTTGGGATTCATCTAGAACTTTATTCACTCCCTATGCTATTTGAGTTTTACTCATTAAAGTTCTTTATACCACCAAATATCATTTATGTTAACTGACAAAATAGGTCATTCTTTGCCAACAAGATGTTTAAAGAAATATTCAGCAACTTACATCACTAGTCATTCTACTACTGCAGTTTATTTTTTTTCTCCCACATTTTATTTGTTGGGATTTATTGAAATATTTCTTTCTGACCCATCACTTCCCCTAACTTCAGTAGAATAGGCCCCTCTGCATGATACGTAGTTCTGGGTTTCTCGACTTGGCCTCAGAAGCCTCTGCAGGTCGGCTCTTAGCAATCAGCCATAGGTGTTTCCGATAATGGAACTATTGTGGAGACTGACCTCATTTCTGCTCTGCATCCGCACAGTCTTTAATCCCTGCCTCCAGGAACAGCCCTCTCCAACCTAGTATCAGCCAGAATGAGGACAGAAGGTGATCGAGCTTCTGAGTACGGCATGCTTTATCCTTCCAGTCCATTTTAACTTCTTTCCAAACCAAGTCACCTGGCACTTCACTCGTTTGAGGAGTGAGACTCGATCCCTTTCGCTTGCATAACTAGAGCTAAGGGTTAATTTTAATACAAGGGTTAGTTACTTAACATTTCCCCTTAAATTAACTGTTAACTGTATTTTTTAGCAAACTATAACTCTTCTTATAAATTGCTTTCATGTGAAACTGTTCTATGGAAATTATCTCATTAAAACAAGACAACATATTTGAATCAAGACTTTAACTTTCTGTCTGCTGATTTATAAAAAACAGGGGGCAAGTCCTAACACCCTGGAAGAGTGGTAGTGAGGTTTCATCCTGAGCACAAGATCTGACATACAGTAACTAAAAAAATGCTAAGTCATTCCACATTCAGCCCTTAAAACACCAAGCCTGTGACAGGTTCTTAATAAATGGTAGTTATTACATTATCTTAATTGGCCACAAACTGAAAAGGAACGGAAGTGAGCCTTTCACATATAAAGTGATTAGAACATGGGGCAGAGGGTCTCTCCTCCCTCCCCCTCTTCCTTTCAAGTTCCCCTTCTTCCTGTCAACTTTCCTTCTTTCTCTTGCTGCCAATCCCTTCTCCACTTCCTTCTCTCCTTTCTGACTTCAAATCAAACAGGCTGCAGATTGAGGAAAAAGAGAAAAAGGATGGGAGCCCACAACATTCAGGTCTAAAAAGAACCATTATTGAAAAATAATTAGGCCTCTGCTTAAGGGGACGAAATTGCCAACACAGAGCCAAAAGAAATTGATGGTATTGTCCCAGTGGCTGAGATTTAATTAGCACTTGGCTGTTGTCAATTGGCTCTGCAGTCACAGGGATAAATCTTTCACAAGCTATTCTGGACACTCCTCCTGTGGCCGCCACCGTGGCATCAATCTTCTCATCAGCTTGTCATTACAGATCTCAGCCATTTCTCACATTTTCAGGAACTCTGCATGGATTTGATCTCGAGAAGCATTGGGCCACTATCATCTCAGCTGTTAAATGTCAGACTCAGATATCTCAGACTGTGTGTCAAGATACTGCATTCTGCCAGCAAGGAACCTATTACCTTTCCCCTCCTCATAAAGCATGCTCTTTGGGCACCCCAAATTATGTGATACGAGTTCTCTCACGAGTCTCATTTGATTGTGAGTGCCTTTGAAAAGAATATTGCCAGTTGCATTAATTTCTGGGACTTTTGGTAGTTTGTACCGGGAAACTGATGCAAATAATGTCTGCTCATCTTTATTGGGTGAACTAGGCAGCAGGGTTAGGCAAAAAGATACAGCTAAGGTGGGAGGAGAAGGGGACGACAGAGGATGAGATGGTTGGATGGCATCACCGACTCAATGGACGTGAGTTTCAGTAAACTCCAGGAGTTGGTGATACACAGGGAAGCCTGGCATGCTGCTGTCCATGGGGTCACAAAGAGTCAGACACAACTAAGCGACTGAACTGGACTGAAACAACCTGAACCTTTAGCACTTTTCAAGATTGTCTGTTAAGATTAATACATTCTTCAAGTTGTACTTTTTACTGTTCAAAAAGTCACACTTAGCCCTCTTAATGAGTCACGAGAGAGCAGGAAGGCCAGTGGATACTGCCTATGAGACACACTGCCAATGGGACCTGGGACCCATTGCTTCAAGGACTGCACCTGGACACACCTCTCCTCGAGCAACAAAATGCAAAGAAACTGAATGGGACTAAAAATAACTGCATGCATGCACAGTTAGGGCAAATTCTGGACAGAAGATGTGGTGTGGTTTAGTTGCTAAGTTGTATCCGACTCTTTGCGACCCCAGGGACTGCAGCCTGCCAGGCTCCTCTGTCCATGGGATTCTCCAGGCACGAATACTGGAGTGGGTTGCCATTTCCTTCTCCAGGGGATCTTCCCAACCCAGGAATTGAACCCAGGTCTCCTGCATTGCAGGTAGGTTCTTTACCTACTGAGCTATGATGGAAGCCCAAGAGAAATCTTCCCTGACCGGGAACTGAGCCCGGGCCACGGCGGTGAAAGCACCGAATCCTAGCCATTAGGCTATTAGGGACAAAAGACAGGAGACCAAAAAACCCAGTTGTCACTTTTAAAGAGCCTTGAACAAAAACAGGGTACTGCATATGCCCCCCTGCATACACCGCCACCAAAAGGGTGTGCCAAACACCACGCCAGCCCTCCGCCCTAACCCTTGGACTCCTTCAGGAGCAAGCAAGGGCACCTGGTGTTTGTTCTCGCTCCCCACTGCTGCAGCAGGGGCCCTAGTAAAGCCTTGCCCGAATATCTTGTCTGGTCTCTAGTCGATTTCTATTCATTGGGAAAGGTCGAGAACCAGGTATAACACCAGGTGTACCGCTGTCCGTGTGTTTCCAGTAAATTCTGGTCCATTCAGGCTGTTTGCAATCCTGCACCTACAGTAATAGTGGCCTAAGGCCTGAGCATGCTGGGTGGATTCCAAGGGGAAGCCAGTGGGGCTGGAGGGCTGAGAGCAAGAGAGGGGAAGACAGATAGGACCCGAGGGACTACTCCTTGGTGTTAGGAACTATTTAGCATCTGACTGGAGCCTAGAGATCCTTCTTAGAATATCGGTCTTAGGTAAATAAAATGACAAAAGATTACCAAGGGAACAATTTTAATGAGCTGATGACTCAGACAGTAGAGAATCCGCCTGAATGCAGGAGACCTGGGTTCTATCCCTGGGTTGGGAGAATTCCTTGGAGAAGGGGATGGCTATCCATTCCAGTATTCTTGCCTGAAGAATCTCATGGACAGAAGAGGCTGGTGGGCTACCATCCATGGGGGCCACAAAGAATCAAACACTACTGAGCAACTGACACTTTTCATTTTCTCTGTTAACAAACACACTTAAACAAGATCTAGTGGTGATCTGAGTGTAAAGTCATAGAAAATTTGTGGTTTCTATTGATGACAAAGTCACAGAAAATGCTGAACCCACTGTGGTTTGTGGATACAGTCAAGACAGAGGAAGTGCTAAGTTACAGTTAGAAATTAAAAAAAAAAATCAATGAGTTTGCTGGTCAAAGGTCGAGGGCGTGCGCTAGGGGAGGCCTTTGGATTTACTCCCAGGGGAATGGAAGCCATGGGAGGGATGTGCAGACTCCAGTCTCTTGCCCATTTAAATTAGGAAGCCCCAGAATCTTCCCTCTTTCTTCTGTCCAGCACTCTGGACAGAAAGACACCATCTGCCCTGGCACTCACCTCATTGTCAAGTGACAACTGTCTGTCTGTGTCTCTTCCATCAGATTATAAGGACGTCAGCCATCTTTGCATAAAAAATGCACACGGCTATTGAGTCTTTGTTAAATACATTAGTGAAGACTAGGTTGCTATTGAAAGAATTCCACATGAATGTACACTGCCAACATTTTTCTCAAGAACATATTTTCATTTCTGAAAGGTGTTATATGTGGAAATACACAGCATTTTAAACATAATATCAGACTCCACAACTGGAAATGGAAATACTGACATCATCAAGTAGATTTTCTAAAAATAATGTCAAAATAGATAGATTAGAAAAAAAGAAAAAAGATAATGTGGTTACCTAAAGACCAAGGTGGGCTTCCCAGGTGATGCTAGTGGTAAAGAACCCGCCTGCCAATGCAGGGGATGTAAGAAACCAGGATTCCATCACTGGGTCAGGAAGATCCCCTGGAGGAGGGCATGACAACTCACTCCAGTATTCTTGCCTGGAGAATCCCATGGACAGAGAAGCCAAGCGGGCTATGGTCCATAGGGTTGCAAAGAGTAGGACACAACTGAAGTGACTTAGAACATGCACAAAGACCAAGGTGGCCCAGTGTTTAAAATCATAGGAGTCTCTGCATGACAGCAGAAGGCCAGGTAGGCAAAGGAGTTAAGTGCTGTGTTCACCAGCCACAGCTCAACAGCTCAAGGGCTCAGGCCAGAGAATGAGCCTCTAGGTGTATTGAATTTCTCTAGCTCATTCCCTGAATAAGCTTGTCCTTTTATACAGTAGTCTGAAGCTTCCTAACCCCCAAACACTACCAGTCATCTAGGACCTGGCTAGGGCTGTGAACAGGAGAGCTGGCTTCCAGCCCTCTGCTTATTTGGGGGGTAGCCACAGGGATGAAGGCTTGACTCAATTTGGAACACCACTGAAATACAGATAAAAACCTACTTAGCATGCTCAACATCTGACACAGAAAAGAAGGTCTGTAGGAGACAGATGTGCAGGGTTCGTGCATGCTCAGGTCTGTCATCATAAGAAACAATATAAAATAGTCATTCAATCAGTGTGCTTGTATCAAGGTCTTCTATCTGCCAGGCCCCCTGGATTTAGTACATACACACACATGCGTGCATGCACACACACACACACGAAGTTCATAGGTGAAATGACAGTCGCTGTCTTCAAGTTCATGGAAAAGCTAACAGGTAAATCCACAATTGCAGTCAAAGCCCTGAAACTTGTAAGTTTTCCTAAGGTTGCATGGGGGCATGAGGGGAAAAAAATTCCCCAAAGATACAACTGAGCAGACATGACAGGACCAAGTAAGAGGAACGTGTCATCTCAAGCAGCATGTGCTTCACAGACAGCGCAGATCCCTGAGAAACCGCAGCCACTGCCAGGGCCTACCTACCCCTGGGAGATTTAAAAACTTCCTGAGCTTGCTTATCATTTGATCAGATTTGCCTATGTCACCCCAGCATGGCTGTTCGGCTTTAGCGCTCATCACATGAAAGCTTAGGAGACTAAGAGAGTGCTTGGCAGGATAATAAAAGCTCCGTTTGTTACCTCTTTAGTCTTTCATCCAACCTGGAGTGCATATGGGCCTGGCATTGTACTGGGGGCAAGAAAATCAAAGATGGCCAAACTGTGGACCTGCTATCTCAGTTTCCTAAAAAAATTAACAAGCAACTCTACACAAGTCACTTGAGCAACAGTGTGGTAGGTTCCAAGGGAACATGGCAGGAAAAATCCAAAATTAGACTGCAGACTTGTAAACACTGAAAAAAGGTCTCTGAAATAGTAACTTACTATCATTAGCTTTCCTACTGGCTCAGAGGTGAAAAATCTGCCTGCAATGTAGGAGACTCGGATTTGATCTGTGGATCAGGAAGATATTCTGGAGAAGTAAATGGCAACCCACTCCAGTATTCTTGCCTGGGAAATTCCATGGACAGAGGAGCCTGGCAGGCTACAGTCCATGGAGTCACAAAGAGTTGGACAACTATTATTAAGAAAAAAAAAAGATGCTTTCAATGATCATGGTTATGAGTTTGAAATCCTGAATTAGAATTACAGCTCTGCCATTTATTTGCTGTGTGGTCTTTGAAATTTTACTTAGTATTGCTAAATCTCAGTTTCCTCATCCATAAAATAGAAGGATTACAATGACAACCACATAGGTTTGCTATGTTAATTAAATGAGATCATCCAAATGAGGTGCTTAGACAAAAGATGCACTCAATTTTTCAACATGTGTGTCATTAAATATATATATGTATGTTTATGTGTATGTGTGTCCACACACATGCACTCAGTCATGATCAACTCTTTGCAACCCTATGGACTGTAGCCTGCCAGGATGCACTGTCCATGGAATTTCCCAGGCAAGAATACTGGGGCAGGTTACCATTCCCTCCTCCAGGGGATCTTCCCAACCCAGGGATCGAACCCAGTCTTTTGCATCTCCTGCATTGGCAGGCACGTTCTTTACCAGCTGAGCGACCAGGGAACGTGTGTGTGTGTGTGTGTGTGTGTGTGTGTGTGTGTGTGTAAATATATATATAGTTAGTTAGTGAAAAATCAAGCTCAAGTGGATTTGCTTCTGAAATCCACTTGTCCTCAGCTGTCACTAGTAGACCAAAGTTCACTTATTTGAAAAAGTATGGTATGGCATATTACTTCTGAGCCTCAAAAGTAGATCTACTGAACTCAGTAGGAGAAATACAAAATGTAGAAATGGGGTTAGAATAAAATCAATCTCTCTCTCTGTCACACACACACACACGCACAGAGAAATAACCTCTGATGTACATACTGAAGATGTCACACGTTTCACTTAGGTCAAGGCTATAAGTTACTGGGTAAATCAACTACAGCAAATCCCCTACATAGGAAGGAGTTTCATTCCAAGAGTGTGTAAGTCCAACAAAGTTAGCCTAGTTACCTAACTATCACAACTGGCTATACAGTACTATACTGTAATAGGTTTATAATACTTTTCACACAAACAATACATAAAAACAAACACAAAAAATAAAGAAAACATTTTTAATCTTACAGTACAGTACCTTAAAAGTATAGTTGAAAGTTTACAACTTGAAAGTTCATTTGTACGGGACTTACTATACGCTAAAGACTTCCCTGGTGGGCCAGTGGTTGAGTCTGCCTGTCAGTGTCGGGGACAGAGGTTCGATCCCTGGTTTGGGAAGATCTCACATGCCATGGGACAACTAAGCCCGTGTGCCACAACAACCGAGCCTGTGTTCTAGAGCCCAGGAGCTGCAACAAGAGAAGCCGCTGCAACAAAAAACCCATGCACTGCAACTTGAGAGTAGCTCCTGCTTTCTGAAACCAGAGAAAGCCCATGGACAGCAACGAAGATGCCACCCGGCGCAACCAAAAATAAACAGTGATAAAAAAGAGCTGCACAGGTATGTGGTAAAGGGGGTGATGTCAATCCCATTCCTGCTGCAACCACCTAGTGGGATTTCTTTAACCTTACATTTAACAAATGTACTAATATATTCCAGAGGAAACACTTATTCCCACCCTCTATGGAAAATCATTAGTCAACTATACTTAGAAGCAGGGGATGAATTTTCTTTTTCCTTTGCCTCCTGCACAGAACGTGACTATTTGGGGGGTTCACTTGCTGCTGGCAAATGGCCATTTCCTGCCTCTAGACAGAACGGCTTAAAAGAACTTATAAAAAACAGTCAAAATCCTCTGCAGACATTCAATAACTTATAAGGGAAAGAACGTTTTGATGAGTTAGTACAAATGAATCAGGACCATATGGATCCGATTTCCCTTGAGTTTAAATTTGTAAAGAGAAAAACTTCTTAGAAAAATGATCTTTGTAGATGTCACTGAACCCAGGGGAAAAACATATGAGATGATTAATCAACTTAATACATTCCCAAGTTGCCCTGTGCTTAACTGAAGCACACCCAGGTCATTTGTAGATCAATTCGGACTGTCAAACACACAGCCCATCATGCTCTAATTGTTTTCAGAGCAGAATTTTGGGCAGCAGAAGATATTAAGCTGGTTAGTATTTCAGCAATGAATTTTAGTACAATGGTTTATTTTCAAATTCCTTAAATAGTTAATTTCATCAACGGCAGGAGATTCTGGAAACACAGTGGGTGACACGTATCTGCATATCCAGGGACCAATCCACAGGTAGGTGGTGTAAACAGGCTCCCATGCAGGACAACACGGTACCAGTCAGAAAACATGCCCCTTGTAGCCTGCTAAATGGTGGCCTCACGCCCAAGGAGAACTAAGTTGCTTCGTGTGACTGAGCACTTTATTCTCAAAAGGCTTTTCAGAAACCAATATAATTATATAAGATCCAAGAGACAGACTCGTCATCTATATGTAATACTCAAATAATGATTCCGTTGTATATGTTGATGACTTTTTACTAACTTATTAAATATATCTCATGCATGGAGGCATTTGAATACGTATCCAGAGGCAATGCTTTACTATAAATAAGATTTCGGAAATATATTAAAAGTGCTTTCTAAAAGAGATAAAAGGCCCCTACTATGTATAGGGTGCCACGGAAACCTAGCTAGCAAATCCCATGAATATTTAATGTAAGTAGGAGTGAGATGTTATATGTAGACATGATCAACATTGTTTATTTGTCAACTTATGTCAAAGGCAATTACAGGATGGAAGAAACAAGTGTCTATCAGTGAGAAGGCTATGGTGGCTACTCTGGAAGCTTCTAGACAATACATTCCCATCAAGGCTCCTAAATCCCTTGTTAGAAGGTCTGTTGTTTTTTGGTTTAGAGAGAGGTTTACTCTCACAGTCCCCAGAAGATCTTTTTCCACGTTGAAGAGAATAAATATGAGCTTGCACCATAGTATTTTCTAGCTGGAAAAAAAATCTTTGAGAGTTACTGGTCTAATCAACCACTGGCTGGAGAAATGTTTTAAAATAGGCTGCTGTTCTCCCAGATATGGCAATACAGTAGATTTAGGCTATGGTGCTGGTATATGATTTAATCATTTCCCAGGTGACTTTCACCTTATTTTATAGGTAAAGAACAGGCCTAGAATGGCTACAGCCTCTCCTGAAATCTCCTTATTCCCAGGTCAGTGTCTTACTGATAAGCTCAGCAATGCCTGGGTCATTAGGAGTTTCTCCAGTGTATAATCAGGCAGGAAAAAGAGCCCAGACTAAGCAAAGATCTATAGGCTTGAAGCAGCCAACATTTATGTTGAAAAATAAATGCAGCTGAGTTTTTCTTATGCTTTATTCAGGCTCTAAATTTCAGCACATAAAATGAAAATTTCACATGGGCAAAATTAATCTTCAAACTTCTTTAGGCAGGCCCTATGTTAGAAACTAACATGTCTCTGAATAAGCTCAACAAAGCCTGTTTTTCCTGCAGCTTTAAGAGAAGCTGCTGGAGTTTTCAAAGTCCCCATTGAGCAAGAGATGAAGTTGTTGGCTAACATTTAGGAGCAATGTCAGAGAAGCAATAACAACAAAAACGTCCTTATGGACTAGCATTACACTGGTGCAGAAGGAAGCTAAGATGTTTGTGAGAATCTGGACCAATTGGAAGAAGAGTGAATTTATATTTCTTATCTCATGCCAAGGTTTATTATGAAACTCAAAATAAATTATATCATTTAAAATCTCTTATTTTTGTTGTGTTTTTTTTAACAGAATGCACGCAGCAGAAGCCATGGACACAGGAAGCACCTTCTCACTATCAGACATCACTTGCCCTGGTGCCCAACAGGGCGCATGTCAGTGGTGGCAGCCCTTACTGCAGAACCGAGTCTAAAATCAGTACGTCAGGATCTACCTTCCTTGCCTAAGGCCTTCAAAATCTGGATCACAGACGTGAATGCTTCATTCTGACCAGGTTTTAGTAACTTGGATTCACCACAAGTTTCAGAAACCAGATATCCTCCAATATCCTTTCTGTTCTCTGCTTCAAGGAAATAGCCTCCTCATTGAAAGTTAGGGGCTCCCTGGTGTGGACTGAAGATGCCACAGCTTTCTCCTCTACCCTCAAGTTTCTATATGATAAGACTTCCTAAGAATCTTTGAACAGAAATAAGAAGTAGATCTGACTGAGCCGGTCATGTTAGCAAGTCTTTCTATCGCTAAGCTCACAATCCGCCTCCTCCATATCTACTTTTGTCTATAACTCAGCTGATTTGCATGTTCACAGGTCCACACTCTTTGGAAGTTTCTTCTAGTGTGTTTTTGTTGAAGTGTCAAGAGATTGAAGTACTGGTAGCTTTGGCATATCTACTCTTGTTTCTTAGCATAATGAATGGACATGTCACTATCAAAGAGGTGCAGTTTCCACAGAAAAGTAAAAGTGTTAGTCGCTCAGCCCTGTCTGACTCTATGCGACCCCATGGACTATCACCCGCCTGGTTCCTCTGTCCATGGAATTCTCCAAACAAGAATACTGGAGTGGGTTGCCATTTCTTTCTCCAGGGTATCTTCCAGATCCAGGGATCGAACCTGGGTCTCCTGCATTGAAGGCAGATTCTTTACCATCTGAGCCACCACAGAAGCAACTTCCACAAGGGCCACCCCTAAATCCAAATGTGTTAGGAAAAGCAATGAGATGGCTACAAATCTGGCCACAGCTTCCATATGAAACTGAGATCTGGCTGGGAACATTGCCTCTCAGAGGCAGATCATTTAACTTCACAAGAATGAGAAAGTATCTTTCTTGTTCTTGGCTGAATTAAGCTCGATGATGGTGGCAAGATTGCTGATTTTCCATTCAATCATGGCAGCACATGAATCCTATTCAATTAAGGTGGAGAGCAAGGCAGAAGGTTGTTTTTCTCTCTCTACTCAGCAAGAAGGCAGGCACATACTTCCAGCTTATGAAAATGGCAGTAGAACGTCCTTAAGTAGAGCCTCTCAGTGTCATTTTTATCCCTGTGTCAGATGTAGATCCAACCACACGCTCAGAGGTTTACTTACTATTTATAAAAATGCCACATCATTTGGATAATCAGCAGATTTCATTTCATAAGGAGTTTTAAAGGTTGTCTATTTTGAAATCACTATATAATCCAGATCATTGATAGAAAAGCAACATGGTGGCCTCTTCTCCTACACTAAATGGGTCAAGGTCGTTAATACTGACTCTAAAGAGACACCCATATGGAAATTAAGAATCGTCTTAAAGGCATCAGAGAGCATGTGAGAATGATGCTTGATCTTTGGTATATCACCTGGAGAATCAGAGAGGCCAAAACCTTCTTTTGGGTTGATTCTGCCATGATGACTGAGCAAAGACATGACTATGGCTGTATCAGTGAGGCTGCTCCAGAAGACAACACTGGTGGTGATGGATTCTGGAGCTGGAAGAGACTTGGCCCACATTCCCCACTTTACAGATAAGGAGTACAGAGAGATGGATTTAATTGTCCATGTTTACACAGGAGAGTTGGAGTAGGAAATGGCAACCGACTCCAGTATTCTTGCCTGGAAAATTCCATGGTCAGAGGAGTCTGGTGGGCTACAGTGCATGGGGTACCAAGAGTTGGACGTGATAGAGCATGCATGCACCCATACGTACAAGCGCAGATTAATCTGATTAGAACCCAAATTTTCTGACTTTTAATCCAATGTTCTAATTTTTATATCAATCTGCCTCTTCGAGATGATAATAGCCAGGGTTGAATTGCACCCTACCTTCACCCACCCAACTTCCTGAAGCTGTAAGTCCCATTTTGACTCCATGAAGGTGGAGAGGCGCTACTGCTACACAGTGGCCTCCCTGATACAACCCTGCAGGCTTGGAAGATGTCCTATAGCCTCACGGACTTCCAAGTCGTATTTTGTAAAGAGATCCATCTTACTTCAAAAACACAAATCCCAATTGTAGGAACATTCTGCTCACATCATCTTAGCAAACTTCTTACTCCCTTTCAAAGAACTGTTCACATAAGTACTAATTATAGAGAATCTCTGCTTCACTCGTCTCATACTATTTATTCTTGGCTTTTACTCAGTACTGGCTTCCAATAAAACTTACACGTTCCTTTACCTCGAGGTTACAGTAAAGAGGAAGATACAGCCATCAGCAAAAACAAGCTGATGATTTCCCCCTGCATGAAAGTACTGAAAGGCTGCATTTTTAAAAGAGTTCTTACTCACATTGCTATTGAGAACAGTGACTCAATGTATTTTTCTGACCCAACATATTTGAAAGATCTGGAATAATTCTACTGAAAGCAGTAGTTCAACATAAGATGAGTTCTGTGAAAGGGGTAAACTACTTAAAACATGCAGCTTTGGGAAACAAGCCTCCAAATGATTCCCAACTGCCCCTTTTCTCTAGCTGAGAATTACTAGCTTGAGTTGTTAATACTAAAATGAGAGGTCAGTTTTGCTAAAATATACCAACATTTTTGACTCTTCACTCAGGCCAGCAAAACGGGCTCTTCAACTCTGTCAACTACCCAATGATCAGTAACATCTTCAGCAAAATATCCTCTTAAGGTATACCCGCCCCCTGCCAAAAAAAAAAAAAAAAAAGATGGCAGGGAACATGGCCACTGGCAGCTCCTGAGCCCCAGCTCTCTCTGCTCCTTCGCTAAAGTGGGTCCTCAGTTTCCTTTTCCAGCGCCAGTTGGGATCACTAACTGCTGCTGCTGCTGCTGCTGCCAAGTCGCTTCAGTCGTGTCTGACTCTGTGTGACCCCATAGAGGGCAGCCCACCAGGCTCCCCCGTCCCTGGGATTCTCCAGGCAAGAACACTGGAGTGGATTGCCATTTCCTTCTCCAGTGCATGAAAGGGAAAAGTGAAAGTGAAGTCGCTCAGTCGTGTCCGACTCTTAGCGACCCCATGGACTGCAGCCCACCAGGCTCCTCCGTCCATGGGATTTTCCAGGCAAGAGTACTGGAGTGGGGTGCCTTGCCTTCTCCGGGATCACTAACTAAAGCATCACAATTTGTATTATTTCATCCATCATGTTTCTTGATCTATGGGAACAGGCTTATGAAGCCTGGAGACAAGAGCAAGAGGTTCTAATTTCTGGCTGCAAAACTTGAATGTGTCTGTTGGGAACAGATGCTAAAACAGCGTGGGGATGCAGAGAGAAGTGCATTTGCACACTTGGCAACCTCTCAGGTGAGGTCTATGGTGATACCCAGCACTTGAACAGTTTCCCATCAAGAAGGCAGAAGCTGCCTTGGGACATGGCTTTTACTCTAACAATGGGTATTTAGAATCACACAATCAAGAGATAAAACTCATATCCAGCCACTCATGAATCTGCTTCTCACAAACTTCAACCCAGACAATGTGAGAATGAAGTATTATGTATATGAATGAGTGATGAGTGAGTGAGTGAATGAGTGTGTATGCATATGAAAGAGGAGGGAAAGAAGGGAGGGAAAGAGGAAGGAGGAAGACGGAGGGAGAGACAAAAATTCTTTCCAAGTCGTGAGGGTTCCTGAAGCGCAAAAGGAACACAGCACATGTGCAAAATCTGGGAATAGTTTTCTTCCATTATGTCAGAGACAATAAGCATCACGGCTTCCACCTGAAGACCGGGCCTGGACTAGTCAAAGGATACATTTTAATAGCAGCCTATTATGATGATGGGTGTTATTACCATAATCACATTCCTGCAACAGAATGTGAAGATTTTAAGTGCAATTTATTTTTTTTAAACACACACATCTTAAGTTTAAATTGTTCCAGAAACTAAGGACTGCATAGATGTTCAAATGATGCTTCTAAACATAAAAAGACATCCCCCAGGGAGAACCCCAGGCAACACCTCTGCTCCTTTCAGATCTGCATGTCAACCACATCTCTGTCTCCTGCAGAAATGAAGGACAGTGCATTGCTCTGCATTTCTGTAAACAACCATCCGCAGGAATTGAAACTTGGTGTGAAGGATATAATTTTCCCATCAGAAATGTAAACATCATTTCATGTTTCATTTAAGCCCTCCTATTAAGAACCACACACACAGATCCAAAGGTGTTCCATGTCAGTGACATAAGGCAGGCCCTGCAGTGGTTTTTTTTTTTCCTTCGTGATCCATAATGTGATTCTGAAATAAAAGTGACAAACAATTTTTAACACTCACTGCATATGTTCAAAGACCTCTGCCAAGAAGGGGAAAAAATAGTCTTGGCGTCAGAAGCTAAAGTGTGACACTTCCTCTGTGATCTGTGAGGAGGAAAGGAGTGGCTGCGTCCCTGATCTTGTCAAGTTAACAGGAGAACAGCAGATGAAACTTTCAGGAAGCTGAAGTGCATGGCTTCAGTGGATTCCCACTTCTAGCTCTGGGGGAGAGGAATGTGTTCACCTTTTTCAATACTTTGTGGATTGTGTGTCTGCATTCTGGAAGGCAGGGAGGAGGATGCTGAAACCAGAGACCAATATCTTAACTTCTAAAGAACCCCAACAATGAGACCAACACTAGTTCTGTTCTCCGACTGCCAGCAGTTGCCTTGAGGCCCAGGCCATACCGGGTAAGGTCTGGGACCTTAGCTTGTAACAAGTGCAGAGCTGGGCACCTATCTAGGTGTCATACAGCCATATTCACACAGCATGTCAGGCGATGAGGGATGGCCTCCCTCAACTGTAGGCGAGCTACCCAAAGTGACAAACAGCAATACCACAGGTCTGCTTACCTTGGAAGGCACAGAGCAAACAATTTAAATGACAAGTAGATGATATTTAATATTCTCAACAGCAATTTGTTAAAAGCACAGTTAGAAAGTATTGGATGTTAGGTAAATGTCCAAACTCTGCAGGCAATGAGAAAAAACTTCCACCTTCCTCCTACACAGAAGAAAATCAACTGATTTTGAAAATGCAGAGCTGGGGCTCCTCTGTGACAATGATACCCAAGTCAAGCCAAGTGCCCATGAAAGGCCTGAAAAGGTAAACCAAAGGTTGCCTCATTGAATTGTTCCCCCCGCAGCACAAAGGGTCGGCTTGTGGAGGAGGAGTCTATGGGCAGGAGATGGGGGAATTCCCATGAAGTAAATGAATGGGGAAGATTTCTGGGAAACTGCCATCCTCAAAGATCTGCAGAGATGCAGCTGGGGCCTGGTCTCAGGTGAACCATGACCTCCCCTCTGAACAATGGCTGCCCAAGGCCGGAGCTTGAATGAGAGCTCCCAGAATGCTATGCTTCTGCTCAGCTATCTGCGGCTTTATCATTGGCAGAGGGGTGGGCGTGGGGTACAGGTCTGTGTCACAGGTAACTGAGGCCTGATTAGTATCTGAGGGTGTTCAGATTTCAAGTGTCCTGGACATCCACTGGTCTTCTGGTTCAAAATCTTCATCTTAGGTGCCTTACTGCCTAAGATGGTTTCCTGGAAGCCTTAACCACAAGCCCTCTGAGCTGTAGGATGGTTACTTCCTTGGGGTATTTGAAATCACTGAACATGACCTCCACAACAGGCAAATAGCTCACAACATCTAGCCATTTGCAGCTTTTACAAGTGAAAGACATCCTATTCTTCTGCTACCCATGGAAAAACTGACAAATACAGACATTGCTCTGGAGAGCGATACCCAGAGGGCAGATGAGTCCCCAGGGTGGACCAACAGAACAGGCCCTGTAGAAACACCACTTAGGTTAACTTCCAGATAGGAAAGGGGAACCTCCGAGCTGTGCAGTGAGGAAATCACTATTTCACGAGGAACAGTATTTTTAGATGGCGTGAGAAATGAGGAATGCATGAAGCTGCAGATGATAACATGGAGCAGTCTCCCCAAGGCAGAAGTCTGGGCCGCGTTTCCTCTGCTCATTTCCATAAGGGCCCCTTGTTTTGCTCACTACTCTCTTTAAGAAAGTTTCTACTTGAGAAAAATGGGTGCTTCTGCAAAGGTTACCATGCCACATGCTGTCAACTTTTTATAGCCAACTCTGATATGCTTTTCTCTTGATTTTCTGAACTCGTGAGTTCTTAATTCTTGATTAAACTGAAAATGCCAGTGGGTAATCTCCACCCCTCATCGCCCACCTCATGTCTGATCTCTGCGTCTCCTTGCCTCGAATCTTATCTCTGCATCCTGATTTCCATTTCCTTGTGTTTCTGGTCTTTGTTTAAGATAATCCATCTCTCTGGTCTTCCCAGAGCAATAACTCAATTCTCAGCAGTGAATATTCTCTTTTGTTTTCTCAATTTCTCAGTCAGAAGTCATTATATTTCTTAGTTCTGGTGGGTCACCAATGTGCCCTAATTATATCCTCTTGAGGATTCACCTTCCTGTTTTTATGAAACCGCTGCTCCATCTCTTCCGTTTGAGCCACTGCAGTCAGAGCTAACTGCACTATTAATATTTGTTCAGCTGGGCTCCAGGTCCCCGAGTCCCCTTAAATATGTGGTGACAACAGCACCCTCAGAGCTTAAACTGTGGGCAAGTGAAACGAGTTGATGGTGGATGAACGGAACATGCTTTTCCCAGTCCCACACTGGGCCCAGGTGTCCCAGTCAGGCCTCTCAATATAGGAATGTGTGATTTATGTAACAGAATAGAATCAAATCAACTGTTCTGAAAAAAATATATGTTAAACCTGACGCCCTTGCCCCCTTTTCCACCATCACTGTGTTCCCAGCCACATTTGGCTCTTGCCTGGATTTACTGCAGGGCCCCTTAATCAGTCTTCCCTTTTGCATTCAGACATTTTTCAAGTCCATTCTCCAAGTAGCAACCAGACTTTGGTCATTCTCAAGGTGAATCTGCTCATGCTACTCCTTGTCCCAAACCCTCAACAATTTCCCATTAAAAGACTTAGCATAAAAATCAAAGTCTCTCCATGAAACCACAACACTCAGATCTGACCCCTGACTTTCTGTCCAAATTTGTCTCCTGTTATTTTATCTCTCTGTTCCACCACACTATCTCTCTTATTGTTCTTGCAAACAGTAAACTTTCTCCCCTCAGGGTCTGCCTCTTGCCTTCCCTCTGTGTGGAATGTCCTCCCTCAAGGCCCCTTGTGTGGCTTGGCTTACTCCTTCCCATCATCCACATCTTTATCCCAACATGATGTCCTCAGAACAATCTCTACATTCTCAAAAACCACATTTCCCGATAACCCACTATGCAATTACTTGGTTTTACTTTGTACTCTTTGAGATAGTCTATTTATTTGTTTAACTTAGATTTCTCTTTTCCTAGACTATGAACGTCATATGAAAATATTTTGTTTTTCAGCATTCTGTCCCTAGTATTAGCGAAGTGTCTGGTTTTTAGTGAGATTCAATATATAATTATCAAAAGAGTGAATTAACGAATAAAAAACAATCGGATGCCAAAAGAATACTGTCACGAAGAGACAACTGAAAAAGTCCTTAACCTAGTTTGTCAGCAGAGCAAAAAATACATCAAAATATTGCTAGATAATCCATTTGTATAGCTTTTATCTATGTCCCGTGACTTATAATTCATTTACTAGGCAAAACCTGACTTGTTGAAATTAAATTAGCTGATGCATATTTAAGTAGGTAGCCTCTTGAAAAAGCATTAGCATAGGCTATGTTTAAAGTTGTAACGGCAATAACTAAGTTATGTTTCTTAATCCAAATTATGTAGATTCCCTGCAATGAACCCAAGACAGGAGCATGGAAAGAATAAGACAGCAAAAGAGTGAACTCAAAGACAGTAGGCTAGTAAGGAGATCAGAGCAAAAAATCATTAGGTTGGGAAGGCTAAGCCAACAAGTATCTAAACAAAATAACTCTTGGAATAGTTTAACTAGGGAGACTCCATCAGAAAAATGTGTCAGTGAGGTATAAACATGATCAACATGTTTGTTCCTTCTTATTACTTCCTTTTGTTTTGTGTAGTTATGTGTATTCCCATCACATGCCAAGATGGCTCATGGGGATTTCCAATGTGGGAAATGTCCTTGGATTATTACTTTAGTGGAAATGATGGATTTATACCAATACACAATCTCATTTACCAGTTTTCAACTCATGAAACACCACATTTTTGCCAAGCAGATGGTCTAAGAGCCTTCACTATGACCGAGAGATATATTGAAGATTACCAGCTTTCAAAGGAACTGAACGTCTCTCCTGGCCTCAGGAGCATTCCAAGGAGGAATGGCTCTTAGCATCAGGAGAGGTGGGTCAGACTCTTGGCTCTGAGACTCTGAAGTTTTGAGTTTGTCATTTAACTGTTTGATTCCAGATGAAGATAAAGATAGCAATACCTACCCTACATATTCTGCAAGATTGTTGTGAAAATAATACATGTCAAATAAATGTTTTGGAAACTGGCTATTTTGGTTTAATTTTTATTCTGCATCTTTGAGGTTATTAAAGTTATTTTCTAAATTAAAGTTGTCATACATACACCTTTCAAAAGTAAGAGGAAAAGAAAAAGCAAACACCAAAATGGGTATGTCTGACCATGTGGTCTTCTACTTGAGATCAACAATGTTCATACCTGTTTTAAAAATGCTGAAATCACAGTAATTAGCAAAAATGACACTGCTGTTTCTTTAAACACACAAAAGCACCAAGAGCTCTCATCAGGAAACTTCCATAGTCTCTTTCCATACCCAGACATTTCCAAATAATCTATTTCCTACCCAAGGAGAAAGCTAAATTCATGGGCCATCATAAATGGAAAAAAAATACGTTACAGTACTCATGTGAGCATATGAGGACAAAACCAAAATCAGAAGAAAAATGCACAATATTGTGTGTTGTCTGAAACCTATTTGCTGTTATATGTTAATCACTGAACCTCTAAAATCCAAGCCTCCATAGCATATTTACTTATTGTGTTCCTTGGTTTACTTGAATAATCCTTTTACACATCACTGCATATATCCCGAAGATCTTATTAAATAAGCAGAATAACAGGCATGATGTATAATGATGGAAGCATTCAGTTTCATTAAAAAAATCCCCATCATGATAATTTAGCAGAATTAGCCAAACCCACTCAGATATCACACTCAGAGGTTGCTTTAAAGATTGGTTAAATATAAAGTGATCTTAGATTACTGAAAAAAATCCTTAAACATCAGAAATCCCCTGTCAACAAAGGTAACTCGTTCAGGAAAATAGAACCAGACGACCCATGAATTCTTCATCTTAATGAAATCTACCCAGTTCTTTTATGCACAAAACCATTTTTTCTAAAGAAGCAAAAGTGAGATCACGGCTAAATAAATCTGATCATTTTGCCCATCTTCACCACCAAAACCATGCCTTCAACCTCATGCCTTCAGTCAATATTTACAGAAAGATATTCAATCACCCATCTTTGGCTCAATGACTAGGTCTCCTGGATATTTACAGAATAAATGTATCTGCCTTTTCAAAACTGAGGATCAAATCATAGCATCTTGTATGTTCACTGACTGTGTTCCCCTACCTCGTGCTGCTTCTTGGCCAGCCATTCCTTAATGGTGCTAAGGGCGATGACTGCAGCAGGCTCGTTTGGAAAACCTAAGTGAAAAGCAGAATAAGACAAATTTTTTAAAAAAGCAAAGGTGATAGAGAGTCAGTTATGGATGGATACTGGGTTTTTTTCTCATTTAATCAATATTCAATCCAACCTTTTAGTACTGAGCAAGGCAGACCTTAGTTAAGTGGTCTACACACTTTACACTTCACATCACAGGAGATGAAGGCTGCAATGTTATATACAAGGGCACTGGTCCCACACCCATCTAGAGCTAGAAGGGCAATAGAGAACTAATTATCTCGTTAGTTGTACGGTTATCTATTAAAATGAATTTGCAATTGCTTAACAGCTTTCACAACATTTTCACATAATTTTCTCATACACTTCAGTTCAGTTACTCAGTTGTGTCCGACTCTTTGCGACCCCATGGACCACTGCACACCAGGCCTCCCTGTCCATCACCAACTACCAGAGCTTACCCAAACTCATGTCCATTGAGTTGGTGATGCCATCCAACCATCTCATCCTCTGTCGTCCCCTTCTCCTCCTGCCCTCAATCTTTCCCAGCATCAGGGTCTTTTCAAATGAGTCAGCTCTTCACATCAGGTGGCCAAAGTATTGGAGTTTTAGCTTCAACATCAGTCCTTCCAATGAATATTCAGGACTGATTTCCCTTTAGGATAGACTGATTGGATCTCCTTGCAGTACCAAGGGATTCTCAAGAGTCTCCCCCAACACCACAGTTCAAAAGCATCAATTCTTCTCTGCTCAGCTTTCTTTACAGTCCAACTCTCACATCCATACATGACTACTGGAAAAATCATAGCCTTGACTAGACGGACCTTTGCTGGCAAAGTAATGTCTCTGCTTTTTAATATGCCGTCTAGGTTGGTTATAACTTTCCTTCCAAGGAGCAAGAACTTTTTAATTTCATGGCTGCAATTACCATCTGCAGGGATTTTGGAGCCAAAAAAAATAAAGTCGGCCACTATTTCCACTGTTTCCCCATCTATTTGCCATGAAGTAACGGGACCGGATGCCATGATCTTAGTTTTCTGAATGTTGAGCTTTAAGCCAACTTTTTCACTGTCCTCTTTCATCAAGAGACTCTTTAGTTCTTCTTCACTTTCTGCCATAAGGGTGGTGACATCTGCACATCTGAGGTTATTGATATTTCTCCCGGCAATCTTGATTCCAGCTTGTGCTTCTTCCAGCCTAGTGTTTCTCATGACGTACTCTGCACGTAAGTTAAATAAGCAGGATGACAGTATATAGCCTTGATGTACTGCTTTCCCTATTTGGAACCAGTCTGTTGTTCCATGTCCAGTTCTAACTATTGCTTCCTGATCTGCACACAGGTTTCTCAACAGGCAGGTCAGGTGGTCTGGTATTCCCATCTCTTGAAGAATTTTTCACAGTTTATTGTGATCTACACAAAGGCTTTGGCATAGTCAATAAAGCAGAAATAGATATTTTTCTGGAGTTCTCTGGCTTTTGATGTTGGCAATTTGATCTCTGGTTCCTCTGCCTTTTCTAAAACCAGCTTGAACATCTGGAAGTTCATGGTTCACGTATTGCTGAAGCCTGGCTTGGAGAATTTTGAGCATTACTTTACTAGCATGTGAGATGAGTGCAACTATGCAGTAGTTTGAGCATTCTTTGGCATTGCCCTTCTTTGGGATTGGAATGAAAACTGACCTTTTCCAGTCCCATGGCCACTGCTGAGTTTTCCAAATTTGCTGGCATATTGAGTGCAGCACTTTCACAGCATCATCTTTCACGATTTGAAATAGCTCAACTGGAATTCCATCACCTCCCCTAGCTTTGTTCATAGTGATGCTTCCTAAGGCCCACTTGACTTCACATTCCAGGATGTGTGGCTCTAGGTGAGTGATCACACCATCGTGATTATCTGGGTCATGAAGATCTTTTTTGTATAGTTCTTCTGTGTATTCTTGCCACCTCTTCTTAATATCTTCTGCTTGTTAGGTCCCTACCATTTCTGTCATTTTTTTGTGCCCATCTTTGCATGAAATGTTTCTTTGGTATCTCTAATTTTCTTGAAGAAATCTCTAGTCTTTCTTATTCTATTATTTTCCTCTATTTTTTGCACTGATCACTGAGGAAGGGTTTCTTATCTCTCCTTGCTATTCTTTGGAACTCTGCATTCAAATGGGTATATCTTTGCTCTTCTCCTTTGCTTTTCGCTTCTATTCTTTTCAAGATGTCATATTAAAGCTTATTAACCTCAGCTGACAAATAAATTCAGGTCAGAGGCCACATGTGGTGGACCCAGGTTAACACAGTCAGCAGCCCTCCATCAATGAGCTGGCACAAGACAGTGTGAACAACTTGTCACTGAACAACATACCACTGAAAGATATTGTACAAATTGAAGGAAGGCAATGCCTGTTTCATTTAAAGCCATTGGAAATGATGTTTGAGATGAAGACAGCATGAAAGGAGCTGATTTTACAGGTTTGGTTTTAGAAGGGCAGGAAGAATGGTGCACTTATAACACCTCATTGAGCATGAGCATACGTCATCAGAGCCTCTCAAACTCATCCTTTAGCGCATGTAAGCCAAACACATTCACAAACTCAAAATCAGCAGACATTCTGCCAATAGAGATCAATGTGAGGGAATAACCTTAAGAGTTACTCGTCTATGGGGCAGAAAGAAGAGATGGGAGTGACTCTTCTATTAAAACTCAAGCTCACCACTGGCTTCCTAATCACAAAAGGCTGTAGTCTTTCACTCAGTCTTCATCTTTGGTATTAAATGTTTTCAACTCATTTTTCATGTTTCAGTGTCTCTTCCCCTCTGGATTAAAAAAAAAAAAATCTTTGAAATATTTTAAAGTGTATAGTTTAGCATTTTTGATATGTCCACAAACTTGTGCAGTCATCATCACTAATCTCAGGATATTTTCACCGTCCAAAAACTAAGCTCTGTACCCATTACTCTCCCCAATCTCACCTCTCCCTCAGCTCCTGGCAAGTACTAATCTACTTTGTCTCTACAGATTTGTATATTCTACTCCTGGGTTTTCTTTCTTTTTTTTTCAATCTTTTGGGCACACTGCACAGCACATGGTATCTTAGTTCCTCGACCAGGGATTGAACCCCCACCCCCACTGGAAGGAATCTATTCCAGTAGTTCTAATGGTTTACATCTCAGTGGACTTTCAGAGAAAATGTGAGTGAGAAATAAAAGAGGACTTGTTTGTCCCCACTTCCAAAAGTAAATGTTGCTTTTCTAATTAAGTCTCTACAGGCTTTGTTAAAGAGTATAAAAGGAAAGGGACCAAAAGAAAGCGATGCCAAGCTCCACTTGGTCACTGTCACAGGAGAGAGAAAAGCCTGCCATATGAAAAAAAGGGCACACGTTTTCAAATCTGCAGATTCATTTATGACATTTGGGATTATGGGTTTGCTGTGCATTGTTTCATTTTCCTTAAATGAAGTCTTCAAAATGTAAAACTCTTAAAATTAGAAAAGCCTGTTTGTTAGCTGTTCATTAGCTAATTCATTAAACAAACGGATCAAACCCACTTCTCTTATGTTCTTTACCACTAGTGCCACCTGGGAACCCCATTATTTAATTAGAAAAGGGTGTATATGTACATACACATATGTACTTATGGATATATCTGTATAGATAGACTCTAACCAGTCCCTGTCTTTAAAGCCCAAAGCTGGGGGGAGGAAATAACAAGAGGCCATCACGATCCAGAAAACAAGGGCATTTAGGAATGTAGGGACACGGATGAGATCTGAGCAAGGAAGGGGGTTACTTTCTAGAAAACAACAGAATATTTGGGAAAGGGAACTGTATGTCGGGAGCCGAGGGGACACTGTCCTTGGGAATAAGGTGTGAGCAGCAAGGAATTGATGGAAAAGGTGAGAGAAAGGGAAGTGGGGGAGCAGAAGGAGGCCTAGCGGGCTGCAAAAAAAACAAGGTGGCCAGGAAGGGCGTACGTGGTTAGGGGTTAACCACAGTAAGCTTTCCAGTCCATCGCTCCCCTGAGTTGAAAACCTACATTTGTAATTACACAGATGCCTCCCCTGATGGGCTGCAGAACCTGAAGAACAACGCATAACCGAAAGTGCAACGTGCCTTTGTCCACAAAAGGAACCCCTTCCTGAGTTTCTGGTTTTGCCCATGGCTCCACCTCTCTTTTAGCAACTGCAGAGTCCAGCGGTTTTCCCCCTGGTAACTGGGTCCCACAGACAGTGTCCCTCTGGCACATCTGACACCACCCCGTTTTTCCTTATCCATCGATCTCATAGAAGGTCTGATCCGCTCTCACCCCAACAACTGCAGCTGACTTATCCCTGTGCTCTTTGGTCTTCTCCCCTTCTCTCGCCTATCCAGCACACTGCCTCCAGGTGATTCTCCTGAAGTACAGTTACCACCACCTTACTCAAAACAATGGCAGGCCTGGCCGACTCTCCAGCTCTTCCAGAATACACCTTAGCACCTTAGCTTGGATACACACCCCAGAGGTCTTTCTGGATTTGTCTTACCTCTATTTATTCTCTTCCCATGAAAATCTCCAACTTTTTGATGTGTTCAAGAAGTATTTAAATAGTAAAATTATAGGGCTATATAAAGCTAATAAATTCTGTAATCACGCTCAGTTGCAATGGCCATCAGCATTAACCTTTAGAAGATGTAATTCCCCACAGAGAAATTATACAGTTCTCCCAGAACCATGGCAACTGTGGTCACTTCTCAATTATGTGTGACCTCCTGGTCAACTTTCCCACATTCATCAAACCTCTGGCACTGAGTTATAGTTTTCATCTCCACCTCCAGGCTTGTAATAACCTTGGGCAATTTTAACATCCAAGAAGATGACCCGCTCAACACCTGGTTTGCCAGTTCCCTGACCTGGTCATTTTCGATGACAACCCCCACCTTACCTCCTCCCCAGATCACACTCTGGATCCTGATGTAATATTCTCATTCCGAAGCTATCTCCCAAAACCTCCTCTCTTTAGAATGTTCAGCTACTTTCCAAACAGTCTTTGCAAGCATTTGAAGGCTGCTCTGTCCTCAGACCTCTCCTCAGATTCATGCTAACACTTCTCTCCTGGTCTGACTCTGTCTCATGTTGCTTTACTCTCTGCTTTCTCATTCCAGGCACACTGACCTTCTTTCTAGTCTTTGAATGTGGCATGTTCCTTTTCACCTTCCTGCCATGAGGCCTTGCTCATGCTGTTTCCTCTTCCAGAAATGGCATTTCTCTCTTTTCCTAGCTGATTTAACATTTGCCCTCTGCTCAGCCAACACTCCACCAGGGAAGTCCCTCTGATATGGATGACTACCCACCTCTTGCTTTCATAAGACCATGTACCTTTTCCCTGCAGCACTCACTGTAGTTGCAATTTTATGTTTATTTATGAAAATATTTGATTAATAATCTTCATAGAGTGAAAGCCCTAAGGAGATAAGGTACAACACCTGTTTTTACTTATCATGTATCCCTAAAACATTGCTAGCACATAGAAAATGATCAATAAATACATGTGGACTCAGGAACCTTTGCACTGACAGCAGGAATGGTTAATTACTGGGAGAACAAGAGCACTTAGCTCAAGAGTATGCTATGAGATGTCCAAGCAGAAATGATGTATCCACACTATCCTATTTCATCCCTGAGGGAAAACTATTGAGAAACTGAATTTGAGAAAATATAGCTCCTGGTGGGAAGATATGCTGTAATTAACAGGGGGGGAAAATATCCAGACAAACATCCCTGAAAACATACTTGCTGTCAGCAGCGTAAGTAAACAAGATAAATATTATACTATGTTCTGGGTAAATAGCAACCACACAATCCTTTGTCCACTTAACTGCAAGACCCCAAGGTTTATAAGCAAGACCAATGAATAGACAAGGGCAGATTTGTGCCCAGGGATGGGCTCCTGAGGACAGTAAGACCTGCCTCAGAAGGTCTCAATGGTATTCTGGTCACCAGGGGGTTTTTGTTCACAAAAGCAGAATGGCCACCCAGAGGCAAGGCTGCAGACAAGCTTCAGATGAATCATTGAATTAGATGACATAGAAAATCTCTTCCAAGTATGAGGATCAACAAGGCTGAGCAAACCATTAGCAATTTAGGGCCAAGCATGCAGGGAGTTGTGTGTGTCCAGGTGTGCACAGGACATGCTTTTGTCATTCCAAAGCTACTTAGTTACTCATTCATTAGGATTATTAAAATTAAATTTTGCTGTCAATGGTGAAGCCAAATTACACAATATTTTTTATATTTTTGTATTTAAGTTGCTTTCAAAGTATTACAAACACATATGTGCATGTGTGTGTATACACACATACACACACACACACACACAATTCACCATATCAAGATATAAAACATTTCTAACACTGCAGAAAACTGTCTTGCCTCAGGTCAATACCTATGCCCTGACGGAACTGCTAATCACAGATTAGCTTTGTCTGCTTTTCCACTTCATATACATGGACAATGTGCACTGTCTGTATTTTGTTCAGTATCAGGCCTGTCTGATTTATCCACGTATCCATATCGCCATGCTACATTCACATATGCAGCAGAAGCTCATTCTGTTTCACTGGAGGGTTGCATTCCACTGCATGAATATTCCACAATTTATCCATTCCAGGATTGATGGATAATTAGATTGTTTCCAGTTTGGGGCTATTGTGAATAAAGCTGCCATAAACATTCTCTTACATGCCACGTTGAAAACAAAAGCACTTGTTTCTGTTGAGAACGTACCCAGGAGTTGGGGCTGTGGGTCCGGAGGTTCATTCCCCAGATGTTTCATGCTTGCAGCTCCTACCAGTTTTCCAAAGCAGTTGTGCTGATGTGCAGTTCCAACAGAAACGTATTAAAGTTTAAAACAATGTATTTATCTTTCTAGTTAGTTAACATGCCAGGATGTACTTCATTATATTTTCTTGACCACATTTAAAGCCATTAAGGATAGCTTTAGGCTAATCAATACCTTTTATAGCTAGAAGCTCAGACACACTTTATGACTCTCTTGTTTTCTCTCTACAAAGCAGTGAGTACTTAAACCATGAGGGGACACATTCTGTCCACAGAACATCAAAACAGGAGAGAGAGAAGCGGGGACAAGAGGAGGAAACAACAGAGGGGAAAACTGAAAACAGCAAGTTGAGTTTGCAATGCTTTTCATCCATGGCGTATCAAATACCACTTCAGCCATCTTCTCTCACTCAGTTATTACCTTATATTTTCTCTTTGCATCAAGCTGCAGAAAAGATAACAGCAATGAAGAGTCATTGAAGTCTCTACCCAAGACACTGTTTATTGGAATTGTGGAAAACTCTAATTGTTTCCAACATAATTGGAGTGAATCTGGCTTTGACTTTGTCATTGATAATTTTCCTCTCTAGCTTTCTTTTTTTAAAAAAAAAAAAACAAAACAAAAACTGCTGTTGTTGATAATTTCCCAATGTCAGTTCATGAGGTGGCAAAGAGCTGGAAACAAGTGAGGGCACAGACATCTTTAACTTTGTCAATAGGCTCCTGTGGAGAAATTAAAGTCCCCTTGTTATAAAACAAATATTTTCTATTGAAGACCCAGTACAGTCTACCAAAATAAATATAGATATAACATACTCTGCCCATTTTTGAGGAAGAAGCAATGGGTCAACTTCTGTTTTAAACTCACAGTGAGGTATGCTTAGAGCTATAGATTACTACATCATACCGAGGCAGATGGTAATGCTTTAAATCAATTATTTCTGAGAAGCTCTTGGCATGCAAAAGAGTTAAAATCAAATTGAACAGAATACCCAGTACAGTCAATCCATGCTTTAAAATATTCAACCCATCTACCGTTTATAGTCCACCTAGGGCTTGCATTTTCCCTCATCTTCCAGCCCAGTTTCCAGCGATCACCTGTGCTTTAACTGCAGATGTCTCTCTAGCAGTTCTAAGAAGAAAACCATCTAGTGATCAATGCCCAGGCAAAGCTCATAAATGTAAAAACTATTGTTTATGTACTGAATCATTTTATTTTTAGCTACACAATTTCTTCTGTAGTGGCCTTCACCTCAAAGACTATTTAGTCCATATTATCAACTCTACACAGCCAGGCACTTGGCCCAAGGCTGTGATAAAATACTAACAACTTTATGGGATCATAAATCTCCATGTCCATTGCGTATTATTTAGAAAGTGGTTGCCACACTCACCAGCCCTTAGGGTGATTGTAAGCACCCAGTTGGGGCCAAATGGCCATAAATATCCAAAAAAAAAGAATAGTTAAAAAAAAAAATCAAACTCAAACTCTGCCCATTAAATTCACATCTACTTTTAAATCCTCCCTTCCCATCAAGTCTTTAATGAGGAAAGCATGCTGATGCTTTTAATGTTTCTATTTACACACAAACTCAAGTAAAATAAAAATATCAGTTATTAAACATGGGATTTTCCACATTGATGAAAATCTGTCCTAAATGAGGGGGATCGTGAATTACTGGGCTTATTGAAGTGTTAACATTAGCTGAACTGGGATTTTCAACACTGATTTACTGCAAAATTATACTCTGCTAGATTTTTTGAATTCTGGTGTGGGGACTAAGTAGACAATGAAACAACACACTTGACAAGCTCAGGTAAGAGAAGATGCAATGTGACACAGGTTGTGTTTTGCTCAGAACATACTTCACCAACCCCTTGAACACACATCCACCCCTGCCCTGCGTGGGCGAGAGGTAGAAGGGTGCAGGTGGGGAGTGTGGTGGACATGGGGAAACTTACAGGGCAATGATTGTTGTTAACCTCAAAACAGCTTTCCATCAACCCCCTCCCCCAGGCCTCCTTCCAAACCAAAAAAAGCAATTCTGATAGCGTGATGGAATCAAATTACTTGAGAGAAATGAGCTGAAGGAACCTCACCGTTAAGCAATTGCCAGAGCAGCCACTCAGACAATTCTGGCTAACGGCTGCGTTTCACAAGAGATAAAACAGGTGAAGTAATAAGACTGACACTGGCCCTTGTCACTGCAGTGAGCATGGCAGCAGAATGCTAACGAGGATGTCGCTGGCATCTCTCAGCAGAGCAAAAGGGCACCTGGATGGTAAGAGGGAGGCATCCACAGCCCGTCTTCAACAGGGTGGAGTCTTAGCTTTGTTTGGGAGGACAAAGCAGGCTGTGTCATACATCTGGATACACATGATATGGCAGGCTTCGTTATTTGCATATATGCGTGCGTGCTCAGTTGCTTCAGGCGTGTCCGACTCTTTTCAACCCCATGGACTGTAGCCCACCAGGCTCCTCAGGCCATGGGATTCTCCAGGCAAGAATACTGGAATGGACTGCCATGCCCTGCTCCAGGGGATCTTCCTGACCCAGGGATCGAACCTGTGTCTCCTACATCTCCTGCCTTGCAGGCAGATTCTTCACTGCTGAGCCATCAGGGGAAGCCCATTTTCATACATATACACACACAATATGGCATATCAATAAGTTGCATCACTGTGGAAGACTCAGACCATGCCCTACATACATCCCCATGGGATGTGTCATCCTTGCATCCTGGCTCAACTTACACCCACTGGCACCTGCTGCCTTTTAACTGTGGGTTCTCACTGCCCACTGTGGGGCAAGTCCAAAGTGTCAGGGAATCAAAGCCACCAGGAGCCTCCTTCAGTCATGACTGATGAGATGGTGGGTACATGCGCCAGATCACCTGCCCCCAGGTGCAGAAGGCTGAGGGGCAGGCTGAATGCTGCCCAGTGGGTGGATGCTCCTACGGTCCACAGCAGTGGTGCTCAGCAAGATCCTCTTTGCTGACTCCCTTTCCTTGTCTCTGTCCCCTATGACCTTTCATGAAACTATCTCCCAAACTGACCCTAACCTCTGCTTTTGGGGGAAGGGAAACTATGACAGCCATCAACATCCGTTCATGAACTTGAGGAAGTGAGGTGTTATGTCTTACCTGGAGACTTTTCTAAACTTTTCTAGTTGTCATCTTGGGAACATGCATAATAGAGAATGCTTTATAAATCAATGACAGAGGGAAAAGTGTTAGGGAGCCCGCTGGTCATCAGCATGAAATCACAGTCATATTTTACTTTCGGGAGGTGCAGAGGGCTTCCCTTGTGGCTCACCTGGTAAAGAATCCACTTGCAATGTGGGAGGCCTGGATTTGATCCCTGGGTTGGGAAGATCCCCTGGAGAAGGCAACAGCTACCCACTCCAGTATTCTGGCCTGGAGATATTCCATGGGCTGTATAGTCCATGGGGTCGCAAAGAGTCAGACATGACTGAATGACTTTCACTTCACTTTCAGAGGTCATATAAGCCAGGTTCACGTTGGCATATGAAGCTGCCCCACTACATAGAAATCTTGAAATAGCAAAATTGCTGCTGTTGCTGTTGTTAACATTTAGCAAGTAATTATTCTGTACAAGTCACTAAGTAAAATGCATGCCAATACTAAGTAATCCTCACAACAGCCCAAGGAAACAAAGGGAGAAGAATGAAGATGAGTTGGCTTCTAAATGGACAGTGACAGTGTATTGAGGGAGGAGTTGATCAAAGATGTTTAATGGGCATTAATCTTAAATATAATCAAGAGGTATGCAAAGTATGGTCTGTGTTGTAAAAGCTTTAATGAACTTAGAATCACTCACTAATGTGGTAAATGTGATGTGGACCAGCAGCTATCTGAAGAGGAAGCAATGATACTGCGCGTGGCTATGGATGGATGGGCATAGGGTGGAAGCCTAGGCTGTTCTTAGAAGGCCTGCCACCTCTGGCTCCCATCTAAAACAGCTCCAAACCCTCAAAACTCCCTTCAAGATGTATATAATCTTTATCATTTTACAGAAGTGAAAAAAAAAATGACTGTAGAGGAACTCAAGCACAGGCAGGGCCAGGGCCAGCCTTCCTCCTCTGCCCCCCACCTGGATCTACCAACTTCCCTCCCTCCATCCACACTCTAGCCCAGTGCCTGGCATTCAGTTCATCCTCACATCTCCGCAGAAGGATGATCACCACAGTCCTTCTCCTTCAGAGACTCCAGTCCAAATGCAACACTGTTTCAAGTTCCAAAGAAAGGAAGTCAGCCTGAAGGCCCCTGTGGTCAGAAAGCTTGTTGCCCAAGTACACAGCCTCCTGTGAGGACCACACCTGATAGCCCTGGGCCTCTGATGCCCTGCCCTCTTTCTCAGGTGGCAGCCCCCAGTGTAGCACTTAATATCTTCACTGAAGAGCATGACTTGGGCCCAAGGAGCCCCTGGGGACCCTAGAAAAGCTGGTTATTCCTCAACATGTAGGTACTGCCATTTTTGACACAGTTATAAATAAAATCTGAACATTTGAAGCTCACTGGCTCACAACAGAACTTCTGTGACATCATGCCTTTCCCCATGGCCCTGCCTTACCCCTCACTTTATGGTATCAGCTTAGTACTAATTTTCCAAGCACGACCTCTAGAATTGGTCATAAAGAAAGGAAAATTCAATAGTTCTTATTTTAATCTCCTCATGCCCATTCTTTCATTTCACTTGACATTATGTGTGCCATAGTGAATAATACCCCATAAATTGTACTATATTCACCTCAGACTTGAGCAATTTTTGCCTTCCCTTAAAAAAAAAAATTGTGGAACATGAAGTTTTCAAGTTGTCTCTGTTCTGCAAAGCGGGGCTGAATGAAATGCACTTTTATGGGACACAAGGTTACCATCCATGCAAGCTTCATCAGCTTCTCAAACTTATGAGCACTGGTGTCTTATTTCTAAGAGCGTTTTTAAAATCATCTTTTGCCTAAGGAATTATAATAATGATGTGAGAAATGGCTCGTGAAACAAATTCTATTCTATGCAAGCTGTTCCTACTAACCCTGAATAAGTCTCCAGAGAAGGGAGATGAAAGAGCTCACAGAATCACCTGGAAAAGAATTCTTATGAAACTTTTTAAAAGATGATTTTTCCAGAAAGGTAATCGAAGGAGTTCATTGAGGACATCACATTTGAGTAGAAAAGACTGATACTGGGATCAACTGAGATGAAAATTCAGTGTCTACTTTCTGAACTGGTGGTGTGTATAGTACATGGACCTGGGGGGCAGTGACCTTTCCAAATTTAAAGCACGTGATCTCATGTCCATGCTAGGAGCCCCAAGTGGCTTTCTCCACGCTTATGACCAAAGTCCACACTCCTCACTTTGGCTTGCTGGGCAGTTCTGCTGCCCTTCCCAAAATCTGAAATGAGCTCAGACCCATGCGATTGGTCACCTTGCATCTATCCCATTGCAATAGAAGCTCCAAGAGGCAGAACCCTTGTCTTACTCATTTTTCCACCTTTAGTTGTGTTGTTCAGTTGCTAAGTCATGTCTATTTGTGACCCTATGCACTGTAGCCCACCAGGTTCCTCTATCCACGGAATTCTCCAGACAAGAATACTAGAGTGGGTTGCCATTTCCTTCTCCAGGGGATCTTCCCAACCCAGGGATTGAACATGTGCCTCCTGCATCAGCAGGCAGATCCTTTGCCACTAAGCCACTGGGGAAGCCCTCCATCTTCAGTGACAAAGTAAAATAGGTGCTCAAAAAAATGCAGTATGAACAGTGAGAACCTGGGACATAATTAGTTGCTCCAGTGCCCTGTGAGGCTCCCTGCCATGATTTTACACCACCTGAGGTGTAGAAAAATAAGTCCTTGCCATTGGAGGGAAGGAAATTAACTGATTCTGTGTTGCTTACTGGAGCCTGCTGGCTAAATATCCCATGCAAATGACCTTTTTTCAGTCTAGCCCTTCAGTCATGTCCAACTCTTTGCAACCCCATGGACTGCAGCACGCCAGGCCTTCCTGTCCATCGCCAACACCTAGAGTTTACTCAAACTCATGTCCATTGAGTCAGTGATACCATCCAATCATCTCATCCTCTGTCAGCCCCTTCTCCTGCCTTCAATCTTTCCCAGCATCAGGGTCTTTTCCAATGAGTCCTTTGTATCAGGTGGCCAAAGTATTGGAGTTTCAGCTTCAACATCAGTCCTTCCAATGAACACCCAGGACTGATCTCTTTGCAGTCCAAGGGACTCTCAAGAGTCTTCTCCAACGCCACAGTTCAAAAGCATCAATTCTTCGGTGCTCAGCTTTCTTTATGGTCCAACTCTCACATCCATACATGACTACTGGAAGAAAACATAGCTTTGACTAGTTGGATCTTTGCTGGCAAAGTTATATCTTTGCTTTTTAATATGCTGTCTAGGTTGGTCATAACTTTTCTCCCAAGGAGCCTTTTAATTTCATGGCTGCAGTCACCATCTACAGTGATTTTGGAGCCCCAGAAAATAAAATCTGTCACTGTTTCCCCATCTATTTGCCATGAAGTGATGGGACCTGATACCATGATCTTAGTATTCTGAATGTTGAGTATTAAGCCAGCTTTTTCACTCTCCTCTTCCACTTTCATCAAGAGGCTCTTTAGTTCTTTGGTTTCTGCCATAAGGGTGGTGTCATCTGCATATCTCAGGTTATTGATATTTCTCCTGGCAATCTTGATTCCAGCTTGTGCTTCATCCAGCCCAGCGTTTCTCATGATCTACTCTGCATATAAGTTAAAAAGTAGGGTGATGATATTCAGCCTTGACGTACTCCTTTTCCTATTTGGAACCAGTCTATTGTTCCACATCCAGTTCTAACTATTGCTTCCTGACCTGCATACAGGTTTCTCAAGAGGCAGGTCAGGTGGTCTGGTATTCCCATCTCTTTAAGAATTTTCCAGAGTTTGTTGTGGTCCACACAGTCAAAGGCTTTGGCATAGTCAATAAAACAGAAATAGATGTTTTTCTGGAACTCTTTCTTTTTTGATGATTCAGCAGATGTTGGCAATTTCATCTCTGGTTCCTCTGATTTTCTAAATCCAGCTTCAACAACTGGAAGTTTATGGTTTATGTACTGTTGAAGCCTGGCTTGGAGAATTTTGAGCATTACTTTGCTAGTGTGTGAGATGAGTGCAATTGTGAGGTAGTTTGAACATTCTTTGGCATTGCCTTTCTTTGGGATTGGAGTGAAACCTGATCTTTTCCAGTTCTGTGGCCACTGCTGAGTTTTGCAAATTTGCTGGCATATTGAGTGCAGCACTGTAACAGCATCATCTTTCAGGATTGAAATAGCTCAACTGGAATTCCATCACCTCCACTAGCTTTGTTCGTAGTGATGCTTCCTAAGGTCCACTTGACTTTGCATTCCATGATGCCTGGCTCTAGGTGAGTGATCACACCATCGTGATTATCTGGGTCATGAAGATCTTTTTTTATCTAGTTCTTCTGTGTATTCTTGCCACCTCTTAATATTTTCTGCTTCTGTTAGGTCCCTACCATTTCTGTCCTTTATTGTGTCCATCTTTGCATGAAATATCCCCTTGGTATCTCTAATCTTCTTGAAGAGATCTCTAGTCTTTCCCATTCTATTGTTTTCCTCTATTTCTTTGCACTGATTGCTGAGGAAGGCCTTCTTATCTCTCCTTGCTATCCTTTGGAACTCTGCATTCAAATGGGTATATCTTTCCTTTTCTCCTTTGCGTTTCACATCTCTTCTTTTCACAGCTATTTGTAAGGCCTCCTCAGACAACCATTTTGCCTTTTTGCATTTATTTTCCTTGGGGATGGTCTTGATCCCTGACTCCTGTACAGTGTCATGAATCTCTGTCCATAGTTCTTCAGGCACTCTGTCTAACAGATCTAATCCCTTGAATCTATTGGCACACCTAGGAGAATGAGGACTTGGTCCTCTTAGCTTTAGCTCTCATAAACACCTCTTGGGCTTCTCAAGTGGGGAGAATACAGGACCAATTTCAGGGACACATCAGCACAGGGAGTCTCTAAGCTTCAACTGTCACCCACTCACAGGCAGAAAACAGTTTATGTCCCAAGAAGCTGATTTTATGTCCCTCACCTGCCCAGGCAGGAGCAAGATTGCCCTGAAGGAGCCACACTGAAGACCGTCAGCACAGCTCCCAGAACTGTTAATGTCAATCAACAAATATGGAAGATGAGTTAGTCCCCAAAGCCTTTGATTATTGGCTTTTACAGATCCATGGCTGGTCCATTTCCCTGAAGGCCTGTGTAAACCGCCCTCATCAGTTGAGGAATGCCTCTGAAAAGCTTCTCAGTGACTATCTGCACTCTGATAAACACACAGCGTGAACTATCTCTCCAGGCTGAATGCTGAGATAGACACTGGCTTCAGCCCTCTACAATCTGAGGTTTGAGCTAGCCTCCCAATGTCAGTATGCACGGTTTTCCTACATAGGGAGGGCCCGGCTGGTGGAAACTCTTCTCGATGGTTTGAAAGCATATATCATGGCAGCCACTCTTTGCTGAGTGAGCCAGAGGTGAACGCACTCTTAGGGCCTAAAATTGTAATTAAAAATAAAACATTCAGTGTGATTTTTGTGATCAAAAATACCTTCTTTTGATATAATTAAAGTCCACTGGAGGACCACATACTGAAAGCTATTTGCAAAGACATTTCAAAAGATACCAAGTGAGAAGTCCTGAAAATTTCCATGTTGAGACATACAGCAAAACTACAAGTCTGATGTGAGCAGTAACGCCACCAGCAGACCACTGTATCTCTTTAGTAGTTTAGTTTGAGTGTGCTGGATTAGATAAGTGTCCCCTGTTCTCCACTCTCCTTTGCCACATCACTTACCACCTGGCTTTGCGGAATCTGTCCCTGTGAGTGGAGTGTACTTCTCTGTCTGAATAATATCAAATTTGGGTGTGTGACTTGCTTTGGTCAATAGGATGAGAGCAGAAACGAGGCTTTAAGAGCTCTTGCTGGCATAAAAAGAATACCCCAGGTAGATGCCTCTCTTTCAGCCTGGCCCCTGAAATAAGACAGGTGACAGAGACTGAGCCCCAGTAAAAGCCTGGAACCCAGCTTGGTGAGACCAAGCCTGGCCTTTATCAGTTAAACAACAGCCAGACCACAGAACCATGAACCAGAGAATAAAGGCTCTTTGCTGTTAGCCATTGGATTGGAGGGGTTGTCTTAATGCACAAAAATCTGACTGATACACTGAGCTAGAATTGATAGTGAGGGAACATAAGTTTTTTTCTGAAATCCCACTAAAGCCACACAACACCCAGGAGTGGTCTGTACTTTTGTCTAGGTCTTTGTCATCTTCAGAATATGGTTTCACTTGTGGACTTTTCATCCAGAGTAAAATATTATCTACATAATAAAATCTGTATACTCATTCAAGGATTCAAACAGGGCATGGGAACAGGTTCAAGAGGGACGTTCAAACAAGGGAAAGAAGAGGCCTGGAGTCAGACCTACCATCTTGTGCATCCTGCAAGTTGCCCTCTGGGTGAACGCAGCACATTTCTGTTGCTCTGTGTTTGCATCTGCAATGTGGCACTACGGTTACTCTTGGGAAGACTAAGTGGTGTAAGTCACATGCCTTTTGTTTATCACAGGTTTTCTCATTTAGGCCCCTTTCCCTATAGGTACTTAAAGATGTGAGAGAGCTGAAGCGTGTAAGAAAGCCTAAAGCTAGGTAGGTCAATGCCGGTCAGCAAGGGAGCCCTGGAGACCCAGCTGAGGGCTCTAAGCTCTTCAGTCCACCATGGGCAGCGGTTGCAAGCACAGGTGCGTTCATTCTTCAAGATCAATCTCACAGTTTGTCAAGAACTTGGGAGCAGATTTACATTACCTGCTTTCTCCTGGAATCCCCTCCTGACACTAGGAAATGCAATTTTTGGTAACAGAAACGGGGACTGAAAGAAACAGGTTTTCACAAGATTGACCTCATTTACAGCTAAACTTCTGAAAGAACTGTACCGTACTTGCTGTCCTCTAAAATATCAACCTCCAAAAGGAGTTTACTGATTAGATCCTCCAAATCACCACACTCTGGATTTTACAGAAGCCTAGTAAGAGGGGTACGCTTCTTTAAAGAATCTAAAAGGAATTTGGAGGGACCTGAACAATGGATTGATTTGTTGTGTGTGTGTGTGTGTGTACTATTCTATCTAGAACATTCCCTTCACTGGTTTTTGGATTTCAAAGTTTTACCCAAATATGACACTACTCCTAAAAATGCCTAGGGAGATGTAACAGGAAGTGATGCATGTACCATTTTCCTCAGATGGACAGAACCTGGCTCATTCTTCTAAACCACAGTGAGGCACTTGGGGGTAGGAGGTTTGAGGAATGACACAGGAATGAAGAGACCAAATAAGCCACAGAATTGTAAGGCAGGAAAACTGCATTTTCAAATGCAAATTTCCCACAGTGCTCGTCATTGTTTATCTTAATAATGAATGACAATATCTCACAAACCATGAGCTCTAGACCAAGTTTGTGGTAAGATAATGAAATCCTAGAAGGGTGTATTTCCCATCAAAAATCCATCTGTTCTCCTGCTGGAGCTACAGTAAGCAAATGCACAATAACGTGAAGTTGTAACACACTATGAAAACCTGCCGGGGTCAGAGAAGTTCAATATGTGCTTTTAGAGGTAATACTACCCACTTAAACATATAAGTTGAAGGTTTATTTTGATGGCTTTCTTTTGAAGTGGGAATTTTTGTGTGGATGCCAAGGTACCATGGTATTACTGACAGAAATATAAAGTAGTCACACAACATTTCACTTATGTAACACCTGAAAATATTTTTTTTTTCTTAAAAAATAGAATGGCATTCTGGCACTTAAAGGTACTTGGGATTCATCACTCTGTTCTGATAAGGAAAAGGCTGAACAAACTGAAAATATTTTTAAAAAGATCTTCTTAGATCCATCAGAGAAGTGAGGTCACAGAGAAAACCACTATCCCTTTAATTTGGAGAAACTGGTGAACAACAGACAATTCCAACTTATCAGAACAGAAACTCCTAAGCAGAAATCTCCACAGGAACCAGTACCATGGCAGGAAAACCTAAACTGTAATTGAGGAATTGTTTGTTGGAGCTTGGAGTAGACAATTCTGTGTCAACTTCAAAAAAAGGTAACTTACCAGACTAGCTCAATGAGTTTACTCAGGAATAGTTGAAAGAACTGCAATGCAGAAGTCGCAAGCTCTGGCTGACCACAAGCAAACCGGAAAACCAAAACCACAGGTTGCTTTTATAGGGAAAATGTGGTTTTTGGGGCGGGACTGTTCTAAGGGAAATTTCACTGGAGGAAAGTAAGTGTTCAGGGTGGTGGTGTCTTCTCATAGGCTGAGCTGCAGTGTTTTCCATTGGCTGGGCTTGTTGCTGGGCAACAAGAACTAGTCCTTCTGTTTCCTCTCTGAGATGCAAGTAGTCTCTTTTATTTGGGTAATTGACAATGGCTGGGAGGGTGTAAGAACTCCCCACACAGGCCTTCCCAACTCTAATTTTAGTTTAAGTTTCCTTTAAAAGAAAAAAAAAATACACCGTAGTAAAGTCACAAATTCCACGGCGGTGGGGGGCTAGTCTTAGACGGCCCCCCCCGCAACTTTGGTGAATTTTACCTTGACCAGGTTCTTACAGTGAATAGAGATTAAAAAATCACCTCCTGCTCTCTGCAAAGGTGAGGGTGTGGGCGGAGGAGGGTGGGGGAGGTGGCTTGGGGCTTCTTTGAAACATGTCACTCAGTTCTTAGTAAGGCCTGCCTTCAGGAGAAACTGCTTTACCAGAGCCTAACCTACACAGGGAAGGGCAGTGTTCTACTTCAGCCAGCTCTAGGCACCTACATCGTTGTTGTTTAGTCGCTAAGTCCAGTCTGACTCTTTTGCAACCCCATGGACCATAGCCCATCAGGCTCCTCTGTCCATGGATTTTCCAGGCAAGAATACTGGAGTAGGTTGCCGTCCTTCTCCAGGGGATCTTCCTGAACCAGGGATGGAACCCGCGCTTCCTGCCTCAGTGGATTCTTTACCACTGAGCCACCAGGAATACCTGAGGCATTCACATGAGGAAGGTAAATACCTAACTCCAGCCACCCTAGTTATTCCATCCACTTGACCTGGAGAAGGGGGAGCTGAGAAGCACTTGTGATATTCACAGTTCAGAAGCCCAGGCTCAAAACAGACTGAGAACTTACCACAGGACTACAGAATATTCTCTCCCCCACCACCTCACTACCACCTTACTAAAGATCTATTTACTGCAGTTCCATCTACCCAGTACATTATGTCCAGCTATCGAGGAAAAATTACAAGACATACTAAGAGGCAAAAAAAGCACAGTTGGAAGAGACAGAACAAGTGTCAGACTCAAACAGATATAGTAAGGATGCTAGAATGATTAATATGCTAAGGATTGTAACAGATCAAGTATATAGCATACAAGAACATATGTGCATTATAAGTTGAGAGACAAATTCTAAGAAATAGAAAAAAAATTCTAGAGTTCAAAAATAGTGTAACAGAAATGAAGAATGCCTTTGATGGGCTCATTAAGAGAGTAGACACAGGTGAAGAAAATTTCTGACCTTGAGGGTATAGAAGCTTTGAAAGTTAATAGAGACTTAAAAAGTAGAGAATAAAGAGGATAAGACTAAAATAGAGCAGAATATCTAAGAACTGTGAGGCAAATACAGCAAGTATAAAATATATATAATGGAATACCAGAAGGAAAAGAAAGAAAGAAACAAAAATATTTGAAGCAATAATGGCTGAGAATTTCCTCCAGATTAATGTCAGACACCAGACTATAGATGCAGGAAGTTCAGAGAACACCAAGGAAGACTAAAACAAATCAAAAATAAAACTACACCTTGGCATATTGTATTCAAATTGCAGAAAATTAAAGATAAATTTAAAAAAATCTTAAAAGAAGCCAGAGAGAAAAAATGCCTTATGTATAGAAGATAAAATATAAGCATCTTACCCAATGTCTCAGAAACCATGCAAGCAAGAGAGGGGAGTGAAGTATTTAACATGTTGAGAAAACAAAATCACCAACTCTGCACCTTGCAAAAATTATCCTTCAAAACTGAAGAAGACATAAAGACGTTCTCAGACACAAAAATTGAGGGAATTTTTTTCTGGTAGACCTGCCTTGTGAAAAAAGTTCTTCAGAGTGGAAGAAAACAATGTAAGTCAAACACATCTACATACAGAAAAGAAGAGCATTAGAGAGGGAATAAGTGACGATAAAGTAAAAACTTTTATTCTTATTCTTAATTGATTTAACAGATTTAAAAAATATGATAGGAACCATATATATATATATATATATTTATCTTAGCAGATAGCATAGGAGAAAATCTAGAAAACATTTGTATGGTGATGACTTTTAGATACAGCGTCGAAGGCTCAATTGATAAGCTGGCCATCATTAAAATTAAAAACTTCTACTCTGTGAAAACCACTGTCAAGTGAATGACAAGCCAAACAGGGAGAAAATATTTGCAAGACACATTTGATAAAGGACTGTTATCCAAAAATATACAAAGAACTCTCAAAACTCATCAGTAAGAAAATGAACAAGTTGATTTAAAAATGGGGAAAAGATCTGATCAGAGACCTCACCAAACACACACACACAGATGGCAAACAAGCTTATGAAAAGATTCTCTGCATCATATTTTATCAGAGAATTGAAAATTAATAATGAGATACTACTACACAGTAATTAGAATGACCAATATCTGGAACACTGACAACACCAAATGCTGGTGAGGATGTAGAACAAGAGGAACTCTCAATTCATTACTGGTGGGTATGCAAGGTGGTACAGCCGCTTTGAAAGACAATTTGGCAGTTTCCTACAAACTAAATGTACTCTTACCATATGCTCCTTAGTATTTATGTAAAGGAGTTATGTCCACACAAAAACCTGCACACAGATCATTCGTAATTGCCTAAATCAAAAGCAAAATGTCCTTTAGCAGGTGAGTGAATAAACAAACTGGTACCTCCAGACAATGGAATATTTTGTGGTTCAGTTGCTAAAGTTATGTCTGACTCTTTGGGAGCCCAGTGGCCTGTAGCTCACCAGGCTCCTCTGTCCATGGGGTATTGCAGGCAAGAATACTGGAGTAGGTTGTCATTTTCTTCTCCAGTGGATCTTCCCAGACTAGGGATCCAACCCATGTCTCCTGCATTGGCAGGCAGATTCTTGACCACTGAGCCACCAGGAAAGCCCAATAGAATATTAGTCAGTGAGCTATGAAGACAGGAAAAGACACAAAGGGAACTTATAATACTAAATGAAAGAAGCCAATCTGAAAAGACTACATATTGTAGGGTTCAAACTGGATACAATAAAAGGATCAAAAGGTGTTAGGGGTTAAGGGGGAGGAAGCGACGAATAGGTGCAGCACAGAAGACTTTTTAAGGCAATGACAGTATTCTTCATGATACTGTAATTATAGATACGTGTCGTACTTTTATCCAAGCCCATAGCAAGTACAGCACCAAGAGTGAACCCTAATATAAACTACAGACTTTGGGTGATAATGATGTGTCAGTGTAGGTTCACTGATTATAAATAATGTACCACTTTCCTATGGGATTTGTGGTGGAGGCTGTATGTGGGCAGGTAGTGTACAGGGAATCTCTGTTTTCCACTGAGTTTTGTCATGAGTCTAAAACTTCTCCAAAAAATAGCCTATGAAAAATAAAGTTAAACTTTAAAAAGTAAAATAATGTAAAATAAACAGCTCTCAGCTTTGACAGATGAGCATTTCCAGTTGCAGTGTTTAGCATATTTTCTAAATGACAGTTTTACCCACCAGCAACTTCAGTGTTCCTTTGGAATCCTAAATTCAAAAGCTCATTTTAGGAAATGATATTAAAGCAATTCCTATGTGACAGCAAGCACATAAAATTTCAACTCTCTCAAGCACAGAGACCTGGTAATTACTAAGGAATATTTTATCAGACGTAAAACTCTTCATTGTGTAATAATGTCAGTAGTGGCTTTAATAACATATTGAAGTTACAAAGTACTTTTCATGGTCATCAGAAATTCCCTTTAGTACTGCCCATTGCATTACATGTCAGAATTATACTCAGGCACATTTCTGACATATAATAAATGCTGCATTTCCATTAAAAAATGTAGAATGGACTACTGATACATACAATATGTATGAATCTCTAAGACAGTACTGTGAATGAAAGAAGCCAGATGCAAAGTGTATATACTGGCAAGATTCCATTGAAGTTCCAGCACAGGCAAAACTAAGCTGTTAAGAAATCAGAACAATGGTTGTTTAAGGGGGAATTGGATTGCCTGAAAGGTAAGGCAACTTTCCAGGGTGACAGAAATGTTCTACATCTTGACTGCATAGTTGGTTACACAGGGATATACGATTATTCAAATCATCCTTCCTGACTCAGAAGAAGCTGTGAAAAAATTCCTTCCAAATGGTTCCTGCCAGAATGGGGCCCAGGAGCCCAGGTTGACTGCCCTTATTAATGTCCAGTGCTCACGTCAACGAAGTGGACGACTTAAGTGTGAGAAGGAGACTCCTAGTGTTGTAATCTCTCTGCAGCACAGATGAGGCTGTAATCACTTTCATAATGAGCATTGCTTTCTGTAAAACAAGAGAGCGTTGGGGGAAAGAAAGCAAAGATTAAGAGAGGAAAACATTCCCTGGACGACGGAGACATCGGGAGTACAGAAGTAAGAAGAATCAGTCTGGGAGCCATGCCAGAGATGGAGGAGGGGGTGGGGTCTGCCTGAGGGTGGGGCGGATAGGGGTACGTGGTAGCTGACCCCTGGCAGAAGGGCAGAGTGAAGCAGCCCAATGTGTTCACAATTTACTCCTCTGCAGGATTAGAAACAACAAATCAAGAACCAGGTGATCTTGATATGTTGCTTAAGCTTCACAATGCCCCTCTATGCCGAACTGTGATTATATCCTAAAGGATTAGTAACTAACCACAAAATTTAAAGAACCTGTGGGTTGTTCTATAGGGACAAGAAAAAAATAGGAACCATGGAGACCATGGCCTTCTTCTCAGCCAGACTCAGTGAGAGAGAAAGGCACAGGGGAAATGGGCAGTGACACTTTTGAGAAAAAAAGAAAAGATGGTGGAATAAACCATATGGGCTTAATTAAGACAAGAACATGGGAGGTCATATGCGGGTGTGACAATCCACTCTCTGCTCATCTCTCCCCACTCCCCACCACCAAAAATAATAATAATGATTTATAAGTCACCCCCCCCAACAAAAAAAGAAAACCCTTGTATTCTATTCCTATTGGGATGCTTTCTTTTTTTTTTTTGTAAGAGTGAATCACTGGGTAGAAAACTATTCAAGTATTTTTCAGTCATCAAAGGAGTCACCGCATCTTCAGAGACTTCTAGAGAAAAAAAAAAGAAGAAAGACATTCATGACATCATAGTGGTTTCATGGCCACTCTTTCATGAATGGCTTAATTTACTTCTCTTGAAGGGCAGAAGCCAGCCCTGTCTTAGAATTTATTTCTGCCTGGTCACCTTCTCCCTGCATCCCAGTCAGTTCCTTCAGCACCTATGTAACTTGTTTATACTCAAGTTAAACCACATTCATATGTATGCTTCCTAGGAAATATGAGGTTTTTGAAAGGTGTTTATTTTCAATAACCTGGACTATCCAGTGAGAACCTGAGTGTAGGCTAGCTCTGGCTTGCTTTCTGGTACCACAGTATTTATGCAATGTGATGCTTTTAGTTAACACTGAGCCCAAGCAGGACTATTCATAGGCTTCATTGCTCAGATTCTCTCTCTGTAGTATGTGAGTGCATAAATATAAATATATATGTATATATGTATATATATATATATAGAACATATTCTATGCAAATATAATATATGCATACCATACAGGCCATACATACTAGAATTATAAACACATTGTGCTAAGACTTCATCTTAGCTTTTATTATCCAGACTAAAGACCTGGCCAGCCTCTGCCTTGCGTTTAACATGAGTCATTTGGCCACTTCCAGAGCAGTAGATACTGCACCAAGGTATACAGACACCCACCTGGCCAACTCCTGCAGGCTGAAACCCTCTTTCTGCAGAAACAGAATGACATACACCCTTGAGCCCAAACTATAATGTTATGCAAGATGGCATCTTCTATTTTTGTTTCTCTCTCAAAGTTTGGAGTAGCATACTTGCCAAATGAGAACTCCTGCTTCGCAAGTGTGTCAACTTGAGTATTTTATAATTAAATATTAAATACATATCTTCCTTACTTTCAAAGAATGCTATGGTTAGGGAAAGCAAAGTGTACCTGTCAGCATCCTGGCAGAAAAGACAATTTGCTAAGATGGTTTACATACAGATATTTGACGAAGGGACCACATACAGAGACATGGCAGGGTGGAAAGACAAGCAAAATACATTGGGACATTCTAGGGCCAAGGGGTGGAAATCATATTACCGCTGCCCAGCAAAAGAGAGCTGGAGACATAAAGTGGAGCCTGCCCAGTGAACCACAGTCATGGAGAGGCGCAGCCACGGCCATAGTGGGGGATGGGGAGGAGAGGAGGGTAGGGAGTTAGGGGAGTGGAGTTAGGGGAGTTGGGGTGGAGAGGGGGGGACATTGAGCAATATCCCAAGCACTTCCTCCCCCCTTCCCATCCTGCAGTTACCCTGGATCTCCCCTTTCCTATCAGCCAGACCGAAACAGAGTCTGGCTAGCAGGGATGGGACTCTGGGGTGACCTTACATAGAGTGGGACAGAGAAGGGAGAGCAAGGGGTGGAGAGGAGGGGGACAGAACAACCAACAAACAGGGAATTGTGCTGTCATAAAACACAACCTTCACCACAGTTCTGGGTTATCACTTCTACAGTGTTGATTACTGCAGACATAGGCCCAAAGATAGGGTAGCACACAGCAACGGCACAGGAGCTCAGCTTGTCTCGGGGAGGAGGCCAGAACCAGTCAAGTATGACTTGGCTTCGAGCCACAGGTCCAGGAACCAAAGTGGACAGGTGGGAACTGGTGACTCTGGCTCATGCCAACATGTGCCCAATTTGGGTGGGGTGGGGTGCTTGTTGCTCAGTTAGGTAGCAAGCTGCTTTCTCAGAAAATGAGTCCAAAGTTTCGGGACTGCAACCTTACTTGATCCACAAGCTAATATTCACAGCCCACAAATCTGCAGGGGACAGAGAGTCCCTTGAGGGCTGTGGGAATCAAGACCTTTACGTAATTAGCAAAACTATGGATCCATCAGGGCTTAACTACTCTAAAATCTCCTTCAGACCCTGATGATTCTTTGAAAAGATCAATTAATTTTAATACCATATGTTACATTTACTCTTTATTATTTTCAAATATTTTAAGTACAAAATGACCTTCAAAATATATCTTCATGTGTATGTGCTTAAATATTTTATATGTTTTATATACACATATGTTTGTGTGTGTGTGTGTATATATTTATGTATGTATGTATATAAAGAGAAAGACAGAGCTTTTCTAATACCCTAGGGCTATTTTAACAGTGAGTATCATTGAATTTAGCCAAATACCATTCAAGGGCATCAAACTTTTGTCTGACATGTTCAAATGAGGAGTAGCAGCCCGTGAGGAAAAGAAAGACCATTTTCCAGGTTTCTCCTAAAGAAGAGGCACTCAGCCTTCATTTTAAATAAGTTCTGAAGGCTAATGTACCTAGCAGAACAGAAAGTAAAGTGAAAACATGCAAGGCATCTGCGAAGAGCAGTGAGTGCAGTGCTTGCTCAAGTTTATTGCTTAAAAAAAAAAGTCTAGGAGTAAAGAGTATCTGGTATTTAACAGGCGCTCCCCAAAGCTCGTCCCATTAGATACCTAGCAAAGGGAAGACCTTGCCACATTCATCACATTGTCCTCTCCAAGCCCTTGTCAAGACAAAACTGTCTCTCATGTGTCAAGTGGGATTTGTGGGAGTTAATCTGATTTTTCTTTCAGGACCAGGGATCATAGGACTTTCATGAAGGAAGTCTTTAGTACTTTACCAATATGCTCAATTTTCTGCCAGACACATGAAACGGCTGTTTGACATCAGCACTGCCTGTGATGCTCGACTCTTTCTTGTATTGATTTATCTGCTAACCTTGACGAGGCGGTGTTAGATTGCAGATGGATTGTGCGCCAGGAGAAAGCTGTTTTGCCGAGCGACAACTTGCATTTGTGATTGACAGCCACCTCGCACCCACACTGCCTGGGATCTACAAAACCTCTTGAATCTCTTTCCAAGAAATAGCAATGTTTTCTTCCCTGCAGTCTTAATTTAGGAATTAGAGAAAATGCCGCTATAAAATAGCCAACTTCCTTATTTACTGTGACATTCACAAGCTATCCCATTCTGTCTCCCAGTCCACCAGGAAGTTTTTCCTAGATGTCAAGCACTGAGCTGGAGCCTCGCAAATGGGAGATAATTTCTAGCTTCGAAGAACTTGATGAAGGGGAACAAAACACATGCATACACACATATACTTATGCACCATGGCAGGTAATGCCGGTCTTCCACCCCCATTCCCTTGGTTCTCCCTACTTATCATCTGTATCCTTGGCAGCCAGTCATGGCCAAGCGCATCACTCTCTTGGCCTAAGGCTTTCTCTCGCCCCTGGAGAGGACGAGAGGTCAGTTTGAACAAGTCAGTTGTAATGGAAAGTTAATGCCCCTGGGAATAGTTCTTACCCAGTGAGTGAGGGGAGTCACTAGACACATTCCCTGGTCTCCTAGTCCCTCAGAGGCACGAGTATGAACCATGATTCCCATGGTATCTCAGAAATCTCTGCACTGTTTTCCTAGTGCTACAAATTAACCATGAACTTGGTGACCTAAAAGAATACAAATTTATCATCTTAGTTCTTGAAGTCAGAGGGGCAACATAAATGTCACTTCACTAAGATCAGGGGTTGCGAGGCTCCGGGACAACTCCGTTTTCTCCCTTTCTTCCGCTTCTGGAGTCTGCCTGCACACCGTGGCCCCTGGCCCGCTCCCCATGTCACTGTTACATTGTCCTTCCCTTCTTCTGCTTGTGATGTCACTTCACTTTCTCTAACTATGACCCTTCAGTCTTCTTCTTTGAAGAAGCATTGTGATTATATTGGCCCCACCTGATTGATCCAGAATATTTTGCCAGCTCAATATGCTTAACTTAATATCAGTGAAGCACATTTTGCCATGTAAGGTAACATATTTAAAGTTTCTGGGATTAGGATGTAGACCTCTTTGCGGGACTGTAATTCAACCTACCAGAGTCTCCAATAAAAATGAGCCCCACTTGCTCCCAGTAGTAAGCCATTAATTAAGCACCCTACCCTGTCTCACTTTTCTATTCACCAACCAGTGCTTGTAGGATTACCTCTTTAAATTTCTTTTATCCAAATCCTTATTGCAAATTAGAAGACTCACTCGTGCCCATAAAGTTATTTTATAATGGAAGAGGTGTCCAAAGGCAGAATCTGATAAATACCCAAAGGAACTCATACACCACAGAAATTCAGACAATGCAACTTAAATTCCAGAAAGCACTATGGAGAAGGAAGAATTGAAGTTAGACTTTAAAGAATGAGAGTACTGTTCACATCCTAGTGAGTAATCTGTGATTTCCCTTCCTTCCTTCTTAAAATAGCTGTATCAGAGCCAGTTTCTGACCAATGGAGAGAAATACCACCATCTTGAAATGAAGCACTTATCAAAACTCTCTCAAGTTCCCAAGTAGTGGCATATGACCCAGATTTTTCTAGTATCTGAAGACATACAATTTTGTCTGCAGGACTCCAAGACTGGAGAAATACTTTGCAGGCAGATCTTGCTAATTTTTCTTCTCTGCTACTGAAATAGGATGCAGCAATCCAACTGAATGAATATGTACTGGGGAATGAATACAGTGAAACACAACACTCCTAGCCGAGGAAGATACCAAAATAAGAATGTGACAACTATACTATGTTCAAGAAGTTTATAAGCTTACTGGGGAAGCTAAACAGGTGGAAAACAATTCTGTACTTTTTTTAAAAAAAAGAAAGACTACATCAACATTATTTTGACATCATAGACAATGATATTAGGTGGAAAGAAAACACATCTATTGATGACTCTGAGAAGCCTGGTGATTTGGAAAACTCAGTATTTGTGAAGAAGGTTGAGGAATATTTTCACTCACGTATTTTAATTTTTTTTTGGTTATGCATGCAATAGAGTGATATATCATAAAGGACTGTGTCTAAAATAAATACAAAGTACTCTTTTGATAAGTGCATGTGCATGCTTGCATGCTAAGTCACTTCAGTCGGGTCCGACTCTTTGTGACTCTACGGACTGTAGCCCACCAGGCTCCTCTGTCCATGAGTTTCTCCAGGCATGAATACTGGAGTGGGCTGCCATACCCTCCTCTAGGGGCTCTTTCTGACCCAGGGATCAAACCTGTGTGTCTTAGTCCTCTGCATTGGCAGGAGGGTTCTTCACCACTAGCGCCACCTGGAAAGCTGCCTTTGATAAGTATAAAATACAAATTTTAAGGGACTATGACATAACATCATAGTTGAATGTTTCTAAAATTATAGGGACATCTTACAGTTGATAGCATTTTGGATCCCATAAAACAGCATTGCATAGTGCTAAATCAGTCCAAAATCTAGACAAGTTGTCCCTTTATTGCAATTCTGTAGAAGATGTATTTGGTCACAAACACTTTGCTTAAGTCTCAAGACTGAGCAATGTAAGTTTAATGGGAGAATACAGGTGACACTCTCTTCTTCTCTTCATCTTTTGCTCTCCTAAGCTTTCTTTATTAGCAACCTATTTCCCTTACAGAAGGCAGCAAATAGCATCTTCTTCTCTTTCATATGATTTTACAAGATGTGCAGAGCCTGAAAAGTTAGAAGTAGAAAGTCAGGCTGGCCAAGAATTGTGGGATTAAAGGTTTTCTTTCACAAGACTCCTCAGCAGGTCCACGAGCCCCCCAGCAGCCATGGGGAGCCAATTTCCAAGGGTGACACAGATATCTGGATGGGAAACCCCTCCTTGAATTCTTTACAAATCACAACACATGTCGGTACAAGCGGGTGGCAGGCGGCCAGGGGCCCTTGCACCATGAGATATATGGCTGCTGGGCGCGGCTGATGCCGGATGGAGAGACCTGCCAAGGAAACATATTTATGGCAATAAATGCTGAGAAATGCAGCCCCCCTCCCACATAGGCAGCATTAAATTTTTTCCCATCAGAATGTAGATTTCCCAAGCACTCTCATGCAATTCTCGTGGAAAAGAATTGGTCCCCACACTGCATTCCTCTGCAAAAGAAAGCTTACCATAGCATTAACACCAGTAGAAAAAGTTTCACCTGCATGACTTTCAAGGCATTTGGAGATCTACCTCTCATTAAAAGTGAGAGAGGGGCGACTGGGGACTTGCAGGGGAGGGGAAATGTTACAGCGAGAATGAGTGAGAGGTTATGCTGTCTCCTGGTATAGCCGTGGTTGCCACAGAGTTGTGGGGGAGGGTGCAAGCATATGTCTACTCCCAGCAGGACCTCCAAGTAAGACTGCTGAGTCGAGATGTAGATCAGAATGAAATCCAGCCTAGGTCAGCTGCCAACATTTGTGCTCAGGTTCAAGGGTAACAGTCTCCCCATCATCCCAGACCATCCCCACCATCCCCCACTATCCCCACCATCTCCCACCAGCCCCACTGGCCCCCACCAGCCCCACCATCTACCCCCCATCCCCATCATCCACAACAAAAGACTGTTTTTTCTTGTCCCAAAGCACCTAAACTACCAAGCCTTTCACCTATGGGATTGCCTCTGTCCAGAAAGGATTGCCTTTTCTGACTTATACTAAGTCATTGTGTAGGATGGTAGTTGTTCTACAAATCAGAGAGGCGTCCTTATTTGTTTGTTTACTTACATCTGTACCCCTATGAGAAGCAGTAAGTAACTGATATTGATGGGAATATGTTAGGCAAGCTGAAGCAAGGAAAAGGAAAAAGCTGAGAATGTATGTAGTCGATGTTGGGGGAATGCCTCGTAAGAAGACGGAGGGATGTTTTCCATTTTAGTCCTTCTTGTCCATGATAGCACAACTCAGACATCAAGAATAGGCTGGGAGGGGAGTCAAGACAACATCAAGCCTGATTCATTAAGTGAAATGTTTACCCTGAGGAATAATAAAAACAAATCCATGAGCAACCTAGATAGCATATTAAAAAGCAGAGACATTACTTTGCCAACAAAGGTCTGTCTAGTCAAGGCTATGGTTTTTCCAGTAGTCATGTATGGATGTGAGAGTTGGACTATAAAGAAAGCTGAGCAGAGAAGAATTGATGCTTTTGAACTGTGGTGTTGGAGAAGACTCTTGAGAGTCCCTTGGACTGCAAGGAGATCCAATCAGTCCATCCTAAAGGAGATCAGTCCTGGGTGTTCATTGGAAGGACTGATGTTGAAGCTGAAACTCCAGTACTTTGGCCACCTGATGTGAAGAGCTGATTATTGGAAAAGACCCTGATGCTGGGAAAGATTGAGGGCAGGAGGAGAAGGGGACGACAGAGGATGAGATGGCTGGATGGCATCATCAACTCAATGGACATGGGTTTGGGTGGACTCCGGGAGTTGGTGATGGACAGGGAGGCCTGGCGTGCTGCGGTTCATGGGGTCTCAAAGACACGGACATGCGTGAGCGACTAAACTGAACTGAACTGAACACAAAATAAACCAATGAACAACAACAAATCTATTATAGAAGGAATAAACAAACAATTTGGAAAGCCAAAAGCATAAAATCAACAGTGAACTTGATAATTATAAAAGACTGATGATAAAACTTTAATATGAATATCCAATACCTATGAACTCTAAGTGGTTCACCATGTTAAGAGATTTAATTGCCTTATTTCATTTAATTTCTCCCAATTTCAGATGAAATAGGTTTAATTCTTATATCCATTTTAGAGACAAGCAAACAGGCTCACAAGGGCATATATTTTGCCCTGAATTCACAGGGTCAGTAGGTGTGTCAGGAAGGATCCAGATCTAGGCAGTTTGAACACTAAAGCCATGTTCAATAACATTTACACACATTTCTATCATAGAAACCAAAAGAGAAGATCACAAGATAATTTGCTTCCTTTAACTGAGACAAATTTTAACCTTTGGGAAACATGCTACTTAAAAAAAATGCAACTCTAATCAATAAACCCAAGTGGGCATCACTTATGGAGGGAAAGCAAACTGGAAGTGCAGAAAGGAGATAGCTCAGGGGACATTTAAAAGCTAGATGTGTTCATGTCAGTAGAGACTGAAAGCTGAGGGAATCAACAAAGTCACTGTAGCACAACCAGCAGCTATTATTTTTGAAAATGCAAGCTCAGGTAGAATTCCCTCAAGCTTGGGAAACAGTAAATGTAAGGCTCAACTCAGAAAATAGGACCGAGGATGGCTGTGGTCACTACAAACAGTTGAAATGCAATTTTAGAATGACGGTTTCTACTGTCTTGAGGGGATGTTTTCAAGCAAAAGTCACTCCATGATAGATGATAAATGAGTCAGGCTTTTACCCAGTCTAATTTTAGCCTTCTCTGGCTCCTGGTGGACAGATTTTAAAACCAATGGATGAAATTGGTGGCAGGTTTTTGCCTCCTATAATTCTAGCCCTTTCACTGTGCAAACATTTCCTGGATGCCTACTACATGCCATGGTTTGTTCTCTTTCACATCTCATATTCTACTCGGAGAGGACATTTCATTCAACAAATATCTATTGAATAGCAACTCCGAGTCAAACACAGTATCAGGGTCTGTGTCATACATTGTTTGTTATCTTCCCAATACACTTCAAGGTCAAGTCTTGTTATTCTTATTATTTAGATGAATAAAATGAAGTTAAGGGCTTTACCAGGGCTTCCTTGGTGGTTCAGCAATAAAGAGTCTGCCTGCAATGTGTGAGACCTGGGTTCAATCCCTGCGTTGGGAAGATCCCCTGGAGAAGGAAATGGCAACCCACTCCAGTATTCTTGCCTTGAAAATCCCATGGAAGAAGAGCCTGGCAGGTCACAGTCCATGGGGTCTCAAAGAGTCATAGGCAACTGAGCGACTAACAAAACGAAACAAACAAAAATGAAGTTCCGAGACATTGAGTAACAAGCTTAAGACCACCCAGCTGATAAGAATAGAGCTGGATCAGGCTAGGCAGACTGGACTTGAAAGTCAACATTCTTGCTATTCTTTTCTATTATAGGTAAAATAATAAGAGGTCTGAGAAGATGTTTTAGGAATTTAGGGGCAAAAATCTTTACCAGTTTGGGAATGAAAGGCAGAGAAAGTGGATCATGGAACCTTTCTGGAAGAAATGTATTTATTATAAACCTTATCAGATAATGGGGTTTAAATAAGAAATGGGGAGCAGGATTCTGCAGAGGTGATGTGAGCAAAGGCAAAGGGATGAAAAATGGATTTCACTGTAGAAAGTCTAGTTAAGGGAAGGAAAATTGGTCCATAAGGTAAGAAACAAGTTAATAAAAGAGGGTATTGGAATAATTGGGAATAGAATACACTCGAGTGATGGCATGAGGGGAAAAAGATGGAAATATTCAATAGCTATGGAGATAAAAATGACTTAAAAATAGTTGACAACTAGTTACCAGTGGAAATGGGGAAAGAAATGGTGAAAAGTAACTATGGACTTAAACCTTTGGACAGTGTTGTTGCCATAAATGAAAGAAAAAAAGAAAAGAAAAAGGAAAATAAGATGATGGACATAATTTTAGACTAAAAGAATGCAGACAACCTGTCTGTACCCCGTGGTCAGCACACCCCAGCTAAGAACACACACTGGGGTCCCACCTCCCACAACCACAAGCCCGTCATTCTCTCTCACTTTCCACTCGTATTTCACAACTGTCTTGCAAGCACTTTCACTTCAACCACATTGCAGTCCTCCGCTTGTGCCCTCTTGGTTCCAACTCCAATGCCTTTCCCAGTCCTGTACCAGCCTCTTCCTTCCTTTCCGTGAAGGGCTTCAACCCTCATTCCAGATTAACTCCAGTGCCTACTTCCTCCACTGAGCCCAGCTTTGACTATGTCAACTAACAGACTTTAACATCAATTCTTTTCTCATGCATATTGTATATGTCTTCCAACTAGCAGTGATCTCTTGTAGGGTCAGGACTGCCTTTTTGTTCTTTTTTCCTCTCTCACAGAATGTATGCCAATGTTAAGTACATAGTCATCAATAAGTAGTAGTAAACAATTGGCTTCGGAATTCATTTCTTTAGTTCCTAAGTATGCTTCTATATTCTAGACAGCTCCGTAAAAATGAAATACACTAGCTAGGAATGTGGTTCAAAAGTACCTTTCTCACCTTCAGAGGCCTTTCAAAATACCTGAAATTCCTTTAATGGCAAAGCATGAAGAAGGGTGTAATAAAGTTGCACAATCTGGGATAGGGTTTTTCCTTTGGTATTTAGTAGAGCTAGTCAACAGAAACAACGTAATTCATATAAAACAACTTGATATTATGAAGCACTGATGTGCTCTCATCTGCAGGTGAAAAAATTCAAAACACCACTAGGTAAAAAGTAGACTGAAAAGTATTCTGTCCTGAAAATTTTTTGTCATTTGCAATTTGTAGCACGATAAGCCTTTTCTGTTTCACTGCTGGAAATTTTATGCTTGTCTTATAGGATAACCATTGATCACTGTTTTGTTACGTATTGATGTGTGTGTACATGTACATCCCAGTTTCCTTGGTGGCTTGAGCTTCCCTGATAGCTCAGTTGGTAAGGAATCCACCTGCAATCAATACAGGAGACCCCAGTTTGATCCCTGGGTTGGGAAGATCCACTGGAGAAGAGATTGGCTACCCACTCTAGTATTCTTGGGCTTCCCTTGTGGTTCATCTGGTAAAGAATCTGTCCGCAATGCGGGAGACCTGGGTTTGATCCCTGGGTTGGGCAGATCCCCTGGAGAAGCGAAAGGCTACCCACTCCAGTATTCAGGCCTGGAGAATTCCATGGACTGTATAGTCCACGGGGTCACAAAGAGTCCGACACGACTGAGCGACTTACACTTCACCCCACTCCCTTGGTGGCTCATTGGTAAAGAATCTGCCTGCCAATGCATGAGACACAGGTTCAACCCCTGATCCGGGAAGATCTCCTGGAAAAGAAAATGGCAACCCACTCTGGTATTCTTGCCTAGAAATCCTCATGGACAGAGGATCCCGGCAGGCGACAGTGAATGGAGTCATAAAGAGTTGGAGATGACTTAGAGATTGAAAAACAGCAACAGTGTATAATATTATGTGTATATATATGGATTTAAAAAGAAAAAGCATGCTGCTTGGCCTGACTAAAAAAATAAAAGTATCTAAAATCCCACTGTTATGGGCTTTTCCTCCGAGTCTTATGCACTCTTCCATCCTTCAGCATTTCTAATGTTTTATCCTACTAGCAGGTGATGCTTTGCATGGAAGCTGAGATATCTGACAGAGAGGAAGATGGTTGCAGATAACTGAGAGCAAAGAACCATGGCCTTTTACACGGGATGTGTACTCGGGGAGCAGGAATGCAAGAAAAGCAGTGGACAGGTGAAAAACAGGAGGAGGCAAAGTTTGTGGAATCTCTCATTTTGAATAACGACGGTCCCTCATGATCAGGTGACTCTCCCTGCTCTGTGACTGCACAGCCCTGAGCCTCTCCCTTCATGTTTACAGGCTGTGTTTTCAGAGCCCACTTGCTTTCATAGATTATGCCATAATACATCCTAAGTAATTTGAAACAAGGTACAAATCACTAGTCAACCGTGAAATCATCATAGCACTCAGAATGGAATGACATTGCGATATTGGTTTCATTTGTAGTTAAGATGCCAACAAGGCTAAACACTAATTTCTTCCCACTGATTTAAATCAATAGCTTGTTTCTCTCCCCTTTTAATTGAATGAAAGTATGGGAAAAATATTCTGTTAACATCTTCAATACTGCCTAGTCTGAGCACTTTCTAAGAGAGTCCTGTACCCAATTTTTAAGTTAATGTGGATCATGCAATTATATTCAGAACTTTGGTCATTATTATTTATTCAAATTCAATGCAGTGGCAGAAATATTCATTACCTACAAAAGGGATTTATATTCAAGTGAAAGGAAAACATTAAAAGGTCATTCCAAAAGTTTAAAAAAAAAGGGAGAAAGAGAGAAATGGGGTTCTGCTTACTGACATAAAGTTAACTAATTGGCATCTGAGTAGATGCTTAGAAATCAGGTTGTAATTTCTGAACACTTCTTGAATAGTAGCCTAAGACCCTGGCATCACAGGAAGCTCTAATACCATGCTAAGAATTTTTCACAAATCAGTATGCATTCAGCCCTTCTCAGAGGAGAGCTCCTCACTTGCCATTGTACATTCAGGAAGGAGTGGAGCGCCTGGCACTTAGCAGGAGAAAATAAATATTTGTAGAAAGAATGAACAGAAATTCCACCTCTTGCATTTTTGACCATGACTACAGCAGTTCAAATCAATAAATATTTGATTTATTATTCTGCTGCAAAATTCATTAACCACACGGCTGCACATTCTTAAAAGACCATACCTTACCAGTCTTCTCTCAATAAAGTAGGAAATGAAGGAGATTTGGAATAAGAGAGCAAGCTAATTAACCTCTCTGAACCCCAGCTTCTTTATCTGTAAAATGGGGATAATAACATTTCCCACGGGGCTTCCCAGGTGGCGTTAATGGTAAAGATGCACCTGTCAATGCAGGAGACATGAGTTTGATCCCTGAGTCAGGAAGATCCCCTGGAGGAGGGCATGGCAACCCACTCCAGTATTCTTGCCTGGAGAATCCCATGGACAGAGGAGCCTGGTGAGCTACAGTCCATAGGGTTACACAGAGTCAGACACGACTGAAGTTGACTTAGCATAACACAGCAACATTTCCCTTGGACAGGCAGTAAAGATGAACAGATCATGTATGCGATGCACATGTCCTGGTTTGCCTCCACCAGAAGCAGATCTTGAGACAAGGTAGTAATATAAATTGAGGACAACCCCAGAAACACGAAGAGAAAAGTGGAAAGATGGAAGAGTAGAAACCTGATAAAGGGCGGTTATCAAGCCAGTTACCATTGTGGGCATTTGAGGCACAATCTCAGTGGGGAATTTTGGGAAATGGTGTAGAACATATACTTCAAAGTTATCTTATCTGAGGAGCAAAAGAAGTGGGGTATTTATCCACCAAGTCCCATTACTCCTGGATTGCAGGTGTCTGGTATGTGTGTGATGATCCTTGACATCCTGACCTGCCCTGGTCTTCAGCAGAGCACGTTCCAGAAGTCAGAGGATGCTCTCAGAGAGAGACGCAGGTTTTGGTAGGAGGCTGTCAGGCTGGCTGCATAGACACAATGAGTATGGAGAGGAGATGAAAGGGCGGGGCAGGGGCAGCATCTGCTACAGATCCTGACCTTGGACTTGGCACCAGGATGTGTTCAATAAACAACTGTCAATTATCATGATGTGTGTGAAGACTTGCTGGGCCTCTAAGACATGCTCCTCTTCGGAAGTAAACATTTAATTTCAACTTTTATAGGGTTCAGGGAGACCCTACGGTGTGCTAGAGCTTGTCTGCTCTAGCCATGAAATTGACATTATCAGGATTAAAATAATTAGGGAGGGCTGCTTATAGGCTATCAAATATCAATGACTTTAAAGTAAATAAAATTCATTTTATACTTATAAAACAACCTCATTTTTCTTCTTTGTATTTTCCCAAGCTCTTGTTTTTAAGCTTTTCATGGTAAGCATACCAGAGAAAATATTATTTTGAAATTCTTATGACTTAGAAGTAATAGAGAGGGGAAGGAGCGACAAAGAAGGATAAACATATTGGTGCCAATTGTATGTCCATCAGTCAAATCACATTTTGAGGGGCTTAAAAATTTGGACATTTTATTAGATGCTGAGTCAGTTCATAAATATGCCAGAGTTGACTTGTAAGATCCTAGGTGAATGACACATCGTGTATTCTTTTATCTACCCTTGCCCCATACCAATAGCTGTCTCTGGTAAAATTGCCAATACAGTGGCAATTCTGAATGGATGAATAATTGAATTACCTTGAATAAATGTGCATAACCCCATGGCTAAAATAATTTGGAAGGCTGCCTAGTCAGTGTATCATAATAATGCCAGGCAATGTGCTTAAGTAGATGAAGGCATTCATGGTTATTGAATGAATGAATGAGAGAATGAATGAATGAGAGAATGAATGAATGAATGAGAGAATAAATCCATAAAGACAAAGACCTGTGTAGAATGACCAGATCTTCACTCTTCCTGACCAAACAACTCTTGGATCAAATTTAAAGTAGCCGCTCCCCACCATCCCTACTCCCTAAATGTTACTACTCAAAAATTAATAGAGAAGAAGGTTGGATAACTCAGAGATCAGCCCAGTGTCCATCCCTTCTTCCCAAACTGTAGGTGTGTCCTGTTTTCTGATGCCTCACCAGCCCAGAGAAGAACCTTAGTCACTACTCTGACTGCTGGTAGACCACAGGCAGTTCTGAGCAGGGTCTCCTCTCAAATAGCCCAGAGGAGTGTACATGTATCCGTTCCTAAAGTTATCAGAGAAAACTACCTCTTCTGGGAAATCTGTCTCAGGCTTGACAAGCATTCATCTGAGAGCCCAGCCAGAACCTCAGTGAAGTCAACTCACCTGAAAGCTCTTACCACAGATAGAAATATGGTCAACTCATCACTCCCACCCTGCCTGCCTACACTTTAGGGGAATATTTTAATATGTTTTATTTTCAAGTTAATAGTCAAAAGTAATTCTTAAAATAAGATGCATTGTGGCAGTAAAAATATATTTTAAAAAATTTAATAGCACTTATACTTTATACATAATAAATAAATCTCATTCACTGAGGCAATGCTCATCTGTTATATTTATTTATGATCCTTGTTATGTAGAGTGAGAAGCAGTGCTGTACCTTAAGGAAAAAAATGGGGAAAGAGAGTATCAAGAAAAGAAAAAAACAAACACAGAAACATACAAACTAGCTTTCCGTGGGGAACAGGCTGAGTCAATGAATGAAATCAGGCCTCTCTCCACAGGGGGATGGTGGGGAGTGACCGGAATGTCGGTTCTAACCAGTGCTTATGGGGCATTTACCACCGGCCATTTGCAGTGAGGCATTCGAGATACAGTGATGACGAAGACACAAAGCCTGTCCTCACCCAGCCCAAGTGAAAAATATACTTTTCAAGAAGAACTACAATGAAGGTAAAAATAAAGCTGGCCTGGAGGCAGAGCAATCAATTTTCAGGGATAGGAAAGGAAGTGATATCTAAAGATGGGTTTTTGAGATAATAAGTAGCTGAATAGGTACAAAAGGAGCAGAGAGAGAGTGAGCACATTTTTTTTTTCCCCTCAGAAAAACAGGGCATTTATGATGAGTTCATTCTTGCAAGGAAACCCCACTAAAACATTTTTTATGTATGTAGTTATTTTTTCCAATATGCTCAAAGAAGAATAAAGCTAAAGTAGAAGACTTTCAGAAGAAATTAGAAGATTCCAGGAATGGTTACCATATAAATTAAACATATCATTGGAGTTTATTCCTTTCCTGAAAAGTATTTCAAAAATCAGTAAAGAAGAAGGTTGAATAGTTCATATGGTAACTGACTTATAATTAGAGAAATTCATTTAGATAAATAGCAAGTATTGGGTTGAGGGACCAGAGCTGTCTTTCACATACTTTTCTCCATATCCCCACTTTTGAGTAAGTGGTCTCAGTGAATGACTCATCTTTCAAGAGAAGAACAGCCAGGCAGAATAAACCAAGCACCAACAAGCCAGACAGGATGGCTGCACCAACCAGTGAATATCTGTTGATGGGCTGGAGAGGTCCCCCATCAAATGACTAAAATAAGAGAAGGAACTTCAATGTTTAATTAGTCTTAGAGAAAAACAGATGGTTTCCTCAAGTGGAGGGAGCAAGAACAGGGTGGTTAATCACAGGGTAAGTTTGGGATGAAAGACCCAATACACTTCACTTGTTCTTAAATATAGTTTGTAAAACAGACTTTATGTTTTAGAGCAGTTTTAAGTGAATTTTAAAGTTAAGTTCCTAGTTTAAACCTTTGTTGGATATCTATTTTAGTGGCTATCTCCACTATCCTTTCCTAGGGTAAGCTGAGTCAAATGGCCCACACAGTCTGAGTCAAGGATGTCAAACATGTGGCCCTTCTACACCTAACCCATCCTCCTTCCCTGGCAGACATCACCAATTGATACTGGCACTCTTTTGCTCTGAACTCATGCTTGGACTTATAGTACTTTTCCACACAGCCCTTCAGACAGCCATTTCTCTCCACTGGCATTGACATATGAGATATAGGAGACTGTCCATCCCTGAGCTTTCTGATTCATTAGTTATGAATTCCTAGGGGACTTTAGAGTTATTTAAAGAGTTTTATGAATTCATATTTATACTCTTGAGAGTCCCTTGGACAGATCAAACCAGTCAATCCTAAAGGAAATCAATCCTGAATATTCACTGGAAGGATTGATGTTAAAACTGAAGCTCCAATACTTTGGCCACCCGCTGCAAAGAGCCTGACTCATTGGAAAAGTCCCTGATGATGGGAAAGATTGTGGGCAGGAGGAGAAGGGGGCAACAGAGAATGAGATGGCTGAATGGCATCACCAACTCAATGGACATGAGTTTGAGCAAACTCTGGGAGACAGTGAAGGACAGGGAAGCCTGGTGTGTTATAGTCCATGGGGTTGCAAAAAGTCAGATACAACCCAGCAACTGAACAATAACAACAAATGAATTTATATGTGTATCATGACTGGCCTTTAGAATGAATAGCATGCTTCATATATGTATATGTTACTACTTTACAAGTGTATGCATCCACTGAAGTTAATAAAATGCAAATACTTTGAAAAACATTACAGAAGTCATAGCTGCCTTTTTACCACCATAGAATAGAGACCTGTGAACTTTTCTTTGACCTTATTAAAAAAAGAAACCATCTTATTGGATAAGTTTGGGAACCACTTGGCATGTGCCAACAATGTTTACCCTGTGAAAACTGCGCAAAGTGGTAGTGATAGTACCCTCAAGGCAGACATCGGTCTCTTTTGTATAAACAGAAAACTATGGCACAAACATATTACAAATTATGACTCAATTCAGTCAGTAAATATTGTTCTCCTTTTTTACTAAACTTGAGGTTGACCAAAAGTCAAGTAGCTTCCAAACCAACAAATAAAGCAAAGCATCAAGAAACAAAACTACCATTTGTATATTTAAAATGGCACAGCTATAATATCTATTTGCCTCCTTAGCCAAATATCATAGTAATAGCAGTTTCCTTTACTATATTACAAAGTTTTTTTTTTTTTTAAGGAATTATAGAGCAAGAGGTCATTACATGCCTTGAAAAGTACATATGCTATACAAATGCAAGGGGTTCTCATCACTTCTGATTATAGATTATTTGCAACTGCCCTACAGTAAAAACTTCATTTTGAAATATGTTCATTAGGTGCACTTGATTTTCGGTGGTCTCGGCTTTTCTGGAAAACAAAGCAAACCCACTAAGAATCTGCATTATTATTATATTTCCCAAAGGCATTCATAAAATATCTGAGACATGGACACTGTCCATAAAAAATTCATACTTCACATTTCACAAGCATTTTCTCCAATAATTTTCCAAGAGTAAATTTTTCACTTTCCATAGATGGTTTCTTAGAGGAAATGCTTTGGGTAGTCCCAAAATTGGCAAGAAAGTAGCTCCATCTGGAAACTAGATTTCATGTAGTTCTTACAGACATATCATTTTCACCTAGCAGGATTCCAACAGAATTTGGGTACTGTCTGTGATCTTGATTTGTTCATAGAGTTCAAGAGAAAAAAAAAAAAATGCCAGCAGTTGTTAGTATGTTCAAGAAAATATGTAAATAAGGTTAGTTCAGTACTGGAACAACAAAAAAAATTATTTTAAAACAGCAAGTTTACCCAACTACATTTGCACACTTAATGCATAAACAAAATATATAACAATTCAGGGGGAATCCTAAGGTTGCAATTTAAAGCTACCAAATTTTAGGATGGTTTCTGAGGTAGCAATAGTAACTAGACAAGTTTGTTTCATGCAATTTTGTTTTTAGGCTATTACTGAGAGCAGATACAAGCACTGAGCTGTGCTGTACACAGCGGTGGAGGTACACAAAGCTATTAATAAAAATAAGCATTATTTCACTTATGTTCTGGATGATCATACCATTTGCGTAAAGTAGTATTGTTATCCTTATATTAAAATAAAGCAAAATAATACAAATTTCATTGTATTAAAATAGAGCCAAAGGAGGGTTTATAACTTGCTTAAAATAATCCAGCAAGTGTGTATAATGCTCTAAGGACTCAGGCTAAGGACTTCTAAGCCCTGGTTCTATGCTCATTAATGGTATAGTGCTGTTTCTTGCCTTCCTAGAGAGGACAGTCCAGTAGAAAAAAAAATGTAACATATAACCCCATATTTAAGTAGAATATAGTTAATGTGTTAAGAAAATTCCAACAAAAGACATTGGTAGAGCAGAGTGAATTTATTCCTGGCAGGGGTAGAAAGAGACAACTTCAATCAAATACTTAGCGATACTTTATCACATGCTTCTAATATAAATCAACATTGTAAGAACATCCCTGGAATCCTTTTAAGTGCCATAAATCTTATATAAAACACAATATGGAAAAAATTAAAAGCATTTGTGACGGAGAAGAGTGAGGCTTCCTTGCCCATCTTCTCTGCATCTAGCCTTGATTCTCCATCACACGTGGGTGAGTTGTTCTGGGACTGGCGGACTCCACTTTGAAAATCACTGAGTTCATAGAAAAGATCACCAAGCATATGCAAGTGTCAGGGAGGCTGTGGTGATTTAATAGAAATGGGAGTGGGGTACTGTGGTAACCACCACAGTTATTGTAATAGAGAATGGAATAGCGGGGACTGGTCACACAGGTTTTGAAGGACTGCAAAGGTAACATGTGCAAAGCAGGAAGCAACTAACACTCAAAGCCCTGGTGGACAGAGGGAACCAGCTTTGATCACTGGAACTCGTAAGCCTGGAGGAGTGTCCCCAACAGAGCAGAAACCCAGACTTTGAGGAATGGGCCCTGCTCAGGACCTCGGAGGAGTTGTCCTGGCTTCTGGGACCCAGATCTCTGAGGAGGGCATTGAAGGATGGCAGAATTCACCATCCCCCAAAGTGCCACTTTGCCATAAGGAGTACTTGGAGCTAGAGACATTTAAAAAAAAAATTGATACAATAGAGCATTCTAATCTCCCCTTTTCCTCCTGAAAAGAGGAAATAAAAACACGCTTGTGAAACCTGTTCTCCCTGTACTAGGAGAAAAGAAACATTTTTTGACAGAGAATCAAGGCTGAGAGATTCCAAACAGGTGCTGTTAAAACAATTCTTATCTTCCTCTAGCTTCCCTATATATTCCAGTTACTTTTCCACACTTGACTCTCTTTATTTGACCTGGAATGAAAGTATTTCAGGTTTTGCCACTTCTCTGGTCCTTTATTTCCTTATGAGGGCTCCCATGTCACACACAACTTACATAAATTTGATGTTTTTTCTCCTGTTAATGTGCCTTGTTAAGTATTAGTTGCTCAGTCGCATGCGACTCTTTTGTGACTCCATGAACTGTAGCCCATCAGGCTCCTCAGTCCATAGAATTCTCCAGGCAAGAATACTGGAGTGGGTTGCCATTCCCTTCTCCAGGGGACCTTCCCAACCCAGGGACTGAACCCAGGTCTCCTGCATTGCAGGCAGATTCTTTACCATCTGAGCCACCAGCGAAACCTTATGTCAGTTTAATTTGCAGGTTCAGAGGAAAAGCCCTGAGACAGAAGAGGTAAAATTCCATATCCCTACAGGATGCTACTGGAGAAGGAAACGGCACTCCACTCCAGTACTCTTGCCTGGAAAATCCCATGGACGGAGGAGCCTGGTAGGCTACGGTTCATGGGGTCGCTAAGAGTTAGACACGACTGAGCGACTTCACTTTCACTTTTCCCTTTCATGCACTGGAGAAGGATATGGCAACCCACTCCAGTATTCTTGCCTGGAGAATCCCAGGGATGGCGGAACCTGGTGGGCTGCCGTCTATGGGGTCGCACAGAGTCGGACATGACTGAAGCGACTTAGCAGCAGCAGCAGCAGCACAGGAAACAGCAGCGCCACAGCACTGTTGGCGCTCCTGTTTCTCAGGAGAAGCCAGGACTTGGTTCTGAGGAGCTGGGGTAGAAGTTGGAAGCAATTGCTTTGGCCAGGGTGAAGAGCCCTGTGGGGGTGTCAACAGGGATAGGAAGCAAACCAGAAGGAGCACAGATCCTGAAAAGACATGTGCCTGCACCTTTCTCCTGCCTCATGGTCTTCTTCACACATGCTGCTAGGAAGTTAGGCCCTCCAGACTGAGAGCAAACAAGCATCCATCTCAAACAGAACATCGCAGAAGCAAAATTGAAAACAGCCCATCTAGTCAGGTATAGTTCCATATTCCTAACACCAACCCAGCTAGGCCATTTTGCAAATTGCACTTTTCATTTGGGACTGGAGACTATTTTCTGTGAAGGCATTCACAGCGTAGCACCCTTGCAGCCTGGAGGTAGAAATGCCATTTCCAAAACTGCCCAATGTGCAAATTGCCACATGCACAATGACACCTTGCCACAGTGATCCCAGGCCAAAAGCAAATATTAGATGCTATCATCAAACATCATCTTCTGTAAGACTTGGTTGTCTTATAAGTGTGACAAGGTGAAGAAATTTGCCCCTTATATTCCATGAGGTGAGATATATCTTCATAACCAGGTAACACTCCTTAATGGCAGGGCTCATGAATTCTCCAGGCAAGCATACTGGAGTCAGTTGCCATGCGCACCTCCAGGGATCTTCCCAACTCAGGGATCGAACTTGAGTCTCCTGCATTTCCTGTACTGCTTTACAGCTGAGCCATTGAGAAAGCCCTACATAAATGGAGCACAATATGCAGATTCACAACCAGCTTGTTGAATTGAAGGCTTTGTTTTTAAATAAAGGAAAAGCAAAGCACAAAATGAAGAAGTAATGCAAGCTACCCTTTAATATCTACATGACTTTCAACATCACTATCTCCTTCTGCTTTTGAGGTACACACAGTAATAGAATGGTGCCCCTCATTTTAGCTTTTTTTTAATTCTAATTTTGTTATTTCTTATTATATTTTGGCCATGCCATGGCATGCAGAACCTTAGTTCCTCCACGAGGGGAGGACCTGGAGGGATGGGATGGGGAGGGAGGTGGGAGGGGGGAAAACATGTACACCCATGGTGGATTCATGTCAATGTATGGCAAAACAAATACAATATTGTAAAGATAAAAAATAGATAAATAAACTAATTTAAAATAAAAAAAAATTTAAAAAGATGTATAATTTACAACTAAAATATAGTGGATCTAGAAATACATCTAGCTAAACCTTTTTAAACTTTGTACATGGGTGTTATTAAAATTTTGTGAAATACAGTGAGTAAAACTTTAATAAATGAATATATATCCCATTAAAAAAAAAAAAAAAAAAGAAGCAGATGCTCCAAGAGTGGCGAAAGCAGAGCCTGCATGTGCACAGTAAAATGTCATATACTGTCAAGAACCTGAACATCTTAGTGGAAGCAAGAGAAGAAAATGCCTACAGTGGTTGAGACTGATAACAGAGGTATTGCTTTGTTTTGCGTCTTTGATTTACAGAAATAAAGAACAAGCAAAATATACAGAAAGGGAAGTGTTTGTTTTTTGTTGTGGGCTTGAATGAGACCTCTGTGCTCACTTTACATGATAGCTTTGAGAAAGAGAAAGTGCATGCATAGGAAGGAAAATTCTTTTTCTTCAGAAAAAAATTTTTTTATCACGGTTGCAAGTCAAATAGCAAACACCCTATTCCAACAACACAAGAGAAGACTCTACACGTGGACATCACCAGATGGTCAACACCGAAATCAGATTGATTATATTCTTTGCAGCCAAAGGTGGAGAAGCTCTATACAGTCAGCAAAAACAAGACCAGGAGCAGACTGTGGCTTGGATCATGAACTGCTTATTGCCAAATTCAGACTTAAATTGAAGAAAGTAGGGAAAACCACTAGTCCATTCAGGTATGACCTAGATCAAATCCCTTATGAGTATACAGTGGAAGTGACAAATAGATTTAAGGGACTAGACCTGATAGACAGAGTGCCTGATGAACTATGGACAGAGGTTCATAACATTGTACAGGAGACAGGGATCAAGAAAATCCCCATGGAAAAGAAATGCAAAAAAGCAAAATGGCTGTCTGAGGAGGCCTTACAGATAGCTGGGAGGAGAAGCGAAAAGCAAAGGAGAAAAGGAAAGATATTCCCATTTGAATGCAGAGTTCCAAAGAAGAGCAGGGAGAGATAAGAAAGCCTTCCTCAGCGATCAGTGCAAAGAAATAGAGGAAAACAACAGATTGGGAAAGACTAGAGATCTCTTCAAGAAAATTAGAGATACCAAAGGAACATTTCATGCAAAGATAGGCTTGATAAAGGACAGAAATGGTATGGACCTAACAGAAGCGGAAGATATTAAGAAGAGGTGGCAAGAATACACAGAAGAACTGTACAAAAAAGATCTTCACAACCCAGATAATCACGATGGTGTGATCACTCACCTAGAGCTAGACATCCTGGAATGTGAAGTCAAGTGGGCCTTAGAAAGCATCACTACGAACAAAGCTAGTGGAGGTGATGGAATTCCAGTTGAGCTATTTCAAATCCTGAAAGATGATGTTGTGAAAGTGCTGCACTCAATATGCCAGCAAATTTGGAAAACTCAGCAGCGGCCTCAGGACTGGAAAAGGTCAGTTTTCGTTCCAATCCCAAAGAAAGGCAATGCCAAAGAATGCTCAAACTACCGCACAATTGCACTCATCTCACATGTTAGTAAAGTAATGCTCAAAATTCTCCAAGCCAGGCTTCAGCAATACATGAACTGTGAACTTCCAGATGTTCAAGCTGGTTTTAGAAAAGGCAGAGGAACCAGAGATCAAATTGCCAATATCCGCTGGATCATCGAAAAAGCAAGAGAGTTCCAGAAAAACTTCTATTTCTGCTTTATTGACCATGCCAAAGCCTTTGACTGTGTGGATCACAATAAACTGTGGATAATTCTGAAAGAGATGGGAATACCAGACCATTTGACCTGTCTCTTGAGAAACCTGTATGCAGGTAAGGAAGCCACAGTTAGAACTGGACATGGAACAACAGACTGGATCCAAATAGGAAAAGGAGTAAGTCAAGGCTGTATATTGTCACCCTGCTTATTTAACTTACATGCAGAGTACATCATGAGAAATGCTGGGCTAGAAGAAACACAAGCTGGAATCAAGATTGCCGGGAGAAATATCAATAACCTCAGATATGCGGATGACACCAACCTTATGGCAAAAAGTGAAGAAGAACTAAAGAGCCTCTTGATGAAGGTGAAAGAGGAGAGTGAAAATGTTGGCTTAAAGCTCAACGTTCAGAAAACTAAGATCATGGCATCTGGTCCCATCACTTCATGGGAAATAGATGGGGAAACAGTGCAAACAGTGTCAGACTTTATTTTTTTGGGCTCCAAAATCACTGCTGATGGTGACTGCAGCCATGAAATTAAAAGATGCTTACTCCTTGGAAGGAAGGTTATGGCCAACCTAGATAGCATATTTAAAAGCAGAGACATTACTTTGCCAACAAAAGTCCATCTAGTCAAGGCTATGGTTTTTCCAGTGATCACGTATGGATGTGAGAGTTGGACGGTGAAGAAAGCTGAGTGCCGAAGAATTGATGCTTTTGAACTGTGGTGTTGGAGAAGACTCTTTAGAGTCCCTTGGACTGCAAGGAGATCCAATCAATTCATCTTAAAAGAGATCAATCCTGGGTGTTCATTGGAAGGTCTGATGTTGAAGCTGAAACTCCAATACTTTGGCCAGCTCATGTGAAGGGTTGACTCATTGGAAAAGACCCTAATGCTGGGTAGGATTGGGGGCGGGAGGAGAAGGGGACAACAGAGGATGAGATGGTTGGATGGCATCACCGACTCGATGGACATGGGTTTGGGTAGACTCCGGGAGTTGGTGATGGACAGAGAGGCCTGGCGTGCTGCAATTCATGGGGTTGCAAAGAGTCGGACACAACTGAGTGACTGAACTGAACTGAACTGCAAGTCAAATTATTCTAAAGTCAATAAAGGGAAAAAGTAATTACTGACCTTCAGTTTGCTGCTGCTGCTGCTGCTGCTGCTGTCGCTTCAGTCGTGTCTGACTCCGTGCGACCCCATAGATGGCCACCCACCAGACTCCCCCGTCCCCGGGATTCTCCAGGCAAGAATACTGGAGTGGGTTGCCATTTGCTTCTCCAATGCATGAAGGTGAAAATTGAAAGTGAAGCCGCTTCAGTCATGTCTGACTCTGTGCAACCCCATAGACAGCAGCCCACCAGGCTCCCCAGTCCCCAGTATTCTCCAGGCAAGAACACTGGAGTGGATTGCCATTTCCTTCTTCAAGGCATAAAAGTGAAAAGTGAAAGTGAAGTCGCTCAGTCTAGAGACCCCATGGACTGGAGCCTACCAGGCTCCTCCGTCCATGGGATTTTTCAGGCAAGAGTCCTGGAGTGGGCTGCTATTGCCCTCTCTGGACCTTTAGTTTACTCCCCTATATAATCAATGATTATAGTTAAATGTGTATTTTTCACAGTCTTCTCTGTGCTTGTTTTTTAACTTGAAAATATATAATGGACATCCTTCCATGAAATATGTACAGATATGACTCACTTTATCTCTTTCATAAAAACCCATATTATGTATGCCCCATAATTTACGAAATCATTTTGCTACTCAGAAATTCAGATTGCTCCTAGATTTTTACTACTACTAACAAAGGTGCAATAGAAATTCTTATATATATACATATATATATATTCTTAAATATTAATGCTTCTATTTCTGTAAGAAAGATTCTTCAAAGTGGGTTTACTGATTCAAAGGGATATGAAAACTTTAGAAGCTAGAGTTAGATTACTTTGTAAAAACAGATGATCAAAATTCACATTCCCATCTGCATTACATGAAGTGTCAGTTTCTCCATACCTTCACCAGCACTGGTTGTCATCAATCTTTTTTTCTTATGTTTCTTTTGCCAGTTAGTTGGAAATAAAATTATATTTTATTTTTATTTTTGTTTTCCTGACAACCGAATATCCTTTTATAAGCTTACTGATTATTTATATTTCTTCTTTTATTACTCTTTATGTCTTTTGTTCATTTTTTCATAAGGCTGTTTATATATTTTTTCTAGGAATTCTTTACATATTAAGGATTTTAACACTCTGATAGCCAAGAATTTGTCTTTTAGTCAAATTTAACATCTATCCAAAATTCCCACCCACATATTATACAAGTATTATTCTAAAATTTAATGTGATTATTTACTTTTTTTGACTGTAGATTATCAATCCATGTGTACTTTGTTTTTCTGCTTTGGTATGAGACAGATGTTCCTCATGATAGATTACAGTTACATCAACTTAGTTCATTAAATAAATTACAATTTTTATTAGTTTTCCACTGAGCTAAAATGTGGTATTAAACTCACATTAATTTCCCAACTATACACAGATACATGAACTTTGACTCAGTGGGGGAACTTTCTGATGTACTTAGACCACTTTATAACATCAATTAAAAGGAATCATAGAACAAGAAAGGATGCTATTTCCACTGAACTGCTCTCTGCAACTGTAGATTCACTTTAAAGTAGATAAAAACCCTAAGTTGGTGCCTTTGGTTTTGGAATTATGAAACACAGAGTAGGTTTTAATAATGAAACAACTATAACAGACAATTAATGACAACAAACACTTCTTCATAATGGAAAGTGAAAGTCGCTCAGTCGTATCCAACTCTTTGCAACCCCACGGACTACAGGGTCCATGGAATTCTCCATGGCAGAATACTGGAGTGGGTAGTCTTTCCCTTCTCCAGGGGATCTTCCCAACTCAGGAATTGAATTGGGGTCTCCTGCACTGCAGGCAGATTCTTTACCAACTGAGTTATCAGGGAAGCCCTCATAATGGAAAGGGAACGATTAAATTGAGCATTAGACATTATCCAAAAGTTTTTGGGTTTGTTTGGAACACTATGGGAAGTCATCCTCAAAACTGGAAATATATATATATATACATATATATACACATATATATATATATATAAACACAAAAGTTCTTTGGGTGATAATTTTATAGAATTTGGGATAGTTCACAATGCAAGTGACACATAAACCAACTCAAACTCACTTGAACAATAATATGTATATGTATAGACTCACATAACTAAAAAGTTCAAGAGTTATCCCACTTCAGAAATGGTTTAATCCAGCGATCCACATAATATCACCTAGACCTAAGCTGTCTCCATCTCTGGGATCTTCTTTCGTCTATGTTGCTATCACTCTTGGGCCCAAACGATAGTAGAATGCCTACAAGCAAATACAAGTCTACTTTCTCACAGGTTTAATTTCAGCAGAAATGACAACAGTATCTCTTTCTAGTAACTTCCCCAAACTGCTCTAATGGAATCAACAATCATGTGCCCATGTCTGCATAATCTCTGCAGCCAAAAGAGTAGACTCAATCTACTTACCAGACCTCTGTTATATGCCTGTTTCTAGATGAGTCAGTATGACTGGTTCTAGGTTACAAACTACATCTCTGTGGCTGGAGATGAAATCCATGAGAACTATTTGGACTGAGGATAGAGGTGTGACCTCAAAAAGAAAATTTAGTGTATTGTTATGTCTTATTTGAAGAAATAAGAAGGTAAAATACTGAGAAACTGAAATACAAATATCAACCATATGCATCATCTCTGTATCCTACTAATCCCCTAAGAATCTCAATATACATAGGAGTGGAAAATATATAGAGTGGAAAATTGTCTAGAAAAGGTCAAGAAGTGACAAGGTTGCCTGAACTCTGAAGACTTCCTATTCCCCTTGCCCAGCTTCTTACACAGATTTGGAGGCTTGGCAAGCAGCTGGAATCCTTTAGGAAGATTAGAGAATGGAGACTGAAAGTGTCATAGATAATTATTAGATAATGATCAGGATGGTGAGCATTTAGTGTCACTGGAAAGATCAAGGAAATTTCTATAAAGAGATAGTGTGGCAGGGACAGTCTGGGAGGCTCCCATTAAAATATGGCATATGTTGAAAAGCTGCTTCAGATGTTGACTATATGCAGCAGAGAGCATCCAGCCCCCTTCTTCTGCTCTAACCTTCCTCCAAATGAGCATCAATAGTACCTCAACACTGAAATGGGGTGAGCAGGAGGGCTGTGCAGTAGATATAAGACACCCAGGCAGACAGCAGTGATAACGTGGAGACACTAATGAAAAATACATTGCAGATAAGAGAGTTTATTTTCTCTTTACAAATCTGCATCACTGGAGGAAAAAAGAAAAGTCAAGTTTCCCAGCTCTGAATAGTAGCCATGTTTTCTTTCTTTTTTTTTTTTTGAGAGACTGTACCCTCAAGAAATGTTTCTCCTTTGATTTCAAGCCTACAGATTGCCTTTGGATACTATTTCATCTTCCATCCTTCCTATCAAGGAGGCCACAGAAGCTCTGGGAGCTTCCTGGAATGTCTAGATTTGGCTCTAAGCTGGAACTTCCAATTGCCCTTCAAAATTATGGGCAAGAAGACCTGGGATCCCTGCCAAAGGACTCAGAACTCTGATGCTCACTCAGCACAGAGCTCTGAGGGGCTGAAAGTGAAGGGTCAGGAGCAGGTGACAGGCCGTCTCTCCTCACTAGCCCAAAACTACTCTCCTTCATTCCAGTCCAGATATATCAAGCCTGGAGGAATTCCTTGTACGCAGTGTGGTGGGCACTCAGGGAATAATTTTTGAACTCTGAATGAACTGACTATTAATATTAAATGAATATTATCACTGTCAATCATGTGTAGCATTTAGTGGGCATCTATTGAATAAATGATGCATTTTTAAACAGCTCATCCACTTTATCTCTCCTGAAGCATTTAGTGTTCATAAGTTTAGTGTCACTCTCTGATTCAATGCTAAACACTATGTAAGAACCTTGTCTTTAACAGGTATGCTCACCTAGGATATATCTCAGTTCCAAGTCCACATTTTCATCACTGATAATGACTTCTGGTTAATATCACAGCAGCTTCATGAAAGTCAGGTTACCTTCCCTAGAGAATGCAAACATCTTCCTGAGTCTGACCACAAAAAATGAGGCTAAGGTCTAATTATTACTGGGAACTTTCTTTTTTTTTAAAAAAAGGGCAGAGTGCGTTTCCTTTTTATGAGTTCTTATATGATTTATCTGAATGCTGTGGTCATCCTTGATCCACAAGGGAGTGGTTTCTGAAAACATGTGGATTCATTATCATCCAAAACGTCTCTGGAAATGCTCAGAACAGTTTGAAACCAAGCCTTCTGTGGCAGGATTCAGCAGTTATAGCCCAAATATTCTTCTACTGGTGGAAGTAATTGGAAAAATGTAACTCAAGATTAGGGCTTAGGAAACAGAACTAAATAATACCTACCATTTATTATGGAAGGGTTCTGTGTGAATCAAATACGGCACTGAGCACTTATGTGTGTTTTTTCATTTAATGTGCAAAGCAGCTCTGTTAGGTTAACTTATATTATCTCCATTTTACAGAGGAGGGGAAACTACAGCTCAGAGAGATAAAATAATTAGAGCAAGAGATAGTATGTAAATCCCAGTGAGTGTGCGTGCTCAGTTGTGTCCAACTGTTTGCAACACTGTGGACTGTAGCCCACCAGGCTCCTCTGTCCATGGAATTTTGCAAGCAAGAATACCGGACAGGGTTGCCATTTCCTACTCCAGGGGGTCTTCCCAATCCAGGGATTGAACTTGCATGTCTTGCATTTCCTGTATTGGCAGGTGGATTCTTTACCGCTGAGGCACCTGGGAAGCCCAAATCTCAGTGTAAGCAACTTCAAAGGCCCAAATCATCACAGGACATTGGGCACCTCCCAGCAACCTGACACTTATTACTATTGTGACTAAAGCATATCTTCAAATGGCCAAATAACTTAGAGTATCAGCCATATGACAGGGAAAGGACAAAGGAGAGATTTCTACAACCAAAGACAGAAGAGTTTGGTAACTTATCCTTTCACCAACTTTAACAAAGTCAAGTCATAGTCTAGCTTGTGGTCATCATGGTTAGTACCAGAGTAATGCGCAGATAAAACGGCATTTCAAAGAAGTCAGTGGGATTGCTTATTCTCCAATCAGGCAAATCCAGTTGCTTTGTACTTCAGAATAACTGAAATATTTCAGTTATTCTGTCTCCATGTGACCCAATTTCATCAAACAAATTTGTAGCATTCCAAGATTGCATCTGATTGTACACATAGTTACCAGAAACAATAAGGGGATGATGGTCAAATTAACACGGCCAAGTTGGATGACAAAAAGTTTTACAGACTTGCTATATCTACCATTACACAGTTGTGGCTTCTCAGAATAGAAACATGTCAGATGCAGAATAGATAACTTCAAAAGTAATAGAAAAATTAAACTGAGGACAAGAATTTCAGACTATATACAGTCAGTACAAAACAATCACAGTCATTTGAATTATTCCTTACATCTAGCTTAGCAGATGTTCAAAAGTAAGATATCTTTCAAAAAATTAAAACTGAATTTCAGTTCCCTTCCACAACTTCAGTCTTTGAGGGTGTCAGCCTGTCTGCCCAAGAACAGATAAAATGAAGTGATATGAAGTCAGTTGCCCACTGTAAAAAGCAAGCTGAAATGAAATTATAAAGCCTATGAAAGGGTAAGCAAATTTCACTTCCACCAGCTCAGTGGAACTCAGTCCTGGCTAAACATTAGATTCTCCTAGGAGACTAAATAAATCCTGAAGCCCAGGTCAAAGCCAAGACCAATCACATCAGAATTTTCAGGGATAGGATACAGGTACTAGATCATCTCTTATAGTTTATTTAGTTAGCTTCCCAGGTGATTACAAAAGGCAGCCAAGATTGAAAACTGCTGTGTTAGGGACAATGGGAGAAGAGGCCAATATCAGATCTTCCTCTGGGGCTGCACTTCTGTAACTGGAAATGGGTTGCCATTTTCTTCTCCTGGGGACCTTCCTGATCCAAGGGTTGAACTCGCATCTCCTGCATTGGCAGGCAGTTTTTTTTGTTTTTTTTTTTAACCACTAAGCCACCAGGGAAACTCTGAGTTTACCTACCAGATGCAAAAACTGTACACCTGACCTCGAGGAGCTTGTACTCTGTTATAGAATGTGTGATTCATAACCACAAATAACTGATTACGACCACAAGTGAAGAGGGAAGTCACATTTGTGTCTCCAAGCAGCAAACCATGGCAGGGATACAAAGGAAAGACACATTCCTGGGGTAGATGATCAACAGACTATTCAACCACATTCCCGGATGAGACAGTGTCTAGGGAAAGGTGTTCCCAGGGTAGGAACTGTGTAAGCAAAAGCCAGAAGTGCAGAAGTAGAAGACACATTTTAGGAAGAGGTGGAGCCTGAGTGATGTCAGGAGAATTAGATCGGGTAGTTCAAGAAGATTATTTTCTGTCTCAGATGCCCAAGCAGTTCTGTGATTCCCAGTATTTGCCTTGAGGATCCCCATTGCCTGGCAATTACTGTCAGACACTACAGTGATCACTTCACACACATCCTTCCCCAAAACAGAATCGTTGAAAGCACATTTTTGTAGAAACATCCTGCTGCACAGAACCTGATGAGGTCAACAGAGCTATCCCTCAGGCCTGTCTAGGTCTTTATTAAGCTCATAAAAGAGAGATTTCACAAAGCAGAAAGCTCATTTTTAGTTTACAGATTTATGAAGGGAGCCTGTCTGACTGGTGAAAATGTCAATCAACTCCTGTCTTCAGAAATAAGCTGAAATGAGAGGGCAGTCGGCATCTACAAGGTTGTAACCCACCTTGGAAAACTGAGCAGAGGCCGCAATGGAATGAAAAGCTGATAATGAAAGTGAATCTGCAGTAAAAACTTAAGTAATTAATTTATTCTTCAAAATATGCATCATATTTCATAACTAATTTCACAGGCTGCCCTTTATAAAAAGATTTTGACAGGCCTGACAGTTATTTGCTCAAAGTCTTATGATATTTCACAAGAAGAATTCTTAAATATAAACCCAGCAGTATCTGGGGTAAAGATAGCTTTGTATGGTTTATAGTAAGTGCAGTTACCCAAGGGTATATACATAAATCACACATCTGAAGGGCTCTCATGGTTTCATTCATCACTTGTTGAATGTTCCGGGTTGCTCAGATGCTAAGATACTTTTATTCCCGCTCCTGATTACCTATATTCAATTTAAAACAGTGACAACTCATTAATCAGTCTCTAAAATCACTGTACAAGCTGACACAGACTAGAATTTCCATTAAATCAGATGACAGAAGGGGACCAACATGTATACTCATTATCCACATAATCACTGGTTTGAAAGCAGTGCTGAGTACTCTACTAATTTTCTATTAAATGGGCCCATTTGGTGACTGGTGAAATATTCCTCTACCAGGGAGCTAAATGTCTAAGAAAATGCACAAGAAGAAAGCCTCTAAACACCATAAGGATGTCATTCTTGCTGTTTGTTAAGTGAGGACAATCTGAAATCAGAATTCCTGGGTTTAGTTACTATTTTGACTGTGGTGGTCGCTGTATGAACTTGAGCCAGTGGTTCAGGTGATCTGAATTTCTTCATCTGTATCAGTGACAGCACTTATCCCACAGATTGTTCTGGGCATGAGATGGATTAAGATACACAGAACAACTGGCCCATTACCAGGCAGAAGGCACAAGGTAAATCCTTGGTGAGTAACCACCATCACTGTTAATAATCCTTTTTTATCCATGAAAGGTCATCTCCACAGCTCAAAGTATTTCTATGTAGGGCTGGGGCCTTGGTTTGAAATGTTAGATCGCTTCGCATGAAATGGGAAAGGTAAATCTTTAAAATATATATGATAAATATATATGTATATGTATATATAACTAAATACATGCATATATCTGTGTTTGTGTATGTATAGTGTACTGTTAGTTGCTCAGTCATGTCTGACTTTTTGTGACCCCATGGACTGTAGACCAGTGCCAGGCTCCCCTGTCCATGGAATTCTCCAGGCAAGAATACTGCAGTGGGCTGCCATTTCCTTCTCCAGGGGATCTTCCCAACCCAGGGATCGAACCCGGGTCTCCTGGGTCTCTTGCATTGCTGGCAGATTCTTTACTGTCTGAGTTACCAGGGAAGTCCCTTGTGTATATATACACATACACACAAATATGACTAATAAATGTATAAATACCTACACACACAATCATGTCTGATGGACAGATAAGACTTAAAAGAGAGAGATCTTCATAACAACTCATCAATTTGCCTAAGTTAGAAACACTTAGAAGAATGTTGTAGACATTCAACTAACAGTGGCATGGTAAGTGTGCGTGCGTGTGCGTGAGCTCACATGCACACTCATGCGCACATGCACGTGTGTGTTGAAGAAAAATAAAATATTAATAACATTTGTTAGGGAGAGAGGATGGAAGAGCAGTGTTAGGGAAGGTTGTAAGGAAGGACGGGAGAGTGATTTAGACATCTTACCATTGAAAACTGACAAAGATGCTTACAAACTGCAGCTAAGAATGCTTTAAAAATGATTACATTAATAATACTGTTCTTATTAAAGATACAGCTGAACAAACATATGATAACTAAAGCACACAAAAATGATTAAAAGGCTTTGGCCATAACTGTTTGTCAACTGAAAACCTCACCTAACGCTCATAGCCTGTATTGGCAACTGGCTAGGGACTTGCCCTCCCAACTGCTCAACATTCTCCAGAAACACAAAATTAATTGTCAAAGTAGAGTAATGGCCTGGTGCATAAAGCTGAGATTATGCAGGAGACACAAGTCAACGTTAAAAGAGCCAGTGACTGCAGGTCTAACTTCCAGATTCTAGCACAACCATTAGAGTTGCTTATGGATTTCCCAATACTGGATCTTCAAGCCCCTCAGCCAATGAGATAACTAGAGAGATTGTGATATAACCAGGAAAGCAAAATTTGGATTCTTCAGGCCAAAGGCTTACTGGACAGACTTGAGGACTTTTATGAATGTTCATTATACATTATATAATTGTAGACACTGCCTCCCAAATCATGGCCCCTTTTTTAGTAGAACAGAAGGATGTTTCTCTGAGCACTGCCTGTTAACACAGAGAACCAACGACTGCTTTCAGGCACACCTCTGAAGAATAAGGCTGAGTTTTTATCTCAACTCTGTTCTTTCCTAAGTCAGTTACTAAACTCTCAGAATCTCAGATCCCTCATCTGTATACTGGGGATAATTGTACTGATCTATCAAGACTGTTGTGAGGATTAGAAATGACACATAGTATGTCAGGAACAATTATAGGTAACCAAGAGATAGTAGGCAACATTATTAACTTTAAGGTATATGTCAGTTCAGTTGGTATATAACCATTTTAACATAAACTGTAATATGTAACATGATATAAACATTTTCAGGAACAAAACAAATAACTCAATGCTTGGAATGGCTAAATTAGTTGTGAAAGTGTTAGTTGCTCAATTGTGTCTGACTCTTTGTGACCCCATGGACGGTAGCCTACCAGGCTCCTCTGTCCATGGAATTTGCCAGGCAAGAATACTGGAGTGGGTAGCCATTCCCTTCTGCAGGGAATCTTCCCGAACCAGGATCGAACCTGTGTCTCTCACATTGCAGGCAGGTTCTTTACCATCTGAGCCACCAGGGAAACCCCTGTACTTCCTGGTAAAATTTTATTTGAACAAGAGATGAGAGGCCTGGGTGTGGGGAAAGGGGAGAGGTTCAACTAATGAGCCACGATCCAATAAGCACTGGGATTTTCAGATCACTGGAGTAGATTTAGGAAATTACATCTTTCTCGGAGAGAGAAAGGGAGAAATAGCAATTGATTTACATATTTTCACATGTATTTTTCTTTTTCCTGCAGAAAGAAGCTAATCATCAGGAAAATTTCAAATCATGTACCTCTGAGGAAAAATCACACAGCAGCGCCTGGATGCTGTGTTCGTGGTCTGAATTCTATGTGACTGTGGACAAGTCACTGACACTTTCAGGTTGGTTCTGGGAAATTCTTTGCTATAATTTGGACCTCAGAAAAATCTCCATTTTTTTTTTTTCTATTAACTTGAGTTAATAAATAGAATCTCTAGTCCTAAATACATATGGAAAAATGTGGCTTTTTTTAAAGTTAGTACTAGAGATGAAATATTTTAAACCTGGCTTTAAAAAGTTATAAAACCTCACATTTTAATTATATCTTATTTCTACTCAGTTATCTGGGAGAGGTGAAATGGAAAATTTAGAGAAAATGATCCAAATACAAGCATATGGTCTGAACAGTGATCACTTTCCCTAGGAATTAATACATTTCACTACAAACCTATAAGACCCTGACCCCTGCTTTGTGAAAGCTACATGTCACAGCTGTGAATGCCACTGTCCACAGTTATAAGAACACTATTACTCTTGCTTGATTCAATTTGAGCATCTTGAGCATTTCAGAGGGGACATAAAAGAATAGACTCTTAAACTTAGGATGGATAACATCAGAAACATTCCATCACATAGCTTGGCTGTCTTTTACAAAGAATGAGCATTCCAAAATATGATTTTCTCTTGGCTATAATGCAGGGCAGGGAAAGAAAGTTGACTTTTCATTTATCTTTCACTATTATACCACTTCTTATTGTCAACATCTTCCTCTTAGGATCTTCCCATCTTCTTTAAATTACTCTAGTCCAAGAAAGTATTTGTTAGAATTACATCTAAAATAAGATTAATTTGGCCTGAGTGATGGGCTGAGAGGATTTCCTATGGGTAAAGCTTATGAAATTTATTAGAGGGACTGGGCAGATATATGAAGAACATTTTTAAAGGTATTTTCAGTTTAATGGTTAAATGTTGAAGAGAAAGTTGCCTAGTAAGTGAACTGTAATGAATTGGAAAGGGCTAGATACCTCCCTACCCAGCAGATGAATGACAGACCATAGACAAGCAGCAAGCATAGACAGATAGACACTCTCATTTGGAGCTTACAATGGACCTCCGCCGTTGGGCAATCTCATATGCCACTGCCCAGAGCCTCTTCCTCAGCAGGGTGAAACTCTTCCCTCATCTCTGCAGCACAGATTGGTCAGGTCCCTGGTGGACCCGAGGAAGCCCTGTTCAGATCAGCCGAATTTCAAGCTTCAGGGAGCGGTTTGTTTATGGGTGGTGGTGACAGGCAAACCACAGTGTCCCTTCCTTCAGTCTAACGGGGTGAGTTAAAAGATTCGGCTGTCAGGCCAGCGGGAGGCCTCATTTTTCTTCCCTACTGCGTAGGGTGCCCCTCGCTGCAGCCAACATTTGATTGTGATTAATTTGTCAGGGATGGCTGTACAATGGAAATAGAGAAATGGATTGCCAATTACAGCTGGTCTTCTCTGACTGCTTGGCAGACGAGGGCCTTGCTGCAGGGCTGACAGCCCTAGAGCACAGCAGATGTAGACTGGGAGGGAAGGAATCCATTTTCAAGTGAGTTTTAAACGTGAGGAAGGGGTCAAGGTGACTCATTTTTTTAATTTACTTGCTGATACCTGGCCTGGCATTTTTGGCAAGCACCATAGGAAGGAAAGCCAGTCTGAGATTTGTTTTTTATTTTGTTGATTTGAAATGCTTTATACTTCTGATTTCAGTCTTAACAGCACAAACGAAAGGTGTGAAAGAGTCCATTCCATATTTCACACCGAAAATGCCCAAAGGGAAGCAGTATCTCCGATGCCCTCTGAAATGTTTCCAACATGCTAATAATGGTGGGCACATGGCAGGTGTGCCATCATTTTTTCCCCTTTTAGCTCCAAAAGACAATATGTAATTGCATGTCGATAACTATCACAAAATAATTTGTGACTTACATCCTCATGGAAGAGATGACCTTCTGTAACTTAAATTTGTCCCAAGGGAAAAAAAAAGTCGCACATTCGTGTCCAACTCTTTGAGATTCCATGGACTGTAGTCTGCCCGGCTCCTCTGTCCATGGAATTCTCCAGGTAAGAGTACTGGAGTTGGTTGCTATTTCCTTCTCCAGGGGATCTTCCTAACCCAGTGATCAAAACCGGGTCTCCTGCATTGTGGGCAGATTCTGAGCCACTAGGGAAGTCAGTAAATGAGGAATGTCTTTAGTTGTCAAGCACAATGGGTCTCATAATCAGATATGCTCTCAGAGGGTGAATGAAATGGACTCAATCACATTTGTAGAAAACTGTCACCAAACTGACATCAATACTTAAAATTCTAAGAAATCTCATTGTACCTCAGAAATACTTGAACTGCAATTTGTGAAGGGTCGCACTATTAATTTATTCTCACATTACATGATTTGCTGATTTGAAGGGGTAGGGGTAGGTAAAATGGACCTTGCTTTGTGGGAAAATCTCAGTGTCACTGTCTTGTAAAGAACAGAAGAAAAAATGAACACAATTATTCAATGACGAGAAGATTAAAAAAGAAAACCTTACCCTAAAATTTCCTAGTAGCTATATTAAACTGCTTGAGATATAGATGCACACTTACTACATTTTCTCACATCCAGATGAAAGAGCACAGACACACATAATAGGTGATATATTTTCTATTATCTATTATAATATATATGTGTCTATACATATACACACATAGAGAAATATATAAGTATATATGATATATACTTATAAACAATAATATTAGAAAAATATTACCTTGAAATTATCAATTCTAGAGAAATTTAAAAAGTTAGGAATTATTTATGAAAGAAATGGGAAATAATTAAATAGATGGTTGTTTAAAGTCATATATATCCCCAAAATCTTTGAGCAATTCATACTTTTCTTTAAATTAGTACACACACATAGGGACAAATATGTAATTATACTTTTTATATTAAAATATATACTACTACTTCTCATTCAATACCTTAAGCATATATAAGGACTTTATTATATGTATATGCACATACATATATCCACATGTTTATATACACATGCATATCTGTATGCATACACATATGCTATGTAGTGCATGTGCTGTATAGTACATATGTATGTATGTATAAATATATACCTATATATGTATGTGGTGTATGTATGTGTATGTGTGATATGTATGTACACAAACATATATAGAAAGAGATGGTTTAAAATACATATGTTTGTGTGTTTGAAATGTAGCTAGCTCACTAAAAGTAAGTCGGGGAGAATTTTTAAAACTGTCTTGAAATGGGAAGGCCTTCCTCAGTTGGAAGCTATCAATATGAAGAAAAAGACTGATAAATTTGGTTACATTTATAGGTTTTATATTCAGTGAATTTTTTTCTTTGAAAATGCACAAGGAATTCAATAATGGTTGCCTCTCCAGAGAGATATTAGCAGTTTCACATGCGGAGAGATTTTTTTTTTAAACTTGATGACCTTTTATATATGGCTTTATTGTTTTTTTGCTTTGTGCATGTATCACTTTAATGGTAAAAGCACAACATTTAAAAATGTCCCTCAATCTCCCATTCCCTGTGGTAACACTAGTGCAATATAAGTGTTCAAATACTCTAGCCATATTTTTTCACTAGTCTTCTAAAGCCTGGGGTGGTTATCCTAAACTTCCAATAAGTTATTAGCCAAAGCAAAGTGGGGATCTGTGTGATTCACTTCATTGTCATGGGTATTCATTCGCCATGTTCCATACTAGACATACTAGACTAGTAAAAGGCAAAGGAGAAGAGGAAAGATATACCCATTGGAATGCAGAGTTCCCAAGAATAGCAAGGAGAGATAAGAGAGCCTTCCTCAGTGATCAATGCAAAGAAATAGAGGAAAACAATAGAATTGGAAAGACTAGAGACATCTTCAAGAAAATTAGAGACACCAAGGGAACATTTCATGCAAAGATGGGCACAATGAAGGACAGAAATGGTATGGACCTAACAGAAGCAGAAGAGATTAAGAAGAGGTGGAAAGAATACACAGAAGAACTATATAAAAAACATCTTCACCACCCAGATAATCATGATGGTGTGATTACTCACCTAGAGCTAGACATCCTGGAATGTGAAGTCAAGTGGGCCTTAGAAAGCATCACTACGAACAAAGCTAGTGGAGGTGATGGAATTCCAGTTGAGCGTTTAAAATCCTAAGAGATGATGCTGTGAAAGTGCTGCACTCAATATGCCAGCAACATCGGAAAACTCAGCAGTGGCCACAGGACTAGAAAAGGTCAGTTTTCATTCCAATCCCAAAGTAAGGCAATGCCAAAGAATGCTCAAACTACCACACAATTGAACTCATCTCACACACTAGCAAAGTAGTGCTAAAAATTCTCCAAGCCAGGCTTCAATCATGAAATTTCAGATGTTCAAGCTGGATTTAGAAAAGGCAGAGGAACCAGAGATCAAATTGCCAACATCTGTTGGATCACTGAAAAAGCAAATATTCCAGAACAAATTTACTTATTGTTTGTTGACTAGGCCAAAGCCTTTGACTGTGTGGATCACAACAAATTGTGGAAAATTCTTCAAGAGATGACCTGCCTCTTGAGAAATCTGTATGCAGGTCAGGAGGTGAGAGTTAGAACTGGACATGGAACAACAGACTGGTTCCAAATAGGGAAAGGAATATGTTAAGGCTGTATATTGGCACCTCACTTATTTAACTTATATGCAGAGTACATCATGGGAAATGCTGGGCTGGATGAAGCACAAGCTGGAATCAAGATTGCCGGGAGAAATATCAATAACCTCAGATATACAAATGACACTACCCTTATGGCAGAAAGTGAAGAAGAACTAAAGAGCCTCTTGATGAGGGTGAAAGAGGAGAGTGAAAAAGGGCTTAAAACTCAAAATTCAGAAAACTAAGATCATGGCAGCTGGTCCCATCACTTCATGGCAAATAGATGGGGAAAGAGTGGAAACAGTGACAGACTTTATTTTGGGGGGCTTCAAAGTCACTGCACATGGTGACTGCAGCCATGAAATTAAAAGATGTTTGCTCCTTGGAAGAAAAGTTCTGACCAACCTACATAGCATATTAAAAAGCAGAGACATCACTTTGCCAACAAAGGTCCGTCTAGTCAAGGCTATGATTTTTCCAGTAGTCATGTATGGATGTGAGAGTTGGACTTTAAAGAAAGCTGAGCACCAAAGAATTGATCCTTTTGAGCTGTGGTGTTGGAGAAGACTCTTGAGAGTTGGACTGCAAGGAGATCCAACCAGTCCATCTTAAAAGAAATCAGTTCTGAATATTCATTGGAAGGACTGATGTTGAAACTGAAACTCCAATACTTTGGCCACCTGATGCGACAAACTGACTCACAGGAAAAACCCTGATGCTGGGAATTATTGAAGGCAGGAGGAGAAGGGGATGACAGAGGATGAGATGGTTGGATGCCATCACCGACTCAATAGACATGAGTTTGGGTAAGCTCTGGAAGTTGGTGATGGACAGGGAGGCCTGGAATGCTGCAGTCCATGGGGTCGCAAAGAGTCAGACATGACTGAGCGACTGAACTGAACTGATACTAGACATTGAGGGGACAGAGATGCTCACTGGTAACTCAGAATCTAGACACTAGTGAATTGCTATGTTTGGAAGTAGGGATGAAAACATGAATTAGTGCATCTAATGACTGACTTTTTAGACAAATTCTGAGGGTCAACAACCTGTCATTTGACAGTTGACTTATCTGCTCTTAGTAATCTCACAATCTTAGGGATGGTCCTCTAAGAGGAAAGATGACCACTTGCATAAATATTACCCTAGGATAACCACAAGAAGTATCAACACAAACATCAAATCCTGGCTCTTTATAATAATATTAACAGAAAAACACTTTGGTTACATGTACTATAAGAAAGGAAGAAAAAAAAACCCTAGAATGAGACGTAAGGACTCTAACTTATTATGTTGTCCATGTTCAAGATCTGTTATTTCCTGTTTGATTTTTTTGGTACTTATAATTCATATTCTCAATGATAAAATATTATACATTTTAATTCTGTTATGTGGACAAACCTCAAGGAGATTTGATTTATAACAAATGTAGAGCATAGAGCTTCTTTTTTTTTTTTTAACAGGAAAATGCATGCATTCATTTAACAAGAATTTACTCTCAAACATTTGTCAGACACTGTGCTGGGAGCTAGGGACTTAGGAATGAGCAAAACCAGACGCTAACACTGACAAAATAAAACCCCAATAAACATAAGCTGCAGCTGTAACGAGGACTGTGAAAGAGAGTTGCATAGTGCCACGAGTGCTGGTGATAAGAAGGTTTTGTCTGATCAAATAGGTCAGGGAAAGCATCCCTCCTTGTGGTGGTTAGCCAGCGGAAGACAGGGAGGTAGGGGTTCTCCAGACCCTGGGCACAAACAGCAGAGCAGAGGCCTGCGGGGAGGACTGAAAGGTAGCCACTGGAGTAGGGAACAGAGATCCAGGCGAAGCCAGGCACCAGATGAGGCCAGGAGAAGAATCCAAGACCATGCTGATATTTTCATCTTCATCCCAAGAAAATTTGTTTAGAATTCTGGACTGGGTTCCCAGAAACACTTCTCTACTACAGGGATCTCTCCTATCTTCCACCTCCCAAGCAGTCCAAATGGTAATTCTGTACCTCTTCGTTATTAGCAGTAAGTTCCAATCCTATAGCAGGGTATCCAAGGAAAAGGAGTTGGAGGTAGCAGAATAGGAACGTAAGAGTTCTAGGGCTGGGAACTGGGGGATGGATGAGGTCATGGCTTCTTCTTTTTTTTTTTTTTTTATAAATTTATTTATTTTAGTTGGGGGCTAATTACTTTACAATATTGTAATAGTTTTTGCCATACATTGACATGAATCAGCCATGGGTTTACATGTGTTCCCCTTCCTGGACCCCCCACCCACCTCCCTCCCCATCCCATCCCTCTGGGTCATCCCATTGCCCCGGCCCTGAGCCCTTGTCTCATGCATCGAACATGGAATGGTGTTCTGTTTCACATATGATAATATACATGTTTCAATGCTATTCTCCCAGAACGTCCCACCCTCACCTTCTCCCTCAGAGTCCATAAAATTGTTCTATGCATCTGTGTCTCTTATTCTGTCTCGCATATAGGGTTATCGTTACCATCTTTCAAATTCCATATATATGCTTTAGTATACTGTATTGGTGTTTTTCTTTCTGGCTTACTTCACTCTGTATAATGGGCTCCAGTTTCATCCATCTCAGTAGAACCGATTCAAATGTATTTTTTTTAATGGCTGAGTAATATTCCATTGTGTATGTGTACCACAGCTTCCTTATCCATTCGTCTGCTGATGGACATCTAGGTTGCTTCCATGTCCTGGCTATTGTAAACAGTGCTGCGATGAACATTGGGGTACACGCGTCTCTTTCAATTCTGGTTTCCTTGGTGTATATGCCCAGCAGTGGGATTGCTGGGTCATATGGCAGTTCTATTCCCAGTTTTTTAAGGAATCTCCACACTGTTCTCCATAGTGGCTGTACTAGTTTGCATACCCACCAACAGTGTAAGAGGGTTCCCTTTTCTCCACACCCTCTCCAGCATTTATTGCTTGTAGACTTTTGGATAGCAGCCATTCTGACTGGTGTGAAATGATACCTCATTGTGGTTTTGATTTGCATTTCTCTAATAATGAGTGATGTTGAGCATCTTTTCATGTGTTTGTTAGCCATCTGTATGTCTTCTTTGGAGAAATGTCTGTTTAGTTCTTTGGCCCATTTTTTGATTGGGTCGCTTATTTTTCTGGAATTCAGCTGCAGAAGTTGCTTGTATATTTTTGAGATTAATTGTTTGTCTGTTGCTTCATTTGCTATTATTTTCTCCCATTCTGAAGGCTGTCTTTTCACCTTGCTTATAGTTTCCTTTGTTGTGCAAAAGCTTTTAATTTTAATTAGGTCCCATTTGTTTATTTTTGCTTTTATTTCCAATATTCTGGGAGGTGGGTCATGGAGGATCCTGCTGTGATTTATGTCGGAGAGTGTTTTGCCTATGTTTTCCTCTAGGAGTTTTATTGTTTCTGGTCTTACGTTTAGATCTTTAATCCATTTTGAGTTTATTTTTGTGTACGGTGTTAGGAAGTGTTCTAGTTTCATTCTTTTACAAGTGGTTGACCAGTTTTCCCAGCACCACTTGTTAAAGAGATTGTCTTTTCTCCATTGTATATTCTTGCCTCCTTTGTCGAAGATAAGGTGTCCATATGTGCGTGGGTTTATCTCTGGGCTTTCTATTTTGTTCCATTGATCTATATTTCTATCTTTGTGCCAGTACCATACTGTCTTGATGACTGTGGCTTTGTAGTAGAGCCTGAAGTCAGGCAGGTTGATTCCTCCAGTTCCATTCTTCTTCCTCAAGATTGCTTTGGCTATTCGAGGTTTCTTATATTTCCATACAAATTGTGAGATGATTTGTTCTAGTTCTGTGAAAAATACCATTGGTAGCTTGATAGGTATTGCATTGAATCTATAGATTGCTTTGGGTAGTATACTCATTTTCACTATATTAATTCTTCCAATCCATGAACACGGTATATTTCTCCATCTGTTTGTGTCCTCTTTGATTTCTTTCATCAGTGTTTTATAGTTTTCTATATATAAGTCTTTTGTTTCTTTAGGTAGATATATTCCTAAGTATTTTATTCTTTTTGTTGCAATGGTGAATGGTATTGTTTCCTTAATTTCTCTTACTGTTTTCTCATTATTGGAGTATAGGAATGCAAGGGATTTCTGTGTGTTAATTTTATATCCTGCAACTTTACTATATTCATTGATCAACTCTAGTAATTTTCTAGTAGAGTCTTTAGGGTTTTCTATATAGAGGATCATGTCATCTGCAAACAGTGAGAGTTTTACTTCTTCTTTTCCTATCTGTATTCCTTTTATTTCTTTTTCAGCTCTGATTGCTGTGGCCACAACTTCCAAAACTATGTTGAATAGTAGTGGTGAAAGTGGGCATCCTTGCCTTGTTCCTGACTTTAGGGGAAATGCTTTCAATTTTTCACCATTGAGGATAATGTTTGCTGTGGGTTTGTCATATATAGCTTTTATTATGTTGAGATATGTTCCTTCTATTCCTGCTTTCTGGAGGGTTTTTATCATAAATGGATGCTAAATTTTGTCAAAGGCTTTTTCTGCATGGCTTCTTATTAAGGAAAATCCTTGGGCTTTTTTTCATTTTCAGCTTTACTGAGATATAACAGGCATGTAACACTTTATATATGTATGTATTGCAAAATGATTACCACAATCAGGGTAATTAACATATCCATCACCTCACAGAGTTACTACTGTGCATGTGTGTGGTGAGGACTTTTAAATATCCAATAAGGTGTTATTAACATAATTGCCATGCTGTTATTGTTAATACAGCCCCAGAATTTATTCATTTTATAACTGGAAGTTTGTACCCTTTGACCACTTACATCCATTTCCCTAGCCTACCAACCTCTTCCCCTGGCAAAAAGTAATCTGTTCTTTGTTTCATTTAGTTTGTTTTGTTAGATTCCACCAATAAGTGAGATCAGATAGTCTTCCTCTGTCTGACTTATTTTACTTAGCATAGTAGTCTCAAGGTCTACTATGCTGAAAGAAATGGCAGGGTTTCCTTCTTTTTATGACTGAATAACAGTCCATTATAAATTTAAATTTTCTTTATCTGATCATGCATTGATGGACACTTATATTATTTCCATGTGTGACTATTGTAAATAATGTGTCAATGAACACAGAGGTGCTTATATTTCTTTGAGATGGTAATTTTATTTCCTTCAAGTATATACCCAGAAGTGGAATTACTGGATCATATTGTAATTCTTAATGTTTTGAGGAGTCTCCATACTGTTTTCCTTAGTGGTCGCACCAATTTCCGTTTCCAGCAACAATGCACAATGGTTCTCTTTTCTCTGCTTTCTTAACAACACCTGTTATCTTTTTGTCTTTTTGATAATAGCCATTATGACAACTGTGAGGTTAATTTTACTGTGGCTTTGATTTTTTTTTGCTGATGATTAATGATATCGAGCACCTCTTAATATAACTGTTGGCCATTTCTATGTATGTATTTTTATGCCAGTGCCATACTGTTTTGATTACTATAGCTTTGCAATATAGTCTGAAATCAGGACATGTGAGTCTTTCTTTTTCAAGATTTCTTAAGCTATTCAGAATTTTTTGTGGTTCCACACAAATTTATTAATTATTATTATTATTATTATTATTATTTATTATTTTTTCTACTCCTGTAAAATGCTTTTGGCATTCTGATATGGATTACACAAAATTTGCAGATTATTTTGGGCAGTATGAACATTTTAGTAAAATTAATTCTTCCAATCAGTGAACATGAGATGCCTTTCAATTCATTTTTGTTTTCTGCAATTCTTTGAATAATATTATAGTATTCAGTGTTCAGTCATTTCACCTCCTTGATGGGATTTATTCTTATTAAATAAGTATAAAGTCTATGTTTGTGATGTTACTATAAATGGGATTGTTTGTTTTATTTATTTCTTTTTCAGATAATTTGTTATTAGTGTATAGAATCACAACATATTTTTGTATAGTGATAATGTATCCTGCAACTTTACTAAATCCATTTACTAGCCATAGTGAATTTGGCAATAAGCAGTACATGACCTGAACCACAGTCAGCTCCCAGTCTTGTTTTTGCTGACTGTATTGAGCTTCTCCATCTTTGGCTGCAAAGAATATAATCAGTCTGATTTCGATATTGCCCATCTGGTGATGTCTATGTGTAGAGTCCTCTCTTGTGTTGTTGGAAGAGGGTGTTTGCTATGACCAGTGCATTCTCTGGCAAAACCCTGTTAGCCTTTGACCTGCTTTGTTTTTACTCCAAGGCCAAATTTGCCTGTTACTCCAGATATCTCTTGACTTCCTACTTTTGCAGTCCAATCCCCTATAATGAAAAAGACATCTTTTTTGGGTGTTAGTTCTAGAAGGTCTTGTAGGTCTTCATAGAACCATTCAACTTCAGCTTCTTCAGCATTACTGGTTGGGGCATAGACTTGGATTACTGTGATATTGAGTGGTTTGCCGAGATCATTCTGTCGTTTTTGAGATTACATCCAAGTACTGCATTTCAGACTCTTTTGTTGACTATGATGTTGACTACTCCATTTCTTCTAAGGAATTCTGGCCCACAGTAGTAGATATAATGGTCATCTGAGTTAAATTCACCCATTCCAAACCAATATCCATTGGATCATTGAAAAAGCAAGAGTGTTCCAGAAAAACATCTACTTCTGCTTTATTGACTACACCAAAGCCTTTGACTGTATGGATCACAACAAACTGTGGAAAATTCTTAAAGAAATACCACACCACCTTACCTGCCTCCTGAGAAATCTGTATGCAAGTCAAGAAGCAAGAGTTAGAACTGGACATGGAATAACAGTCTGGTTCCAAATCGGGAAAGAAGTTCATCATGACTGTAAATTGGCACCCTGCCTATTTAACTTATATGCAGAGTACATCATGAGAAATGCTGGGCTGGATGAAGCACAAGCTGGAATCAAGATTGCCAGGAGAAATATCAATAACCTCAGATATGCAGATGACACCTTCCTTATGACAGAAAATGAAGAAGAACTAAAGAGTCTCTTGATGAGGGTGAAAGAGGAGAGTGAAAAAGCTAGCTTAAAACTCAGCATTCAGAAAACTAAGGTTATAATCGGCATCTGGTCCCATCACTTCATGGCGAATAGATGGGGAAACAATGGAAAAAGTGACTGACTTTATTTTGGGGGGCTCCAAAATCACTGCAGATGGTGACTGCAGCCATGAAATTAAAAGACGCTTGCTCCTTGGAAGAAAAGTTATGACCAACCTAGACAGCATATTAAAAAGCAGAGAGATTACTTTGCCAACAAAGGTCTGTCTAGTCAAAGCTATGGTTTTTCCAGTAGTCATGTATGGATGTGAGAGTTGAACTATAAAGAAAGCTGAGTGCCAAAGAATTGATGATTTTTAACTATGGTGTTGGAGAAGACTCTTGAGAGTCCCTTGGACTGCAAGGAGATCCAACCAGTCCTTCCTAAAGGAAATCGGTCCTGAATATTCATTGGGAGGACCGATGCTGAAGCTGAAACTCCAATACTTTGGCCACCTGATACAAAGAACTGACTCTTTGGAGAAAGACCTGATGCTTGGTAAGATTGAAGGCAGGAAGAGAAGGCGATGACAGAGGATGAGATGGTTGGATTGCATCACCCACTGGATGGACATGAGTTTGGGTAAACTCCAGGAGTTGGTGATGGACAGGGAAGCCTGCCGTGCTGCAGTTCATGGCGTCACAAAGAGTCAGACACCACTGAGTGACTGAACTGAACTGAGCTATAGTGAAATTGTGTGGTATCCTGAAACTTTACTAGATCCATTTACTAGCGATAACAATTTTGTTTTTGGTTTTTGTTTGTTTTTTTTGTTTGGTGTAGTGTTTAGGATTTTCTATGTCATCTGTGAATGGACAATTTTACTTCATTCTTTTTAATTTGGTTATCTGTTAATCCTTTTTCTTGTCTGATTGTTCTGGCTAGGACTTCCAGTATGATGTTGATTATGAGTAGTGAGAGTGGACATTTTGTTTTGTTTCTGATCTTAGAGGAAAATATTTCAAACTTCCACAGCTGAATATGATTTTAGGCTTCCACATATAGCATATGTTCACATATAGTCTATAGCATAGGCTTTCACATATGTTGGGCTTATCGCATATATCTTTTATTATGTTGAAGCATGTTCCTTCTATACTCTATTTGTTGAATTTTTATCATGAATGAATGCTGAATTTTGTCAAATGCTTTTTCTGCACCAGTTGACATGACTATGTGATATTTTATCTTTCCTTCTATTAATGTGATGTATCACATTTACTGATTTGCAAATGTTGAACCATCCCTGCATCCCAAGGATGAATCTCACTTGATAATGTTACATGCTGTTTTTAATGTGCTTTTAATTTAGTCTGCTAGCATTCTGTTGAGAATGTTTGTACTTATATTTGTCAGGGAAATTGTTCTGTATATTTCTTTTCTTATAGCATCCTTAACTGAGTTTGGTACCAGGGTAACACAGGTCTTGTTAAATGAGTTTGGGAGTGTTTCTCCTCTTCAATTTTCTGGAAGAGTTTGAGAAATATTGGAGTTCATTCTTCAAATATTTGGTAGAATTCACTAGTGAAACAATCTGGCTGAGAGTGTTTCTTTGTTGAGAGGTTTTGATTGCTGATTCAAACTCCACAGTTTTTTTTTTTAATTTCTTCATAATTTAGTTTTGGTAGAATGTATGTTTCTAAGAGTTTATCCATTTATTCTATGTTTGCAATTGTTGATGTACAGTTTTTCATACTAGTCTCATGATCTTTTGTATTTCTGTGGTATCAGTTGTAATGTCTCCTCTTTCATTTGTGATTTTATTTATTTGGGGTCCTTTTTTCCTCCCTGGTTAGTCCTGCTCAAAGATCGCCAATTTTGCTTTACCTCTTCAAAGAACTGACTCTTGGTTTTGCTAATCTTCTCTGCTGTTGGTCTAATCTTTATTATTTCCCTTCTTCTACTAACTTTGTGCTTAGGTTTTTTTTTCTTTTCTTTTTAGGTCCTTGAAATGTAAAGTTTCTAAGTGGATGATGTGTGTGATACATAAACAGAGTAATTTTCACAGTTACTTTTTGTCAGAGACATTGCTAAGAGCTCTATATCCATTGTTATTGTTGTTTAGTCACTAAGTTGTGTCCAACTCTTTTGCGACCCTATGGACTATAGCCCACCAGGCTCCTTGGCCCACGGGATTTCCCAGGCAAAAATGCTGAAGCGTGTTGCCATTTCCTTCTCCAGGGGATTTTCCCAACCCATGGATAGAACCCACATCTCCTGCATCCCCTGCATTGGCAAGCAGATTCTTTACCACTGTTTCATCTGGGCACTGATTTGATCCCTGGGTTGGGGATATCCCCTGGAGAAGGAAATGGTAACCCACTCCAGTATTCTTGCCTGGAAAATTTCATGGACAGAGGAGTCTGGCAGGCTACAGTCCATGGCATTGCAAAGAGTCAGACACTATTGAGGGTGCCTGCATGCATGCACACACGAGATGTAAAGTTAGGTTGTTTATCTAAGATGTTTCTTTATCCTTTATGCTGCACTTATTGCTTAAAAAAAAAAAAAAACTTCCCACTTCAATGTGCTTTTTCTGTATCCTTCAAGCTTTGATATGTCTTTCCATTTTCATTTGTCTGAAGATTTTTTTTCCCTTTTGATTTCTTCTTGGTTATTCATGAAAGTGTAGTTTAATTTCCATGTATTTGTAAAATATCCAGCTTTCCTCCTGTTATTAATTTCTAGTTTAATTCTATTGTGGTCAGAAAAAACACTTGATATAGTTCCCATCTTCCTGAATTTTTTGAGATTTTTATCATGGTATTACATATATCCTATTCTAGAATGTGTTCTATGTGCACTCGACATGAATGTGTGTTATGTTGCTGTTGGATGGAAAGTTCTCTATATGTCTTTTAGGTCCTTTGGTCTATAGTGTCTTGAAAATATCCTTGGGTTTCACATGGTCCTAGGCCAACCTCCACTCAACTCCTTTGTTTTCTTTAAAGGTCATGAAGGACAGAGCCACCATCTCTTACCATCCATCATTTCCCCAGTAGGTTCATTCCTACCTCACTCCACTGTAGAATGCACAACAGTTTCAATTGTCTTATCCCTTTTTTTCTAATGCTTGAGGTAAGCACACAGTTTCCTGGGTTTTCTGAGGATCAGTGCCATTTGCAGACAAGAAAATACACTGAGATATAAAATATCAAGATCAGTTTCTTCCACATGGGAGTTTCATTGGGCACTGCACTTCTGCCTTAGAAGGGAAGCTGCATAAAGATTGTGATGGTAGGAAATGCTATGGAGGCTGGGAAAGTGATCAAGGTTGCCCTTGGTCTGACAGGGGGTTGGAGGGAGTTTGGCAGGAAACTTATTAGGAAAATCCCCATATTTCTACTTTACTTCCCACTAGAAACACTTCTGACACTATTGCCCCATTTAAGATAAGCAATGCATTGTCTCAAGTGAGAAGCAGAAGTAGTTGATAGTGAAAGGGATGGGAACAAACACTGGATATAAAGAACATGAAAGCAGAGGATGTTCTTGAACACAAATTGGTCTGCACATCCTAGCCAATCCTGTAGCCATTCTTCTTCTGCCTGAGAATGGCTGTCCTGCCATGAAATTATCAATCCACTTGCTCTAGCTTCTTGGCATTTCTGTATCATCTTGTTACTCCTTTCCTTCACCAACTCCTCGTGTTCACCATATTTTCTACTTCTTACCTTATCCCATGGCTGGACAGGTAGTGTGGAGTGAGATCTGTTGGGAGAAAGGCTAGACTAGGATACCTCCTAAACACCGGTATGTCTACATGCATACACACACACACACATACATACAACACACTACTCTTAGGTCACAATATGCCTTTAACATGTGTAGATACCTTAAAAAAGCATTTGAAGTCAAGTATTTTTACATTTCTCAGGTCCTTGATGCATACGTCTATTTTATCCTAGCAATGAGGTCTATTTTCATTGTTTTATGAAGGATGAAAAAAGCTGATGAGTCCTCATTTCCTTCTATATACAACATGGGAAAACAACACTCTGTAGACTTGTCTTTCTGTTTCACTATGGATCTATAGATGAATGGATTAAAACATTTGCAAAACTGAAGAAAAATATTGAGAGGCAATAATTTAGAATGGTAACCATTCCCCATGCCAGTGCCAGCAGATGTTTTCAGCTTGCTACAGGATTCAGAATTTGTGGAAGCTCATGAGCTGCTGGTGATCACGTTCATAGGTTCCTGTAATTATATGCAAGAGCTGGCATTTGTAAGTTTGGTCGAATGCCTGGCTTTTAAACTGAAGCATTGGTGGTGTGCCATAGGAACAATAAACCACAGAATGGGCACCTTCCTGAGGGTTAATTGTACACGAAGATTTATTGGAAGAGGTTTATACAATTACTGAACACGTAACTAATTTAGAGTTTTTATTTACAGAAATAGATTATATTTATGCTTTAGAGTACAATGTGAGATTTCAACTAAAAAAAAAAACAAACACATTCCTCACTTGCATAGGCGAAGCCCTAGGACCTCAAGGATACAGATGCATCAAACTTTATCTTTAAAGGGGCTTTGATAATATAATGGAAGAAGAACTGATATGATACAAAGAGAGTTGAATGTGCAGTTACTTTCTATATTATCTCAGTCTTTACAAGTTACTAATAGTAAAGCCAATGGCCTGGGGTAGCATGATTCTTATTAAAAGGATTTGGCTAGGGAAAAGCTTAGGTAGAAGAAAAAGAAGGGGTTGGAACTGGGTCATAGAGGAAGTATAGGAGTCATGACCCTTACTGGGATGTCCTTGGGATTTAGTTCTAAAAGAGCCACAATTCAACATTTTACTTTTCTTCTATTAGCAGAAGGTATCCATCTATTTAATTCCCACCTAATAATGAGGCTGTGAACAAAGCTAGTAGAGGTGATAGAATTCTGGTGGAGAGATTTAAAATCCTAAAATATGATGCTGTTAAGATGCTGCACTAAATATATCAACAAATTTGAAAAACTCAGCAGTGGACACAGGACTGGAAAAGGTCAGTTTTCATTCCAGTCCCAAAGAATGGCAATGCCAAAGAATGTTCAAACTACCATACAATTGTGCCCATTTCACGTGCTAACATGGTTATGCCCAAAATCCTTCGAGGTAGGCTCTAGCAGTACATGAACCTAGAACTTCCAGCTGGGTTTAGAAAATGCAGAGGAACCAGAGATCAAATTGCCAACATTCATTGGATCATAGAGAAAGCAAAGGAAGTCCAGAAAAACACCTACTTCTGTTTCATTGATTATGCAAAAGCCTTTGACTATGTGGATCATAACAAACTGTGGGAATTTCTTAAAAAGATGGGAATACCAGACCACCTTACCTGTCTTTTGAGAAACCTATATGTGGGTCAAAAATCAACAGTTAGAACCTTATATGGAACAGTGGACTGGTTCAAAATTGGGAAATGAGTACAACTAGGCTGTATATTGTCACTCTGTTTATTTAACTTCTACACAGAGTACATCATGCAAAATGCAGGCCTGGATGAATCACAAGCTAGAATCAAGACTGCCAGGATAAATGTCAACAACCTTAGACATGCAGATGATACCACTCTAATGCCAAAAAGTAAAGTGGAACTAAAAAGCCTCTTGATGAGGGTGAAAGAGGAGAGTGAAAAACCTAGCTTAAAACTCAACATTGAAGAAAACTAAGATCATGGCATCTGGTCCCAACACTTCATGGCAAATAGAAGGGGGGAAAGTGGAATCAGTGACAGATTTTATTTTCTTGGGCTCCAAAATCACTACAGATGATGACTACAGCCATGAAATTAAAAGACACTTGCTCCTTGAAAGGAAAGCTGTGACAAACCTACACAGAGTATTAAAAGCAGAGACATCACTTTGCTGACAAGGGTCCATATAGTCAAAACTATGGTTTTTCCAGTGGTCATGTGTGGATGTGAGAGTTGGACTATAAAGAAGGCTAAGTACCAAAGAATTGATGCTTTCAAAGAGTGGTGCTGTAGAAGACTCTGAAGAGTCCCTTGGACAGAAAGGAGATCAAACCAGTCAATCCTAAAGGAAATTAACCCTGAATATTCATCATGGTGGGTCAGACGGTAAAGAATCTGCCTGTAATATGGGAGCCCTGGGTTAGTTCCCTAGGTTGGGAAGATCCCCTGGAGAAGGGAATGGCTACACACTTTGGTACTTTTGTCTGGAAAATTCCATGGATAGAGGAGCCTGGAAGATTACAGTCCATGGCGTCACAAAGAGATACGACTGAGTGACTTTCACACTTTTTTTGGAAGGACTGATGCTGAAGCTGAAGCTCCAATACTTTGGTGACCTGATGTGAAGAGCCAACTCATTGGAAAAGATCCTGATGCTGGGATAGATTGAAGGCCAAAGGAGAAGGGGGTGGCAGAAGATGAGATGGTTAGATAGCATCACCAATTCAATGGACATTAATGTGAGCCAACTCTGGGAGATAGTGAAGGACAGGGGAACCTAGTATTCTGCAGTCCTTGGGGTTGCAAAGAATATGACATGACTTAGCGACTCAACAACAATAACAGTATATGAGGAAGATCTGAAAGAAAAGTGAAAGTGAAACAAAACTTTTCTTTTTTTTTTTTTTTAAACTGAACATCAAAGAAGAGATTAACTAAATGAATCATCCTGGATTGTAATCTCATATCCTCCTGATTCCTCATCCTTACCTTTGCTTCTCTGCCTTGTTAGTGGAATGGGAATCAGATCTTAGTCTCATATGGACTATTTCCGTATGGCAAGGCAAATCACTTAATAACCTTGGGTCTCATTTTTCCCACTCAGAAAAATAAGGAGCTAGACAAGTATGATATACAAAATGGCTTTTAACTCCAAGACTCTATGGTCTTAGAAATTTTTTTTAAAAATGTGCAAAATTTTTAGGTACTTCTGGCAAGACAAAGCAAGCACCAATTGGGCCTTTTCACTCTTTAAGCCAACTGGCAGGAGACTGACTGTCTACTCCTCAAAGTTTCCCAGGAGGAAAGCATTTGAATGCTGCTTTACGGAACTTGATTTGGTTTTGACCATCAGAATATGCTGTCTTACAATGTGAAATTTCACTTTTGAGGCCACAGATAACTATCATAATTTTGCCTCTCTTATTTGCCTGTATATACATTTTTTTATTTATATACAGAAGAAACAAAATGTTGTCATCCTTAGGGTTTAGATAAACTGTTGTGAACTTGAAACTGATGAAACAAGTTGACTTATTTTTAATCAGTAGGCTACAGTGGTTATGGGTAGGTGAGATATAGAAAGTCTGCCATGATATTACCAGCAAGTTTCATTTCCATGTGGCTGAATTCACGAGTCTTAACCATAGGACCACCTCAGAGGGGGCCAAGAGACAACAACTGGCCTGCAGAGAAGCAGCACAAAGAACTCAACAGGCAGTGAGGTGGTTCAGACAATAAGACTGCTTCTGGGTGTCATTCAGTCTAAGTAAAGCCTTAATACAATGAATTACTTAAAAATAAATTTAATTAGTAAAAAAAGAGTAAGTTACTTGTTCAATAGTATAGATACTCTTCTAGAATCTAGGTGGTAGAGTGAATAACTCTCAAAGCTCCTATCCTTGAGGAACTCAGACTCTAGTGGGAGAATAATAATGATAGCAATAATAAAACTACTATTAAACAATAAAAATAATACTAATTGAAAAAATGTTTATCTTTACGTGCATGCTCAGTCAATTCAATCTTTGTGACCCCATGAACTGTGGCCTGCCAGACTCCCCTGTCCATGGAATTATCTCAGCAAGAATACTGGAGTGGCTTGCCATTATCTCCTCCAGGGAATCTTCCTTATCCATGTGTTGAACTTAAGTCTCCTGCATCTCTTGCATTGACAGGTAGATTCTTTGCCAATGAGCCATCTGGGAAACCCATTATCTTTATGTATCTGGTACCATTTTAATGTATTATCTCAGTCACTTCAGTCACTCAGTCATGTCTGACTCTTTACGACACCATGGACTGCAGCATACCAGGCTTCCCTGTCCATCACCAACATCTGGAACTTGCTCAAACTCATGTCCATTGAGTCAACGATGCCATTCAACCATCTCATCCTCTGTCATCCCTTTTTCCTCCTGCTTTCAATCTTTCCCAGCATCAGGGTCTTTTCAAATGAGTCAGTTCTTCGCATCAGGTGGCCAAAGTTTTGGAGTTTCAGCTTCAGCATCAGTCCTTCCAAGGAATATTCAGGACTGATCTCCTTTAGGATTGACTGGTTTGATCTCCTTGCAGTTCAAGGGGCTCTCAAGAGTCTTCTCCAACACTACGTGCAAAAGCATCAATTCTTCGTTGTTCAGCTTTCTTTATGGTCAAACTCTCACATCCATACATCTAATTTAATCTAATTTAATGCTTCCCAAGAGCCACAGTGGTAAAGAATCCACCTGCCAATGCAGGGGATGGGTTCAATCCCTGGGTTGAGAGGATCCTCTGGAGTAGGAAATGGCAACCTGCTCCAGTATTCTTGCCTGAAGAATTCCTTGGACAGAGGAGCTGGCAGGCTACAGTCTATGGGGTTGCAAAAAGCAGGGCATGACTGAGCGACTGAGCACAACAACAATGTAATCTTAGAACAACCCCATGTTATTGGCATTGTTATTCTCATTTGACAACTGAAGTTACTGAAACCCAGGGAGAGTAATTTGCCTGGACACGCGGTTATGACAGACTCAGAATCTTTACCTAGACCTATGTGATCCTGAAACCCGGATCCACAGCCACTTTGATATATGCCCTCCTACTCCAGATCCATTGATACTCTAAGGGAGCTCTGAGGCAGTGATGACTCAAAGAATGATCACACACAGTGATGCAGACCATGCTATAAGAAACGTTTATCATCCTCCAGGCAGCAGGACACCAGAATCATGAAAAAAGGTACCCATTGAAGGGGCTTGAGAAAAAGTGGGCAGTCAAAGAATGAAAATGTTTCAGGATGATTAAAAATAAACTCACAATATATAAAAGACCTAAATGTATAATATCAGATATTATAAAACTAGAAGAAACATAGGCAGAATACTCTTTGACATAAATCACAGAAATATTATTTTGGATCTGTCCCCTAAAGCAAAGGAAACAAGCAAAAATAAACAAATGAGACCTAAATAAATGTAAAAAGCTTCTGCACAGAAAAGGAAATCATTGACAAAACAAAAAGACAACCTACTGAATTGGAGAAAACATTTGCAAATGACATTCCTGATATGGGGTTAATATCCAATGTATATAAACAACCATTTTCCCAAAGAGGAAATACAGATAGCCAATAGGCACATGAAAAGATGCACAACACAAGTAGTGATCAGAGAAATGTAAATCAAAACCACAGTGATATAACACTTCACACCTGTCAGAATGGCTATCAAAAACTAAAGGCAGAACAGCCATGTGACGCAGCAATTCTACTCCTGGGTATATATCTGAAAAAAACCAAAAACATTAATTTGAAAAGATACAGGCACCCCAGTGCTCATAGCATTATTTACAATTGCAAGGTATGGAAGTAATCTAAGTCTCCATCAACAGATGAATAGATAAAGAAGATGTGATATACACACACATACATACACACACAATGGGAATTTTGGCATTTGCAGCAACCTAAATTGACCTGGAGGGCATTTGCTAAGTGAAATTAGTCAAGCAGATACCGTATGATATCACTTATATGTGGAATCTAGATAAATAAAAAATAGTGAACAGGACAGAAAAGAAGCAGACTCACATATTCAGTGAAAACTAGTGGTTATCAGTGGGGAGAGGAAAGTGGGTAGGGTGGAAAAGGGGTTATTAGGATATGATACCATGTGTGTGAAACTTTTGAAAATTGTAAAGCACTGTAGAATTTAAAGAATCTCTTATTCAATTAGAAATTTTTAAAAAAACTAGATAACACCACTATATGAGTTATAATTTATACATTTAGATATATAATTATACTAAATTAATTGCCTATAAGCATTACTCATAATAGTCAAAAAGTAATACCAAATACATATATCCATGAACTTACAAATGAATAAATAAAATGGGGTACATTCATATAACAAAATATTAATAAAAAGGAATAAATTACTGATGCATGCTACAACATGGATGGAGTTTGAAATTATTATGCTAGAAGGTAGTCACAAAAGATCACATATTTCATGATTCCATTTATATGAAATATATCCAGAACAGGCAAATCTATAGATACCAAGAGTAGATTATTATTTGTCTAAAGTTAGGGAAGAGGGGTTATGGAGTAACATCTTATATGGAGTCTCTTCAGGGGATGGTGAACATTTATTAAAATCAGATGATGATGGTTACATAGCTTTGTGAATCTACTAAAATCATCTTGAAAGGAAGGGTTTTATATCATGTAAACTATATTTTAATAGAAATGCTTAAAATGAACTGCAAATAAAAGGTTGGGCTCTGTTATTATTAACTGACTCTTCTGTTAGCCTCTCAGAAATCTAAGTGAAATCATTCCTTTCAATAAGTAAGAAAATAGAAATGAGGGTGTGACCAATCTCAATGACTATCAAATCCCGAGTCTGGTTTCCTAATACTGGATTTCCCTACCATTCATTCATTCATTCATGTATAACGCCATTCTTTTTTTTTTAATTTATTTATTTTTTAATTGAAGGATAATTGCTTTACAGAATTTTGTTGTTTTCTGTCAAACCTCAACATGAATCAGCCATAGGTATACATATATCCCCCCCCTTTTGAACCTCCCTCCCATCTCCCTCCCCATCCCACCCCTCTAGGTTGATACAGAGCCCCTGTTTGAGTTTCCTGAGCCATACAGCAAATTCCCATTGGCTATCTATTTTTCGTATGGTAATGCAAGTTTCCATATACTCTCTCCATACGTTTTACCCTCTCCTCCCCTCTCCCCATGTCCATAAGTCTATTCTCTATGTCTCTTTCTCCATTGCTGTCCTGCAAATAAATTCTTCAGCACCATTTTTCTAGATTCCATATATATGCATTATACAATGCATATTTGTACATATTTGTATGCATAGTATACAATATTTATCTTTCTCTTTCTGACTTACTTCACTCTGTACAATAGGCTGCAGGTTCATCCACCTCATTAGGTTTACAACAAAACTGAGAGGAAAGTACAGAGGTTTCTCATATACTCCTACCTATCCCCAGACATGCGGGGCCTTCACTATTGTCAACATCAGACACTAGAGTGATACATTTGTTACAAAAGATGAACTTACAGTGACATATCATAATTACTCAAAGTCCATAGTTTACCTTAGGGTCCCCTCTTCACATTTTACATTCTGCAGGTTTGGACTAGAGTGTAATGATATACATGAATCATTGTAGTATCAACAAGTATTTTCTCTGACCTAAAAATCCTCTGTGCTCTGCCTATTTATCTCTCTTGCAACTCAAACCCTGGCAAACATTGACCTTTTTTTATTGTATCTGTAGTTTTCTACTTTTCTAGACAGTCACATCGTTGGAATCATATAGTATGATTCCAATATGAAGCCAGACCACCAGCTTCTTCACTTAGTAATACGAATTTGAAATTTTCCTGTGTTCTTTCATGGTTTGATTGCCCATTTCTTTTTAGCAAATAATATTACACATTTTAGTGAACAATAATTCACTGTCTTAATCTGCTACAGTTTATTTACCTATTCACTGACTGAACGGCATCTTGATTGCTTCCAAATTTTGGCAATTATGAACAAAGCTGCTCTAAACAGGTGTGCATGTTTTAATGTGGAGAGAAATTTTCATCACCTTTGGGTAAATACCAAGGAGCAAAACTGCTGGATCACATGGTAAGACTATATTTAAAAAAGAAACTATAGTAAGAAATCTTATAAAAAACTATAAAATTATCTTCCAAAGTGGCTGTACCATTTTGCATTCCCATCAGTAATGAGAGTTTCTATTGCTCCACACCCTCACCAGCATTTGATGTCATCAGTGTTCCAGATTTGAGCCATTCTAATAGGAGTGTGGTAGTATTTCAGTGTTATTTTAATTTGCAATTCCCTGATGATATATGATTCAGAATATATTTCCATATGCTTATTTGCCATCTGTGTATCTTCTTTTATGAAAAGTCTATTAAGGTTTTTGACCTACTTTTTCATTGGGTTGTTCATTTTTATTGTTGAGTTTTAAAAATTCTTTGTATATTTTGAATAACAATCCATTATAAAATGCATCTTTTAGAAATATTTTTCCAAGTCTGTGGCTTGTCTTTTAATTCTCTTGACTTTGCCATTCATAGAGCACATGTTTTCAATTTTAATGAAGTCCAAATTATGAAATTTTTCCTTCTGGATCATATCTTTGGTGTAGTATATATAAAGGTATCACCATACTCAAGATTATCTAGGTTTTCATCTATATTGTCTTCTAGGACTTTTGTAGTTTTGCAATTTACATTTAGGTCTATGATCTATTTTGGGTTAATTTGGGAGAAGGGTGTAAGATCTGTGTCTAAATTATTATTATTATTTTTTGTATGTGCATATCCAGTTGTTCAAGCAACATTCATTGAAAAGACTATCTTTATGTCATTGTATTACTCCTACCCCTTTAACAATGATCAGTTGACTACATTTACATGGGTCTGTCTCTAGGATCTCTATTCTATAGATCTATTTGTCTATTTTTTCACCAGTTCCACACTGTCTTGATTATTATAGCTTTAAATAATTCTTGAAGTTAGGTACTGTTAGTCCTTCAACTTTACTCTTTTCCTTCAATACTGTGTTGGCTAGTCTAGGTCTTTTGCCTCTCCATATAAACTTTAGAATCAACTTGCCAATATTTGTAAAATGACTTTCTGGGATTTAAATTGGAAACACATTGAACCTATACATCAATTTGGGAAGAACTGATGTCTTTGCAATATTGAATCTTCCTATCCATAAGCATGGGATATTTCTTTATGTATTTATTTGTACAAATTGAAGCTTTTATTCTAGCCATTATCCTACAACCTTGCTATAATTGCTTATTAGTTCCAGGATGATTTTTTTTGTCAGTTCTTTTTGATTTTCTACAAAGATGATCATGTTGTTTCCAGATAAAGACAGCTTTATGTCTTCCATCTCAATCTATATGCCTTTTATTTCCTCTTCATAGCAAGGACTTACACTCTGATGCTGAAAAGAAGTGGTGAGAGGGAATATCCTTGACTTGCACTTGATCTTAGTGAGAAAGCTTTGAGTTTCTCACCATTAAGTATGGCATTAGCTATAGGTTTTGCAGATAGTCTTTGCTGATTTGTGGAAGTTAGCTACTAGCCCTAGTAGTTTACTAAGGGTTTTTTAATCATAAATGTGTGTTGGATCTTGTCAAAAGCTATTTCTGAATTCATTGATAATTACATGCTATTTCTTTCATAGTCTGGAGATGCGATAGAATGACTTCATTTAACCAGGCTTGCATACCTGAGATAAGTCTCACTTATCATGGAATCTAATTCTTGTTTTTTTTTTCTTTTTTGGATTTGATTTGCTAATATTTTTCAGGATCTAATTACTTTGTAGTTGTTAATTAAGCAAATATTTATTAAGAACCACTCTACATCCAGCTCTGGAAGCACAGAACTTAGAACCCAGTTGCATAAGCTAAGTCTCAACAGAATAAAAGTCTTGAGTAAACAGAAAATTAGTTTTATCAACAACTTAGTTGCTTAGAGAGATCTGGGAATGTTTAGGTGAATCTACATTCATTTAAAACATTTTGAAATAAATTCTGGGTGAGAAATAGACAACATGTCAAGTAATTTCATGTTGATTTTATTAATTTCAATTTAATTTTTAATCACTTGCAGGGAACTCTCCCTATTGACCATAGCTGAAAAGAGAGATGAGGCATAAAAAATCTATCTGTTTTTTTCAGTTCTTAAGAGTCTAAGGAAACTTACTTTGACTGCTAAGGAGGTTTAGATTCATATTCATATTATCATTCTCTTTCTGTCTCTTTCTTTCTGTCTGTCCTTCTTCCCCTCTCAACATCTGTCTTTTGGTTATATTTTCACCCTACTATGATCAGACTCTTCTCTAAAGTCACATTTCTCTAGGGTTTTTTTGGTACACAAGATGTTGATCTATATCTGCTCAGGATCTCTTATATGTTTATAGATGGATATAGCCTCAGGAGCTTAAGGAGTTACAGAAACAAACTATAATTGATTCCTCCAAGGATTTCTATGGAAATGGGCGAGAATTAGGAATGTAAAGAATGATACAATTATTTATTCATTCTCAATATATTGATTTTAGTTTCCACTGATATGTCTGCAAATTTTGGAAGAAGTACAGTACAAAAAACATTAGCACAATTGATGTAAGATCTAAAGGTCTAAATATACTGGCTGACAACTAATAATAAGTCACTGTACTGATGCCTTAAGAATTCAATACTTTCAAATTTTTCAGGATTTGGGATTATAAAGGCATCTTAATAAAATAGATACTATCAAAATCATTAACTATTCTTACTAAATAGAGACTATAAACATTCAAATATTTACTGATTCTGAATAGAATCAAACCACTCCAGAACTAATTTACCTTTGAGTGACATGTCTGATTTAATTTGGCCTTCTTTCCCCCTTGAGTGATGACATCCAGAAGGCCATTGTGATTTAATGCTTTCTTCTTGTTACGTGAAAGAATTGTAGTCAGACACATGGAATTCAAGTTATACTAATTTCCAATCTCTTTTGTAGTTGGATTGGTCATGAGACCAATTTCTCTCCAATGAAAGAAAGATGAAGTGAAAAGTGCTTCTGTGACTCCAGGGACCGTAGAATAGGGCCCATGCCCATCCTACTTGTTTATTTTGCTAGAACCAAGAAAGATAAGTATACGAGAACAATGCCTAATGAAAGGCAGAACAACTACTTAATACCATAACAGATTAATGGCACCTTGAATGATAGCATGGAACAAATCCTCCCTAACCAGAATGCTCTCTTAGGAATTATTAGCATAGAAATAAATCAGCATCTATATACACAAAGACACTCTATTTTGGATTCTCATTGTTACAGAAGCTTAGCTTTACCCTAACTAATATGGTCTCATTCAGATGCATCTCAGGATGATTTTTCAAAAATAGAATCATTGACTAAAAAGGATTTGACATGAAAATCATTGTCCTAAAGAGCTAAATATACTTGACTTCTCTAAGAGCTGTCAGAATTATTTTTGAATTCCTTTCTAAAGAGAGCTGAGCTATGTTTATTTAAAGTCACTCTTTAGATACAAGTATGTATAAGGAGCAAATAAAAAGGAGTGTCATTCAAGACTGGATGAGAAAAATGAGCAAGCACATGGAAATTATTCTACTGATCAAATGGAAAATGTGACCTATTCTTAGGAAATTCTTCAGGGAGAGCATCTTATTAGTGCTCCCATTTTTAACATGGCTGAAAGGTATCCCCAGGGTTCCTACTAAATGGATAGACTTTGTAATTTACTAAGTGGTTTCCCTATTTCCTTAAAAGGCTTACTGTTTTATTACTTCTATAAGAAAAGCCATTTTAAACATGTAACATAAAATAAATGGCAGTTTCTAAGGATGAGGTGGCTTGGAATTCATTTCTACTTTCTAGTCCTGAGACAAAATTTTACCTTGACATAGTTGCAAGGAGGTAGATAGTCAGACCTCAGGAACAGTAATAAAGTTGTAATTTTTATTACTTTCTGAAACACTTAATCTTTTAATTAAGTCCTAAAATTGTTCAATCTGAACAGAACACCAGGGAGAATGACACTGGTTTCCGCAGTACCACAAAGCTAGGTTTCCAGGATTTTCATTTCTTTCGGTAGATCCCCTGAGGGAATCTTGCCCGTGGGCCTCACTGTCATTTTTAGGTAAACTGAACTGGCATATATTGTTGCTGGATGATTGAAACTATTTTCCAGAGCAAAAGTAGAAGCTTTGGTTTCTTAGTTTATGTCTTTTTTTTTATTATTATTATTAAAGACTCCACAGTTTGAGAGAGTAAAAGGGGAGTTTATACCACATTTTGTGGAATGAATGTATAAATGTGTACGTGTGAGTGAATTTTCTAGAACTGTCTATTCGGATGATAAGCACTCAGAGGATTAGAAACAATTTAATAGGTATAATTTAGTTGTCTGTTAAACTCTTCCTCCAGTGCTTCCTAAGGATTAGTTCATAAAATATTATTCAAATGTGAGAGAATTAAGATGAGCACGGCCCCAGCACTGCATTGTCCCACAGGGAAGCAGGTTACACTGACTCTAATGTTACCAAGAACAGTAACACTTCCTAGAGTGGGAATTATGTGTCCAGGACAAAAAACACAGGATGTCATAGAAGGGAATTTACGAGAGAGATTAAGAGTCACCATTAGCCCACCTGAAAGGAAATTTTCAAAGCAAATGGAAATATCAAAGGGAAAAGAAGAAAGCCAGAGGAAGGAGAGGAGCTGTCAGGGGGATGAAAGGGAGGGACACACATTTCTGTCAATTTTGCTCTGGTTTCCAAATGTATTACAGAAGTCTTCCCGCAAGCCCCAAATTGCCCAGCCATTGTTGTCACACCCTCTGAAATCTGTCAGCATTTAGAGCTGACAGAGGCCATGCCCTTTAGCATTGCCTTTGGAAAACGCCCTGGTTTCTTTCCAAGTTATGTCTGTGAATATGGACAGATGTAGTGATAAAAATATTTGCCAAGTAGATATAAGGTTAGCGAAACATCGTGTCGATCTCCTTTTTTACCAATGAAAAGCAGAAGAGCAAACCTGAATGCAAATGAGGGATTCAATTAGAAAGTTGTGTTCTGGCAGCATGTCATGGAAAGCAGAGGGAGACCAGGTGATTTGATAGAAACAGGCCTTCCACGTTGATAACAGAAATCTTATGAATAAATATGGGAGCTGCTTTCACTATGTTATGCTGCACTTAAATTTTTTCACCAGATTTCCAGCCAATAACTCAATGTCTGAAATTCCTTCCTTTCTAAAAACACCATCTTGTACCTGGAAAGGAAGATTCAAGTCTTTTTTTTTTTTTTCTCCGCAGAGAATATTTTCTCAGTTACTCAAAGGATATACCTTTCCACCTGGACTTCATTTCTGTTAACTATATTGACTCTCATAAAATGGATAAAAATTATTTTCGCTGCTCACTTCTCAGTAAAAATTCCATTGCTATGGATCATGTCTAGCCTCTTGTGTTAAACTTATTAGCACCAGAGTATCCAAGTTGGGCTCAAAGGGCAGAAGGCACGCACAGAATCTGAAATGTCCATCAGGGAAGCTCAAATCTATCCCTCTGAGACAGATTTAGCGGCCAATTCAAACCTTTAACTAGGATCTGGGAGTTTAGAGCCCCTGGAAGCCTCATGTGGATCTCTTTTTCCAAAACTAACACAAGTCTTGCTTCAGTATTTTACCAAATGTGGCTTTTCATCCTGAGTGTAAGCAGGTGGTCTGGTGCCCTGTGGAACCAGCCTGGAAACATTACATGGGGAGCAGCAATGGCAGTGGCTGAAAATCAAAGTGGAAAAGTCTAGCTCCTCACCCAGGGAAACTTCAAAGCAAGCAGGGCCTGCTCTCATTATGTTTTTCTCTTAAATCAGGTTGAATCACATGGTAGACAGCTGTCAGTCTGTGTCTTGCAAAAAAATGCAGCTGGTTTTGTCTCTAAAAGGTTGAGGATTGAGGAGAGGCTGAGAGAGGAACTGGTTTCTGCCGGGGTCTCCAGCATCTCAAAGCCTGGATCCTCCAGACATGCTTTTAATGTGGAGATTATATCTAGGTTTCCACAAATCGGGGATGCTTACTGTTGAAATCGCCCTGTATGAGATCATCTTGGCAATTAACTCAAATCCTTCCAAGGAAGTCTCTACCATAGTCAGTAATTTTGTTCTAATAGAAGAATTAGAGTTACATTGAGTTTGGGGGCCACAAACCTAAAAGTGAAGGTTAATCGAAAGCAAACCGGTGTCTGAGAAATTACAGTGGATGGGGTGGTGGGCTGGGACTAGGGCATGTTGGGAAAAGTCAGGATGGGGTCTAAGAGCAACGAGTATCTCCCTGAGAGATCATCATTTGATGCACCATGATAAACAGCAAAGACTTTTTTGTTGTTGTTGTTTTTAAGTGAAATAGAGTGCTGTATTTATCTTGGTTTTCTTTCCTTTAAAAATAAAATTATTGGAGTAGAGTTGATTTACAGTATTGTGTTATTTTCAGGTGTACCAATAAAGTGAATCAGTTATACAAATACAACCCCCTCAAAAAAAAAAAAAATACACACACACATACACACACACACACAGATTGCTTGGTTTCTAACTAAAAAAGTTCTTGAGTTTTCATTTTTCCTTGGGAAGATGGACACTGCTATGCCTAAAGATATTCCCAGTTTGAGAATGCTTTTTAAAAGCAAATTTGTTTCTCTTAAAATAGAGATGTTTGTCCATTTAAGAAAATACAAACTAGATAGTTTCTCTACGTGTTATTTTGCCAATCAACAATCTGCTTCTTGTATCATCAGTTAGTCATCAACTGGTGTTATAAACATCACTGTTGTAATTGAGCAGCAGTATTTCCTGAGCTTCTCTAGGAGACACTATGCTAGATACTGGGTGTGTGTAGAATATGCACAAGTGAATCCCTACTCACAAAAAAGCTCCAGGTAGGCTACAAACACAGGATATATTTTAAAAAATCTATGGAACAATATGAACCAGCAATTATTAATTGTCCAGATTACAATTGCTGAAAAGTGTCAAAGATGTAATGACCATCAAGAGTTGGAATATTCAAGGAAGACATCTCATAGATCAAGCTTCAACCTATACAAGCGTGTGTGGTGTGTTTTTGTTCTGTTTGATTGTTTTGCTTTTAATTTTCTTTTTCTTTTTAGCTATGGATCACTTTCTTCAAATAAAGTATTCTTTCAAATGCCAATAAGTAAAGATGAAAGTAAAATTGATCTAGATAATAGAGGAGCCAGAACTAAGTTCTGAAAAAGAACAAGAAAACCACTGATTCATAAAATATGAGTACTTAGGAGAGAATCAAGGACTGATTAGAAAGCTACAGTTTCACAAGGAACATATGACGTAATTTCCCAGTTACAAAATGGTAAATGGTTCAGAAAGTAAAGAGAGCTGGAACAATCTAAATGTTACTAAAGATCTCATGAAGCTGAAAGTAAGTCTGGGTCTAAAGCTCACACTCAACTAATGAAAGACAACATGGCACCTGACTTGCAGGTTTCAGCTTCACTTTGAAATTGACTCAAAAACTAGACAGGAAAGGAGATGAGTAGCCAGGACCTGAAAATCACATTCTTTGACCTGGTGCTGTGAAAACTGACTGAGCTCGTGTGGTGGCAGCCTCTAAGCCAGCGACTATGACTCCCTATCAATTCCCTTCTCAAGTCTTCAGTGTCCCCTCCCACCAGCATAGTGCAGCACTGATCTAGTTATTACACATTGCACCACGTGACTCTAAGGAGAGAAATCTCTGTCTTTCCGGGATCACAATTAATCAAGAGCCACTTTAATTTTGATTCAGTTTTTTCTATCCTTTCTCGAGCCTTTCCTTTTAGTGTTCATGCTCATCTTCCTTTACTCTTCTGTTTCTTCTTCCCATCACTTCCCCCCTTTTTAGTGTATTAGCTGTTAAATTCAGTCTCTGAAAGTCTTTGAACACTACCATCAGATTCTCAGAGATAAAATAGACATCGACAATATGACATATTATTGTCTGTAGCTTTTTGGTTTTTGTTGGTTTGTTTGGTCAAGGAAAATCAAGACTGTCATGTGAGAATATTCTCAAAATCAGAACCATTTCTGTGGTGGAGTCTGATTTGCCTTTAGACAAGGTGACATGAAGATCTGGGTAAAATCTTGCATGTAATGCTTCTTTTAAGCAAATATATCGGTGAGTTATAACTGGGCACCTGTAAGGCAGAAAGAGTGGCAGTGATGGGGTGATGGTGCAGATGGTACAGGCTTAGCCCACCAGCCCAGTGTCCACTGCACTTCCCCAAAGACAGGCTGTAGTGGAATCCAGAGAGGGAGAGAGAGAGAAAAAAAAAAAAAAAGCATGCCTTCGATTTTTAAATAATGTCACCAAATCTTTTCCCATTTAACTTAATTCAGGCCTACATTTTCCACTTTATTCTCAATGAAACCTTAAAAAAAACAAACACCTTTGGGACTTCCCTAGTGGTCCAGTGCTTAAGAATGCGCCTTGCAATGCAGAGATTGTGAGTTCAATCCCTGGCTGAGGAACTAAGATTCCACATGCTGCAGAGCAACTAAGCCCAAGTGCTGCCACTAGAGAGACCATGTGCCTCAAAGATCCCATATGATGTAACTACGACCTGATGCAGCCAAATATATATTAAAAAACACCACCTTAAGAGGAAATAAGTCTCCTACCTTTGACATCACTTTAGCTATCCTTTCCCTACAGTAACAAACTTAAACTAGTTCTTTACATCTGCATGTATTTTATTTTTCACTTAAAAGTCTCCATGTGAGAAGTTTGAGCTCAGAAATGTCATAATCTAACTTGCTTGATCAGAAAACCCTAAAATGACAAATGCTGTTTTACCTGAATATTGTGAAACAGATTTATTAGCAACCTGAGGAAAAAAGTATACGGAAATACCACTGTAGGTGAAAGAATATTTAGAGAATTTTAGGCTGATGCAAACTAAAGGTTATAAAAAACATTTGCTTCCATATCTAAGTAAAGCAGTGGCTATTTAAAACAATCTATTGATACCACACACAAAAAAAATCTGCCTCTAATCAAAAATATGTGTTTATATTAACAATCACATCTTTTAAATTAAATATATAGATATATGCATGTGTGTGAATTTTAATGCTTCTATAATTTTGTAACTCACAACAAAATAATGGTAATGTTAGATTTTATACGCATTATGACTCATCTAACAGAAAAATATGACTTTATTAAAGAAAACACTATTAGAGGTCAGATCATACAAGAGCAAACATTCTTACATAACAAAAGACATTAAGCCACAGTGCACCTAATTATTGTACATGGTATGCAATACAACTAAATTCAGTAACACCCAAAATATCCAAATAGCCTCTTGAGATTCCTCAAAGAAATTTGACCTGCATTTGAATCTCTTTAAATGACAGCAAACTATATCCATCAGAGAACCTCTAATTTTTCCTGTTAACCTTGACTTTAACAACAAAACAAAGAAATATAAACATTGCTAAAAGATAGATCACTTACCATAAATGCCTGTTGAGATACAGGGAAATGCCTGTGAATAAACCACAAAAAACAGAATAAATTTTAAATACCCGGCTCTCCCCAAACCCAACAACATCTATTTCAACATCTGTTTTGCTTGATAATGGGATGCCCTCTACTTACATACTCTGAGCTCTGAACTCCACTCAGGTGAAGTAGGAGACATTGTGGAAATGGTATATTTGATTAAATTGTCTTTACTAGCAATTATTCCAGCTCACAAGAGCCAAGGGTCAAATTACCAGGAATCTTGGGAACCAATTGTTAAACATAGTTACAAGAAATTATATCACATAAGCCTACAATGAACTAAGTTGTATCTAAAAGAAATAATCATTCGTCATCAAGTCCTAATTATTTGCCACATTTTACTATTGCCTTTGCTATTGAGATGACCACGTCTATTATATGTGTCTTGTGGAAATACAGTATACCAGTATGGTATGCTACTGGGCATTCTGTCCCAGCTCTGTATTAAGTGACATCATGTTGGTGGCATAAAATCTGAAAATACCAATCAACATTCATCTGTGTCAACTGAAACCACAGGTTGGCTATGGAAATAAAATTTTGATAAAATTTAACAAAAGGATTCTGTAAGAATCAATTGGATATACAGAATTTCTAATAAAGGGTATTGTATATTCTATTCTATTCAAGAAAGAACATTTAGAACCTTATATGAACAACTGACTGTTTCAAAATTGGGAAAGGAGTATGGCAAGGCTGTATACTATCATCCTGTTCATTTAACTTATATGCAGAGTACATCATATGAAATGCAGGGCTGGATGAATCACAGCTGGAATCAAGATTGCCAGGAGAAATACCAACAGCCTCAGATAAGCAGAGACATCACTTTGCCAACAAAGGTTCCTATAGCTATGGTTTTTCCAATAGTTATGTATGGATGTGAGAGTGGGACCATAGGAAGGCTGAGTTCCTAAGAATTGAAGCTTTTGAACTGTGGTGCTGGAGAAGACTCTTGAGAGCTCCTTGGACTGGAGGTAGATCAAACCAGTCAATGCTAAAGGAAATCAACCCTGAATATTCACAGGATGGACTGATGCTGAAGCTGAAGCTCCGATACTTTGACCACCTGACATAAAGAGCTAACTCATTGGAAAAGACCCTGATGATGGGAAAGATTGAAGGCAGGAGGAAAAGAGGGCAGCAGAGGATGAGATTGTTAGATGGCATCACTGACTCAACGGACATGAACTTGAGTGAACTCTGGCAGGTAGTGAAGGACAGGGAAGCTTGGCGGGCTGCAGCTCATGCGGTTGCAAACAGTGGGTCACAGTTTAGCAACTGAACAACATATTCTATTCTTATATTTAAGTTGTGTGCTATATATTCTTTGCATCAGTAAAACTTAAAAATAAACTTATAGAAGTAACATATTAAATTTTTGGACTTCCCAGGTGGCACTAGTGGTAAGGAACCTGCCTGCCAATGCAGGAGACGTAAGCGCCTAGGGAGGAGGAAGATCCCCTGGAGGAGAGCATGGCAACCCACTTCAGTATTCTTGCTTGGAGAATCCCCATGGACAGAGGAGCCTGGCGGGCTGCAGTCAGTAAGATCACAGAGTCGGACATGACGAAAGCGACTTAGCATGGACACTAATTTTTTAAACATTTGCTGGCAAACCACTGATTATACCAGACACTGTGGATTGAATGCTTGTGTCCACCTAAATGTAGAAGCTGAAACTCTAACGTGATGGTATTTGGAGGTGGAACCTTTGGGAGTTAATTATGTCATGACAGTTGAGCCTCCATGATGGGATTAGAATTCTTAAGAGGAAAAGAACAAGCACGCTCTGCTCTCTACAAAGTGAAGATACAATGAGAAGATGGCCATCTGCAAACTAGGAAGTGCCCCTGCACCAAACACCAGATCTGCTGGCATCTTGATCTTTGACTTTTTAGCCGTGAGAAATGAATGCCTGCAGTTTAAGCCATTTAACAGTTTGTTATAGCAGCCCAATAAAAGACCCTGTATTTTACTTAGTGATATTTAGAGTTTGATTAAAAGAGTTAATGAATAAATGTAAATAGAGTGAAGTCAAAATCGAGCTTTCTAACAACAGAAGGGGATCTGAGAATGGTGATGTCCTCCTGCCAATGTACGTATATGTAAATCTAATTGAGTTGCTATCATCTTTGTATATTCCCAGGAAAAATGCAGATGATAACATTTACCATATAGAAGTATGCTGCAGGAATTCATGACAGGATTGTTTAAAAAAGGACTGATGTTGCACTAGAAATTCAAAAAACTGCAGCTGCTGTTGACTGTAATAACTAATATGATGAGCGAGCTCAATCATAATGAAATGTTTAAGCCTTTTTTATTTATGTCTTTGGGTTAAATGTGTATTGCATTTTATTTTCCTTAACATTTTAAAAGAATGTATATTTATTCCCTTTACTTGGATCTTCCATTTAAAGTCACAATTTACATGATTTGTTTTGGACAGAGTAATATTAATAATTGACTCTGTTGAGCTTAGTTATAGGTCTGTGAGACATTTTTCCTGTCATGTCACTAGTAAATGCTACTAGTTTCTAATGAAAAAAAGGGCAGTTTCTGGGATGGAGTAGAAGCTATTTTTAAAATGAATTGAATTAATTATTTGATTCCTTGCATTCTTGAGGTGCCAGTAAATCTGAAGGATTTTCTTGAACCACTCAATCCATCCAGTAACCCACAACCATGAAAAGATAGTATGGAGCAAATTCTCCTGAAAATATTGTAGTTTTTTTTTACAGGCATTCACCAAGATTCTCCATAGGCAGGTAAATCAACTGCATGCTTACTATAAGTAATTTGTTGCTTATAGTAAGGACTTGATATTCAGGAATGGCCTGCTTAGAAGTATAAATTAGAGAGGATTTAGAGTCATCCCTATCACTTGTGCCATGCCTACTCATGTTTCATTGTGCTTTTAAATGCGGTGAAGAGAGGTGAGTTTATAGCTGATGCCCCAGGAATTCCATGGAAACAAACTGAACACATAAACATTATCCATTTTGTGCTTCAGGTAGACAAAGGGAAAAGTTTGAGAACTGTTGCATCAAGCCATCAAGCAGAAACTACTAGCTACTAGAATGGTTTCCACAAGCCAGTCTGCTTGAAATCCTACCTGGACACCCTTTCTATTCAAGATGTTGGGGAGTTTAGTTAACTGCTTGGAGCATCTGTTTCCTCATCAGTAGATGGAAACTCAAAGTTCTCCTGAGGGGTTTGTGGGAGGATGAGGAGGAATGAGGCCCACAAAGCATTGTGTCTGACAGGGGCACTATCTCAGCTAATGCTGACTCTTCTGTTGGCCACTGCAATGAACACCAGGCTCTGCTTTAAGCTGGGAATCTATTGCCCTAGGGGCTTCCCTGGGGGCTCAGATGGTAAAGAATCAGCCTGCAATACAAGAGACCCAGGTTCAATCCCTGGATTGGAAAGATCCCTGGAGAAGAGAAAGGTTACCCACTCCAGTATTCTTGCCTGGAGAATCCCATGGACAGAGGAGCCTGGAGGGCTCCATAGCGTCCACAGTCCATAGGGTCGCAAAGAGTCAGACACGACTGAAATGACTGAGCATGGAAACAGGGACTGTTGTCCTAGCGCCGGGCTTCCTGATCTTGGCACTGTTGATATTTGGGACCAGACAGTGCTTTGTTGCTAGGGGCTGCCTCGAGCATGGCGAGATGCATAGCAGCTTCCCTCTGCTCTCTAGCCGCTTCCTAGGAGCAGGCTCCCAGTCTTGACAATCAAAAACATTTCCAGGCATTGTCGCATTTCTGCAGGGGGTGAAATCACCTCTGGCTGAGGACTACTGCCCTAGAATCTAGCACCTAGACCCCAGCAGGGCTGTCTGCAGACAGTCTTCAACTGTCACCCTTTTCAGGGATGGTCTCGGGCGCAGAGACCCTCCTCACTGGGGCCATGTCTTGGCCCATAGTCATTGCAGAGTATAAAGGCCTTGGCTCATCTTGGCTCGAGTCAGCGCAGCACTGAAGGACCCTGCAGCACCACAGCCATCGCCAAGCCACACGGCAGCTCACCCCTTCCTCCCTGCTCCCTCTTGTTCCCCCCTCCCCCGTCTTCTTCAGGGGCTGATCCCCAGGCACAGCTCAGTAAATGTCCTGCACCCTGAACTCTGTCTCAGAGTCAGCCTCTGGGGGAACTGATCTGAGTTCACTCCCTTCTGCTTCCCTCTTATGCCCAGTATTGCCAGTCATTCTCCCATCAGATGCAGCAGAAGAGAGAGCACACCAGACAACTAATGGCAACTTTCATTTGCCTCAGCTCCCAGCTCTATCTCAGAATCAATCATGCGACTTAATAATTGAATCTAAATGTACCAACTGTCTTGTCTGTTTTAACAAGGACAAATAGCTTCATCCAAAAATGACATTGTCGCCTTCAAAGTGAAGGCACACAGTTGTGTAATGGAGGATGGCTTTGATAATATTATTGTATTAATTCAAACACAAAAGCGATCATAAAGCAGAGATGGGATTGCAATATCAGGGAAAAACTCATTGTATGTAAAGCAACTTTGCATACAATTCATCCATATAAACTTCCTAACTGATCACTTTTTATCATGAGAAAAAGAGAGGAACAGAGAAAGAAAAGAGTGAGCAAAGGGAGCTCAACTAAGGGGTTTCACAGCACGTTTCTTCTTTGCCATACTAAATTTCTGATGGGGCCACCAGAAGTGAACAACATGAGATTTCTTTATTTCAAAGTTATATTTAATATAACCACCTCCCACAAAAATCCTCTCCTGTGGAAGAATGATAGATTGCATTATATCAAAACCCAGGCAGTTTAGCCTGGTTTATTTTAAAGTGCATGTAATTCTGCAGTCACCTGTAGAACTTGGGGAATTGACATTAACAGCCCACTTTGTAAGGCTCCAGACTTCCCTTCCAGCAGGCAAGCCCCAGGAGCAAGAATGTCTCCATGCTAATCACAGCCGAACCTATAGCCACCGGAAACTTCAGAGCACTTGACTGCCAGCCAGTATTTTTTTCTTTTTCCCAAATCAGCATGTACTTCCCTCTTGTGGGAAAAAATATTCATTTGACTTGGAGAGTGATAGAGGATTTTTCTTTTGTAAAATTACAGATTTCCATCTGGAAAATACTTTCTTAGCCCAGTGTGTTGGTTTCAAGTACATTTGTAGAAACACTGAAATCCTCAAGGCTGTAGACTATGCTTCCCATCCTCTTGAATGCCTGTTTCCACTTCTCCCATTTCTGTCTCAATAACTTGAAGGCAAAGAAACAAATACCCCTCAATCTTTGTTTTGACCCTAACAGTGCCTCAAACCCAATGCAGTGAGCCCTTAGCCAGTATTATAACCATCACGTGCTTTCCCTTGATCCTTGATTCATACGAAGTGGGAATTTCTTCCTCTCCTCCTTATCCAAGGTCACTACCATCTACCGCCTGCTTATACAGCAACCTTGTCATCTAAGTAGGTCTGACTCCACCCTCAGTTCCATAGGAAGGTGATGACTGAAACAGGTTAAGTAGCACACACCTCCTTTAGTCACAAGGATGGAGAGATGGGGAGTTGTGGCATCACTGAGCTGATGGTGTAAATTAACTGTAAAGTGCTCTCAACCTCTGGAATCTTTCAGTTGCTTAGTCAACACTTTCCTCATCGCTTAGTCAGTTTTAGTTAGGTACTTCATTATTTGCAAGCAAAAGCATGCTACCTAATACACCTTTCATTTAAATGTTTGTGATTATATATCACTGTTCACTGAATTGAGGAAGCTGTCAACTGTAAGAAACACCATTATGTTGTACTTTGTGTGCTACTAAACCAGAAGAAGCTCTGTAACAGTGAAAATACACTTTCCTACCACTTAGGATTTTTATTCTATACCTATTGAAATTACTATTTTGGATTTATTTAAATTCTTTCTTACGTCGTAACTTGCTCTACAGCATAGATAAAAAGAAAAACTGGTTACAATTTCCTCAAACTTCCTCATGTGAAGAGTCCAGTACTTCTGAATGACTTTCCAAAACAGAATTCTAGATATGAGCTTCCCATAGTTTTATCCTTGTGCTCTCAAAATGATAGTGACGCAGGCCATCACAAGTGCTCCACTGCTGACTCAAGACTTTCCTTCCAGGCCTATGACACCCTCTCTGAAACTTTGGAAGCTGGCTCCTTTTTTGTTGCTAAGAAAGATTTTCAGACAACATCAAAGACACATACCTCCTTAAATGGCCCCTAACTGGTTGGGCAGCTGAAGGTCAAGGCTGTCCAGTCAATGCCTTGGGGAAGACAACAAGCATAGGCATGTACAGCAACAAGACCTTACTGTAACTAGGCTTGACTGTAAACAGCCTGGGCTATAAGAGGCATCCTACCTTCAAAGAAGTTAGAATATGAGAAAATGTGCATCAGTGAAACTTAGGGCACCGCTCTTTGTCTTTAGATGTCTTGTTATCAGTCTAGTAGGTTGTACCAAAATCCTCTTATTCCCAGGATGAAGCATACTTGGGTATTTCTCAAACTGTGATATACCTCACTCTAGGAGTATGCAAGATATTTTGGTATACAGCAAACAGTCATTGTCCATTCCAGTGTAATATCAATATATTATTTTTATATGCTGCATTAGAGAGCCAAGAGTATAGCCCCTCAGGGCCTCAGTTTCTCTAATTATGAAAGGAGCAGAGTTGGACTAGATGGATCAGTTCAGTGATTACATTCTGTAATACTATGAACCAGCTTCTTATGCCTCCCTAAAGCTCAGGATAAAGGTCCTGAAGAGCCAGGCAATTTTACAGCATCCTGAATTCCTCATAGTGTTTAAACATGGGAGGTGGTTAACATGGCAACAACAGCTGTCCTTCTTGAATTACAGCAGTCTGCTTCTTATCTGTGGTTTTGCTTTTCTCAGTTTCAGTGACCCCTGGTCAACTGCAGTCTGAAATTATTAAACGGAAAATTCCTGAAGTAAACAACGCACAAATTTTAAATTGTGCCCCATTCTGAGTAGCATGGTGAAATCTAGCGCCACCTCACTCCGTTCTGCCTGGGGCGCAAATCCTTCATGTATCCTACCTGCCGGTCACTTAGTAACCACCTGTTATCAGCGAGGCTGTCGCAGTATTGCTGTATCGCAGTGCTTGTGTTCAAGTAACCCTTCCTTCTCTTAATGGTGGCCCCAAAGCCCAAAGGAGGAGGAAATGGCAACCCACTCCACTGTTCTTGCCTGGAAAATCCCATGGACGGAGGAGCCTGGTGGGCTGCCCTCTATGGGGTCGCACAGAGTCGGACACGACTGAAGTGACTTAGCAGCAGCAGCAAAGCCCAAAAGCAGTGGTGCTGCTTTTAGATATGCCAAATAGAGGCAGTGCTTTCCTTAGGTGAAAAGTGAAAACTCTCAACTCAATAAAGAAAGACAAAAAACAAAACAAAACATGTGCTGAGGTTGCTAAGATTAGGGTAAGAATGAATCTTCTGTCGAAAAATTGTGAAGAAAGTAAATCCGTGCTACTTTTGCCGTCACACCTCAAGCTGCGAAAGTTACAGCCATGGTGTGTGATAAGTGCTTAGAGAACACGGAATAGGCATCAGATTTGTACAATAAGACATGTTGAGAAAGAGAGAGACTGTATTCAAATAAATTTTATTAGAGCATATTGTTACAGTTGTTCTATTTTATTATTAGTTATTATTGTTAATCTCTTGTGTGTTTGTGCGTGTGTGTATGTGGGGGGCTGGCTCAGTCGCTCAGTCCTGCCCGACTCTTTAGGACTCCATGGATTGCAGCCCTCCAGGATACTGGAGTGGGTTGCCATTTCCTACTCCAGGGGATTTTCCAGACACAGGGCTCCAACCTGCAACTCCCGTGTCTCCTGCACTGGGAGGTGGATTCTTTGCCACTGAGCCATCTGGGAAGCCCTGTTAATCTCTTACTGTACCTAATTTATCAACTAAACTTAATCATAGGTATGTATGTCAAGAAAAAAATACAGTATATATAGGGTTGAGTACTATCCATAGTTTTGGCATCCACTGGGGGGTCTCAGAATGTATGTCCCACAGATAAAGGGGATCACTGTGCTCCAGTGTGCTAAGCATGGGCTAAAAACTCTATGTAGAGAATCTGATTCATTCTCACGAACAATTCTGTGATAAAGAACCTATCACTCTCTTTTCATAAACATGGAGGAGAGAAAGCTAAGAAAGTGAGCTCCCTCAGGGTCACAGAAATTTATTTTGTATAAGATAGCTATTTTATGTAAGGCATAACTGATCATTTACCCTTCATACTTGTTAACTACACAAAGAATTTATAAATAATTCTCAAAAGGCTTAAACAAGACAGGCACGGGGAGACACAGTGGGAATCTTCTTCTACAACCACAGCTCTTTCTTCCTCAGATTCAACTAGAAAACCCTCTCCTCGGATCATCACAGACAATAGCACGGTGACCATCACACCACTCCATTTATTTAGATTTTGAAGCCTGAGATTGTGTCTCTTTCCTGATCTCAAACCCTTAGTCCCTTCAAATCACGTTTTAATAAAATGTGAAGTCACGTTTTATGTGGCCTTCAATTTCCCCAAGATCTGGCTCCTGGCTTCCTCTCTGCCCTCTTTTCCTCCCGCTTGTCCTTGTGCTCACAGAGTTCCAGCCACACTGGTCTCCTTTTGTTCTTCAAACACAGAAAGCACGATCCTGCTTCAGGGCTTTGGACTAGCCATCTCCTGTCTGGTACGCTTCTTTGTGAGTTACTGATCAGATACCACCTCCTCAGTGAGGCTCCTTCCGGCTTCAAGCTAAATTCCTCTCTCTTCCCTTAGGCTGCTGGGTCTCCATGACTCTTCTACCACCTGACAGACAGGTGTTTGCTTGTTCATTGCCTCCTCAACCTTGGTCTCCCCAGTGGCAGGCAGAATCTAGGTAGATCTTTGTCTTCCTTATGATTGCATCAATTACAGCTAGAATGAGGCCTGGCCTTCAATAAATATCTTTTGAGTGGATGAATGAATGAATAATTGAGTTATATGGCCACACAAACATAGATTTTTTTTTTTTTCCTACAGAAATTGGAGCGTATGTTGTGTTTTATCTTCTGAGACTATCTTTTTTCATGTCCTAGATGTTGGAGATCTTTCACTGTCAGTGTACAGTGATATAATGTCTACATAACATTCTAGGCATGTTTACACTATGTTTACTTAACATGATAAACATGTAGGTTGTTTGTAAATATTGTTATAATAACCCTTCCATAAGCATTCTTGACCAAGCCTTTATGTAGCTAACATTCTGACAGGATATATTCCTAGAAATAACATTAATTTGTTTAAATGAGCAAATTGATCTAAATGAAAAAGTTTAAAATTTTGAAAATGCAGTCCTTCCATGATTCTCCTCACATACCTAAAGCCACAAATGCCCAAGTCACTTGCTTAAAATACGTAGTATTTGAATATCTCTTATGCATACTTTCCCATGTACTCTAAATCATCTCTAGATTACTTATAATATCTAATACAATGTAAGTGTGATGTAAATAGTTATAAATACAATGTAAATGATATGTAAATATTTGCCATTACATGGCAAAATGAGGTTTCACTTTTTGGAAATTTCTGGAATTTTTAAAAATATATTTTTGATCTGTAGTAGGTTGAATCTGCAAATAGGAAAGTAGATAGCTACAGAGTGCTGATTGTACTGACAAACTGCTCCCCCTAAAATATTTTTTCAGTGTAAAATCTCTTCAACAGTAAAGACAATAATTCTACTCCCCCTTATCCCCATCACATGGGTGAATAGAGCAACAGAATGCTGTCTCTGTAACAAATTACTGGAAAATGCAAACATTATCAGGGCATTCCCTTCCCTAAATAACCTGAAGGCCAAGGTCATTTAAAGGAGCCTGTGAATGAGATCAGATGGAAATGGCCAGGGTTGAAGCATGTGGCATAGGCTCACCAGGCACCGTAATTATAAGCAATAACTTTGTTTTTGTTTTCTTCATTATACCTTGAAAATAGCTGTCATAAAGTCATTTATTGCCAGCTGCTTTCGTGTTTATAACTACAACTCCATGCAATATAAAACAAACTATTACACAGCCATGAATAGGAGCAGTCCTCTTCTAAACTTTATATTTTCCAGGAAGACAGATGGGTTACTTCCACCATGAATTTATATGGATGCAAAATGTCAGAACCAGCAAAGGGAAAAAAAAACTGCCTTTTGCCTGAGCTTGCTTGAGTGACTGGTAGGAATGTTTTACTAGAAACTATATGTATGTGAAAATGAGAACAAGTCCCCATAAACCCACTGAACCCAAAAGAATGTGCATTCTGTTCCCAAATGTCTACATCTGTAAACTCCTTTTACACAGAAGCAAAGGGAAGAAAAAAAGGTTAAAACAAAAACAGGAAAAAACAAACAAAATTCCTTTTCATGTTAATAGCAAATCAGTGGTGCAATATGGAAACTCCTACCGAAACAAAATATTCCTAAAATGATGCTTTTTTTTCCATAAACTTGACCACCTCTAATTTTGAAAGTATCTGCCCCCATGTCTTTCTCATAATTAAATATATGTACCGGGCTCATTCTGCACCCCTGGCACCGAGAGGAGGGGGGTATAAGGGGATGGCCTTAGGTGCCCTTTTCTTGGGTGGAGCTGGGGAAGCTGAGATTGCTGACCATCACCTCAGATCCCCCGAGAAGTAAATTACCCACCTGAGACTGAAAGGCCCACAGCCATTGTGAGGCCAGACTGTTTCTGCACAGACGGGCCTTCCTGGCTGAGGAAGGGGCCAGGATGACAAGGAAATCCCCTGTGCACAGAGTGCTGAGGGAGCAGCGCACTGCGGCAAAGAGCCTGGGGCTGTAGGCAGAGCTTTGGAGGGCTTAGGGTCCCCAGAGCTTCCCTTAGCATGCTGGGAGGGACACCACAATCCTTTACCATCTGCGCCCCTGCCAGAGGCAGGCACCCCTATGCAGCCACGACTATCATGGGGATGCCCCCTGGGCAGTCAGGCCCGCCTTGCCCGGGCACTCAGAGCACAAGGAGCTCGGAATCAGGCACCTCCAGGGCAGCCCCTAAGTGATATCTGATCAGTGGGGTGTGGAGGTGTCCCACTCCTGCATCCTTGCCCTGGAGGGGACAAAGCAGAGGTGTTCAGTCTTGGCAAGAAGAAGAATAAAAAGCAGGTGAATTCTTTAAAAAAGCAAGAAGAAAGAGCATTCTCAAGACCACGAGTAACAAGAACAACAGAGACCTGGCTCAAAACCAAGGAGGAGCTTCCAGGGGTGTACAAAAGGAAGGGATTCAGGGATGCAGCGGTGCAGGGGTGCAGGGATGAGGCTGTGGTCCTGGGACTTTCTGTCTTCCATGCTGAGGGCAAGGCTCTATAAAGAATGTGCACAGTATAAATAGTAGATAAACGCAAGTAGGAGTTATCATCCACTCATGTGAAAGGGAAAGTGTTAGTCACGTCTGACTCTCTGTGACTCCATGGATGGTGGCCTGCCAGGCTCCTCTGTCCATGGGATTCTCCAGGCAAGAATACTGGAGTGGGTTGCCGTGCCCTCCTTCAGGGGATCTTCCCAACCCAGGGATCGAACCTGGGTCTCTCACATTGCAGGCAGACTCTTTACCATCTGAGCCACCAGGGAAGCCCAGGTACTCAGGGGTTGAAGTCAGTCCTTGACGTCCTTAATGATAAGTTGTATCTCCACATCTTCCTTAAGAATAAAGTTGAAGATCTGACTTCCAAAGGAAACATTTAAGAAAATCTATTAACAGCAAACAACCACAAAAAAGAAACATAGATGACCTCATCGAGGAGCAGCCCCAAAGCCTTGACACACTGGGGTGGTGAGGTGATATTTTCTAACAGTCTGTGCATGGATTGGGCACAATGGATATAGTAACTCAACCACTTCTAAGCCAAACCCATGTCTCCACTCTTCTTCCAAGACTCCCTAATGATCTGCTAACAAAACACAGCCGTGAGAAGGGAGGGAGATAAAAATACAGTCAACAATATTCCATGAAACACCATGGAAAGAAAAGGATGGCAGGGTGTCCAGCAGCTTCAACCATCAGGTTCTCCTCTGTGACTTAAGCAAAGAGACGGGAATAAAGACACCGTCTAATAAATGCTAAATCTTCGTGGATGTTTTCACATGGCCTTTGCTGCCTCTCAAAAGAAGCCTGAGAGGAGGCATCATTATTATTATCCCCAGAGAGAGTGAGGACACTCCCCAAAGTTATACCATGGCTAAGAGGAAAAGCTCAGACAGCTCTGATCTTCTGGCTGAAAATTCTAAGCACTTTCCACTGCAGAATAGAGTCGATGAGGTCAGTGGAGAAGGAGGAGGCGAAGACAGAAGAATCCACCTTAAGCATCCCTGGTCCTTGAGGAAAAACTGGTTAGAGACGAGAATTCTTTTTCCACATCAACAGAGGATGAAAACCCTCCCAGGCACTAGCTACCAGATCTCAACAGTATTAAATCTGCCATCACACCGAAGATTAGTGTCACGGTGTCACTGAAGATTAGGACACTTTGAGAACCACTGTGTTATTTTATTCTATTCCGACCACTACACCAGATGAGTGTAGTCCAGGCTGCACCCATCTCGTGTCCAGCAGACTTCTTCCCTGAGATGTCCTGAGGTCCTTTTGTGTGCATCCATCACAGACTGTATCATTAGAGAGGGAGCAGATTGCTAGATTATCAACACATATGCAGGTTTTCTGCCTGCAGAATTGTTTGAAACCTCTGTTCCATCTCTTAAAATGTCAGCATGTTGTCTTCACAGATTGGGCAATTCCACTTCAGCCCCTCTACAATTTCATGGTGTGAACTTGAAAACACTACAAAGAAAAAGAGATGGGTTTCCACATGAATAGAGGCACCTTCAAAGTCAATTCTATGTGCAAACACCTGACTCCCTTTCATATGTATGAGAGTTAGGTGAAATTCTCTTGACAGTTGCTTGGGGCCTAACCTACAGTGGGTTTGTAAAGAATAAGGACTTTAAATAAAATGAGTTATGATTATGCAGCTTGAGTCAATATGTAAAGGTAATACATTCTTCTTTCCTTAGTCACAAAGGAAGACATTAATCAAGCCTAATGCACACTTTATATTTAACAAGGGAATTAATTAGGGGATAATGACTAAGAAAGAGGTGTCTACAGAACACACGCTATAGGAATGACTAAAGAAAAAGAAAGCAAGAAAGGAAAAGAAAAAAGGAAATTGACTGTAGTCATATTTCCCAAATTTAGCAATTGATAGTCATGGCCTGAAAATGACTGTGCTTTTTGGACCATCAATAACAGTGAAGACTTTTATCAACTAGAGTCTATTATGGAAATGAGCAAAAATAACAGGACAAGGAGCAGCCAGTCTGCAGGGAGATGTCTAACAACTTAGGCCCCAGGAGGTGAGTTATTTGTAGACATTTCCTGTGATCACTGCATTAATCCAACCAGAATTATCTGAGAACAACAAGGAAGGAAGCAGGCACCTAGCCTTTCATTGTACACATGAAGGATCAGTGTTGGCTCCTGTACTAGGAGATGAGCAAACCAAGTTTTGCAGAATGTGACACACCTGTGATTCACTAAAAAATAGTCAAGACTAAATTCTGTTCTACCCTCAGGGAGTTAAATAGCGTAGGCATTGGGTCATCATTACTGTTACAGAGGCAATGAGGAGGTCATACGTGATGGATGGATTGATGCATGGATGGATGGAAGGGCTGAGGGTGGCAGATGGAAGGACAGATAGATAAAAGGACAGAGGGAATCATTTTGGATGTAGAGGTGGATACTCTCAAGCTGCCACTAGCTCTAGTAGACTTTGACTTCACCAAAAGTTTAATCTAACAAAATGAATGACTTAATTTTTAACCACAATGTTATAAACACATCTTTCCTAAGGATAAACAAAATAAAAACCATCCATAACAGGTTGTAACCCTGTCTCAGATAAAACATATTGCTGCCAAGAGTTATGTTCCTTTCAAGTGTGTGAAAGAATTTCTTCTCACCACTTTTCCTCTCCCATCGTGTTACTGATTTTTTTTTTTTTAGGGGGGTGTTGAAAGTGGAATGCATCCTCAACATGGAAAATGATAGTTTCATCAGTAACAGATGTCACTTGATATAACTGAGGAATCTTTTTGAGGACATAGCACAAAGCCAAAGATTCTGTAGTAGGGATTTATTTCTCTCGAGTTACAAAAGCTGTCCAAGGTTCCTCTACTCCATGAAAAGCAGTAGTTTCACAACCAACATTTCACCATGTGATCTCTAGCACATAGCTAATTGAGGAAACTAAAATGATACCTTTTTGGCACACATCACACTCCCGGCATTCAGTGTTCCTGTTAGAAGCACAGATATCTCACAGGTGTACTGTTCCTGGTAGTGATCTGTTCCCAGTAGCCCATACATTGCTCCTGTCTCCACTATCATTGATAGGCTTGCCCAGGCTCCATATGAAATTCTCCCGGGATGAAGAGTTCACCGGTTCAGAAAGTACATGGACCAGTGATTCTCAAATGTCAACATATGTGTATCCACTCACAAGAGCGTCTTGCTGAAATGAAAATTTGGATGCAGTCGATCTGGGGCAGGCTGAGATTTGCATTTCTAACAGCCTCCCAGGTGATGCTAATATGGCTGGCCTGGTCACAAGTAACAACACCATAGTACCCCTTCAAGTCCTACTTTTCAAGGTAACATTGCGTGAGTTGAAACCTGAGGAAAACTGGGAGGAAATCACTGGTTCCACTTAATACGGGTGTACCTGAAATGGCAGATCTTCCAAAGCTACACAGAAGGCAGCAATAAAACAGGGAGAGGCCAGATGATGAAGCCCATGCTCTTCCCCAACACCTTGTAATTTTCCCACAAAACTGCTCTCTTCAAACACCCAACTCCTTTCATTCTGTTAAACACACTTGTCCTTCTGCTCACATGAATAGAATGTAACCATCAGAGCTTCCATTATTTCTGGGTGGGACTATTTTGTTGTTGTTTGTTTGCTTATTTACTTCTATCTGTCCATGTCACTACTATATTTTAAACCCACAGTCAAAGCATTACAGTTTGGACTAGGATAATCCTCACACATCAGTGCGTAGACACACCCCTAGAAGGACCTTTTATTAAAATGCAGATTCTGATTCAGCAGATCCGGGTTGAGATCTTAGCTTCTGCATTTTAACAGCTCCAAGTTGATACCTATGCTGCTGATCTTGGGATTATACACTGACGGGCAAGCATTCAGACCATTACTCACTGGACTTTCATACTCTGACCCCTCCTCTCATTTTGACACCTAAACCAGTAAAACTCATTATGCTGCAAACAACAGGCAACTTAACTCCAAGTAGCACTCAAAATGGAAAAAAAAACAAACAAACAAGCAAACTTTTATAATTTAAAATTTTCAGTGATATGTGTAGCTTCACAGGTTAAGTCTTGATCCAGCCTCTCAATGATATCTCCAATTACTATAGTAAGTGACTGCTTGATTTAGGCTAATTTGCTGGTGTGAATCACATGTGTGTACACATGTAGTAGTTGTGAACATCAGCTACGTGATGAAGAGGAAGTCACTTAGTTCATGAGGTGCTTTTTTTTTTCTGCTAAGACAGAAGTTAAGGGGTCCCTTCTTGTCAAAATTGCAAGTGGACATTTTCTTGGGTTGAGAAGAATGCCTTGTGGAAAGACATCTGAGACTGTTTCTGCTCTAAAGACTTATGATTTAGTGATATGAAAAATTTTCAAGAACTTGGTCAAAATTAGAAAGCATAGATTATTAAGGACTAAAAAAAAATGCATGAACATATGAATTCTTTTACTATTAGACTGAATATAAAATTATATTTTTTTATAATTAAAAGAAGTTCCACCTGAACTCATTCCCTGAACTCTCAACCCAATATTTACTTCTCCTCCACAGTCACAGGTAAAGGTTCTCCCTTGCACCATGTCCTCCTCTTTTGCTATCTCTACCTCCATTCTTTCCTGGTTTTGATTTGGTACAGTGAAGCTATCCTTAATGAGGCACCCTGGGCCACTCGCATAGGACTGAAGCTCCTAATCAATAGCTTCAGAAAAGTTAGGAAAGAGAAGGAAAGATAAGACATTTCTTTCCTTAGCTATGGTGAATTTCCCTTAGTTGGTCACTCTAGTCTTTCCATTCAGAATTCTAAAGTTGTCTGGAATCTTGACCCTCATTTTCATTCTTTTTTTTTTTTTTTTTTTTAATGTGGAGCAACACTTCCAAAAAAAAAAAGTTTTATATTCCTGAAGAAATGTCATGACATTTTACATTCTGCAGTGAATGCACAAGCTCAAAAGATTATGCTGATGTGATGGTGACACTGCTATCACTTTCAGGAACTGATATATAGAAGAAAAATGCAAATATGCTCACTAAATGGAATCAAGGAAAGGTGCTTGTTTATAATTATAGATCTTAATTCTATTTTCTCCTCTTGAATGACAATATACAGTCTTTTCTAGTTACTTATGGTAAGGAATATTTTTGGAAAATTATTAGGAATGCAGATGTGAACTTCTTTCGGTATATTTTATTAGGGAGATTTTTAAGTCTGTAATGACTAGCCTGATATTTTATGAGCTTTCCTAAATGGGTCATTTGTCCAGATAAGAAATTTAGTTATAGAATGAACATAGAGTTATATTTGGATCTTAATTACACAGGCCAGAACCACTCGCAAAGTCATTAGACATAATAATTTCTAAGCTTCTTAGAAGAATGGACTGATCAGGAGTGATCTCACTGAGCCATTTTCTGGTTTTAAGAGGCCTGGAATTCTACTCTCAGATTTCTCAATAATTTAAATGGTGTAGTGTCTGTGCTAAGATCTCAAAGAGCTGTCAGTTTACACGAGGAAAACAGAGTCTGGGTCTACAGAGGCCCCACAATTTCAGAAAATCGATGCAGGTATCTGGATAAATCAATCAAATGGAAATCATCTTAGAAAAAGGTTGTTGTTTTTTTTTTTTAAACTTCACTGTGCTGATGCTTTGTTTACTTTGATGTTTTAGTTACTACATTATAACTTAATGACAAAACATGGCATGGTCAAGAGGCAATATATAAAGGGTATTCAGTTCAGTTCAGTCGCTCAGTCGTGTCCGACTCTTTGCAACCCCATGAATTGCAGCACGCCAGGCCTCCCTGTCCATCACCAACTCCCGGAGTCCACCCAAACCCATGTCCATCGAGTCGGTGATGCCATCCAACCATCTCATCCTCTGTCATCCCCTTCTCCTCCTGCCCCCAATCCTACCCAGCATTAGGGTCTTTTCCAATGAGTCAGCTCTTCACATGAGGTGGCCAAAGTATTGGAGTTTCAGCTTCAACATCAGTCCTTCCAATGAACACCCAGGATTGATCTCTTTTAGGATGGATTGATTGGATCTCCTTGCAGTCCAAGGGACTCTCAAGAGTCTTCTCCAACACCACAGTTCAAAAGCATCAATTCTGCGGCGCTCAGCTTTCTTCACCGTCCAACTCTCACATCCATACATGATCACTGGAAAAACCTTGGCCTTGACTAGATGGACTTTTGTTGGCAAAGTAATGTCTCTGCTTTTAAATATGCTATCTAGGTTGGCCATAACCTTCCTTCCAAGGAGTAAGCATCTTTTAATTTCATGGCTGCAATCACCATCAGCAGTGATTTTGGAGCCCCCCAAAATAAAGTCTGACACTGTTTCCACTGTTTCCTCATCTATTTCCCATGAAGTGATGGGACCAGATGCCATGATCTTAGTTTTCTGAACGTTGAGCTTTAAGCCAACTTTTTCACTCTCCTCTTTCACTTTCATCAAGAGGCTCTTTAGTTCTTCTTCACTCTCCGCCATAAGGGTGGTGTCATCCGCATATCTGAGGTTATTGATATTTCTCCCGGCAATCTTGATTCCAGCTTGTGTTTCTTCCAGCCCAGCGTTTCTCATGATGTACTCTGCATATAAGTTAAATAAGCAGGGTGACAATATACAGCCTTGACGTACTCCTTTTCCTATTTGGAACCAGTCTGTTGTTCCATGTCCAGTTCTAACTGTTGCTTCCTGACCTGCATACAGGTTTCTCAAGAGACAGGTCAGATGGTCTGGTATTCCCATCTCTTTCAGAATTTTCCACAGTTTATTGTGATCCACACAGTCAAAGGCTTTGGCATAATCAATAAAGCAGAAAAAGATGTTTTTCTGGAACTCTCTTGCTTTTTCAATGATCCAGCAGATATTGGCAATTTGATCTCTGGTTCCTCTGCCTTTTCTAAAACCATCTTGAACATCTGAAAGTTCACGGTTCATGTATTGCTGAAGCCTGGCTTGGAGAATTTTGAGCATTACTTTACTAGCGTGTGAGATGAGTGCAATTGTGTGGTAGTTTGAGTATTGCCTTTGGCATTGCCTTTCTTTGGGATTGGAACGAAAACTGACCTTTTCCAGTCCTGTGGCCACTGCTGAGTTTTCCAAATTTGCTGGCATATTGAGTGCAGCACTTTCACAGCATCATCTTTCAGGATTTGAAACAGCTCAACTGGAATTCCATCACCTCTACTAGCTTTGTTCGTAGTGATGCTTTCTAAGGCCCACTTGACTTCACATTCCAGGATGTCTGGCTCTAGGTGAGTGATCACACCATCGTGATTATCTGGGTCATGAAGATCTTTTTTGTACAGTTCTTCTGTGTATTCTTGCCACCTCTTCTTAATATCTTCTGCTTCTGTTAGGTCCATACCATTTCTGTCCTTTATCAAGCGTATCTTTGCATGAAATGTTCCTTTGGTATCTCTAATTTTCTTGAAGAGATCTCTAGTCTTTCCCAATCTGTTGTTTTCCTCTATTTCTTTGCACAGATCACTGAGGAAGGCTTTCTTATCTCTCCTTGCTATTCTCTGGAACTCTGCATTCAGATGGGAATATCTTTCCTTTTCTCCTTTGCTTTTCGCTTCTCTTCTCTTCCCAGCTATCTGTAAGGCCTCCTCCGACAGCCATTTTGCTTTTTTGCATTTCTTTTCCATGGGGATTTTCTTGATCCCTGTCTCCTGTACAATGTCACGAACCTCTGTCCATAGTTCATCAGGCACTCTGTCTATCTAACTCTAATACAGTGGGTTGAATTTTCTTTCCTTCTTGATCTTTTCTCTCCTTATTTCAGTTTGTTTATAGTGCAAGTGCAGAACTAAATCCCCTCAAACTTGTTTAACCTCTTTTCACAGGTCATCAACTGTCTCATTAACACAAATAAAATTATAGGCTGTTTTGAAGCTCCAACTGGTAGCAACCACTAATATTATTTACAGCTCTTTTTCCAACGGCAGTTGTGCCCTGGGGAACACAATGAGAAACTAATTTCCGTTGATTCAGCATCTGAATTTTTCAGGCGTTCTTTGTCACCCACTTGACAGCCAGCATTTGGAACAACGGAGGAGGCAGGGAGGAGAGTGTTCGGAGGTACTGAGAACCTCCATGCAGCCACAGGTGCACCAAGAGGCACAAGAATACCCACAGTGGCAACCAGCATAGACATCTCCAACTGCACTACCATCACGCTGTGTAGCACCCAGGATTAACCCCTCTGGACCCATCCTCCTGCACACTAGGATTCCATTTCAGTGAGGAGTAGATGGGCTTTATTGGTTGGAAAATGAAAGATGAGCTTGTATGGATAAACACTGATGTTTCGCATTAGGCCATATTTTTCTCATAGCTCCATATGGAGTCAAAAACTCAACTGTAGTCAAAGCATAAACTCATAACAGTTTTTAGACAGAACGTGAAACACTAGCTAAGTAATTTGCAGACAGTTCTAATACCAACTTATTAGGCTAAATGTCATTGTGAAGTTAGAGGAAGTTGTGTTTTTCTATAATATCTATTCAAAGCCATGTGATCCTCATATTATCCTACACTTTCAAGAAAATTTAATAAATCATCTGTAGCAGGATGTAGTTTTTAAAAATTTGCCTAAGAAGAGAGATGAGATAGGAGATGTGAAACAGGATTTTCAAAATTTTAATTTTTTTCATTAACAGACAAAATCAATTCTGGCAAATTTTTAAAGTAAGCCAGTTAAAAAAGTAGAAGCAGCAATACTATTTGTGAAGATTATTAAGATTCTCTTTACTGAAAATTCAGACTAACAACTATGGGAAATTTCAAATTCTTGAAATATTTTTCCAAGAAAAGTGAATCGTGATTTCTAAAGAGTTTCTGTTTTGGAATATTGTCCAGGTTGAAATTTGGTTTTAAATATCTTTCTGTGTGTGTGTGTGTGTGTGTGTGTGTGTGTGTGTGTGTGTGTGTGTGCGTGCACGTGCACGCATGGGCACATGCACACATCCTTATGTAAGTATACAGCCTGGAGGCAGTTAGTTCATATGAAGTATCCTAATCAGATATTCAACCTCCACAGATGGCTCCATCAACCATTTCAACTATCAGTATTGAAGCAAAGAGGGTTAGTTAACAATCAAAGGAGATATTAGAAATAATTCTTTATTGGTAAAACGAGAGGCATTCAACATATGTAGTTGGCCAGAGAAGTTGTAAAGGTACCATCACCTTTGCATGAGAGATGCATGAGCATCGTGCAAGTTCAATCACCTAAAAGCTTGGGAGCCAAGCCAATATCCACAGCTCTGTCCAATGTTACAATCACAATGAGTGGACGAGTCCATGGCCTGATCCGCCTTCAGCACTGGTTGCTCAGATGATATTTATCTGCAAGGGATTTGTTGGATGCCTGCAGGTGGAGGGGTGTCACTCAGCTTAGGGTAAGACTAGATGACCATTTTTGTGACTGCATGCTAATGGATGTTTGTATGTGTAACAGAATTCACCCTGAGATGTACTTGTACTGTAACACAGAGTTTGATATAGATATGAGTTATCAGTAGAAAATGTTCCTTTCTTTCTATTTTTCACCCCTACCAGAGGCCAGTGGGCTTCCCAGGTGGCACTAGTGGTAAAGAACCTGCTTGGCAGTGCAGGATACGCAGGTTGGATCCCTGGGTCAGGAAGATTCTCTGGAGAAGGGCATGGCAACTCACTCCAGTATTGTTGCCTAGAGAATCCCATGCACAGAGGAGCCTGTCAGGCTACTGTCCATAGGGTCGCAAAGACTCGGACACAATTGAAGCGACTTAGCATGCGTGTACACTAGAGGCCAGTAATATTTGACAAATGGATTTAGCGATTACTAGTGGAGCTAAAGGTTGTGGGCAGAAACACGGAAACAAAGGTGGAGCAGATGCTGGAGGTACTGACTCGGGAACAGGCAAGAGGTGGCTGCTGCTGCTGCTGCTAAGTCACTTCAGTCGTGTCCGACTCTGTGCGACCCCATAGATGGCAGCCCACCAGGCTCCACAGTCCCTGGGATTCTCCAGGCAAGAATACTGGAGTGGGAGTGGGTTGCCATTTCCTTCTCCAGTGCATGAAAGGGAAAAGTGAAAGTGAAGTCGCTCAGTCGTATCCGACTCTTAGTGACCCCATGGACTGTAGCCTACCAGGCTCCTCCATCCATGGGATTTTCCAGGCAAGAGTACTGGAGTGGGATGCCATTGCCTTCTCCGAAGAGGTGGCTAGGGTTCCCCAAATACACCCAAGGAAGGAAACTTAACGTAGGGGACACATGATTTTTTCCTTTTCAATCAAGTTACAAAATATACTATCAGCTCAAAAATTAATGCTACCATACAGTATATTTCTCCTTGTCAAGATCCATTTAATAGCAGTAAGAACCGGCAAGCTAGAGAAACTCAACAGTTCTTTTCTAGTTTGGATGACATTTTTTTGTTTCATTACATTTATTCACATCTTTTGGCTAAGAATTTTCTTTTGCTTACAAGTGTCATTACTATTTCCCAATTATTTTTTATTAACCTGTTTTCAATCTTTCAGAGAAATTAAAAGGAAAGAAGATTGAATTTTTTTAAAAGAAAAGAGTCAGAGCAAAAGAGGGGAACAGACCCAGACAGAGACAGAAAATCATGGGGGCCAGATATTAACAGTCAATTTAATATCCCAAGTTCTGAGGTTGCACTCCCGTTTATTTCCTAAGCTCAACTAGTTATCACTATATATAATTTGGCTGGTAGAAAATTACACTGATGCTGTACCCATGGCTCCTTAAAGGTCCCTGTTCCTTGCACACCATTGCCTTGTCATCGCAGGCCACTGAGACTCTCTGGCCAGGATGGATGAAGAAAGGAAGGTGACAGGAATCAGGTGGGGCAATTCTGAGACGTTCTATGTACTCCATGCAATCTGTCAGGGGGTCTCATGGGCTTGAGTCCTCATTGTCCATAACAGTAACCTGTTCGATAATGCACCTGCATTGGCTTCCTGCCACTTCCATTATTATCCCCCAGTCTCCTAGCATTACCTGCAGAATTAACTGCACATCCTCAACTACTCACCATGTGTGCTTCTGGGGAAACCCAGACTCAAACATGTGTTAATAGGCATGTGCACTCTTCTCAGTGCCCACATTAAGCAGCCAATTTGAACAAGTCATCTTTCTTCTCCCAGAGACATGAACGAATAGCCCTTTTCCTTTATTGCTATTTCTGCATTCTATTGCCACACCCTAGTTCTGCTGCTTGGAAGAATTAGACTGCAGCCTTGTGACTCCTGGAACTGCATATAATCACTATTCAAATGGGGAAAAATGAATTGCAAAATTAAAGGCTTCCCCACAATTTGATATACAGAAAACAAAGGCAAGGAAGTACACAAGTGAAAATTTAGGGAAGCTTGATGCTTATCATGGTCCAGTAAGTCCCCTAAATACAAATGAGTTCCATTTCAAGAGAGCATTTGTAAGTCTCATTTGTTTGTAAGTCCAAGAAAGACAGCCTAGGTACCCAGCTAATACAATTGGCTATAGAGTACTATACTGTAATTGGTTTACAATACTTTCCACAAAAAAAAAAAAAAAATACATAAAAAACAAACACAAGAAGTAAACATTTTAAATGTTATAGTACAATACCTTGAAAAGTACAGTATTTTCATGCCACACACACACATAAAGTAACTTACATGACTGTAAATGCAGACACATGTTCACATCTTTGAAAGTTTGCAACTTGAAGGTTTGTATAGGGGACTTACTGTAATTAATCAGGAAAATGACGTATGCATATCATGTATCATTTGATCCTGAATAGAGGTTATATTAGGCTTCCCAGGTGGCACTAGTGGCAAAGAACCCACCTGCCAATGCAGGAGGGATGTAAGAGACGTGGGTTCTACCCCTGGGTTGGGAAGATCCCCTGGGGGAGGGCAGGCGATCCACTCCAGTATTCTTGCCTGGAGAATCCCATGGACAAAGAAGCCTGGCAGGCTACAGTCCATGGAGTCACAAAGAGAAGGACACAACTGAGGCAACTTAGCACACAGAGAGGTTATATTATTTCAAAAAGGCTCAAAGACTGTCCATGTGTACAGAGTTATCTATGTCCCCAACCAGAACTGGCTTCCATGGAAGCTTTAAAATAATAATAATAAATTGATTTTGTTGTAGCTTTATCAGTTGTAAATAAGAAAATTTAGAGAAGAAATGAGGCTAAGTGTATTAATATTGGGACAGCTGGCAAGCAAAGATGTTAGAAATAATTCATTATTGGCGAAAATTAGTGGTGTTCAAGATATGTAGTTCAAATTGAAGAAATAAAGATTAGCTGACTGGCTGATCTGATGGCAAGTATTCACTGTGAGACAAAAGAGACTTCCCTAAAGCAGAACAGATAAAATGACACCATTTTCACAAACCAGCTTGCTTCATCTTTTAAGAGATTCTCTCTAGATTTCCTTTGCCAGACATACTCAAAGATAAACAGAAACATGAGTCTCAGACAAATATTTACAAGTTGCAGCACCACAGGGCTCTCTCTTCCCTGTAATGTTTTGTGTATTTATACGGAGGCACGCTTGCAGCAGCTGAAAGATGTCGTCTCTGGAGAGGAAGGGCCAGAGGTCATCTTTAATGTGGTTTTATTCCACTGATCTCAGTGGCTGGAAGCGGGGAGAACTTTCGTTTAGCGCTCTGATTCACTTCTTGCAGTGAGTCCTCGTGACTTGCCCCTTCATGGTTTTAAGGTCAAAAGTAAGACGAGAAGATGTGGCTTGCATGAAGTGGATAACAAGCAGAGACTTAAAAAGCCAAGAACTGCTATAGAAACATGTATTTTTAGTTTGTTAGGTCTGGTTCCAAAAGCTAGTAAATACTACCAAGGCTGTAAGCTATAATCAGATAAATGCCATCAAATACTCTAAGGACTTCAACTGCACAGCCAGACTTGTCATGTGGCTGGACCCCGGACCAGGAGGTTAAGCTGAGGTTTGTCATAAACTCTGCAGCAGAGTGCATTCCCATCTAAATCCTACATTCTCCAAGAGGACACTCTGCCTCTGGCGTTGCAGGGGTGACTTTTTATTATTATTGTTTCTTTAAAATAAATTTCTACTTTCCCATTCATGAGATCCCTGAAATCTTCCACAATTCCTTCATCGTTCCTGCCTTGCACTGCCTAGGAGTTTGGGGTTTTGTTGTTTGTCTTGATTTTTGTTGTTTTTTGTTTGTTTTTTAATTCAGTAAATTTAAATGGCCACATTGGGTCCGATGTCTTAATGGAATATTTGGAGGTATGATTGTTGTGAAGCTGGATTTGGGGTATCATACACTGATGGAGAAGGCAATGGCACCCCACTCCAGTACTCTTGCCTGGAAAATCCCATGGATGGAGGAGCTTGGTAGGCTGCAGTCCATGGAGTCGCTAAGTGTCAGACACGACTGAGCGACTTCACTTTCACTTTTCAGTTTCATGCATTGGAGAAGGAAATGGCAACCCACTCCCGTGTTCTTGCCTGGAGAATCCCACGGACGGGGGAGCCTGGTGCGCTGCCATCTGTGGGGTCGCACAGAGTCGATTACGACTGAAGCGACTTAAGCAGCAGCAGCACACTGGGCTGAGAGACCTTTGGGTCTTGCTGTTGCTAATTAATTAGCTGTGAGACCCTGAGGAAACCACTTCATGTTTTTCTGGGTCTTGTGAAAATGAGGAAGTTACACTCACTAGTCCATAAACTTCTTTCCTGGCCTGATGTTCTGGGGCTCTAGGAGTCACAGCTAACCAGCCTTGAGCATTTACCATGTGCTGTGCAGGATTCCAGAAGTAGTGTATGGATCACTCACTTAATTCTCACCACCAGCCTGTAAGGTGGGTACTATTTTTATTACTGACCCCATTTACTGAGTGAGGAAACTGAGGACCAGAGAGGTTCAATGTCTTATGTGAGAGCACACGGCCAGTGGGTAGACAAGCTGGAACTGACACGGCGCTCTGCCTCCAGAAGATGCCCTCCTTTTTTATTTATTCATTTTTTCTTTTCAAGGTATCTATATATCATTTTGTTTAATTTTTTAAAATTTTATTTAAGTATAGTTGGTTTACAATGCTGTGTTCATTTCTTCTGTACAGCAAAGTGACTCAGTTACACACACACACACACACACACACACACACACACACACACACACACACACACACACATTCTTTTTCAGTCTTTTCCACTGTGCTTTGTCACAGAATATTGACTGTAGCTCCCTGAGCTCTACAGCAGGACTTTATTGCTGACCCATTAGCACAGGACGCCCTCCCCGCCAGGCTGGCCTGTCTCTCAAGCCACTTCTGACCTTTATGTAACCCCAGGATTGAAAGGCCCAGAGCACGTAGTGTCTCAGCAGGTTCCCGCTAAAGCAGACACTGAAACTAGGATTTTGGAAGCAGTGTTTCCTTTGGGAGATGATTTCAGAAGAGCCCTAGGGTGGCAATGAGCAAGCCCAGGAAGAGAGGAAAGCCACACATGTATCAACTGCTACACAAATCAGTATTGTTGTTGTTCTGTAGTCACTTAGCCTTGTCCGACTCTTTGTGACCCCATGGACTGTAGCCCACCAGGCTCCTCTGTCCATGGGATTCTCCAGGCAAGAATACTGGAGTGGATTGTCATTTCCTTCTCCAGGTGATCTTCCTGACCCAGGGATAGAACTCAGGTCTCCTGCATTGCAGGCGGATTCTTTATCATCTGAGCTATAGGGAAGTCAAGAGGCTACTAACTGGGCAACCGCACTCGTTCCTGCAGGGGGCGCTCTGAGAAAGTGCGTGGACCACAGCTTGGCCTTTGCCACTGAGGGTGACCGGGAGAGGGTATTTCCTCCCCCAGGTCGCATCCTGATGAGCTAACTCTCTGAACATCTGGCCGGCCTGCACTCCAGCCAAGAACGACTCTTCAGCCACAGAACGACCAGGTCTGAGCTGCAGGATGCCTTGAGCAAGCACAGGAACCGGGCTGTAAGATCCTGGGGAGGCTGAGTGGCAAGGGCAAGGCACTGACAGCATCTGCGGGACGTGGCCAGGAAGCACAGCCTCCAGGACGCTGGCTGGGTCATTTGGCTCTAGTCTTCGGCCTGTGAACAGGCTAATCACCCATGCTGACACCTACATAGGCTCAGGAGTTACTAAGGGGTAAAACAGCCTTGCTCAATCCCCTCCAAGGGTCTCTGCCAATGGGAGGGAAGAATCCCAACCCAGTCTCTTGTTTGGTTTAATTCCAGATAGGACACATCCCATGATTTATAGGAGGCCTAGGATACTTAATGAGCTTGATCTGTGCCTTGAGCTAAGGGCATCTCCTGGTGCTCAGCTGCTATCGCTTAAAATAAATGCTGGCTTTGTTTATTCTGGACAATTTGTTTGTCTTCTCTACGAAGTTGCCCTTAGTTATCAGGCTCATTTTTTTGAGTTCAGTTGCCAAGACTAGTGAAGTTTGGATAGATGCAAAATGATACATGCTTGCCCTTTCTGCCCAAGTTGAAAGCATTTAAAAAATATTTTAAGAAAACTTTTCCTCTTTTAATTAAAGAATAAAACCCAGTTTGAGCTCATTACTCTGTAAAATAACATTTCACCAGTAAGAGACATTCCCCAAGGACTCTAATAAAAAGAACAAATATATTCTTATAATATGATTAATCCACATTAAAGATTCTCTTATGAAAGAAGGTCAGTGAGACTCCTTTGGAAGGATTCTTAGCTTGGAGCCAGGAGGTCAAGGGTTGTTACTATTTGACATTTATAGACCTGGCAGCAGCAGATGATGAAGTATTTGAGTGAGCAAACTGGACATGACCTAACAGCCCAATAAAACAATGCTGGCCACTTGCGCTGAGTACCGTGATCATTTAGTCATCTTATCCTCCCATTAGATTGCAGGGGATTCAAATGTAAATGACAACTGTAACATCAGACCACCTCACCGGGTCCTAGGAGGACCAAACTCTGGCAACTTAAGGGAAGAAGGATGCAGCAGTGAATAGACCTCTCAAGGCCAGAAGGGACAAACCTCTTCTTTCAGAACCCACATTCTCTTGCGTAGCCAGATAGACAGTGGATTACTCTTTATAGTCTTTCATTGAGCTCATCATCATGGACTCCTTGAACCTCACCATGTGCCAGACACTGAGAAGTGCTGACCTCATTTGAGTGAGCAAAAGCAGGCAGGCCCCTACTCTCAACAACTTCAAAATCTGCCAGGAAAAGATAATTAGATGAAGGAAGCACACCAGTGTGAAAGTGCAACTTGAAGAGTTTAGGGAAAGGGGAAATGTAAGACAAGAGAGTGTGCGGTTGGCAATTTGAGCTGATTATGAAGGTCAGGGTAGAGAGATTTCACTGAGGCAATGACATGAGTGCTAAGATCTGTAGGATGAGGAGGAATTAACTAAACCAGCAGTGTAAAGGAACAGCTTTCCTAGGAAGGGAATGTATGTGCAAAGGCCCTGCATTGGGGAAGGCCATGGGAATTAGAATGGGCTGGAGCTCAGAATCCAAGAGACGCATGGCACACAATGAGGGCAGAAAGACTGAATTAGGGGGTTTTGCTCTTATCCTAAGCAGCATCTCATTTAAAAGTATCTTCTTCTCAATCCTGGAGGCTGTCCCACATTGGTGGGCTGGTTTTATTTTAAGGTTCCTTTCTGCAGTCTGAGGTGTTTGAGGGCTAAATGTGTGTATGTGCTTAGTTGCTCAGTGGTGTCTGACTCTGCGACCCTATGGACTGTAGCCCGTCAGGCTCCTCTGTCCATGGAATTCACCAGGCAAGAATACTGGAGTGGGTTGCCATTTGCTCCTCCAGGGGATCTTCCCGATGCAGGGATCAAACTTGCATTTCCTGCATTGGCAGGTGGGTTCATTACCACTGAGCCACCTGGGAAGCCCTTTGAGGGCTGAGACAAGACTATTTGTTTTTGCCTTTTCTGAACTTAGCATCATAACTGGCTCAATCAGTCTCTTCTTAACTTTTGTTGAGATAAAATCGACCATTTAAAAGTGTGGTTGTTAGTATATTCACAAACTTGTATCAGCATCACCACTACCTAATTCCATAACACTTGCACCACACAAAAAAGCCCTCCTGTGGGACTTCCCTGATGGTCCAGGGGCCAAGACGGGACCATGCTCCCAACACAGGGGGCTGGATTTTGATGCCCAATTAGGGAACTAGATCCCACATGCCACAACTAGGAATCTGCACGCTGCAACTAAAGAACCTGCAGGCCACAACAAAGACCAAAGACCCTCTGTGCCACAACTGAGACCCAGCACAGCCAAACAAATGAATAAATAAATACTGTTTTTTAAAAGCCCTCCTATTTGTTAGCAGTCTCCCCCTATTCTACTCTCTCTGACAGCTACTAATCTATGTTCTAACTTTGGATGTGCCTATTATGGACACTTCATGTAAATGCTATCATATAATATGTGACCTTTAGTGTTTGGATTCCTAAGGTTAGCATATAATTTTTATGGTTCAATCATAATGTACCATGCATCAGTACTTCATTCATTTTTATGATAATGATATTCCATCAGAATAGAATAACATCCCATTGTAGGAATATACCACATTTTGCTTATCTGTTCATCAGGTGGTAGACATTTAGGTTGTTTCCACTTTTTGGCTATTATGAACAATGGTGCTATGAAATTCATGTACAAGTTTTTGTATAAATACCTGTCTTCAATTCTTTCCATTATATGTAGGATTAGAATTGCTGAGTTATATGGTAACTCTGTGTTTAACTTTTTAGGGAACTTCACACTGTTTTCCATAGCAACCTGCATTATTTTGTGTTACTAGTAATATACAAAAGTTCCAGTTTTTCTATATCTCCTCCAACAATTATTATTGTCTGCCATTTTGAGTATAGGCATCCTAGGGCGTGTGAAGTGGCATCTCATTTTGGTTTTGATTTGAATTTTCTTAATGATGCTTAAGCATCTCTCTATGGTCTTAGTAGCAACTTGTGTATCATCAAATAGATGTTTATGCAAGTCATTCACCCATATTTAAAAACTGGATAGTTTGTCTTTTTGTTGTTGAATGGGAGGAATGGACATTAGAACCCTTATCAATTTTATGAATTGCCAGTATTTTATCCCAATCTATGTTACCTTTTAACTTCTTGACAGTGTCCTTTGATGCACAAAAGTTTGCAATTTTAATGAAGTCCAATTTATTTATTGTTTATTTTATTACTTATGCTTATTGGTGCCATATTTTAGAAACTCTTTCCTAATCCAACATCACAAAGATTCATACCTATGTTTCCTTTCAAGAGTTTTATAGTTTTAGTTCTTATATTTAGGTTTCAAATCTATTTGGAATTCTTTTGTTTGTATAGGGTGTTAGGCAGGAGCCCAACTTTATTCTTTTGCATATGGATATACAATTGCCCCAGCACCTTTTGTGAAAAGACTATTCCTTTTCCATTGAATTGTCTTGCACCTTTGTGAAAACTTAATTGACCACTGGGCTTCCCAGGTGGTGGTACTGGTAAAGAACCTGACTGCCAGTGCAGGTGATACAAGACTTCAGTTTGATCCCTGGGTCAGGAAGATCCTCTGGAGAAGGGAATGGCTACCCACTCCAGTATCCTTGCCTGGAGAATCCCATGGACAGAGGAGCCTGGCAGGCTACAGCCCATGAGGTCGCAGAGTCGAACATGATTGAAGTGACTTAGCACATACTCACGCACATATGGATTATTTTTGAATTCTCAATTGTATTCTGTTTATCTATACATTTCCTTATACCAGTATCACTGACTTGATTACCATAACTTTGCATTAACTGTTAAAACTGGTAAGTCTGAATCCTCCAGCTTCATCCTTCTCTTTGAAAAGATTGTTTTGGCTAACTGAATTATCTTAGTATTCTATGTGAGCTTCAGAAACAGATTTTTCATGTCTAAAAAAGATAGGCAGTTTGAATTTTGATTAGTGATAACAATGAATCTGTAAATCACTTTGGGAAGTATTGCCGTCTTATCAATATTAGGTCCTCTAATCACTGAACAAGAGATATCTTTCCATTTATTAAGTCTTCTTTAATTAATCTTAATAATGTTTTTATAGTTTTTAGGGAAAAAGTCTTACAGTTCTTTGGTTAAGTTTATTTAGAAGTATTTATTATTTTGATACCACTGTATTAGCATTGTTTTCTTGATCCCATTTTCAGATTGTTTATTAACAGTGTGTAGAAATATGTCTGATTTTTGTATATTGATCTTCCATCATGAAATTTTGCTGAATTAACTTATTAGCTCTAATATATATATATATATGTATATGTGTACATATATATGTACATATATATATATATTTTTGGTTTCCATTGTCTTCTTTTTGGCAGATTTTTTAGGATTTTCCATATTTAAAACATACTATATGCAAGTAGAGTGTGTTTGTATCTTTCCTTTCCAATCTGAATGAGCCTTTATTTCTTTTTCTTACCTAATTGCCCTGGCTAGAATTTCCTTTACCATGTTGAATAGAAGTGATGAGCATGGATATCTTTTTCTTACTCCTGATCTTTGTTGTTGTTTAGTCACTAAGTCATGTCTGACTCTTTGAAGCCACATGGAGTGGGTTGTCATTTCTTTCTCCAGGGGATCCTCCCAATCCAGGCATCGAACCCATGTCTCCTGCTTGGCAGGAAGATTCTTTACCATTGGGCCACCAGGGAAACCCACTCTTGATCTTATGAGGTAATTACTCAGTCTTTTCCCATTAAGAAAGATGTTAGCTATAAAATTTTCACAGATGGCCTTTCAATCAGTCTCTGATTCATGTCAATGTATGGCAAAAACCACTACAATATTGTAAAGTAATTAGCCCCCAACTAAAATAAATAAATTTATTTAAAAAAAAAGAAAAACAAAATAATGAACACTTCTTTTTTTTTAACCTTCCAAGATAGCAAATGAATTTATTCCTAAAGACTAATACCAACGATTCTTTTTTTGCTCCTTCAGCTTTATTGCTAAATGGTACTTTGTCCCAATCAGTGTTTTCAAGCATGATTAATAAACAATTCACTAAAATCACTTGGAAAGCTGATTTAAAATACAGACTCTTGTGTCTCTCCCCAGAGTATGCTGCCAAAATCTCTGGGTGTGGGGCCTAGGTATCTGCATTTTAACAAGCCCCCATGTGATTCCTGAAAAGAGAAAAATAAAAATGAATAGTTTAGTTTTCAAATAAATTTCAAAATACTGCCAGAATGCCTATTAAAGACTGAGTATGCTGAAAAATGGTTGGATGGCATCACTCAATCACCGACTCTATGGACATCAGTTTGAGTAAGCTCCGGGAGTTGGTGATGGACAGGGAAGCCGGGCGTGCTGCAGTCCATGGGGTTGTAAAGAGTTGGACACGACTAAGCGACTGAACTGAACTGATGCTGAAAAAATAAATAAATAAACCCACTTAAAGTAGTAAATTTCAAATTTATTTCACTAAGAAAATTTGGGGGGTCAAACACAATTAATCAAGTGGTATATAGCATTAAAATTGCTAGATAATCACTTTTCATAAATCTTGTGGTGGGGGAAAAATCTTTTCCTAAGTCTAAGGAGATCCAAACATCTATAAAGTCAGCTATCAATGAAAGATGTTCAATAGTAGGCAAGAAACATGAACAATGGTTGGACCATGTTCTTTTTGGCAAGACTAAAGCTGTCCAAACACCTTGTTCACAGGTGTCTTTTCAAGTACTGAGTCTACACAATGTTCTGTGAAATGGAAAAAGGAAGAAGAATTTCTATGGTATAACAACTATGATATAGATATAATAATGGGATGAGGATGATGCAAAAAGGCCTTCCATGACCTAATAGCAAAAAGACACATCCTAGCCTCCCCGGAGCCCTCCTGCTAACGTTCTCCTGCGTAGGAGGGTCTGGTGGTCTGCTCTAACCAGCTGCAGAAGCTCCATCAGATTTAGATCCCATTCCTCTAGCACATTCGCAGTTGTCTCTTCTCTTTCTTTGCACATCTGCACAGATTCCAAACAAGCTTGTTTCTGATATCCTTGCTTTATTGGCATGTTAACAGCCCTTCAGATGTCTCTGAATTAGTCAGTAGGCACCTATTCTTCCTTATCCAGAAGAGCACAGCCGGAGCACCATGAAACTGTGGGGAGAGGAGCAGTAGAGTAGAAGGAACCCGAGGTCTGCATTAGCTTCGCTGGTGAGTCATGTTTGCTGTTTGGATATTTAAGATTCCACTGCATTCTCAGGTAAGGAGTCTCTCTGTAAAGATTCCCAGGATGTTTCCACAGGGCTTGTGTTAACTAAAGAAATTGGGGTGGGATCACAGCCAACATTCCACACTTAGGAGCAGGACAGGCCTGTCCCTGGGCCCATGCTAAGCATGCTCTAGATTCCATATGGGGTTCTGGTCCACCTTTGAGCCCTCCTCCACGGTCTCTTCCAAACCCTCCCTTTGAGTCAGTAGGTCCTTCAGGTAAACTCCTGGCACCAGACTTGTAAACAAACTCCCCTCCTCAGGTAGCTGTGGCAACCATTCTCTGAATGACCACTGGCTTTGGCAAACCAGCCACAGGCATGGCCCCCAGGTATACCCTGGGCTCAATCTTTGTGCCAACTATTGAATTATTCCTTTCTATTGTTGGCGAGTTGAGGACCTGGGAGAAGGCGGTGGACTTGATGAGTAAAGCCTTAACTGTTAAGGGATATTTAATTAAAACTCTTAGAACACAGTTGAGTTCCCTGAATCCTTTGTAGGATGGCGGGGGGAGGTACAAATGAATTACTTTCTGGAAAATATATATATAATCTATCCCTTCATCTCTCAATGGACGTTAGGTTGCTTCCATGTCTTTGCTACTGTAGATAGTACTGTTATGAATACTGGGATATTGTGTATCTTTGAAATTATGGTTTTCTCAGGATATATACCAAGGAGAGGGATTGCAGAGTCATATGGTAGCTCTATTTTTATAGCAGTTTTTTAAGGAAACTTCAAACTTCTCTCCATACTGGCTGTACCAATTTACATTCCCACCAATAGTGTTAGGAGAGGTCCCTTTTTTCCAAACCCTCTCCAGTACTTATTATTTGTACACTTTTTAATGATGGCCATTCTGACAGATGTAAGGTGATACTTCATTGTATTATAGTTTTGATTTGCATTTCCTTAATAATTAGGGATGTTGAGCATCTTTTCATGTACCTTTTGGCCATCTATATAGATGACTGGATAAAGAAGATGTGGTGTATAACAACGAAAGGTGGAAAATTCTTAAAGGGATGGGAATACAAGACTCCCTTACCTGCCTCCTGAGAAACCTGCATGCAGGTCAAGAAGCAACAGTTAGAACTGGATATGGAACAACAGACTGGTTCAAAATTAGGAAAGAATACATCAAGGCTGCATATCGTCACCTTGCTTATTTAACTTATATGCAGAGTATATCATGCAAAATGGTGGACTGGATGAAGCACAGGCTGGAATCAAGATTGCAGGGAGAAATAGATACACAGATGACACCACCCTTTGGCAAAGAGTGAAAAGAAACTAAAGATCCTCTTGATGAAGGTGAAAGAGGAGAGTGAAAAAGCTGACTTAAAACTCAACATTCAAAAAACTAAGATTGTGGCATCTGGTTCCATCACTTCATGGCAAATAGATGGGGAAACAATGAAAACAGTGACAGACTTTATTTTCTTAGGCTCCAAAATCACTTCAGATGGTGACTGCAGCCATGGAATTAAAAGACACTTTCTCCTTGGAAGAAAAGCTATGACAATCCTAGACAGCGTGTTAAAAAGCAGAGACATTACTTTGCTGACAAAGGTCCATACAGTCAAAGCTATGGTTTTTCCAGTAGTCATGTATGGATTTGAGTGTTGGACCATAAAGAAGGCTGAGCACAGAAGAATTGATGCTTCTGAACTGTGGTTCAAGACTCTTGCACAACATTGGAGAAGACTCTTGAGAATCCCTTGCACTACAAGGAGATCAAACCAGTCACTGCTAAAGGAATTTAGTCCTGACTATTCGTTGGAAGGACTGATGCTGCAGGTCTAATACTTTGGCCACCTGATATGAACTGCTGACTCACTGGAAAAAACCCTGATGCTGAGAAAGATTGAAGGCAGGAGGAGAAGGGGTGACAAAGGAGGAGATGTTGGCTTGCATCAATGACTCAATGGATATGAGTTTGAGCAAGCTCTGGGAATTGGTGATGGACCAAGAAGTATGGCACACTGCAGACCATGGGATCGCAAAGAGTCAGATACATGACTGAGCGACTGAACTGAACTGAACTGGAGGGATAAATTAGGTGTTTGGGATTAACATATACATGCTACTATATACAAAATAGATAACCAACAAGGACCTACTGTATAGCACACAAAACCACACTCAATATTTTGTAGTAACATAAGGGAAAACAATCTGGAAAATAAAACAATCTGGAAAACACACACACACACACACACACACACACATATATATATAACTGAATCACTTTTGCTGTACACTTGAAACTAACAATATTATAAATCTGCTATACTTCCAATACTTCAATTAAAAATAATTTTTAAAAAATCTATCTTTGACACTTACTGATTAGGAAGAGAGACATGCCTGTAAGCTGTGGGCAAACAGCAGCATCACTGTACCCAGGGAGCACCATGCCATTGTACGGAGTAAGGCAGAGACGAGAGCAATTTGGTGCTGATCCCAGCCATCCCCTCCCTGAGTAGCAGTGTTTGTGAAGCACTTTAAACGCCTTCCCTGCCATCCTTTCCAGCCAGCTCTGCCCTCTGCCTTCTACCCAAAGGAGCCATGATGCTGAGGAGGGTTACGTACAAAGATCCCAATTACCCAAGAAGAGCAAAGGCCTATTGAGAGAAGAAGACTGGTGCATCTTAAGCCACGTCTCTTTGGTCAGTGAGGTGAGCATGTGGAATAGTGGTAGATATCAGGTGAGGTAGCTCAATGACAAACATACCAAAGGAACAGAATTTTTACCAATGGGTAGAGTAGCGATTGTCTGAAATATCCAGAAGAGATCAACTTCCCCTTTTGGCCCAGAGGTTGGAACAGTTAAGAAGATAAATAACATCTGCATGCCTGATCCTTCTGTAATTGTCACACATATCTTGCTCCCTGATAGTTTCTGAAACACTTAACATCTATTGGTATATTTGTTACAATTTGCTTTAAAATTGTGTCCTCTTAACTACATTTGTTGTTGTTGTTGTTTAGTCACTCAGTCGTGTCTGACTCTTTGCAACTCCATGGACTGTAGCCCGCCAAGATCCTCTGTCTATGGGATTTCTCAGGCAGGAATACTGTAGTGGGTTGCCATTTCTTTCTCCAGGGGATCTTCCTGACCCAGGGATTGAACCCACGGCTTCCGCCACATCTCCTGCTTTGCAGGCAGATTCTTTACCACTGTGCCATATAGCATCAAAAATAAAATTGCCAACTAGATTTCCTTTAATTATAACATAGAATACTGAATAAGCATGATGGTGAGGAAGGATCAAAGCTAATCAATGTTAAACGTATCTTATGTAAATCAAAATCTTGTTAATAAATTTCTAGCAAGATGTTCCCACCCAGAAGAAAAATAGAATATTTCTAAAAATGAATATGTCAGAGAATCTACTATACTTTCAAGCACTATGAAGATGGAAATACTCACCTGTAGTGAGAGCTGGAGCTCCTTGTAAATTTCCAAATAGCTATGGCCACCCAATAATATCAAATCTGAGACACACCCATCTTAGTCCTAGGAGTGGATACTGAATGAATGAGAATTGTTCTTATCCCCCTTCTTGCTTTACTGTCCCGTATGTTCCTTTGTAGGTATTATTATAGTTAATATGATTGACTTAATCAAATGTGTTTATTTTTCTCCTTCAGCAGGGGAAGATAGTTCCACAAATTCATTAATTGCCTGGGACTTCTCTTGTTCCTGTCTGTCACGCTTAGAATGTGTCTTCCATCCCAGTGGTCCCCAACCGTGGCCCCACATGCTGAGTTCCAAACGATAAGAAGAAAGAGACAAAGAATCAGGGGCATTCCACACCTCAAGAAACAAAAATTTCCTAGTAATCACCAACAAACTTGCATTTAGACTGCATGTCCCAGACACACAATCACAAATAGTTGAAATGGAGTCCTGGTAAACATGTGTGGCTGCTTTTTTTAACAGCTGGGTGAATTGCCATTACAGATAAAATTGGGTTTATTATAAATGAAGAAGGGTAACAGTGAATATTACATGTAAAACTAACAGACTCTGCCATAGTTATATAATACACACACACACACACACACACACCCCTACTTATTCAAAATATTAAAGACTGAACTATAAAAATATTAGAACAAATGCTCTTTTCCTTTTTGTTTCTATGTACGAGCATTACAGATCTATTAAGAGGACTTGCCTTGGGATATTAGTTTATATTGCTCTTGTATTTCTCTCATAATATTTAAATATCTCATGCCTTTCATACACATTGGGGATTATTCTCAATTTTCAAGGACCAAGATACCTAATTAAAGCAAAAGGCCTTACTCAATCACATCAAATTAAACCCTTTGAGGAGGAAAGATGTGCACTAATAGGGAAGGACATATATGCAGTGTCAAATTAGTTCTATCTTTGCATTTCTTTTTCCTTTGTTCTTCCCCTATTTCCTAAATATGTCTTCCCAGAAGGACTACCCTGCACTCATTCTTCTGGGCTTCATTCCTCGTGACTGTTTACATATTCATGCTTTTCAATTTTGAAGCCTTTTGAAACATTCCAGAAAAAATATTTGATCTCAAAGATATGAAAGCAAGGATTTCATATTCAACCATCCCTATGAGTCCTCTAGTCTTATAGATTTAAGACATTCCCAAGGCATTAATAGACAAGTTTTCACAATTTTATTATTTAAAATATTTATAGTTCTCAATTATGCAAGTAATAGGCAATTTCATTGCATTTATTATAGGTCTGATTTTTGCCAGTCAGTGTGCTTATTATGTAGGCAGTCTATAAAATGGATATACCCAGTCAAGTTTATCTTTTAAATTCCACTTGTTTTTACTGAACCTTCAACCAGCCAGGTTCCCAGGATGGATCTCTGCGGTACCATCCACATGATGCCTCTGCCCAAAGAGAAGAACCTTAGGAAATATAACTGATCTTCCTTGACCTATAACATCTGTGTGGTTTGGACCACTGCTGGGAGCTTGAGCAACACTTCTCTTGTCAAGGGAGGTGACTGAAACCTGGAAAATGTCCCAAAGGAGTGAGAGGTGATGAAAAGTGTAGGAGGGAAGCACAGCTTGGAAAATGTCCAGCAGAACACAGGCAGATCTTACTCTCTCAAAAAGAATAAATTATATTTAGGAAATGTAAAGCACTTGGCATCTAGAGACTTCACAAAGCCCTTGCTATTCCCAGGCTTGCAGGAGGCCCAGCTCAGTTGTCGGTCTGTGTCTCAACCATCTGTTACTAAGAACATTCCCTCAAGGTTTCCATCTGTCAGTTGGGTCACCCCTTTCTGGCACTCTACTCTCCTGGTGGATCCCGCAAGTACAATTTCTCTTTTGTTACCTGTAATCAGCCTCAAAGTCCTTGGTTATTCTTGCTGTTAATTTATTAACAGGCATGTACTCTATATTCCTAGTTCTATTCCAAAAGCTTTACAAGTGTTAACTAATTTAATCCTCATAACAATCTTATGGATTAGGTACAATTATTTTCCCCATTTTTCTGATGAAGAAAACAGAGCAGTCGGGTACTTTACCCAATATCATCCAGCTAATAAATCATGAGTTGGGATTATACACAGGCTTTACGTCTCCAGGCTTCAGCCACCAAATAATCATACCCCATGTCATTGGAGTAAGGGCCTTGACCTTGGAGGTCATTTTGTCAGATTTTACCCATGAAGAAATTCCTACCAAAGTCCCTATGAAAGGTTGTTGGTCAACTTTGACTTGGATTCTTTCTTCCCTGGGGGTGAGAAGCTCTCCAGATCTGTTATCCGAGTCACCGGTGGTGAATCTAATTTCACGTGACTGGCTTCATGCTAAACAAGGAGGACGAGTGGATGCCAAGGTCTTTAGTTACCACACTGCTGTTATTTCTCATCCCTCGCTCGTGGGGCAGAAATGAGAGATCTACCAGTATGCCTCTGTATTCTGTTAGCCAGTGCTGCCTGCTAAAATCTGGAGACAAATCAGTTGAGTTTCAGCTCTTACAAACCAAGTCACTTCAGTGATTTGGCAGAGCATGCTGAAAAATTCCAAACACAAACATTTTATATTACTTGGAATGAAACAAAATAAATAACCAAAACCAACCTGTACGATGGCATCTCAAAATAATGCAGAGAAAACCCAGAACCAAGGAACTTGCATCCTTTTTCCCACTTGGCTCCCAACTGCCCTCAGAGGCATCCTCATTCCTTATTTTTGTCCTGAAGCTAATCCTGCATACCCAGCTTCCCTCACAAGATCAATTTCAAACCAAAGGTATGCAACGACTTCTCATTGGATAGAAGATGCAGAACTAGACCCTGAGGAAAGAACAGTGAACCAGATCTAGCCTCATAATAAAAGAGCTTGACCACAAAAGAGTGATATGAGTTCTCAGAAAAATTCAAGTGTGTGATGAGACACACAGGAAGATGAAGCAGCTAAACCATAAGGTGAGAAATAAAAGATATCTAAGCTGAGGCCAAGCAATTGAGAAGAGTGTCCTGAGGCTCAGGGCTTCCAAGGGTGCCTGGTTACTTAAGCAGGAGATAAACTGAGGCAGACTGTAGGTCAGCTCAGCCTGAGAAAACACACAGACCAAGTTAGAGGAAACAGGTTTCTATTGTATAGGTTATTTAAATAGAATCCCTGTTTAAATGCAGCGGAGAAATACAAGACTATCCTGGACCTTTAGCGGAAAAACTAAGTGAAGGAAAACTCATTTTCTTTCATCTTCCCAATCTTTTTCATAGTGGACTCTCTTGGAGAACAGTGACCTTGAGTCTTCCAGAGTTGTCTTCAGTCATTTCCGCTGGTCACTCAGTGTGGGTGGCTCCCACCATTGCTGGCTCACTAGCGCAAAGGAGACACGAAACAATGATCCCTCTCACAGCAGAGCAAGACCCACTTGGAAGGGAGCTAGGATGTTGTTATGCCCCAATTCAGATTTTCTTTCTTCCTCAGGAAGAGGTTTCTAAAATGTCTTCGATTTAGTGTATTTATGCAATTTTAGGATGACCCTTAAATATTCATTTCTCAGTACAAGAAAAGACAGCCAGAGAAGGATCTGAATGGGGAATGGCTTTACACAGTTATCCTTAATTTGAGGAAACAACAAGTTAAGTTCTGAATACACTTTCTTTCATTTAAAACACTCATTCTTCCCAGAGAGAAAAGAAGAATTTCATGACATGGATGGGTGATATTTAGCTATGCTCAAGACTAGATAACACACAAGAATAGGAGGAGATTACTCCTATAATTATATAAAGTCCTAGAGAAATGATAAAATAATTAAAGAAGGATGTTCAGGAAATGCTCAAGAAAACAGAGTAGATAAAACAATAGTATTCCATGCTAGGTATACTCTTCACGATATTCGGCCTCAGAAGACAGGTTTATTTTCCTTTTTGGGGAAAACACTACAGGAGCGCAAGTGATGCAGCGTGCAGTAAATCAGGGTCTAACACCTTCTTTTGAAGAACAGCTACATTTTATTTTCTGAAGCTTATCAAACTTACCCGGGAGCCCAGGGTGAGTGTCAACAATGAAACTTCTGCACTGAGAAATACAGAAGGAGGCTGACTGTACCCTATCAGTAACTATTATAGACAATGTGTGTTTCCTATCCAGTATCCACTTTCTTCTTTTTCTGCCTAACAGAACATTGCTAGTTTGGGAATGGCAGTATGTACAGCCCCAGGAGAGAGAACCACTCCCATAACACTGGGGTGACCATGTGATGCAACTATGACTAATGGAGGTCAAAGCAGAAGACTGCTAGGAGCTCTTGGGTAAACATCTGTGTTTCCTATTGAAAACAAAGATATTGATGCTCGAATACAGTCGTAATAAGTGGAGCTACAGCAGTCATGCTACTTTCATGAGGTCATGACCAATACCCTAACACTGGCAGAGCAGGAAGAGAGAAGATATGTAGATCTCTCTTGATGATGTTGAGCAGCTATGCCTGCCCTGGGCAGCCTAACTCTGGAATTGTGAGAAAATTGGTATTTATAGATGAGCCTGTTCCTGACACCATAATCATTTTATTCATGTCCTTAGACACATATGTGAGGAGAGATGAAGAGTATCCTCCCCCTCCTCCATCACCACCACCCTCTCACCCCTACTTGTGCCACAACCCCTAAAGTGGAGACCAGCCCGATCCAGTAGACAATATCTGGGTTAGAATGATAACACCCAGGTCCACATTCCAGCTACACTGTTACTTAATAAGAATATAGACCTGAGAACTTAACTTTCCTGAGTCCAATTTCTTCTTTTATAAAAATCAGGAGAATGACATGAGTTGACAATACATTTGCTAAACAACACACACACACACAAAGTAATGGTTGCTTTTGGACCCCAATAAATAAAAAATCAGGTTGCGGTAAGTAATAAGGAGTAATTTGTTTATTGTCCTTGAGTCAGCTTCAAAGTCCCCCAGTTTTACCACCACATTTTGCATAGCCAAAATATTCTATTCCTCTGTTGCTTTGTCAATTTAGTACCACCCAGAGTTACTGAACTCTCTATATGGGCAGATAACCAAAGATATCTATGCTTCTAGTAGCAAAAACTTGTGGGTTTTCTCTGCTCTTAATTTACTAAATTGGCATATATCGAAGGGATTTGATGTGCAATTTATATATCATAGAGATAATTTTACTCCGTACAACATTTTGTTTTTTGCAAATGAAAATTAAGCCAGCAATGGAGTTGGTGAGAATACCTCTGCTGTTTAATCCTGATTTTATGTAAACCAATCCTCATGAGAAGACATTGGGAGGATAAATTCTCAATATGATTGCAGACTGAGGCTGTGAGTTTCCATTAACTTTATGACAATTTACACAGTCAGATTCCCATACCCCAAGAATATATGATACTTAGATCTCCTATTGCTTCTAAGATCCACCTTGATTTTAAAATTATGATAATGTGCCCAGAGAAAACACAAGAGGCTGAAATTATACCCACAATAAACATAAGATGTGAGAATGTGTCATATGACCTAAGTATAATTTTACAAGTTTACTATAAGTTTACATTATAAGTTTACTATAATGATGGTTGCTTCCATTGAGCAGTTGTAGCTCTAATGCATAGGAATTCATAACAGAAAGTAGAGTATGAGCTTATTTACATTCCTAGAAAATAGTCAGCTAGCTTTTGCTTTAATTGCATTTTGACAGAGCTTTCAACTACCCTGTGAGAAGCTAAGCGACGGCAAGTCAGACCTGGTGTTGAGAAGTGAGGTTTTTAATAAAGGAATTCACTGTCCTGCCTTCCCACTCAATAGAGCACAATGGGTGGGTTTGCTTCACAAAGACTCCCTCACCCAGTGGATTAGGGGCAAGGAGGTGACCCCAACAGGCCCATGACTGACAATGTGTGGATGCTTAAAAGAGCAATGTCCTTGGCAGGACAAAAATTATCTTCTGATGAATTCATGTTCTCTTTTTGCTATTTTGTCAAGAGGCCATGTAGTACTAAAACACAAAACTAACAAAAAGAAATGATTTTGTTTAAACAGAACAACAGTGTTTTAATTCTAGCAGTCTGGAACTACTTTACCAAACCCAAAACTTTCTCTGAGTCTCAGTTTCCTTGTTCTTAAGTATAAGATTCTAATAAGCAACCTCCAATTTTCCTTCCTCATATAAGATCCTATTATGAATCTCAACCATCTCTGATCTAGAGAAGGCTTGCTTCTTTATGTCTACAGAATTAAGGCTGCACATCCTTGTGTTCAAAAACAATCTGGGCTACATCGGAGTGGTGTAACTTTTAAAGTTACCTAGTCTCTCTTACGGAGAAGGCAATGGCACCACACTCCAGTACTCTTGCCTGGAAATTCCCATGGATGGAGGAGCCTGGTAGGCTGCAGTCCATGGGGTCACTAAGGGTCAGACATGACTGAGCAACTTCACTTTCACGTTTCACTTGCATGCATTGGAGAAGGAAATGGCAACCCACTCCAGTGTTCTTGCCTGGAGAATCCCAAGGACGGGGGAGCCTGGTGGGCTGCCGTCTATGGGGTCACACAGAGTCGGACACGACTGAAGCGACTTAGCAGCAGCAGCAGCAGCAGTCTCTCTTAATTTCAGTTTCCATACTGGCTCCATGTATGCTGTTTATCTTCATGACCAAAGAACTTTTGGTCACTGGTGCTGTGGGATTTAGACAGCATTATGCATTCCCCTTATGGACTCCTGTAATCAGAAAATTCTTACCCAGCCCTCTGCCAGGTATTTTACAAGTTGACGTAGACATCTGTGAATTTAAAAATCCTCTTTTAATATATAAGTACTTTTAAGGATGAACACATTAAGCTATGGCCAGTGGTTCATTCCTAAATGTGTATTATTTTATTCTGTCCTCTGGCTAGTTGAGGTCAATGTGCTAAGAGCCAGTGTGTGGTGATGGGGAGAGACAGAAGAGAATATGTGTTAAACTGAGACACGCTGGATGGCATTTTGGGGTGAGCAGCACAACGCTGGAGATATTGGCAGGGAAAAGGGCAGAGAAGGGTGGACAAACAACAAAAGTAACTGGGCTGAATTACAAGGTGAATGCCAGCTTTGTTTCTAGAAATATTAATCTCTTAGTACTCTGAGGCAGGAACCAAGTTCTATTCGTCTCTGTTCCCCAGAGCCCAGTATAGGAATGAGAACAAATAGGAGGTAATCAGTGTGTTGTACTGCGGGTAAGCTAACATCAACCCACTCACTTCCTGTTTGCTATAAAGTTTTATTGACTCTCAGACAGGCTCATTTGTTTATGTACTTCCTATAGTTGCTTTCATGCTCAACAGCAGGTTTGAGTAATTGTGATAGACTGTAGGCCTGCAGTGTCTAAAATATTTGCTATTTTTTGCTAACTAGCCCTTCACATAGATAAAGTCTGCCAACTCTTGTGTTAAATGAATGATGAATACATCAGCAAATGAATAAATGTAATTATAGAAAACAAATTTCTAAAAACAAAACAAAGAGATAAGACAAACAGCTAATATTTGCTTTAGGACCAAAACAATGATAAAAACAGGCAACAGGTAAAAAGAGTTGGAAGTTCATGATTGCTAAAGAGCGGATCACATTCAAATGCGTTCTCTTTAGCACATACTTGTGTTCTGTTTGGGTGTCCCTGGTAGCTCAGATGATAAAAATTCCACTGCAATGCAGGAGACCCGGGTTTGATCCCTGGGTCTGGAAGATCCCCTGGAGAAGGAAAAGGATACCCACTCCAGTATTCTTGCTTGGAAAATTCCATGAACAGAAGAGCCTGGAAGGCTACAGTCCATGGGGTCGCAGAGTTGTACACAACTGAGCGACCTAACACTTCCATTTGCATTGTATTCTGTTTATGCCTCAAGCCTACTTGAAAGCATTATGTTTGGTGGATATGGTAAGGGGCAGATCACAGCAAGGCTAATAGTTAAGAACAAATAAAATGGGGTCTTCTCCAGAATTTTCTTGTGGAACCAAATCACACAGGAGAAAGAATACCTTTTAGTTACCTTGTGTCAATTCTGCATTGTCCATCCAAGGGGGTTAGGCGGTGGGGTGGAGGAGAAAGTCATTAGTGTCCTTGATACACTTGGAGGACAGGCACCATTTTGCAGAGTAAGCGCTCCTTAGTTGGGTATTATGAAAATCTATTCTGCTCAGCATCTATGACCCTGAAGAGATTTGGGTCTGGCAACTTTGCTCCAAAATACTCATTGAGTTTAACCTACAGTGGACTTTCAGGTTTCTCTAACTCCAATCCAGAGAAAACAATAAGGGATTAAAAAAAAAAAAAAAAAAAAAAGCATAAGAAGCCATGCTGCCAGCAGGGACCCTGCTGACTCTGTATTCAGGATGATGTTAAGGATTTGACAGAGACTAAGTAGGAGAGTGGAACACACATGTAAGATGCTCTGTCTTGAGCTCTTGTTCTCCTAAAACCACTCCAAAGTGGGTGTAGGCAGTCCTTTTGAATAACTTAGACTAAAAAATGTGGAGACTTTGAGTGACGGCTGGTTTATTTGGATCCTCCATCTGCTTTCAGTATTGTCAAACTTTAATCAGGCTGTGCTATAGGAGGACTTTAAGATGTAAAACAGGATCAGTCCTGCCTTTCTGTTGACCAGCACTCTAAATATCACAACTCCTGGGAAACAGATGGAAGCAGGCAGACCACAGAAATCTTGGAGGTCTACGAGGGCCTAAAAAATAAGCAGTGGAAGAAATGTGCTGGTTTACCCAAGGACCAAGCCATAGCCCTTGCCTCCTGGCTAATGTGAAAAGAGACTCAAACTGGCCTCCGTTCTTGTTCCTCTACGTGCTCCTAGCTTAAAGGAATTTGTTTCATAAAGAGTTCCAAAATTTTCTTTGTGCCAAGTATACATGTTACAGTTGCTTTTACTTCAGTGTTAGAAGAAATGACCTGAAGTTCTTCCCTCTTGCATCACTCAGGGAGTCTCTTGTAAACTGGCAACAGGGCAAGCATGTCATTTCCAACCATGAACCTTTTGGTTAGAAACTCATCCCAGAATAGAACTTATTCTATTCTTTCTCTTCATGTTCATCACCATCGAAATATTTACCAGGAACTTATGATCGGACAGTACAATGAAGAGAAAGTCATAGGTAGGTGTGTTTGCACAAATGTATGTGTGTGTCTTGGGAGGGGATGGGAACGTGAGGTAGGAAAACACTTCTCAGAGAATCCTCTTAGCCAATACTCAGAGAGAGAGTAGTTTAGAAGGAAGATACTGGCAGGCTTGATTGGTTAGAACAAAGACAGTGTGAAGGGACTTACACCAGAAGAGTGATTAATGGAAGTCCTTTCACTCTGGGCTAAGAGGTTTATACTTTATTCTGTATCTAATAGAAACATCCTCAAGGATTTGGGGCAAACAATGATTTGGTCAGGGTAGTTGATTAAACTAAAAGTGGACTTGGAAAAGGAATTGAAAAGAAAAAGCCAGACATGGGGCAATGGGAAAGGGAGAACACACACACACACACACACACACACACACACACACACACACACACACAGAGTTCGGGTTGGGGGAAGACAGATAAAGGTCCAGATTTTGAGTGGAAACGGCAGAGTTCTCAAATATAAAGGAAAAATTTATGGGACTGACCTGGGATGGAAAGATGAAGGAGCCAAAGATAGCTTTGATATTTTGAGCCCAGATGACAGAAAGGAAGAATAATGAAACTGTTAAAGAGAAATGGAAAAGTCTAGAGAGAGAGCGGGTTGGAAAAAGAGACGCTGAGTTAAATGGGTAGAGTTAATCCTTTGTCACCATCTGTCTTCCCACCACACACTTATTCCATTCAGTGTCATGAAATAATCTAAGACGATTCGGCTCCTCACAGCACTGCAACACCCGGGGTGGCACTGCCGTTAATCTCCTGACAAAAGACCACGCACTCTTTACTTCACGTCAGTATTAGGAATTAGAGCAGTCATCCTTTGCCACAGACTTGCAGGGGAACGTTGTGGAAAGCCCTAGACTGAAATCTGGCTTCCGGACAAGGAGAGAGACTGGCTGCCTGCGGCCGTGGCCCCCTCACCCAGGGCTTTTCCGGGTGCTCCGCCATGACCTCCCATCTCTCCTTCCCCAGCCAGCGCCATGAACTGAGAGGTGGGTAGGACGTGCCCTAGAGTTTTCCTTGGATAGAAAGCATAACTTTATGTTCCATAATTTCCTATTATAAAACAGCAGAAACAAAATTTTCTTACGCTACATTATTCTTTAAAAGAGTAAAACAAAAGAAGAAAGGAAGGAAGAAGGGAAAGAAAGAAAGAAGGGAAAGAGAGGGAGACAGAGGGAGAAGGAAAACAGGAAGCGAGGGAAAAGTGAAGGTAAAAGAAAGGTGGGGGTGAGAGAAAGAAAGAGGACAAAAAGAAGGAGGAGATAGGAGGGGAAAGGAGAGCCAGGACACTCCAAACAGAAGTGAAGACCCTTCAAAAAATTCGGTAAATCACTGCAATGTCTCTGAGTCTTCCCTTTTCCCATTGGTAGAGAGGCACAATGATGCATTATTATTCACCTAAGGGAGACAATATGAGGCAAAATGATACTGATTAGGCAAAAACAGAAGTAATTGAAAATAAAGTCTAACAGTCTTGAAGTGTGAATATTAAAGATATGGAATGATCAAGAGCCATCTTATAAATGAAAATAATAAATCACATTACATATGATATTAGTGTCACATTATTGGCTTTTCCTCACACTAGTGACCAACATATTAAAACACTGAATATTAATATCACCCATTAGAAAACCAATCATAACAAAAATCAGTGATGGTAGATAACGAGGTATTAGTGAACTCAAGCCACACTGGCAAGAACAAGGACTTTTTTTATAATATAAAAATATATTTTTCTGTAGTTCCTTCAACTCTCAAAATTTCCTTTGAGTGATGATTAAGTATGTTTTATACTTGCTTTAAAGCTTATAATAACTGGTCTCTTGCACATTAACTACATTTACTATATAGCAAAGTTAATTAAGGGCTTCCCAGGTGGCTCAGTGGTAAAATAATCCACCTTCCATTGCAGGAGATTCAGGAGATGCAGGTCTGATCCCTGAGTTGGAAAGATCCCCTGGAGTACGAATTACTGGAGTTAGCTCCAGTATTCTTGCCTGGAAAATCCCACGGACAGAAGAGCCCAGCAGGCTACAGTCCAGGGGGTCGAAAAGAGTTGGACATGACTGAGAATGCACAGGAGTGGGGGATGGGGGATGGGGGATGAGTTAATTAAATAACTTATTAGAGTTCCTCTCTCTTCCCATCTCCCCATATTTTTCTCACTTAAAAGGACAAACAAAAATCCTCGGACAGCAGCATGTGGAAGAATTAAATTAGAACATTCTCTAACACCATAGTAAAACAAAACAGACTCAAAATGTATTAAAGGCATCAGTGTAAGACCAGATACTATAAAACTCCCAGAGGAAAACAGAGGCAGAACACTCTTTGACACTAATCACAGCAATAGTTTTTGGACTGGTCTCTCAAAAGTAAAAGAAATAACAGCAGAAGTAAATAAATGGGACCTATTAAACTTAAAAGCTATTGCACACCAAAGGAAACATCAACAAAATGAAAAGACAACCTACTGAATGAGAGAAAATATTTTCAAATGATATGACCAATAAGGGATTAATTGCAGAAGGAAATGGCAACCCACTCCAGTATTCTCGGCTGGAGAATCCCCATGGACAGAGGATCCTGGCCGGCTATAGTCCATGGGGTCACAAAGAGTTGGATACAACTAAGCAACTAACACACACATGACCAATAACGGATTAATACTCAACATATATAAACAGTTCATACAATTCAACATTAAAAAATCAAACAGACTAATTAAAACATGGGCAGAACTGAATAGATATTTTTCCAAAGAGGAAATGCAGATGGACAACAGGCATATGAAAAGATGCTCGATATCACTAATCATCAGGGAAATGCAAATCAAAACCACAATGAGATATCACCTCACACTTGTCAGACTCACTATCATTAGAAAGAACACAAATAACAAACTTTGGTGAGGATGTAGAGAAAACGAAACTCTGTATACTATTGGTGGGAATGTAAATTGGTACAGCCACTGTGGAAAACAGTATGGAGATTCCTTAAAAAAAATACTAAAACTTGAGTGACCATATGATCCAGCAATTCCACTCCTGGATATATATCTGGAAAAAATGAAAGCTCTAATTTTAAAACATACATGCACCCCAATGTTCATAGCAGTATTATTTACAATAGCCAAGATTCTGAAGCAAGCTAAGCATCCATCAACAGATGAATGGATAAAGCTGCATGAGCTTTACATAATATATTTATAATAATATAATTTTATCATATATTATCTTATATTTATTATATGTATTTATATATTATATTTGTATTATATTATAATATATTATATGTATAATATATTTATTTATTATATATGTATTCATATATAGCTTATTATTTATTTATAATATATATATTTAAAAATATAGCCAATATTTTGTAATAACTGTAAAAGGAGTGTAACCTTTAAAAATTATATTAGAAAGTTGAACTTTTTTTTTTAATAAAATTAAAAACAAAAATTCTGAGCCAAAATACTGAGACAAAGATGTAAAAGCAAAGTTTGGAGATTGATTTATATTCGATAATAGCTTGATGATCCTAAGTTTTGTTTATTTTGTTTTTTATTGAGGTTAACACACTACCTTAATTCTTTTTGGCTTACTTCATGCTTTCTAAATAAAAGTGGAGCCCTTCAATGGTGACCTAAATTGAAATCTCTGGGATGGTTAAAAGGTCTTTTCACTTCTAATGGACAGATATCCACACATTTCTACATAGTTTCCAAGAAGATCTCACTCACACAGTTTGAAATAGAAAAGCAAAAAAAAAAAGAAAGAAAGAAATTGAAGAGAAGAAGTGAGCATTCTGGGGTTAATGGAAGACACAGGTGACTTCCCAGAAACCTCATAAAAACCCTTCTAACATTTACCATCCAACCACATGGATGCGGGAATGAATCCTCACAAACTTCCTCAAGACCTGATCTTCCTGACTATGGCTGGGACACCTGCCCTCTTTGGTAATGCCAGCCCCACCACTACTGAGCTTCCCCATGTTCTGCATAGCTCCAAGCCTCTGTGCTAGGGCTTACAAATGCTAACTAAAAGTCCTAGGCCAGCTGTGGCCTAACAAAATCATTAAATCCCGGCATATTACTTAAGCTCTCCAGGATAATACCTCTCCCAGGTTGTATTGCCATCAAATGTTCACTTTTTAGGAACCCTCCTACACTGATGGTGGGGATGTAAACTGGCACAGCCACTATGGAAAACAATATGGAGGTTTATCAAAAAACTGAAAATAGAGTTGTCATATGATCTAGCAATCCCACTCTTTGCATACATCTGGAGAAAACGATAATTCAAAAAGATATACACCCCTCAGTGCTCATTGAAGCACTATTTACAATAGTCAAGACATGGAATCAACCTAAATATCTATCAACAGATAGATGGATAAAGAAGATGTGGTATATATACACACAATGGACTACTACTACTTGGACGACGACAACTACTACTACTACTACTACTACTACTACTACTACTACTATTTCATTCATAAAAAGAATGAAATAATGTGATTGGCAGCAACATGACTAAACCTACTGATTGCCATAGTAAGTAAGTCAGAAAGAGAAAGACAAATACCATACAATATCACTTATACGTGGAGTCTAAAATATGACACAAGTGAACTTATTTACAAGGCAGAAACAGATTCACAGACATAGAGAACAGGCTTGTAATTGCCCAGGGGAAGGCAGGAAGGGGAAGGAAGGACTGGGAGTCTGGGATTTGTAGATTAGAACTATTATATTAATATATAGGATGGATAAACAATGAGGTTGTACTGTATAGTACAAGGAACCATATTCAACCTCTTATAATAAACCATAATGGAAAATAATATATATATATGCATATATATTATATAATATACATACTACATACCAGAAACTAACAGAACATTGTAAATCAACTATACTTCAATAAAAATTAAATTTAAAAAAAGTTTTACTTTTTAAAGGCAACACATATAAAACCAAATGCACCGATTGAACAAAATCCACCAAATATTTGTGCTAAACTGCCTAGGAGGATTCCTCAATTCCGCTTTTAAAAGGTTATAATGATCATTCAAACCCTGTAAGCAGGTAGGAGTCTTTCAGCTGGTCCAGTTCAGTACATTTGTTAGCTCACTTTTATTGACTAGCAGTAGAGTTCATCTGCCATCAAACTCTCCAGTCACCCCTAGCTCTTTTCTTAGATGCCTCAGCCAGTTTCACACGATTTCCCTGTACATGTGATACCAGCATGGTAAAGTGAAGTGGTGGAGGACACTTGCCCTGCCTTCAGATATTTGGACCCACAGACTTTGGTACCCTCTGCATCTTGCAAGTGAATGATACATCAACAAAATAGCATGAAGCAGGAAGCCTGGTGAAATGGAGCTCTAGATACTGAGCTCCTACTTTTTTTCCGTTTCCTGATTTAAATAAATCTGCTTTACAAAGGGCTGAATTTATATGACTAATCAATCAATTAAGAGTAGTTATATATCAAATTATTTCTTTATCCCAATAATTCATTTCTGGTTGTTTTATAAGAGTAAAACTTTTGAAATTTATAAATGGGTTATATTCAAGAGTTTTTTTTTTTTTTTTATAATAATGCTGCTTGGCGAAACTTAGGACATATTTTTCCAAAAAAATTGATTTGTAAATGATAGGAATCTCAGGCAGGCCACAGATACACATTTAATTCACTGAGAGTTTTGATTCTGTCTACACCCTCTAATGCATTGACTCACTAAACAAATCCTACTACGCGCCAAACCCTATTCCAGATGCTGAGGACACAGCCTACAAGGTGTCAACTCTCAAGGGACTTAGATCCCAGTGGTGAGAGAAATCCAGAGAGAATCAGAGGAACAACAAATCAGCAACATTATCTTAGATAATAATCAGTGCTAAGAAAAAACAAGGCAGCTGGGGAATGTTACAGGTGAACCTGGGCAGGTGGAGAGAATGGGCAGTTCAGAGATCTCACTGAGAGGCTTACATTTGAGCTGGACTTGAATGCTGTAAAAATCTGAGCATACGACAGTTCCAGAGAAGAGTATTTTAAGCCGACAGAACAGTAATAGCAAGAATAGGCCAATGGCAGGAATGTTGCGTGTGACTGTCACTGTTGAGGAGGAAGACATTTCCTTCTATCCCTCTAGGTTCTTCTGGTTGGTCTAAGAATTAGCTTGACATGAGACAGATTAAGAGCAGAAAATTAAACAAAAGTTTAATAAGGTGTACATGGAAGAGATGCAGGAGAGCTAATACTCCAAATGGCCTAAACCCTCACCCTGAGTACCATCTTCAGCTAAAGACAAAAGAGGATGCTAGGGGTATTGGTTTGGGACTTCCAAGAGGAGGAAGACAATTCTCATGGAGATGGAAAAGCAAATGTTTGCTGGGCCAGTCAGAGACAATGGGACTCAGAGAGGACTCTGATCCCTACGTCCTGCTGAGTTTCTCCCACTACACGAGCCAGTATTCTTGGCAAATAATTCTGGTGAGAGCTTTATCCCAGGAATAGGTCCTTTATCTGAGTTATTTAGGCAGTTAAAAAGGAGATAAAAACAAAGACTCCCTGAATCTTCTGTCTCTTAAAAATAATCAGACTGAATTAATCCTCTGGCCAAAGAGACACACATTAGGTGACAGATTTTGCCTCTCTGTAATACAAAGACCAGATATATGACCGGTGTGACTAGAAGAATGAAGGCTGAGGGTCATAGAAGCCAAGTTTATAGAGCCAGATGATGGAGGTCAGCCTGGGTAATGAAGCTGGATTTTGTCCCAACTGCACAGGGCTCACTAGTCCTAGCGCTTCTACATAGACTCTAAACCATCTCTACATCTCTTCATGGCTCAGCTACCATAGCCATAAGGAAATTACTTCAGAGTTGTCGCTTCGATTTTCAGGACCGTATCTTTCTCTTTTCCATATGGATTCATCTTGTTTCCACAGCTAGAGTACAGGCAGAGGAAAGTTCACTTCCTCATCAGTTCATTCAGTGCTCAAAAGAATGGCTGAATGAATGAATGAGAGTCAGAAGTAAGCAATACCAGTAGCATTTGTCCTCATGAAGCTTGGAAGGGTTTAGATGTGGCAGGGCTAGAGACCAGTTAGAGAAGGCAAGACACAGGGGAGGAGGAGGGGAAGGAAGGAGGGCAATAAACAGCACAGCTTCCAGTCAGTGTTACACTCCTGGCAAACTCTGGAGGCGGGAGACACCTACTCCCAGTCACCTCCTTTCTCTCCTCCCTCAGTTCTGGGGGCTGGGCGGTGCACAGTGGACCAGCGCAGGAACTAAGCTTGTGAGGCTTCAGTCTCCTGGTTGATTTCACTGAGAATCACGTCTGAAAAGGAGGGAGGGTCTCTGTAAGAACACTCACTCTTACTATACTGAGTGAGGGGGAGATCTGGTTAGCTTCTCCATCATGCTCTTTCTAGCAGGGAGGAGGATTCATAGATCTTACTTAAGGCCCTACAGGGACCCCTAGAGACCATGGGGTAGGGCCAAAGCCTTGACCTGGACCTCAGGGGCACGCTGGCCTGATCTTTGGCTGCTTGTGTACGTATTGGTAGTTCAAATATTAAAAGACCCCTGTGGTGTAGCTGCTTCTCCAAGTTCCTTAAATTCCAATCAAAGAGTCCTGGCCAATCCAAGACCCTTCCCCTGAATCCTCATGACCACCCTTAATCAAACAACAAATGGGGCTTCCAGACCAGGGCCTGATTCAGCACTTCAGGCCTATTGTCTTTCTGATGAGTCCATGCTTGCTGTTATATACTTTGAATATCAAATATTTTCAATATAGGGAAGACTCATAGGCTTAACTGAGAGACAGCTGTTAAATAAGTCATGGGCATGCAATGGGCAGCATGGTGAATATAGAAATACTGTATTGCATATTTGAAAGATGCCAAGAGAATAGATCTTAAAAGTCCTCATCACAAGGAAAAAAAGTGTGTAATTAGGTATGATAATGATGCTAACTAGACTTACTGTGTTGCTCATTTTGCAATATACACAAATACTGAATTATCATGTTATAGACTTGAAATGAACATAATGCTATATGTCAATTATACATCAATTGTATAAATTGACTAAGTTTTTAAAAAAGAAACAGTCATTATCCTCATAGATCCCTGGGGAAGAGTTCATTTATCATGATATTTCTGACCATGAAACACTCCCTTGGGGTTTAAATAATGATAAGAAGGTGACTTTTTATGCCCCTTTTTCTCCTTTTTGTGTTTGCTTTTGCTTCTCTCCCCATCCCTCTATCTGCACACATTATTTCCCAGGGCAAGGACTTCCTCTCACCCTCTCCAGCCTATCCTGTTTCCCCTCTTCCATGAAGTCTTTGCAGATTATCATTCAGGTTGGGTTCATTTAGAGAAACCTCTTCTCTAGTAACCCTTTAAACCATCCCTGAGTTTCTGTACTTGGCACATTATTTGAGTACTGAGAGCTTGTCTGTCGCCCTTGCCTGCAGAACTGAAGTGTGAGGACCCCATACATGGTCCCAGGACCTGATATATTAATAGAAGGTAAAACAAAGGAAGAGCTGGGAGAAATGGCTGTGGAAGGAAGTGGGGAAAAGAGGAGGAGAGAGGGAAAATGGAGTTAAGAGAGAAAGGAGGCTTGAATGGAGTTAAGGAAAGGAGAGAAGTGGAATGGGGGGGGTGGGGACAGAAGTGGAGGAAGCGAGAAAGAGAAGAAGGACAAGAGAGGGAAGCAGGGAGAAAGAGGAAGGGAAGAGGGGGGTGAGGGCGGGAGGGAGGAGGGAGGAGGAGAGCAAGGGGGCATTTTTGGAAGAAAGAAGAGGCAGTAGAAACTAGAGAGGAGGAGAAGGGAGGATACAGGGAGGGAGAGAGGCCAGAGAAAGGAGGGAAAAGGGAAGAAACAGACTCCAACGGGCAAACTTTGCAGAAACAGCCAAGCACCCAGAGACCTGAGCTTCGGCTCGGAGCGTGCATTCCCTTCTCACCTCACGGACATCAGGTTTCTTTCTGAACAACCTCTTTATGAGCTGTGACTGCATTCTAAGTCTTTCCTAAGTCATCCTGCATTATTTCTGCCCGTTTGACTTTGTTTTCCTCACAGTGACTGAATTTTGATTAGCGAGGGAAACAGGCTTTACTCTAAACAATCGCTGGGCTGCATTGTTCCCATCTCCCGCGCTGAATTCTTTTGGTTTTCTTTCCTTTTAAATGATTTTCTTATTTGGAAGGATAGCAGGGAAAAAGGAGAAAAAAAAAAAAAACAAGTATTTGAGAGTGAAGTTTTCCGTCAGGATTCAAAGACAAGTTAGCCAGGGATCACAGATTATAAGAACATTAACAGAATAGACGATATGAAGAAATTAAACACTTTTCAAATTCTGTGTTCAGTTCTAACTCAATAACAATTGATTTTCCAGTGGTTTGGTCAACATGGCCTCAAGTGCCACTTTTATTGTCCAAGGAGCAGGGAGTAAAAAATGAATAGGGTGTTAGGCTCAATTCTGGAAGGAACATATTCTGGTATTAATATTCTCACTATTTCAGCCAATGACTACAACACATGTCAAGGGATCTGAAGTTATAATTATTGGGTAAGCTATTACAGCTTCAGTGGAATTTCCATCAGCCCTGGACCTAGCAATTCAGGATCACTTCTTGACATTGGGGTTTTGAATATCTCAGCAGTACTTTCAGTGGCATCTATTGAAATCATAATGGGATTTCCCAAATGGACTCTTAAAAGTTTTTACTGCTATAAGTGGTTTGACCTTGCAGGTCACTTACCCTGTCTGCTTCTTACTTTCTTCATCTTTAAAGTGAGGGATTTGTACAAAATTATTTTTAAGATCCCTCCAAACTTTAAGATTCTGAAAACCATTTGAAGCAGAACATAAGAATACAGAGGAAAACAGGCTAATTTATTATTGGTGTACACAGAACTATCACTTAGGATCGTATAGCTCAGGGCAAAGGTGCTGAAGTCAACTCCTTTTGCCAGTAACTGTGACATGAAATCTATTTTGCTTAAGCATACCTCCACTGGGACAGTGCAGAAAAAAATACCTCTACTGGGACAGCACAGGAAAAATACACATTGTTTATCTCTTTATGGCCACTTCTGAAGCATATCCCAATAGCTTCATCTCCTTGCATTTTAGGTAGTCACTTCTGGAATCTCAACATCTTAATATCTGTCAGTGTGGGACTGAAACAAAGCAGTCTTTCAGGGCCTCAAGCATCAGTTTGTAAAAACCACCACAGGTTCTGACTACTTTGACCTAGTTACCTTACAGAACAGACTGTCATTTATGGAACAATTCAAGTCTAAGAACTGTTATTTTATGCTCAATTAAAGGAAGTTTCTGGGTTTTTTTTTTTTTTTTTTTTTTTGCATTTTCAGGAAAAGAGACTCTTGAGGACACATTAAGGTTTACCTAAAGAAATAATTTTAGGATTAAACAGATCCAAAGAGCAGTTGGCTAAATTCACCCTCACTGTAAGACATAAATTTGAGTAAGGATAGATTTCTCTTTAATGAAAAGAGACCAAGAATAACTGATGGGAAACAAATATAGCCATAATAATTCACAGAATATTAATGAACCTGTCCATGGAGAAATTAATAATTTATGTCAGGCAATGTATACATTCTCAAGTGGATAAGAAGGCAGGTCTCAGGGTAATCCTTAGACACTAATGTCAAGAACATGTAGGAAAATAAACAGACAAGTATGTCCTCGCGGTTTGCTCAAGTAATCCAGACCACACTGAATTATCCAATCATGTCACTCAGTAGCCATAGATTTAAAATATGACTGCCTCAAGTCTTCTTGGGGGCACAATTTTGAAATAATTTCATTTATTTCCTGCAAAAGACAAATGGATACATTATATTCTGCAGGAAAATTCCTTCCATCGTTTGAGTCCAAACAGTAGTCATTTTATTCCAAAACTCACTGGCCTCCATCCTTCATGAGGTCAAAGTTCTACCCTGTTAAATCAAAAATTATTCAAGACAGGGTCTGTCTGTCTTCAGAGTGTTTACATGAACTTGAATCTGTCATGTGTAGATACCATCTGCCCTGTCCTTCTCGTCAGCTCTAAATCTCCCCTTCTCGCCTCCTATGTACAGTTGGAAATAATCTATCTTGAATGTGTTCTCAAGGCTCTATTGATTACAGAAGTTTCAGAACAGTCACTGTAGCTGTTGTACCAATATTTTCTTTCTTTTTTTTTTTTAACAATATTTTCTTTCTTTCCTGTCTACTCTGACTTAGCAGTTTATTTCCTGTGAAATATCACAGGGTTACATGGACTTGCCAAGTAAGAGGGCCTATTAAGGGGAGATGTCTTCCTTGGCTTCATTAAAACCAGGGAATACACCGGCTCGATTTTGGAAGGACCCCTTGTCTATTTGCCAAGATTCTAGTAAGAGTGAGAATTAGGTTAATGGATGTCTTACCTAGTTTACTGCTAGAAGAACATCTTCAGGCCTCCCAGGTGGTACTACTGGTAAAGAATCTGCTGGCCAAGGCAGGAGGAATAAAGAGACAGGGGTTCAATTCCTGGGCTGGGAAGATCTGCTGGAGGAAGGAATAGCAACCCACTCCAATATTTTTTCTGGAGAATCCCATGGACAGAGGCTATCCTACCAGGCTACAGGCCATAGGGTCACAAAGAGTCAGACATGACTGATGTGACTGAGCACAGTACACGTGGAGATAACCTCTTCAGGGTTTCCCTGATGGCTCAGATCTTAAAGAGTCTGCCTGCAATGCAGGAGACCAGGGTTAGATCCCTGGGTTGAGAAGATCACCTGGAGAAGGGAATGGCTACCCACTCCAGTATTCTTGCCTGGAAAATTCCATGGACAGAGGAGCCTGGCAGGCTATAATACATGCAATCTCAAAGAGTCAGACATGACTGAGCGACTGAGTACACACATACAACCTCTTCAAAGGTCCTGAGAATTCCATTTCATATGTTAATTGTAAATAATGTGTTGATTACTAATGATTTGGAAGATACTATATAAATATCCAATTTTGACAAGCATGGGTCCTGCCTCAGCATTTGTTACAGTGCCTGGCATATAGTAGGAGCACAATAAATGATTTCTGGATGAGTGAATGGATGAACTAAAGAATTAGTGCCCTCATATATGCAAAGGTTTGCAAGATACATCCTTTGCTCTCAATGTTAAGAGGTTTCAAAGAGTTAATTGAAAATATTTCTAACTGAAAGCCATAGTTACTATTACATAGTTATTATTTTCTCCCTTCTTGTATCTGTCTTGGGCCTTTCCAGAAAAAAAAGGAAGATACAAATAACCAATTGTGCTACCTGAAGGTTATACACTATGGATTAATGTCCATTAAGAACTGAGTTGAAGCCACATTGCTGAGGCCAAGCTAACATGTCATTAAGAAAGGCATGCAGTCCCCAAAGCCTCTATTCCAACATGACTGAATGCATGAAATTTATGGAGTGCCATTAAATGTCCCCATGCAGTTTTGAAAAATAAATGTTTTTGACAAACCATAAGTACAAAGCATTTACCAGATCTCCCATTTCCCAGAAAAAAAAAAAAAGACTGAGCGGCTCCTGGAGCTAATTAATGGCCACTTCCGGAGATCAGAATTTAAGTAGAGAAGTATTAACAAGAGAAAACCCACTAAAGGGAGTGGAACTGGATTACTGAAACCAATACACTATTACAACTCCTTTTATGATGAATAGGAAAGTGACTTAGAAAATAAAACGTTTCTGCTCAACGTGAAACTTATCAATTGTTTTCAAAAGTGAGCACACATCATATTTCACTTCTTGGAAGTGCACTGTGACAACAGAAAATGCAAGCTTTCCTGTAGATCAGTGTCACAAGTCTGCACACAGAGGGCTAAAAATAATAAGGACACGGAAATCCAATTGTTTGATGCTCATGAAAGCCAGCGGAATATGCTCAGCCTCATCCATTTTGCCCTTTAAAAACATTAACTCCAAAAGGAACATCATGTGAGAATCAAGTTGAAACCCTTACTGGGAAACAAATGCTGTTGTGAAAAGAAGCTGGGCTCCAGGTTAGTACAACCTGTGTTTGAAATTCCACTTACTAACTGAGGGAACTTGGGCAAGCTTTCATCTCTTGGAGTCTTTTAACTGGAAATGCAGTTTCTTCTTCTCAGGGCTGCTGAATGGATTAAAAATGCAGCATCTGGTTTACTGCAGGTAATGTCGGCTAACACTGGCTCACTCTCACAGGAACACTGCTCACTAATTTTCTATCCTTATTAGTCACGCTTGGAAATTTCTTAGAAAATAGTTGGAGGTATATCCAATTAAAGTGACAAAGTGAAGTGACTCACCGACTCTTTGCGACTCCATGGACTGCAGTCTACCAGACTCCTCCATCCATGGGATTCTCCAGGCAAGAGTACTGGAGTGGGTTGCTATTTTCCTTCTCTAGGGTATGTAGAGTCAAATTCTAGTTCTTTTCCTAAAGCATGTGTTCACACCTCAGCTTATTAAAATTTATTTTCTCTCCATCCCATTGAAACTAAGTCCCTACCTTCTGGATGATCTTGCTCATTCTTCATTTTTGACTGAACATTTCATGTAGCTTTAGCTTTCTTTTAGGGCGGGGGGAGGCCAGTGTGTGAAGATAAAAATCTGGAGGCCATTTGTAACGTTCTACCTTATCCAAGGGCTTCTCTGCCCTTCCAACTCTCTGAATTGATATCCCTCCTCTTCTCTCCCTCAGATTCAGAGAACTTTCCAGTGCCTTGACAACGTCTCTGCCCTTGGCCAATTTTTCTCTCCCTCTCCCAGAACACAGTTTCTTATTCAAACTACTGACTACGCATCTTGCCTCTGTGTGTGGATAGACCAACACACGTTCCTCCTCGTCACTGATCAAAATCTGTATGGATCAGTCCCCCACATGCAGTGGCTCCTTCTCCAGATCCACCTGTTTCTGTCTTCCTTCTAATCATTCAGGATTGAATTCTCTCAGGCTTTCTCTTCTTTCTACCAAGAGAACGTGTATATTACAAGTAATTTACATACACACTTTCTCTGAGTCTGCCTTACCATGTGCCAGAAAAAGAACCAGTGAGCTCTCATCTATCGCTTCACACTTTCATTTGTGCAACAGCTATTTGCTGAGTGCTCACTACGTGGCCAGTCCCTGCTCTCTTAAAGCTTTAGATTTAGAGGGAAAACAATAAATACATTAAATAAATGTATCTGGTTCATTCAACAGGAATGGCTTCTAGGGATGAACCATAAGGCTGCCATTTATTTGTCTGTTAATGTCCCTCAATTGACTTGATGGGAACTGGCTCTTCTTTTGCTCCTTCAATATCCAGTCTGGTGTAATGATCAAATGTGAACCTGATTAAAAGAGGAGGAGTTTTTCTTACTTCAGCCAGACCTTCCATCAGTGAGAAGTCAGTACCTAGGGTAGGAAAGAGTGGACGGATGCCCTTCATTTCTTTTCCTCCAATTTATATTTCTCTTCCTCTTCCCTCAACGTGCTAACTTAGTGACAGGTATGAGGAAACAAAGCAGCAACGCCCTAACAAGACTGGCACCATCGCAAGCTGGCAATATATTCATTCTCCCTTTCTAGGGGTTCAGAGCTGCCTTCCCAATTCCCAGTTGAAGACTTTTCAACTGGAATTCTCCTCATGCAAGACAAGTAAAGCTTAACAAAGAGCTCTCTAAAATACAAAAGTATGCATATATATACCTATACATAAGTTTACTACACATTTTACTGATATCAAGGAGTCATAGAACAAAACACAATAGTACTTATTGTAAATTCTACATGACCAACTGATTCTCACAGAATGATTTAATCAATTTATGCCAAACTTTTAAAAATCTGTAACCAACCTAGAGTTACAACCGATAAATAAGTATATCTCCAACATGAATATCGGTTGATATTTTTATTTTTATTAATGAGTAATATGAAAGTGACAGTTCATAATGTAACTATGCTGTGGTATGAATGTTTGTGGGCCTCCAAATTTATATGCTGAAATCCTACACCCCTAAAGTGATGGTATTAGCAGGTGGAGGCTTCGGGAAGTGATAAGGTCATGAAGGGCAAGCCCTCCTGAATGGGATTAGTGCTCCTATAAGAGAGATTCCACAAAGCTTCAGAATCCCTTCTGATAAGTGAAGATACAAGGAGATGCCTGCCACCCAGAAAAGGGCCGTCACCTGACCATGATGGAACCCCAATCTCACACTCTGTGCCTCCAGAACTATGAGCAATAAATGTCTGCTGCTCAAAATCTACCCAGTCTGTGGAATTTGTTATTGCAGCTTCGATGGACTAAGACAAAAACCTACATATGTGACAAACATTTGGATTTTAAGCTATATTTAATGGGAAGTCCTTTAAAAGTTTTAAAGAAGGGGATGACATGTCTGATTTACATTTTAAAATTTTTTTAATGAACTCAGTTCAGTTTAGTCGCTCAGTGTGTTCGACTCTTTGAGACCCTTATGGGCTGCAGCAAGCCAGATTTCCCTGTCCATCACCAACTCCCAGAGCTTGCTCAAATTAATGTCCATCAAGTTGGTGATGCCATCCAACCATCTCATCCTTTGTCGGCCCCTTTTCCTCCTGCCTTCAGTCTTTCCCAGCATCAGGGTCTTTTCCAATGAATCAGTTCTTTGCATCAGGTGGTCAAAGTATTGGATCTTCAGCTTCAGAAACAGTCCTTCCAATGAATATTCAGAACTGATCTCCTTTAGGATAGACTGGTTGGATATCCTTGCAGTCCAAGGGACTCTCAAGAGTTTTCTCCAACACCACAGTTCAAAAGCATCAATTCTTTGGAGCTCAGCTTTCTTTATAGTCCAACTCTCACATGCATGCATGAGTACTGGAAGAACCATGGCTTTGACTAGATGGACACTTGTTGGCAAAGTTATGTCTCTGCATTTTAGTCTAGGTTGGTCATAGATTTTCTTCCAAGGAACAAGTCTTTTAATGTTATGGCTGTAGTCACCATCTGCAGTGATTTTGGAGCCCAAGAAAATAAAGTCTATCACTGTTTCCACTGTTTCCCCATGTACTTGCGATGAAGTGATGGGACCAGATGCCATGATTTTAGTTTTCTGAATGTTGCATTTCAAGCCAGCTTTTTCACTCTCCTCTTTCATTTTCATTAAGAGGCTTTAGTTCTTCTTCACTTTCTGCCATAAGGGTGGTATCATCTGTGTATCTGAGGTTACTGATATTTCTCCCAGCAATCTTGATTCCAGCTTCTGCTTCATCCAACCTGGCATTTCACATGATGTACTCTGCATAGAAGTTAAATAAGCAGTGTGAAAATATAGCCTTAACATACTCCTTTCTCAATTTGGAACCAGTCTGTTGTTCCATGTCCAGTTCTAACTGTTGTTTCTTGACCTGCACACATAAGAGGCAGGTCAAATGACCTGCATACTCATTTCTCAGGAGGCAGGTCAGGTGGTCTGATGTTCCCATCTCTTGAAGAATTTTCCACAGTCTGTCGTGATCCACACAAAGGCTTTGGCATAGTCAATAAAGCAGAAGTAGGTGTTTTCTGGAGCTCGCTTGCTTTTTCAATGATCCAATGGATTTTGGCAATTTGATCTCTGGTTCCTCTGCCTTTTCTAAATCCATCTTGAACTTTTGGAAGTTCATGGTTCATGGACTGTTTGAAGGCTGGCTTGGAGAATTTTGAGGATTACTTTGCTAGTGTGTGAGATGAGTGCAACTGTGCAGTAGTTTGAACATTCCTTGGCGTTTCCTTTCCTTTAATGAACTAGAAGAAAGCAAGAGTGGAAAGCTGAATGACTAGTTGGATTCTCTTGCATGAATTCAATCAAATGATAGTAATTACAAACTAAGGGGCTGACAACCAAACCAGAGAAGAGGTTAGACATATATCTTCTAGGTAAAGTCAAAAGAAATTACAGATGAATTTGGTGTAAAGTGTGAGGAAAGGGGAAAAATGAGAACAATGCCCATGATTTTTAAGCTTGAACAGTAGAATGAATCATGTGTTCAAATGGGGATCCCTATAGTTGGAAGAGGTTTCAGTGGAGAAAATAAGATTTTATTTTGAGCAGCTTGGCTGATGCAATGACAATGCCAAGAGGAAATGTCATTTTGAGAGTGGCATATTTTAGATCAAACTATGAGAAATTGTCATTTTTGTAGACTCAAAATGCTCAAAAACTGGAAATGTCATATGGTTTAGTTTAATATGCATCTGATGCCCAGTGGAAAGATACATGAAGATGCTACCCATATAATAAAGTTTGTCCAACTATTAGGCTGGATGTAATTTATAAACAAAGAAATACGTGGGAGGATAGTTTATCATGATATGATTTATAACACATTCACAGAAAGCCATAGCTACTGATGTAACCTATCAGATTTTGAGGATTCAACATCTATATCAATTTCTTTAATATTTGGCTTTCAGTACTTTGGCTTAAAGGCATTTCTTCATGATTATGAGGCCCGCTTTAGAAATCCCACACCTCAGTGGTGGCTGAACACCATGAAATGAGACTCACTACGTGGTAATCTTTGCAGTTGATAATTAGTACATTTTGTGCTGAATTCCCTTCTCAGGACACTGGTAGTTTGCCAGTTTAAAGCAGAGATAATCTCATGCATCCTTTGCAATTTCTTTTCTTTTCTGTATGTTTTTTCTCTTCTGTTTGGATTTTATTTGTATAAAAGTCTCAAATATATAAAAACCAATTATCACATATACTCTGTTGAGGTAGTCACATGACATTAACTTTGATGGCAAATAAACTCTTACTTAGAAGGACTAGCACTGTGATAGTTTATTTCTTCTTTTAAGAAATAAATTATCCTCTCAAAGTAAAGACTACATTATAATTTAATAAGTGATATAATAATAAACTTCCTTGGAACACAAATAAATGTATAATATAACCTATAAATGCAAGACACATCATTATAATGATCAGAATCTATTGCTTTAATATATTCCATCAGTCATATGTCTTCTCAATTTTTCCTTTAACGTATCTTTAGCATGTACCTCTCAACTTTTCCCTTCCCCACCGTCTGTCTGGTATGGCATTATTTTCCTCTGCCTGGGTTACCAAAAAAGAAAGAAAATGTTAGTTGCTCAGTTGTGTCTGATTCTTTGTGACCGCATGGGCTGTAGCCTGCCAGGTTCCTCTGTCCATGGGATTTTCTAGGCATGAATACTGGAGTAGGTTGCCATTTCCTTCTCCATGGGACCTTCTTGACTTAAGGATCGAACCCCGGTCTCCCGCATTGCAGGCAGACTCTCTACTGTCTGAGCCACCAGGGAAACTAAAGTTGCCTTCTAATGCTTTCCACCTACCCATCCTCCACTCCAACCTTCCTGTCCTCACTGGCATATTCAGTGACTACTGATACTTCCAGTTATAGTTCAGATGGTAAAGAAACTGCCTGCAATGCAGGAGACCAGGGTTTGATCCCTGGGTTAGGAAGATCCCTTGAAGAAGGAAATAGCAACCCACTTCAGTATTCTTGTCTGGAGAATTCTATGGATAAAGGAGCCTGGTGGGCTACCGTCCACAGGGTCACAAAGAGTCAGACACGACTGAGCGACTAACACACACCCACACTAATACTGTACGTGTGGCCCAATATAGATCTTCCTGTAGGGGGCTAGGCATGGAATTATAACCACTCTGCAAAGATATTTATCCCAATGTCTGAGAAGCAATTCAAGGCAGATCATTGCTTTATTCTCAAAGTTTCAGACCAGCAAGAAAAGGGCTTCTTTCTTTACCCAGGGGGTCAATGTATTAGGGAAAGTATTTCCATTCTGGAAACATGTTCGAGTGTGGGCATTTCTTGTGATATTTCTTAAATGGATTAAATATTTGAATTCACACAGGAAGCATTTAGGAGCTAGAAGATAATTGAGAAGCCCTAGTTCCTTCAAAATGAAATCAAGGCACAAGTTTAAAGGCTTTCAGATTTCACTGTTAAATTTTATCTCAAGGTAAGCAGGCAATAGGAAAGTAAAAGCTGTGTGTGTGTGTGTGTGTGTGTGTTTTAATATGGTGTTTTGTTTTGGCCTCTGGTTTTCATTATCTCTGTGGAGACCAATGAGTAGTAAAATGCTCTAGAGTAAAAACTTTTCTAATAAAGATGATTTAAAATTTTTTTTCAAATGTAATTTATGTAAGCAAATGAACATTCGAAATAATACAAAACTACAGAGACTAGGACGTGCCATGACATGTTGGGTACATCACTGAGCTAGGATTCAGATAATTTGAAATTTAGTTTTGGTCTTATTTGTAACTAACTATTTAGCTTTGGACTAGTTCATTTTTCTACTTCACAGTTTCTTCCTCCATAAAATAGACGCAATCTTAAAGGCCTTATCTAGCTTTCAAATTTTATAATTCTCTTATCTCTAATTTCCTGGCTAAAAGTAATTCTGTAGTAGTATGTTAGACAACTCTAATGGTGTAACAAGTATTTTCTCATACTCCCGGTGAGATTAGAGAAATCTAATTTGGGATGGAGCACCTTTATCCAAATCCAAGGGGATCCTCTATAATTTTTGATATTGAACAACATAGTACAGAAAAAATCTGTACTGAACTTTTATCTTCCAGCAATAAATACAGTGACAGGCCACTCTGATTCTGCATTTTCTTATCTATTAAATAGAGTGATAATTTATAGTCCTACTTGTCCTAAAACCTATCTCAGCTTTCTCTTTGATGATCTGGAATTTTGCTATATTATCCAGAAATGATGCACACATGTGCTGTGGTCATTATGCTGAGCATAGATTTTCCCATCTGGACTGGACTGGACAGACTTGTAGATGGACCCTGTGGTTCCCTACTTCTTGATATTCCTACCCTTATGTAATCCCATCGCCTTCAAAGTAGTCAGAGTGGGGGATCCTAAAATAAGTATCAATAACATAACAATTACCGTTTAACAACATTTCCTGTCTTTTACACCCACCCACAAGTTCTCAAGGACAGGCAAACATGCCAGAATTGCCTTGTAAACATGAAATACACGGTATCAAAAATGTTCCCAGATATACTAAACAATACTTAAAAGAGCATTGAGACAGAATTAAGAAGAATATATCTTGATACAAATATTCATTATTACCATTGATGTAGAAGAAAGTAAGCACACTTTGGAAAAAGACAGACTGGATTTGAATGGTTATAAAAATTCCTCGACTTACGATGGGATTGTGTACTAATAAACCCAACTCAAGTTGAAAATAACATAAACTGAAAATTCATTTAATACACCTAACATCATAGCTTAGCCTTGCCTGCCTTAAATGTGCTCAGAATACTTTCATTAGCCTACAGTTGGGCAAAATCATCTGACACATAGTCTGTTTGATAATAAAGTGCTGAATATTTCATACAACTATTAATAATTGAATATTGTACTGAAAGTGGAAAACAAAATGATTGTCAGGTACCAAATGTTGTAAATGTATCAGTTTTTTGTCCCCATGACTGTGCAGCTGACTGAGAGCTATGGCTTGCTACCACTGCCTGGCACCACAAGAAAGCACAGTACCACTTACTAATAGTAAATACGTATGTATAGCTTTCACATCGTCATAATGTTGAAAAATCACTAAGTAGAACAATCCTAAGTTGGGGACCATCTGTATTAGCTGTGTGATCTTGAGAAATTTTCTAACCTGTCTGAAACACAACTTTATCTTCTGTTAAGTGAGGATAACCCTCACTTTTCAGGATTGTGAGAATTAAATAAAATGGTCTAAAATATGAAAATGCCTAACATAGTATTCCATACTCAACAGGCGTACTATAACAGACCTTGCCCCATTTCTTTCTTGTTTTGTCAACTTCTCTTTAAAATTCTGATTTTTCTTTTCCTTTTAATGAATTAAGAGATGAATACAAAATCTCCAGAAACATAACTGTAAATAATTTCTGGCTAATTCAAAGTTTAGAAGAAGCTGAGAGTCATCTGGTCCAGGCACCTCTACTTTAGTAGTCAGTCTTTGTAATAACCTCCCAATTACTATTTGGCTGAGACTCTAGTTCTGTGATTGGTGAATCTTGGCATCTCAGATTTTTCCCAAGATTGTGATCATTCTCAATTCATAATTAGCATCTGTCTTACCAGACTGCCATAGAATTATAGCACCTGCGTCTTTCTTGGAGCACTTACAATTAAAACATTAGCTGGGATTGGCAAGGCTTAATTTTCTCCACCTTGATGGTCCAAATCAACAGTGTATTATTTGACGCCATATAAGGATGATTTCTTTCAAGTCCTTGGTATCTCATGAGTTTATCTATCATCCATATGACTTTATTATGTCTGTAAAAGGTTCTGCTGCTGGGAGACCTATAGATTTAAATTAACAATAAACTGAGAAGTCCTTAATAGATGAACTTTCTGAGTTGGATAATTTAATCACACCAAGATGAACAGTTTACATGGACAGTAGAAGAATTTACTTGAATAACAGAAGACTGGCATATTTTGCAAAACGTAAGAGTACCTAAGTGAAGGCAGGAGCTAACAGAAGTTGTTCTAATGTCACCCTTTTCCTGAAAAAAAAAAACAAACAAAAAACCCTTCTTTTAAGTTGTGAAGAATTTGTCAAACCAATTTACCATCATCCTTGCACAATTGTTTGGCCTCTGATGTGCACTGGTCTGGGGCAAAGCTGTATGTTTTACATGGCAACTAATCTCCTCAAGGCAAAACTGTATGCCCTTAAAAAAAATGCTCTGTAGCATTAGCAGCAAAAGTCATTTATACACATCCTGGCCATTCTCTAACTTGGATCTCTGATGGTTATGAATGCAATACAATATGTACATGTGTTTATATATGGGGTGGGAGACTGGATAGATTCAGGATGAAATTGGAGAAGTCTCTTTCTTTCTTCCTCAGGAACAGTGTTTTGTTTCCCCCCACCCCCAACCCCCGCCTTTGGCAGTAGAATTTCCAGAGATAAATCAAATGTCTGCAATCTTGAAATTTTTTAAAGGAAAAATGCATAGACTCAGGGAAAGTTTCATCCAAGGACAACTGTGATCCTTTCTTCAAATTAATCTTAAGTGTAAGGCAATAATATAAACATATAAATAGCACACATTGGTTGAAAATGGGTTTCATATAGTTTGAAAATATGAAAAACTTTGCAGGATATGAAACAGTGTACAGATATACACACACATATATCTGACTACATACATTAATATATGTTCTTTCTGAAACTTTTTCAAGATTTTATGTACATTTAATTATATTGTCAAACCAACATATAGATATATTCTTGTACGCATCCCAGTAAGAATAAAAGAAAAGAGAAAATGGGAGAAAGGTAGTAAGACTGTGCATTTTCCATAATTGAAGAAAGACATGAGTACCTATCTTGGGGAAAAACAAAAACATATACACCATGATAGGATAAACAAAAGCAAATTCAAAGTAAAATGAATTTACAACATACACATATAAAAAATAAAGATATTAAATGCTATCAAAAAACAATGCAAATATTTACCAAGGATAATGTAAAAATATGCAAAGTATACAATATTCATGGATCAGAGGACTCAAGAAATTTATCAATTCTCACCCCAAACTAAATCTGTAAGTTTAATGATACTTCAATAAAAGTCTCCAGAGAAACTCATATAAAAATAACAAATTATCCTATAATTTAACTGGAAGAAGAAAAGTCAAGAATAGTTATATCAGTTTGGAGCATAATAAGAAATATGGGGCTTTGTCCTTCCAGTTCAGTTCAGGTCCGTTCAGTTGCTCAGTTGTGTCCGACTCTTTGCGACTCCATGGACTGCAGCACGCCAGGCTTCCCTGTCCATCACCAATTCCCAGAGCTTACTCAAACTTACGTCCATTGAGATGGTGATGCCATCCAACAATCTCATCCTCTGTTGGACCCTTCTCCTCCTGCCTTCAATCTTTCCCAGCATCAGGGTCTTTTCTAATGAGTTGGTTCTGCATATCAGGTGGCCAAAATATTGGAGTTTCAGCTTCAGCAACAGTCCTTCCAATGAATATTCAGGACTGATTTCCTTGAGGATAGACTGGTTGGATCTCCTTGCAGACCAAGGGATTCTCAAGAGTCTCCTCCAACACCACAGTTCAAAAGCATCAATTCTTTGGCACTCAGCTTTCTTTATAGTCCAACTCGTATCCATGCATGACTACTGGAAAAACTATAGCTTTGAGTAGATGGACCTTTGTTGGCAATGTAATGTCTCTGCTTTTTAATATGCTCTCTAGGTTGGTCACAGTTTTCCTTCCAAGGAGCAATTATCTTTTAATTTCATGGCTGCAGTCACCATCTGCAGTGATTTTGGAGCCAAAATAAATAAAGTTTGTCACTATTTCCATTGTTTCCCCATCTATTTGCCATGAAGTGATGGGACCAGATGCCATGATCTTAGTTTTCTGAATGTTGAGTTTTAAGCCAACTTTTCACTCTTCTCTTTACTTTTATCAACAACCTCTTTAGTTCTTCTTTGCTTTCTGCCATAAGGGTGGTATCTTCTGCATATCTGAGGTAATTGATATTTCTCCCAGCAATCTTGATTCCAGCTTGTGCTTCATCCAGCCTGGCATTTCTCATGATGTACTCTGCATATAAGTTAAATAAGCAGGGTGACAATATGCAGCCTTGATGTACTGCTTTCCTGATTTGGAACCAGTCTGTTGTTCCATGTCCAGTTCTAACTGTTGCTTCTTCACCTGAATACAGATTTCTCAGGAGGCAGGTCAGGTGGTCTGGTATTCTCATCTCTCTAACAATTTTCCATAGTTTGTGGTGATCCACACAGTCAAAGGATTTGGCATAGCCAATAAAGCAAAAGTAGATGTTTTTCTGGAACTCTCCCAAAAGCAGGCCCTTCCAGTTATCAAGTTATAAAGCAAACATCATTGAGACAGTTTAAATCTTGAGCAGATAGATCAATGTATCAAAAAGAGGTCATAGAAATAAAGTTGTACATCTTAGAAATATGGCCTATGAAAGATGGATTAATGACCTGAGTGCCAAAATGTTAACCTTTTTACAAGAATTTATAGAATTGATAGGGTCGCTTTATAAAATTATATTAGGGAAGGATTTTTAAAATAAGGTCTGAATGACAGAAACTATAAAGAAAAGGATTGGTATATTTTTTTGACAATAAAATTTAAAACATGATAAAAATCTCCATGGAAAAAATGAAAAGAACAGCTCCAGTCTGAGGGAAAAAAAATAGCAACACACACAGTTGGCAAAAACTTATAATAATAAAAATATAAATAATTCCTATATTACAAGAAAAAAAAACTGAGCAATTGTCATTAGGGGTAATTCCAAGAATAGAAACCCAATGGACAGTAAATTAGGAAGATACTTAATATTGCTAATAATCAGAGAACTGCCTATTAAATTAGCAATGAGATGCTATTTCATACTCATATGGCAGGAAATAAAAGTCTGAAAATACTGCTATTGAATGCAGGAAAGTGTGGGCCGTAATACAATGCTAGGGAGTATGTAAATAAGAACAGCCACTTTGGGTAATATTGATACATTGGCTGTTTTGAAGTAACAAATACTCTTGAGTCTCAAGAACACTCTGGTTATACACCTTGCCTAGTTTAACCCTTAAACATGTGTGTAAGGATGTAAACTGCCATGCTGTCTGTCAGAATGAGTGAGTACAAGGCACTTTAATATTTTTCATAGAAATTAAATTAATTGATCAACATGACATATTCATTATATGGAATTGCAGCAAGCAATTAAAATGAATGAATGAGAATCTATATATATTGACATGGAAATCAAACATAAAATATGATGTGAGGAAAAAGATGAAAAACGATATTTATAGTATAATATTTATGAAACATTTAAAAAGCACAAAATTAATACAATATATACTTTAATGAATATCTTTACATATGCAGTAAAAGTATAAGAATATAGATAGGAATCAAGGACACCAAATTGAAGATAGCACTTGTGTTAGGAGACAAACAAAGGGTAGATTTAAAGGAGGGATTTCAACTTTTCCTATTATGTTTTCTTTGATTAAGATTTCATTAATATTAATTCTAGGTGCTTTTTGTATCACTTGTGCATTTCTGAAATGTAATAATGATACAAAAAGAACCAAAGGAAAAACTAATTTCTTTTTATATATTACAAGTAAACCATAAAATTTTCCTATGATTTCAGGGGAATGCTAACATTCTAAAAGTCATCCTAAACATAGCAAACATTCTGAAAAGCATCAATCTGGGTTAGGATACACTGGTTAGAAGCTGCACAAACCTATCCCTCAGGGTTAGCTGCAAACCCCTTCTCCAGGAGCACAGCTGATGATTTTTACCTAGCGGTTATCCAACTGTTTTCAGTGGAACTTGGTTTCAAAGCAATGCTGAGTAGAATCCAACATGGTCAAAAAGAGAAAAAAAGCTAAGATGTTCTGGGCAAAGTAATTTGTGTGAAATGTCCTCCCTCTTACCTAGGAAATGGCTATTGAACCCTCTAAGAAGACTCTAGGTGACAAGATTATTCTAATTTCTTATACTGAAAAGCAAGCTGTGATGCGGAGTCCAGTCAACCACTAAATCACCCTACTGCTCAAGTTTCCAACATTAACAAACTAAGCAGTGAAATAAAATGAAGAGAATAAAGTATTAGTTGTTTTTGGTTGGTTTGTTTGTTTTGAATGATTTAAGAATAAAATGAAGACACTGAGAGATTTTAAAAGATGATTCAGATATTGATTACTGAACCAGGTGACCTATGGATGAAAGCCATTGGCAAACATTTATTGAATGTGTTCATACTGTATACCCTTAGACCTAACAAAAACTTACACTATATTTACTAGTCAAAATTTAAGACCATATCAACAAGCAATTTTATTTGCCTTTGCTCACAAGGAGTTCAGAGCCTAAATTTACATAACTTATATACACGTATATATATTGCTGCACTGTGACGCATGCAGGATCTTAGTTCCCCAACCAGGGATAGAACCTACGCCCCCTGCAGTGGAAGAAATCATTAATATGTTAAGTCTATGGGTTACCACCCTCTCTAGCACTTTTTTTTTTTTTATTTTGCATGTGTTTCAATTTTCCATCTCTATTCAAGTTTAAAAAAATAAAGTCAACAATTTCTTAATGTAAATAGCTTCACATTCTTTTGAAGAGGAGGTGTGAGTACAAGTAATTAAGAAGACAATTTCATTAGATACAGAATTTATATTTTAGTCTCCCAATCTTATACAAATGTTTTATGAATATCTATGAATATTATTCCATTTACTATTCTATTCTATTTATCTGTTCATCTAAATATACAGTAATTTTCTGGTAGTGCATATTTTTAATGACATTCCAGTTTTGTTTCTCTGTTAGATAAACTGATGACAATATCAGTCATCAATATGATTTAAAAAAAAAAGCAAAATGCAATTGGGCTAGACTCTAGGAGAATGAAGACTCCTCCATTTCTCCATCAACTCAGATGTATTCTACGTCACAGAAATATAAACTCCTACTTAAAGATCTATGTGAGACTGTCAGCTAGAACCGGTATTCCTTAAAGTGAAGTCACTTGATCGTGTCAGATTCTTTGTGACCCCATGGACTGTAGCCTACCATCCTCCTCCGTCCGTGGGATTTTCCAGGCAAGAATACTGGAGTGGGTTGCCATTTCCTTCTCCAGGGGATCTTCCCAACCCAGGGATAGAACCTGGGTCTCCCACATTGTAGGCAGACACTTTACCATTTGAGCCACCAGGGAAGTCCTATATTCCTTAAATGTTACTTAATGAAACTGAGATTTATATTTTTCAAAGCTGAAGTTCAGTCGCTCAGTTGTGTCCGACTATTTGCGACCCCATGGACTGCAGCACGCCAGGATTCCCTGTCCATCACCAATTCCCGGAGCTTACTCAAGTCATGTCCTTTGAATTGCTGATGCCATCCAACCATCTCATCCTCTGTTGGCCCCTTCTCCTCCCTCCTTCAATCTTTCCCAGCACCAGGGTCTTTTCTAGTGAGTCAGTTCTGCACATCAGGTGGCCAAAATATTGGAGTTTCAGCTTCAGCATCAGTCCTTACAGGACTAATTTCCTAGAATATTCAGGACTGATTTCCTTTAGAATGGACTGGTTGGATCTCCTTGCAGTCCAAGGGACTCTCAAGAGTCTTCTCCAACACCATAGTTCAAAAGCATCAGTTATTCAGTGCTCAGCTGTCTTTATAGTTCAACTCTCATAGCCATACATGACTACTGGAAAAACCATAGCTTTGACTAGACGGACCTTTTTTGGCAAAGGAATGTCTCTGCTTTTTAATATGCTGTCTAGGTTGGCAATGAGTTTTCTTCCAAGGAGCAAGCGTCTTTTAATTTCATGGCTGCACTTACCATCTGCAGTGATTTTGGAGCCCCCCAAAATAAAGTCTCTCACTGTTTCCATTGTCTCCCCATCTATTTGCCATGAAGTGATGGAACTGGATGCCATGATCTTAGTTTTCTGAATGTTGAGTTTTAAGCCAATTTTTCACTCTCTCACTTTCATGAAAAGGCTCTTTAGTTCTTCACTTTCTGCCATAAGGGTGGTGTCATCTGCATATCTGAGGTAATTGATATTTCTCCTGGCAATCTTGATTCCAGCTTATACTTCATCCAGCCCAGCATTTCTCATGATGTATTCTGCATATAAGTTAAATAAGCAGGGTGACAACATGCAGCCTTGATGTACTCCTTTCCCGATTTGGAAACAGTCTATTGTTCCATGTCCAGTTCTAACTGTTGCTTCTTGACCTAAATATCGATTTCTCAGGATGCAGATCAGGTGCTCTGGTATTCCCATCTCTTTAAGAATTTTCCACAGTTTGTTGTGATCCAAAAAGTTGAAAGGAGGTTCAAATTTTACTTCTTTAATAAATTTAGAAATAAAGAAACTACAATAAGTGAACACCCCTGAGAGCTCACTGGTTAAGGATGAATATAATTTTTAGCCAGTGAACAATTTCAAATAGTCATGGTGGATTTACTCCCAATTTATATCAAATGTTCCATCCTTGGTCTTTGATCTTTGTTCACAATACAAATGTGAAATCATTCAACTCTGGAGTCAATCATAATTTTATTAAGAAATTCATGGTAGATGTACTAAATAGTTTCATCCTGACATGTATTTTCTCTTTTTCTAAAAACTAAATGAATGATTTTAGGTTGTAATCAGCAAAACAGAGGTCAGAGTTTTTTAGAATTAATTTGCATTTCATTATGAATGATTCCAGGTGCAAGAATTAAAGTGCCTCATTTTGCTTCACAATCTTTATTTAAAATTCCATTTCTATTTTCATTCCTGCAGAAATGACATCCTACACTCATTTATGCTTTGTTTGTTTGAGGGAAAAGAAAGTCTGAACTCAGTCTACTGGGATCTAATTATCGGAACCTAATTCTAATTACAGTCTTTCAAATCAACGCTGTAGGCTTTCCTCCTCTCCACTGCTTTTTGAATAAGGACCGTTTATATTGTTCAGAAGATTTTCCATGTTAGATACCTCTATTTATAGATACCATCTACCAAGAGTTTTGTAGCTTTATAATCTCAGTTTGCTAAACAGCTTCATGCTCATTTGAAATATGGAATATCTTTGTAATTTAAACACACAGGATAAGAGACATGCAAAGATAAAACATATACAAATCAAGACTTTCTTGTTGAGATAAAACATAACATTTTCCCTTTTTTGCAAAAGGTATAGAGCTACTAACAGAGAATGTTGCCTATAGATGTTTAAGTAAAATGTGTAATGTATGATCCCTATTATTAAATCATCAGAAGTCCACTAACAAAATTTAAGGGTGGTTTCCCCACTAATCTTTGACCTGGCAACAAGCAATAGGCCACAGATTCGTGCTGCAATTTTTCAGCAGATGTAAAGATAGTTATTTCCAACTTTTCATTTTATTTTGATTTTTAAATTTAAAAAAGATAATATTTTGGTTTATTTACTAATTTTATATTCTCACTTTGTATCATGACATTTTTTTCTTCATCAGATAATAAGTATTTGGTCCAAAGTATCTGAATTTATTTTACTCAGACAGGCAATCATCTCTAATAGCCAGAAACTAAAAATAGAGTATTTCCTATCAGGTTTGGTAACACAGAAGCCATTATGATACATTCTATACAAGACACATATGCTCAGATATATTAAGATATATACTACAGGCAAGTGGTGGGGGGTAGCAGAGGTGAATCAACTCAGCAGGCAATGAAGCATCCTTTGATTAGGATATAATTAAGAAAGGGCTGTGGTTTTCCTCATGATCTACTCATAAGAAAAACATAAAACACTAAGCCCCTTCAGTTGTGTCCAACTCTTTGCAATCCTATAGACTGCAGCAGACCAGGCTTCTCTGTCCATGGGATTTTCTAGGCAAGGATACTGGAGTGGGTTGCCACGCACGCCTCCAGGGGATCTTCTCCACCCAGGTATCAAACCTGTGTCTCTTATGTCTCCTGCATTGGCAGGCGGGTTCTTTTCCACTAGTTCTACCTGGGAAGCCCTAAATACTAACGCACATGTGTAAATGTATTGACCGCTCATGTTGAAGCTAGCAACTGCAATTTGAACTGAGACACGCTCTATTGCCATAGGAGTGCTGTATTTGATGAAACATAACATACATATAGCATGGTCAACATTTAGGGCATACAAAGTTTAGAGAAATTTTTTGTGCTGTGACATGTATTTTTTTTTTCCTCTACAGGCCTTGTCAGAAATTTTAATAAGGTAATGACATCAGAAGTTGCCAAGAAGAAGTTAAAGCAGTGGTTCTTAGACTTTAGTAATTAACATAATAACTGAAGGGCTTGTTAAAATATGGATTGTTGGTTCTGCCTCCAGAGTTTCCTGATTCAATAGGTGTGGGGCAGACCTGAGATTTTACATTTCTAACAAGTCTCCAAATGATGTGGATCTTGGTAGTCCAGAGATCACATTTTGAGAAGGTTCGAGGTTAAGAACACATTTCATACTTTTACTGAATTTTTAAATTTTCTTTATGGAAATTTCATCCTAAGGTACTTGTGTTCCCTATAATGTATTTTTAGAAATAGGTTTTATGATCCTCCAGCTAGAAGAAAACCTTAGGTTGGGAAAAATATTCTGGAAACAAACAAAGGCAAAAGGGATCCCTTTATCTCCTGTATAACATTTTAGAAAACAGAAAACAAAACAAAACATGAAGGACCACTGAAAATGGAAAAAAAAAATACAGAATACAGTTCATAAAGATGTCATCTTCTTATTCCAACTTATACCAGGTGATAATACTAAAGTTATTTCTAATATATACAGTTTAGTATTTTAATGCATAAGAATTAAGGTAAAGTGAGAAATAGATAATATCAGGAAATGTCAAATTCCTTAGATCTAAAATATATATCAGTGTCATCTTTCCATTAACAAATTTTTATAGTCAGAGGCTTCCTTAGGTAGAATAAGCTTTAAAAGTCTTACTAACTTAAAAGTTCCTGAGTTTCTTTTCTTCTTTTTTTTGGTAGTGGTCTTAGAAGTGTTCATTGGTTCCTTGGGCTTAATACTATGATGCTTTAAAAGCTATTTTTCTAAAGAGAAACTCATGTTAATTGAGACCTAGTAGTAATGTAAATAGATACTACTACAGAAAATAATATTGTAAAAATGAAAATAAATGCTTATGGCTTGACTCCCCAAGGAAGTGTATTTCAAGGAAATAACTCAAAAGGAGAAAAAGTTTATGTCCAGAAACTATGTTTCCAATATTATCTACAACATTTTAAAAACATTAAACAAATTACATGTCTTCAAACAGAGAAATAATAGATTATGGATATAAAATTGATGAAACAGTATTTCAAGATTAAACACCAAAGTTATAATGGATGTGATAGCACAAGAATTCTATGTGCAAAAACAGATCTCATTATTTCTCTGCTCACACAGCATGGCACAGGAGAGTGAGGGAGAAAGGAAAAAGGGTTGAATTACAGTACTGAGAGTATGGATGACTTTATTTTTTTCTTTAAAAAATATGTTAATGTTATTTTAACAATATATGAACATTTTAAATATTCTTATCAATATATTTATTCTCCCCACAAAATACCTCTTTAATTTTCTGATAGTTGGTATTAACAGCTCTAGGATCAGAACATGGTAGAAGTTTCTGGAATACTTAGGTAAGAATACTTAGGAAAAAATACTGAATAAAAGGAGATTGAAATCTTCTATAACTTAATTTTCTTCATATTTTAAATGAGGGCTCACTGGACACAAAAAGTTAGTCCAAGCTGGAAAATGTTCAGGAGATGAATTTTATGTTCAAGCAACCAGGTTAAAATTTTAATTGATTAATTTGCTCTTTTGAAAAAAAAATGTAATTTTTCTTATCAAATAAAAACTCTCTTCATTGCAATTAACAGTAAGCATAAAATCAGAGAGCTTGCTGATTACAAACAGTATTTTCCTTCCCATATGTTTGCTAAAAAGGCTCAGACGTTTGGATAGAGAGTCTCTGAGTTTGTTACCTACTGAGCAAGGTACAGGTTTCTGTTTCTTTCCTCATTGTACCATCTTCACATAGATGTTTTTCAATATTCACAAATATAAGTATATTCTCTACAAAACACCACTTTTGATTTAAAACATCTGCCTTACATTTCTGATCCTCAAAGAATAATTTAGAACACAGAACATTTTCCCGGTTATTTAAAAAGTGATGTGTGGTACAATTATAAAGTTGCTCTAAAAAGCAAGTCTCAGCATATTCTTAATCAGACTAAAATGTGGTTCTTTCCAGCAAATGCACTGTTGAATTTCCTTCTGCCTTTGTCAGTAAAACAGCTGTGAATAGATCAAACTGTGTTATTTTTTAACTTTTTCTTGTATGGCTTTTGACTTCCCTTTATTCCTGTTCTACAGCTACTAGAATTTTAGAGGAAACAAACTGGATCAAACACATTTCCCAGTTCATACACTTTTTCTTTCACATTGTTCACAGTAAATTTCACACTTAAAAGTAACCCTTTTGCAACCTTCAGTTCATGCAAGGGTCCCTGTAGGAGCTTAGTTCATTGGTGAGCACACATCCATTGAGGACCTACTATGTGCCAGGCACTGTCCTTGTTTGCATTCTAAGCTATGAGAGAGAGAGGGAAGGCATGAAGGTGTTCGTGCCTGCAAAGATCTGATGAAAAGATCTGATGAACTACTGACATGACTCATAACTGTCATTAATTCAGTAAATCCCTGGAAATTCTTAAATTCCATTCCTATAAGAAGTAAGACTTTGATCTAGGCTGATGGAGGTATGATCAATAAAAACAAAAGAGAACCACCAGCAACCATTCCCCAATATTGAACGTATAATGAATAAAATGATGTTTACATAGGGAAGGGCAGTGGGGACATGCCTGGGTATGTTCTTTACATATTCAAAACAAAACAAAACAAGGCTGTTGTGCTGACAGTACAGGAGAATTTACCGGAACAATAGGGCAGGAAGTTTCAAAGTAGGATATCCTGGGAATAACTGGACAGCTTTCTAACAAACAGGAGGCCTAACATACACTGGTACAGTGGCATTCGTTCTTATTTAAATAGAGAGGTGGGTTGGTGGAGACGGTAAAAGTCAAAAAGCCTGGACATTTTTAAAGAAAAATAATAGGCACAATCATGAAGGCCTTGTTGGTGATGGTTTTATCAAGAATAAGAAGTTATTAGTTTAACCTAGTTCTCATGCTTGTACATCGCTGCTGCTGCTGCTAAGTCATGTGAGTCATGTCTGACTCAGTGCGAGCCCATAGACGGCAGCCCACCAAGCTCCCCTGTTCCTGGGATTCTCCAGGCAAGAATACTGGAGTGGGTTGCCATTTCCTTCTCCAATGCTTGAAAGTGAAAAGTGAAACCGAAGTCGCTCAGTCGACTCTTCACAACCCCATGGACTGTAGCCTACCAGGCCCCTCTGTCCATGGGAGTTTCCAGGCAAGAATACTGGAGTGGGTTACCATTGCCTTCTCCTGCTTGTACATTAGGCAGTAATATATTCACAGCATGTCAGGTTGTGCGAGGAAATTTAAAACCAGTGAAATTTAAACATACCCATTAAAATTATATTAGTAATTACCAAAGTTACCAAAAAGTGTTGTAAAGAAAATAAAAGAGGTGAGTTCATGTGAACAATCCAGACAGTAATAATGTACATGGAGCTATGTTAATGGATGTGCTAACTGCTACTCCTTGTATCCTGTACCATTTCCCTGGACCACCCCTCCACCCCCTGCAGTGATTCATTATGCTGGATTGTGAAGCCATTTGCAAAATATAAAGTGCTATAAAAATACTGGATAATAATGATAATCCATCTTACCTTCCATCTCTATAGCATTTATTTATATTACACTAAATTTGAGCTTTTATTGCTCCCTAGTGAATCTGTGTATCCATATTTCTTTCTTTTCCTCTTGCAGTAATACATTCTAAACATGTCAGGCAGGTCAGGGCTGGATGGGCAGCAATGTTTTCCTCTAGTAGATTTTATGCAGTTTGGACCAAATGATCCACAACACGTGGGCTTTCCTTGTCATTCACAATGGACACCGTCTTATTTCCTTAACTTGGTCAGAGCTAATGATATGAGAAAGCTCTCTCTTCTAATTGGTCATTTCTGCCCTCAATGTATGGCACTGTTTTATAAAAGCAACATATTATCCTGCGTCTTCTGAAACTTTTTCTTATAACAAATGTTCTTATTCCACCAAGCATAGATTTATACAGTGATATTATTTCATCCTCAGGTTACCACTCTCTTCATTCTACCTTTGTCTCTCTGTTAGAGACAGAATGCTGAAACTGGAGGCTCCTAGATCTTCCATTAACAGAATGACTCTACAGCACACAATTAAATGTGTCCCCACTAAATAAGCAGATGGTCATTTGTCTCCTGGAATCTGGACTCCATACGGGTTCTCAAGTCAGGGAGCACCCAGCTTCACAAAGAAAAAAAGGTGGTAGCAGAAAATAAAGAAAGAAATACCAGGGAGATAGTAATATAGTTGAATAGAAGCTAAGTTAACCTGTATACTATCATGGATTCCTATGGGTCTGTTCTTTCTTTATTTCTATATCAACATTATATTAGATTTCCTGGCTTTATCTTTTTTTCCCTTTCATGCACATTTGACAGTTTAGTTGATGACAGATGAAATGTTTGTTTATTGAGCAAGAATGATTAACTTCTAATAATGAACTGAGTAAGTATTAAAAATGTTCTTCTGAACCTAGGTATTCACCATATTAACAGATTTTTTTTAGAAACACAAAATCATACCAATTGATGCATAAAAAGCATTGCTCAGAACTTAACATCTCTTTACAATACAAATTCCCAGAAAACTGAAGAGAAATTCTTTAATCTTTAGTAAGACACGTCTACCAAAAAACTTATAAATAACATCATACTTTTTGATGCTTTGAACTATAGTCTTAGAGAAGATGCTTGAGAGTCCCATGGACTGCAAGGAGATCAAACCAGTCCATCCTAAAGGAAATCAGTCCTGAATATTCATTGGAAGGACTGAAGCTGAAGCTGAAGCTCCAATACTTTCACCACCTGATGCAAAGAGCTGACTCATTTGAAAAGACCCACAATTTGTATGGAAATATAAGAAACCTCGAATAGCCAAAGCAATCTTGAGGAAGAAGAATGGAACTGGAGGAATCAACCTGCCTGACTTCAGGCTCTACTACAAAGCCACAGTCATCAAGACAGTATGGTATTGGCACAAAGATAGAAATATAGATCAATGGAACAAAATAGAAAGCCCAGAGATAAACCCACGCACGTATGGACACCTTATCTTCGACAAAGGAGGCAAGAATATACAATGGAGAAAAGACAATCTCTTTAACAAGTGGTGCTGGGAAAACTGGTCAACCACTTGTAAAAGAATGAAACTAGAACACTTCCTAACACCGTACACAAAAATAAACTCAAAATGGATTAAAGATCTAAACGTAAGACCAGAAACAATAAAACTCCTGGAGGAAAACATAGGCAAAACACTCTCCGACATAAATCACAGCAGGATCCTCCATGACCCACCTCCCAGAATATTGGAAATAAAAGCAAAAATAAACAAATGGGACCTAATTAAAATTAAAAGCTTTTGCACAACAAAGGAAACTATAAACAAGGTGAAAAGACAGCCTTCAGAATGGGAGAAAATAATAGCAAATGAAGCAACAGACAAACAATTAATCTCAAAAACATACAAGCAACTTCTGCAGCTGAATTCCAGAAAAATAAACGACCCAATCAAAAAATGGGCCAAAGAACTAAACAGACATTTCTCCAAAGAAGACATACAGATGGCTAACAAACACATGAAAAGATGCTCAACATCACTCATTATTAGAGAAATGCAAATCAAAACCTCAATGAGGTATCATTTCACACCAGTCAGAACGGCTGCTATCCAAAAGTCTACAAGCAATAAATGCTGGAGAGGGTGTGGAGAAAAGGGAACCCTCTTACACTGTTGGTGGGAATGCAAACTAGTACAGCCACTATGGAGAACAGTGTGGAGATGCCTTAAAAAACTGGGAATAGAACTGCCATATGACCCAGCAATCCCACTGCTGGGCATATACACCGAGGAGACCAGAATTGAAAGAGACGCGTGTACCCCAATGTTCATCGCAGCACTGTTTACAATAGCCAGGACATGGAAGCAACCTAGATGTCCATCAGCAGACGAATGGATAAGGAAGCTGTGGTACATATACACAATGGAATATTACTCAGCCATTAAAAAAAATACATTTGAATCGGTTCTACTGAGATGGATGAAACTGGAGCCCATTATACAGAGTGAAGTAAGCCAGAAAGAAAAACAACAATACAGTATACTAATGCATATATATGGAATTTGAAAGATGGTAACGATAACCCTATATGCGAGACAGAATAAGAGACACAGACGCATGGAACAATTTTATGGACTCTGAGGGAGAAGGTGAGGGTGGGACGTTCTGGGAGAATGGCATTGAGACATGTGTATTGTCATATGTGAAACAGAGCACCATTCCATGTTCGATGCATGTGACAAGGGCTCAGGGCCGGGGCAATGGGATGATCCAGAAGGATGGGATGGGGAGGGAGGTGGGTGGGGGGTCCGGGAAGGGGAACACATGTAAACCCATGGCTGATTCATGTCAATGTATGGCAAAAACTATTACAATATTGTAAAGTAATTAGCCCCCAACTAAAATAAATAAATTTATTAAAAAAAATAAAAAATAAAAAAATAAAATAAAAGGAAAAAAAAAATAAATAAATGTATTGAATGCAAAAAAAAACAAAAAAAAAAAAAAAGAAAAGACCCTGATGCTGGGAAAGACTGAAGGCAGGAGAGGAGAAGGGGATGACAGAGGATGAGATGGTTGGATGGAATCACCAACTCAACGGACATGAGTTTGAGCAAGCTGTAGAAGATAGTTAAGGACAGGGAAGCCTGGGGTGCTGCAGTATATGGGTTGCAAAGAGTCGGACATGACTGAGTGACTGAACAACAACATCATAATTCACGTTGAAAGACTCACTTTTTCCCCAAAGGCTGAGAATAAAACAATGAAGTTCATTCTTAACACTCCTGGCCTGTGTGATAAAGTAAGGAAATGAACATGAAAGAAAAATGGAAATCTACATATGACTGAGAAATATTTAGATAGCATTTCTTTTAAAGGTTCTTTAGATTGACCACTTTGGATGGTATAGATAGTTTTGTGACTGTCAGAATATTATTTAGTACAATTGATTCCCCTAGATGACCAACAAAATGAAAAATGTTTCCCAAGTATCTGCCATTCTGAGTGAAGAGCTTCCTCAGTTCAACACTGATTCATAAGATCAAATCAGATATACATACTGTGAAATGAATGCTAAGAAAATCATAAAGAAACTAATACAGGAAATGAGTACAGTTCCTTGGTTTTCTATTCTCTGAGACTGAATCCATTAAATTCTAAGAGCAACTTTGTAGCCTTTCTAAGTGAAAAATCAGTCACTGGTCTCCTTCAAGAAGAGCCAATAAAACTTTCACCTCAATAGGCTGCTAATATGGAATTATCTCAAATCCCCAGCAAAAGGATAATATTTGGAAGAGAAATAAACAGTCATTGACTACTAAGTGATTAAAGTCTCTTTCAGAAGACTATATCTGTATTTTAGTTGGACAGTCCTACTTGAAAACTCATTTATTTAATAGTCATCCAATAAACTAGGTGTCTTTTCTGATCAATTAACCTCCTCCCAAATATTTTATTTCTCTTCAAACTCCTATAGCACTTCATACTATCTTATGACTTTTCAACATGTGGTATGTTTGATAATAGCCATGCAGATACAGGACCTATCTCTCTTGCTAAATGCTATATCTTTGCCAACTTCTCACCATTATCAGTTCAGTACAGTTCAGTTCAGTCGCTCAGTCGTGTCCGACCCTTTGCGACCCCATGAATCGCAGCACGCCAGGACTCTCTGTGCATCACCAACTACCGGAGTCTACTCAAACCCATGTCCATCGAGTCGGTGATACCATCCAACCATCTCATCCTCTGTTGTCCCCTTCTCCTCCTGCCCCCAATCCTACCCAGCATTAGGGTCTTTTCCAATGAGTCAACTCTTCGCATGAGGTGGCCAAAATATTGGAGTTTCAGCCTCAAAATCAGTCCTTCCAATGAACACCCAGGACTGATCTCCTTTAGGATGGATTGATTGGATCTCCTTGCAGTCCAAGGGACTCTCAAGAGTCTTCTCCAACACCAAGTTCAAAAGCATTAATTCTGTGGCGCTCAGCTTTCTTCACAGCCCAACTCTCACATCCATACATGACTATTGGAAAAACCATAGCCTTGACTAGACGGACCTTTGTTGGCAAAGTAATGTCTCTGCTTTTAAATATGCTATCTAGGTTGGCCATAACCTTCCTTCCAAGGAGTAAGCATCTTTTAATTTCATGGCTGCAATCACCATCAGCAGTGATTTTGGAGCCCAAAAAATAAAGTCTGACACTGTTTCCACTGTTTCCCCATCTATTTCCCATGAAGTGATGGGACCAGATGCCATGATCTTAGTTTTCTGAACGTTGAGCTTTAAGCCAACTTTTTCACTCTCCTCTTTCACTTTCATCAAGAGGCTCTTTAGTTCTTCTTCACTTTCTGCCATAAGGGTGGTGTCATCACTTCATGCTTATATTAGCTGAATGAATGCCTGAATGAATGTGTGAAGAGTAAGAATGTGGATACCATTTCTACCTTGATAAATCAACTCATCTCAACTTCAGAAAAATATCATTTAGACTTTTAAAAATTACTTATATATTTGGTATTACATACTAAAAAATGTAGATAAGAAGAAATTAAAATACAGAGATAATGAACTTTATAAACATGTACATCTGATAAACATGCAATGTAGTAATTATTATTAATTATCTGAATGCTGGTAATATTAATATTCATGATTGATTATTTCTATAAGTGCTATTTGTGTCTCATGGACACAAGAGAAGAAAATTAAAATTAGTATACATGCCATGATGGCAAGACTAATTATTTTAGGTCAAGATCACAAAAAGCAAAAATAATACTAAAAATGGAAATTTCTGTTAAGTAGGACATATTCTTGTCTTCTAGGTTTATTAAAAAGTAAATTAAATTTTAAGATAAACTTTTAATTATATTCATAATTAGTAGGACAACAAATAGAAAATGATAGAAATGACTCATATCTGAAGGATGGCATCATATAATTTAATCCTCCTACTCAGTCAAGTATTTCACAATGGCTGTTTTTAGAACTTGTTACAGAAGTCAAAGCCCCAGGGCTAGAATATGGTAACACCAGAATTGCTTTCAGGCAAATCTACTCTTGTTAACTCTTACTGAGATGGTTCTATTAACCAAGTTATACAGGTTGATTCTTATATTCAAGAACTTGCATAAACATTCATCTTGTATTCATCATAATATAAGTGCTACTTCAGTTATTCCATTAATATTAAGGATTTTCCAAGACCTCTGTCATCCTCTCCTGACCCACAAATAATGTTTGTTATCCTCTGAATTCAGTGTGTCATTCTCCCACGACATTAAAAACATCCTTAAAACATTCTCCTCCACAACATTCAGATAACCTATAATAGCAGGAGTTGGTTACAGGATAAATTATAATACCCTTTTTCGCCCTCAAATTCTGGATATATATATTTTTTAAATTGCATGTCAATGGTAACACGCCTGATACTCTTATCATGAATAAACTGAACTCATTAACTTTTATTCCAGAGAGGACTGACTTAAAATCATATAAAAATTTAATAAAATATGAATTATCTGTGAGAACATTTACTGAGTCTTTACTATATTTCTGCAGAATCAGTGCTAAATTCTTTACCTACTGAATTATCACATCTTATTCTTTTAGCAACACTGTAATGGAGACACTACTATTCTGACCACTTTACAAATGAGAAAATTCAGGCACAGACAGGTTAAGTAAATAGCCAGAGATCACATGCCAGAAAAATTGCGGAGATGGGCTGGATCCAGAAAGCTTTGAGATAAATCAGAAATAGTCTTCAATTATATATATATATATATATATATATATATATACACAGATTTCTTAGGAGGCAGGTAAGATGGTTTGGTAGTCCCATATCTTTAAGAATTTTCCACAGTTTGTTGTGATCCACACAGTCAGAGCCTTTGGCATAATCAATAAAGCAGAAGTAGATGTTTTTTCTGGAATGTTTTTGCTTTTTTGATGATCCAATGGATGTTGGCAATTTGATCTCTTGTTCTTCTCCTTTTTCTAAATCCAGCTTGAACATCTGGAAGTTCATGGTTTATGTACTGTTGAAACCTTGCTTGGAGAATTTTGAGCATTACTTTGCTGGCATGTGAGATAAGTGCAATTTTACGGTAGTTTTGAACATTCTTTGGCACTGCTTTTCTTTGGGACTGGAATGAAACTGACCTGGGTTAAATAATTTGTCCACAGTCCTGTTGCTTGTCGTTTAGTCGCTAAGTCGTGTCTGACTCTGTGACCCCGTGGACTGTAGCCTGCCAGGCTCCTTTGTCCATGGGATTTTCCAGGCAAGAATACTGGAGTGGGTTACCATTTCCTTCTCCAGGGGATCTTCCTGACTCTGGGACTGAACCTGCATTTCTTGCATTGACAGGTGGATTCATCGCCATTGAGCTACCAGGGAAAACTGTCTTGTAGTAAGCAAATGCTAAAATGGTATTTAAAGTCTATTCTATCAGTCTCCAAAACTAGTTGATTCCTTTCTTTATTACCCAACCTATGGCAACAAATAGTTTTAGGGATTCAGGGGTGCTAATGTGGCTTTTTGTTTCATTTTGTAGAGTCACTTAACCCCACATTAATATTAGTATCACTCCTCCCTCTATCCCTATAATTCCAGCTTCACATTTCTTTGGAAGAGATTAGCCAGAGAACATAGTGAGTGAAAGCTTAAGAGTTAATCAGGAATTTTTTTTTTAAATTGTCTTTACCCAAAAAGTGAAAATCTCTCCTGTTAACACTCTTCTAAAATAATGTCTATAAAAATGCAAATATACAAAACTTACAGGTGAAATCTCATTTATTATTCCAGGTGATACATTAATAAAAAGATTAGATTTCTGTTGTTATTGTCATAAATCCATGAAAGCCAATCCATAGAGTGGGTGGACAAAGAATAATTGTTACCAATTGATTTGTTCAAAGGAGAAATGTAAACATTAACAATCTCAACTGTTACTCACTGTGATTACCCCATGATATGAAGAACCTTATCAAGTGTAAAGATGATGGAGTAGAAGGATGTGTGCTCATCTTCTCTTGATTGCAACTAGCTGCTGAACAACCATTGACAGGAGAATGGTGGATTCCACCAAAATAAGATACCCTGCATCCAAGGAAAGGACAAGCCCCAACGAGATGGCAGGAGGGGCGAAACCACGTTTAGAATCAAACCTCATACCTGCCAGAGATGCTCAGAGGGTGCAAACAAAACCTTGGGCACACCAGGACCCAGGGACCCCACAAGACACTGAGCCAGACCTGCGTTTGAGTGTTTGAGTGTCTCCTGCAGAGGCACAAGTCAGCAGTGCCCTGCCACGGGGACAGGGGCTCTGGCTCCAGCAGACCTGGGAGGCGCAGCGTGTGGCCTAAGTCCTCTTGGAGGAGGTTGCCATGAGCCCCACCACAGAGCCACGGAGCTGATGACCCACAAACTGCAGAATGATCTGTCGATCCCCAACATGGGGACCTGGCAAAGGGAATGAGAACCCCAAGGAATTTGACTTTGAAGGCCAGTGGGTTTAACTATAGAATTTCCACAGGACTGGGGAAAAAGACTCTTGGAGGGCACAAACAAGACCTTGTGTGCACCAGGGCCCAGGAGAAAGGAGCAGTGACCCCACAAGAGTCTAAGCCAGACTTGCCTGTGAGTGTCTAGGAGTCTCCAGTGGAGGTGTGGGTTGACCGTGGCCTGTTGCAGGGTCAGAGGAATTGAATATCATAGTCCTGGGAGCAGCAGCATGCTGGCATAAGTCCTATTGAAGGAGGTCATCATTACCCCTACCATAGTTTGGCCTGAGGCCAAAGGTGGGTAACACAGCCTCACCCATCAGTGGAAAATTGGATTAAAGATTTACTGAGCATGGCCCCACCCATCAGAGCAAGACTCAGTTTGCCCTACAGACAGTACCTTCCATCAGGAAGCTTCCACAAGCCTCTTATCCTTCTTCATCAGAGGCCAGGCAAAATGAAAACCACAATCACAGGAAACTAACCAAACTGATCACATGGATCACAGTCTTGTCTAACTCAATGAAACTGTAAGCCATGGGTAGAGTAAGGCCACCCAAGATGGATGGGTCACAGTGGAGAGTTCTGACAAAACCTGGTCCACTGGAGAAGGGAATGGCAAACCACTTCAGTATTCTTGCCTTGAGAACCCCATGAACAGTATGAAAAGGCAAAAAGATATGACACTGAAAGATGAACTCCCCAGGTTGGTAGGTGCCCAATATGCTACTGGAGAAGAGTGGAGAAATAGTTTCAGAAGGAATGGAGAGGCTGAGCTGTGGATGTGACTGGTGATGAAGGTAAAGTCCGATGCTGTAAAGAACTGTATTTCATAGGAACAAGGAATGTTAGGTCCGTGAATTAAGGTAAATTGGAAGTGGTCAAACAGGAGATGGCAAGAGTGAATATCGACATTTTAGAATTAGTGAACTAAAATGGACCAAAATGGGCGAATTTAATTTGGATGACCATTATATCTACTACTGAGGGCAAGAATCTCTCAGAAGAAATGGAGTAGCCATTGCAGTCAACAAAAGAGTCAAACATGCAGTACTTGGACGCAATTTCAAAAATGACAGAATGATCTCTGCTTGTTTCCAAGGCAAACCATTCAATATCACAGTAAATCAAGTCTATGCCCCAACCACTAATACCAAAGAAGCTGAAGTTGAACAGTTCTACGATGACCTACAAGACCTTCTAGAATTAACAACCAAAGTATGGCCTTTTCATCATAGGGGACTGGAATGCAAAAGTAGGAAGTCAAGAAACACCTGGAGTAACAGGCAAATTTGGCCATGGAGTACAGAATGAAGCAGGACAAAGGCTAATAGAGGTTTGCCAAGAGAACATACAGGTCATAGCACACACCCTCGTCCAACAACACAAAAGAAGACTCTACACATGGACATCACCAGATGGACAATACCAAAATCAGATTGATTATATTCTTTGCAGCCAAAGATGGAGAAGATATATACAGTCAGCAAAAATAAGACCAGGAGCTGACTGTGGCTCAGATCATGAACTCCTTATTGCCAAATTCAGACTTAAATTGAAGAAAGTAGGGAAAACCACTAGACCTTTCAGGTATGACCTAAATCAAATCCCTTATGATTATACAGTGGAAGTGACAAATAGATTCAAGGGATTTAGATCTCATAGACAGAGTGTCTAAAGAACTGTTGACAGAGGTTGGTAATATTGTACGGTTCAGTTCAGTTGCTCAGTCATGTCCGACTATTTGCAACCCCATGGACTGCAGCACACCAGGCTTCCCTATCCTTTACCAACTCCCAGAGCTTGCTCAAACCCATGTCCATTCAGTCAGTGATACCATCCAACCATCTCATCCTCTGTCAGCCCCTTCTCCATCCACATTCAAGCTTTCACAGCAATAGGGTCTTTTCTAATGAGTCAGCTCTTTGCATCAGGTGGCCAAAGTATTGGAACTTCAGCTTCAGTATCAGTCCTTCCAATGAATATTCTGGACTGATTTCCTTTAGGATTGACTGGTTGGATATCCTTGCAGTCCAAGGGACTCTCAAGAGTCTTCTCCAACACCACACTTCAAAAGCATTCATTCTTCAGCGCTCAGATTTCTTTATGGTCCAACTCTAACATCCATACATGACTACTGGAAAAACCATAGCTTTGACTAGACAGACTATTGTTGGCAAAGTAATGTCTCTGCTTTTTAATATGCTGTCTAGGTTGGTCATAGCTTTTCTTCCAAGGAGCAAGAATCTTTTAATTTCATGGCTGTACTCACTATCTGCAGTGATTTTGGAGCACAAGAAGATAAAGACTGTCACTATTTCCATTTTTCCACATCTATTTTTCATGGAGTGATGGGACCAAATGCCATGATCTCAGTTTTTTGAATGTTGAGTTTTAAGCCAGTTTTTTTTTTTTTTCACTCTCCTCTTTCACTTTCATCAAGAGGCTTTTCAGTTCCTCTTTGCTTTCTGCCATAAGGGTGGAGTCATCTGCATGTCTGAGGTTATTGATATTTCTCCCAGCAGTGTTCATTCCAGCTTGTGCTTCATCCAACCTGGCATTTCACATGATGCATATAAGTTAAATAAGCAGGGTGATAATATACAGCCTTAAAGTACTCCTTTTCCAATTTGGAACCAGTCTGTTGTTCCCTGTCCAGTTCTAACTATTGCTTCTTGACCTGCATACAGATTTATCAGGAGGCAGGTAAGGTGGTTTGGTATTCCCATCTCTTTAAGAATTTTCCACAGTTTGTTGTGCTCTACACAGCCAAAGGCTTTGGCATAGCCAATAAAGCAGAAGTAGATGTTTTTCTGGAACACTCTTGCTTTTTTGGTGATCCAATGGATGTTGCCAATTTGATCTCTGGTTCCTTTGCCTTTTCTAAAACCAGCTTGAACATCTGGATCTTCTCGTTTCATGTACTGTTGCAGCCTGGCTTGGAGAATTTTGAGCATTACTTTGCTTGCATGTAAGATGAGTGCAATTGTGCCATAGTCTGAACATTTTTTGGCATTGCCTTTCTTGGGATTGGAATTAAAACTGACATTTTCCAGTCGTGTGGCCACTGCTGAGACTTCCAAATTTGCTGGCATATTGTACAGGATATGGTAATCAAAGCCATCTCCAAGAAAAAGAAATGCAAAAAGGCAAAATGGTTCTCTGTGAGGCCTTACAAATAGCTGAGAAAAGAAGAGAAGCAAGAGGCAAAGGAGAAAAGGAAAGATATACCTATCTTAATACAGTGTTCTAAAGAATAGCAGGAGAGATAAGAAAGCTTTCCTAAGTGAACAATGCAAAGAAATAGAAACAATAGAATGGGAAAGATTAGAGAAAATTAGAGATACCAAGGGAACATTTCATGTAAAGATGGGCATAATAAAGGCAGAGATATAAAGAAGAGGTGGTAAGAATACATGAAAAACTATACAAAACAGATCTTAAAGACCCAGATAACCATGATGGTATGATCACTCATCTAGAGCCAGACATCATGGAGTGTGAAGTTAAGAGGACCCTTAGGAAACATCACTACAAACAAAGCTAATGGAGGTGATGGGTTTCCACCTGTACTATTTCAAATTCTAAAAGATGAAGCTGTGAAAGTGCTGCACTCAATATGCCAGCAAATTTGGAAGTCTCAGCAGTGGCCACAGGACTGGAAAATGTCAGTTTTCATTCCAGTCCCAAAGAAAAGCAATGCCAAAGAATGCTCAAACTACTTTATGATTGCACTCATCTCACATGCCAGCAAAGTAATGCTCAAAATTCTCCAAGCCAGGCTTCAACAGTACGTGAAACAAGAACTTCCAGATGTTCAAGCTGGATTTCAAAGAGGCAGAGAAACCAGAGATCAAATTGCCAACATCCATTGGATCATAGAAAAAGCAATAGAATTCCAGAAAAAGCATCTACTTCTGCTTCACTGACTATGCTAAAGCCTTTGACTGTGTGGATGATAACAAACTGTGGAAAATTCTTAAGGACATATGAACACCAGACCACCTGACCTGCCTCCTGAGAAATCTGTGTGCAGGTCAAGAAGCAATAGTTAGAACTGGACATGGAACAATAGACTGGTTCCAAATTGGGAAAGGAATACATCAAGACTATATATTATCACCCTGCTTATTTAACTTATATTCAGAGTGTATCATTCAAAATGCTGGGCTGGATGAAGCACAAGCTAAAATTAAGATTGCTGGGAGAAACATCAATAACCTCAGATATGCAGATGACAACACACTTATGACAGAATGAGTAGAGGAACTAAAGAGCCTCTTGATGAAAGTGAAAGATGAGAGTGAAAAAGCTGGCTTAAAACTCAACATTCGAAAAACTAAGATCATGGCATCTGGTCCCATCACTTCATGGCAAATAGATGGGTAAACAATGGAAACAGTGAGAGACTGTATTCTTTTGGGCTCCAAAATCACAGCAGTTGGTGACTGCAGCCATGAAACTATAAGAGGCCTGCTCCTTGGAAGAAAAGCTATGACACATCTAGATAGCATATTAAAAAGCAGAGATATTACTTTGCCAACAAATGTCCATCTAGTCAAAGCTATGGTTTTTCCAGTAGTCATGTATGGATGTGAGAGTTGAACCATAAAGAAAATTGAGCACCAAAGAATTGATGTATTTGAACTATGGTGTTGGAGAAGACTATTGACAGTTCCTTGGACTGCAAGGAAATCCAACCAGTCAATCCTAAAGGAAATCAGTCCTGAACATTCATTGGAAGGACTGATGCTGAAGCTGAAGCTCCAATACTTTGGCCACCTGATGCGAAGAGCTGACTCATTAGAAAAGACCCTGGTGCTGGGAAAGATTGAAGGCAGGAAGAGAAGGGGATGACAGACGATGAGATGGTTGGATGGCATCACCAACTCGATTGACATGAGTTTGGTCAGGCTTTGGGCGATAGTGAATATCTGAGAAGCCTGGCATACTGCAGTCCATGGAGTCGCAAATAATCGGACATGAGTAGCTACTGAACAATTTCAAATGAAGACCATGCATCAAGTTTAACTTGTTTCAAGGAATACTATATAGAAATTCTTGAGAGAGTCAATTTCTAGTCAGGTTAATAAGAAGTCTGGGGTCCCCGAGGAGGAGAAAGTGGTCTGGGGCTCTCAAGGAGAAGATAGGAGTCTGGAATTCTCAAGGAGGAAAGGAAAAAATTTTTTTTTCTACATTCCTTAGTAAGGATTATATAACAATAATGTATCCTGCTTGAGGACATGTTTCTCCTTCCTGAAAACCTTCTGACTAATCCTATTATCTTAAAATGTATATTGTGGGAGTGGGTCTAGTAAGATCTTTACAAGCTTGAGACATTCTTTTGATTTATTGTAATAACCAATTAAAAATGTATATAACTCCCTTGCTAGCACTATCAAGGGGGGCACTCTGTCCCCCTTCTGATGTCTGTCAGAAGCTTTCTCTGTGCCTTTTCACACTTTAATAAAACTCTGCTACACAAAAGCTCTTGAGTGATCAGGTCTGGTCCCTGGTCCAGAAGCTAAATCTTCTTCGGAGATCAAGAATCCAACATGGTTCACTGTAAGCCATCATTCTCATAATATTAGTTTTTGTCTCAAAATTTAAGAATATCCTTACATGCTGTCCAAGCCTTCCCAGATAGCTCAGTGGTAAAGAATCTGCCCGCCAGTGCAGGAGAAGCAGGTGCCTGGGTTTGATCCCTCGGTCAGGAAGATCCCATGGAGGAGGAAATGGCAACCCACTCCAATATTCTTGCCTAGAAAATCTCATGGACAGGGGAGCCTGGTGGCTACACTCCATGGGGTCTCAGAGAGTCAGACATGACTTAGCTACTGGGCATGCATGCACGCAACATGCTGTCTACATGTACAGAGAGATTTAAAATGAAGGCTTCTGGTATAATATACATTTAAATGAATTTAATTCATGATATTTTGATGAACATACATTCACACCAATCTACACAGTACTCAAATCGTGATATGTGATCCTATATGAGATCAAGAATTTTCCATTTCCTATCTGAGTAAACACCAATTTGCATTTATGATTAAAGGTTATGGGAATATTTAACATCAAGCTGGCTTTATGATTCCACTCATCACTTCCTCCCATTTACCTACAGCCAGGTAAGAACTAAAAGTTAACTCTATTTATGGAAGTATATCTGCAATTTTAAACACACACACACACAATTGAAAGTCAAATATAAATGTGTTTGATTGTTATCTTTACCTGAGTCTTTCCAGCCCTACCAGCCTGTCTAAATGAGGGTGACACTGGGGAGCCTCCCCATTATGATCATGACAGCCTTATTGAAAGCCAGCAGCCAAAGCTATAATGATACAGAAGTAGATGCCAAATCAAGGAGTGCCGTGTTTCTGGCAGCCAAAAGGAATTCTCTCTCTATTCTGTTAGCTAATCAAATATCCAAGTTAAATCCAGCAAAGTCGGTTTCATTAGGCTTATCCTTGCCTATACTTTTTAAATTCAGGGCTGAAAATCATATTTGTAATGCACAGTGTAGTCTCACTTCAAGTTGATGGAAGAGGAAGTCCTAGTTTAACCTCAGCTATTAGCAACTGGAAACCTATCTCAAGATGGTGGAGGGTAGCAGTGAGGCTGTAAAGGAAACGCATTTACCATATAACATCTTGTTCCAGCCGAGATGAGGCCCTTCAAAGAAACCCCCAGCCAAAGGAAGCAAATTCTTACTTTTCAAATTCAAAGCTTTTCTTCTTTGACCATTTCATTCACTCTTATTAAGAGTCACTACATAACCATGTTTTTTAATGCTTGATCCAAGAAAGAAACTGCTTGAACTACAAATTCCTCCTCCCAAAAAAAAGGTGGAGAAAAACTGTAAAAGCTGAATGTCTCTACAAGAAAAAACAAAAAGAAAAAACAATGTGCTAGCTTAATTCAGTAGCAACATATGGCCCACAAGTTAAACTCCAGACATGAAAGAGAGACACGAAAAACTCCAGGAAACAAGTAAGAAAGAGGGAAAAAAAAAAAAAAAAACTTAGAGCAAATAAACTGTAAAAAGAAGATTATGTTTCTTGGTTCTTTCACGGGGACACTATTGAATGAGTTGACACAAACATTCAATTAATTTAAAATGTTTTTAAAATAAAACACACTGGGTGGTTTCTGAAAGAAATGGAAAGGCCAAGTAAAAAAATTATCTGGGTCTGTGTCAAAATTCTCCAGAGCCCATGGCTTCTCTCCCATGAAGGAAATTACTCCATTTTTTAAAACTCAAAACATGTCAGTCAACTGATTAGAAAAAGCAGAAGCATATTTTTTTTTCATTTTGTATTTTAAAGTTGATATTCTTTTCTTAAAGTGACAGATTAAGCTGTGATGAGGAACGCTGAGATTGTTCCTGTAATACAATCACAGCCTATAGCAATGTTTATTCTTCTTCTAAAATCTGAGTTCCTTCTTTTAATAAACATAAAAATCTCTTGCTCATGGTGAAGGGAGCACTAACTGCTGCTGTAACAGAGCAAATCTCGATGGTTTAATACAGACGTGCTTGCTTCCTATATAGTTAGCACGCTCATGTTAAAATCCAATTGTGCATTTGGGAGGCAGGAGGCTTCCCCGCTTGCATGCCTTTCCTCAGAGACCCAGAAGTTTCCCCTGTTGCACTTGGTCTCCTTCAACAAAGAGGTCCAAGGATGCCTTCAGGATAGGCTTCATCCCAGCGAGCTAGGAGAGGAAAAGAGCATGGAGGAACAGGCAGGCAGGTTCTCACAGCCAGATCCAAAAGGGGCATGAGTCATTTCCACCCACATTTCATTGGCCAGGACACTGTCACACATTGTCATCTAAAATAACATGTGACATCCAACACAGTCTAGTTGGAGGCCAAGGAAAGGAAATGGGCTGGGTGAGCACATTATTAGGCTTTGCATACTCCCCAAGAAAATCCTAATAAATTCTCCAAGAAAGTACCCCCTATAAGGCCCATGTATTAACTCCCCTTTGGGAGTACAGAGTTTCAGTTTTGCAAGATGTGAGAGTTCTAGAAATTTGCCTCACAACCATATAACTGTGCTTCACACTACTGAACTGTACACTTAACAACGGTAAAGAGAGTAAGTTTCATGTATGTGTATTTTTTAAACTATAACTTAAAACAAAAACTTTTTTAAAATGGTCAAAATGATTTTTTTAAAAAGCTCATGGTTTAGAGTGTATCCTTCATATATTCCTACTGGGCAAGAAGATCCATTCATTCATTTAGCATAGATTTACTGTGTGTGCGTGCTAAGTCACTTCAGTCATGTCCAACTCTGCAGCCCTACGGAATGTAGCCCACCAGGCTCCTCTGTCCATGGGATTCTCCAGACAAGAATACTGGAGTGGGTTTCTGTGCCCTCCACGGGATCTTCCTGACTGAGGGATCAAACCCACGTCTCTTATGTCTCCTGCATTGGCAGGCAGCTTCTTTAGCAGTAGGACCACCTGGGAGTGTCTGCTATATGCCAGAAGCAATTTAAGTAAGAAGACATATGGATTAAAAAAAAAAAAATCCTCTCCTGCATAGAGATTGCATTTTAATGGTGAGAGATAAGACAACAAAGAAAATAAACAGGTAAACTTTGTAGTATATTAGAAGCGATCAGAGCCGGGGAGAAAAATATGAAAGAGACAAAAGAGACAAAGTGTGCCCAGTGCACGATGGTATGTTTACAGTTTTGAGGACAGTGGTCAGACTCAAAAAGTGACTGATGGTGTGTACCATGAGAAAATGTAGTCAGGCATTCATTAGATGGCTTTGATTTAAATTTTTCCCAATATAATTTTATACAACCATGAATATGACTTAACAAAATATAAGCACTTCTCTGAGATTCTGAAAACACTTTTTCACCTGTACCAAACCAGGTGATAATCCACTGGCCAATAAAATAAGTATGAAGTACTTATATTTCCATCTCCATCAAGTAAAAGCAAAGAGAGTTTTTATTCAGAAAAACAAGTAATGTAACAAGTTAACAGGAAAAAACAAGTTAACAACTTTTAACAAGTAGTCTAACTGAATCTTTTGGTGTGTGAAAGTTACTCAAGGGAAGTTAGTCATGACTGATGAGACTATAAAAATAGTCTCAGAACAAGTGGATAATTTGGCTTAAATGGATTATTTAAGCCAAATTATTTTTGAGAAATGTGTTTAAGTATGTAGGGAGATTCAAGTTGCAAATTACTTGTAGCCTTGAAAGACTTTTAAAATGACCAGGACAGTCAACTTGCACAGCACTGGTCCAAAAGAGAGTTGTCAAGGCAGTGAGCGAAGAGCTGAAATGAAATTTCCTGAGTTCTCTTAGCCTAGATCTTTGATTTTCTCTCTAGTAGCTGGCCCTGTGTTCAGCTGCCCAAGTCAGATTTGCCCCTTTTGCTTTGAATGTCTGGTTCCCTGTCCCAGAGATTTCAGGCTATGGATGCCCTGTGGATTCTCCTAACTCACTGTTTCACAGTGTTCTATCTCTGCCAGGCTTCATTGTGGTTGGTCATGGAACTAAAGGTTAAGATGATCAATATAAATGGAGAGAGTTAATCTGTGCTAATATAAGCTCCCTGGACAGGATTTATTATGCGTTTATATTGAAGTCCTTTATAAGAGATGATTTCTCTCTTCAGATACTCTCAAGGAGATACACCAAATTGCTAAGCAAGGAAAGAGAGCATATTTCTGCCTCTCTCTCTCCAGTTCCTTCCATGACAACACACAGTCTTCAACTCCCAGCCTAGCCAGATCCATGCAAGAAGAATAGAAGGAGATAGTTTAGATCACTGGACTCAATAGCATGTGAACTTTGCTGCTATACACTGTATGATTTTGAGAATAAATTTATTTATTATTTATAACTTTATAAATAATAAAGTTATTTTATTTGGAAATCTGCCTCTTTCCTAATACTCCAATTCCAGTCACTGAGTAGCTGCCTCAGTTTCCTAAACTCAAAATCCAGTCCCAGATCACATTTTTTCAAAGACGAGGGTCTCGCCTCCTTCTCAACAGTCCTCCCAGGAGGAGGGAATGGAGATTCTGTTCCTGCAATGTAACCCAGTGTTTAAAGACCTCTATTTAGCCCATATTTCATGAATTCTGGTCACAAACGGCCAGAATTGGAGCTCTTGAAGAGCTTCTAAGCGGCAAACATCTGCATGTCTGGCTACCTGTACATCATCTTGAGGAATCAAACTCCTCCTGTCTGGAGACGCACTGTCTCAACTGTTGATACTTGACCTGTGAACAGTCTGGTTTCTGGATCCGTGGACATTCAGAATGGCCCATTGCACCATTTCCTGAGCAGCAACCTGCCAAAGAAGCAGCGGTTTCTAACCTTACAGAGACTATAGGGAGCTATGGATTATCTAGAGCTGTACTGGTCCAATGTGATGGCCACCAACCACAGGCAGTTACCAAAATGTAATTTTAAGTTCAATAAGATTTAAAAATTCAATTTCTTAGTTGTATCAGTGACATTCCAAGTTCTCAGTGTCACATGTGTCTACTTGGCCAGCACAGAGCATATTTCCATCATCACCCTTCAAAGTTCTGCTGGATGGCATCGATCTAGAGCCTGGGAATGAGATGTCAAAGGTCAAGGATTTGGCCAAGGAGTCAGTCCTGATTCATTCATGCAACTGAAGGGTGTGTACTGAACTGTGCTGATTGTAGAGCTAATGCAACAATATTCTAAAAGTCTTAAAGCATGTTCTGAAGGATGTAGATAATTAAGGAAGGGATCTTTGCCTATTGTGCTCATTGATAAATTCAAGAACCTAGGACAGTGACTGAAAACATTGAAGAAGTGCACTAAATACATACTGAATGAATGAACAGACACCCAGTTAATTATAACAGGATCAGAACTTCCCTGGTGGTCCAGTGGCTAAGACTCCATACTTCCAGTGCAGGAGCCCTGGGGTTGATCCCTGGTCAGGAAACTAGAGCCCACATGGTGCAAGTAAAGATCAAACATGCCCCAGTGAAGATCAAAGATGCTGCATGACAACTCGAAGACCCAGCACAGCCAAATAAAGAAATAAAATAAATTAAAAAATATATAACAGAATCATCAAGGAGGGATGGGAATAATTTTCTAGGCTCCATTATAGGTCAGATTAAATAACACACTAAGAATTCCAATCCTTTTTCTATAGTTGCCAATTTTCTAGTCACTAATTCCACATCTTGGGCCAAGAAAGGGTGAACAAACAGATAGGACAATTGTGGCTGCAAAACTAGATCAGTCACATTGCAGTTGAATAAACAGGCAAAGGGATTTAGAAATCAGTCCTCTGTGAGTCTAGTTGCCAAGACTGATGCTCTCTGGAAGTACACACACCAAAAGTTTCTACACAAAACAAACCAAGACTCAGAGGTTAGGGCAGATTTGTCCCTGTTGCTGTTCCATCTAAGCAGTCCACCTCCTGATTGCTCTATTAATGTCTTCTAACAGAAGCAGTACGTGCTTTGTCCCCAAGCCTGGGGCGTAGGAGAGCTTCTTCTGGTCCTTCCAGTGACCCAGAACTGTATATACAAAATTGGTCATTGCCTCTTCTCATCTCTGCCTTATCCACACCTTCTCAGTCTGGCTTTCCCACTCTTACAGAGCATACAGATCGAGAAGTATCAAAAGGAAGAGGACAAGAAAAAAAAAAAAAGAAAGTTAAAAAAGAAAGAAAGAAAGAAACATTAGAGGTAAGGGGTCTCTGAAGTGAGAGAAAGGCTGGCACTTGAAGATGAAAAGGAGAAAGGGAAGGATTGGGAATTATACTTAGATTTTCATCAGTGAGTCTGGATTTGTATTTGGAATATAATGTGAATTTTATGTTATCACCTAATTCATTTTAGAAGAATCTCATTTAAACTATATATACTGATATAACTGAAACTTCAGGAGCCAATTTAGACTGCAGCTTCCAACCCCATTTCTATATTTTTTTTTTGAACATTGATAAAAAGAAAATGAATGGAAGTGTGGTTACTCCTATACCTGCCTTGATTTGTTTGTTAAAGTCATTATTTTCAGGGGTTATGTAGACTGGATGGGAAGAGGAGATAGCTCATCAAACCAAATAGATCATAAAACTCAATATTAGAGTTTGATGACATGACAGATGCTACAGTGGATCTCCCTCATAGTCTAAATGCATGGCTGGTCAGCTTTTTAGATAGTGGTTACCCTGGGATCTTTGAATGAAAATCTGGAGCTTTTAGGAAAAATAATGAATGTTTGTTAAAGTTACTTGGTATTCTTCTTAGAAACGATCAATGAATTCTCACATATATTAAAGTACTGAACTAGGAGATAAGATATCTGGTTTCTGTCTTAATCCCAGCACTAACTAGATGGATCATTTACTTCCATTGGTCTCTGTTTTCTTTTATGTGATATTGAAATTTGGAAGTGAGTCAGAGTTAAAGTTGAAAAAGAGAGAGAGATTGAGAGAAAGAGAAAGACACATAGAATACCACTGATTATCAAAGTATTAGATAAACAATGTGTTTTAATGAAAACTTCTCCTGAATCAATGCCCTATTTATGTCTGGCCAAACAAGTCAAATAAACATGCTATTCCAACATTTTTATCCAGTAGATCAATTTTTCATCCTCAATCAGGTTGACACCATCTTCAGAAATTGCTTGTAGTAGGCGCTTTGCTTTCCTTTGGTTACAGAAGGGTTTAAAGTAGTCCAACAAATGAACACACAAAGTGTCAAAACAATGTTGCAACAGAAGCTCGCACAAGTCAAGCAGCATCAGATATGCTTGCAAAACCGTGGCCCTAATTCACCCTGATGTGAGTGGGAGGCCTGGCTGATCCGTGGCTCCATGAGGAATTCTGACAACATGCCTTTGTATCGGTATCGTACATGCTGCAGTTCCTAGGTGCATTTGAGTTAGCACCAAGGCAATCCTTCAATTTCTGAAGCACTTGCTAATCATTAATGATTTAAGCCTTACAACATCCCTCCGAGGGAGGTCAGTAGCAAAACACCAGGAGCACAGATGAAGAAACAAGAGGAAGATGTTAAATGATGTGGTAGGGACTGCAGAGAGAAAAGGCCGTATTAAAGCAAGAGCCCCCACCCTTCTTACAGATATATCAAAGGGGGGAGGTGGTCAAAATGAGGTTACATCTATTCCCTCACCACCAATAAAGCTCAGTCCTCTAGAAACTTCTTCCTGTCTCCACTATTTTCTTGTCATCTCCTTCATTCTTTTAATGTCTGACATCACGTTTTCTTGATGTTAATGTGATTTAGTCCTCAGCTATTTGCAACACAATCAAATATCCTTGGCTGTCATCTAACATGAGTCAATAAAAAGACCCTCCTTAACTGAAGGGGAAAAAAAACCAAAACCAAAACCAAACAAAACAGAAACACATAAACTATTTCCTTAGCTTGTCCTCATCACATACAATTCTGTCCACTATTTTAAGGATTCCATATCTCCATTGATTTCCATTAATAGATTCCCTGAGACTCAAGTTCATACTACAAAAATGCTGCCTATTCTCCTAGGGGTTTCATCCCCTTACCACACAGTCTCCCCATGACATAGATATTTTAAAACCCTAAATTAAGAGTCTCAGCTCTGGGACTTCCCTGATGGTCCAGTGGTTAAGACTTTGCCTTCCTATGCAGGGGGTACAGGTTCAATCTCTGGTTGGGAAGCTAAGATCCCACATGCCTTGGAGTCAAAAAACCAAAACATAAAAACTAAAGTGATATTGTAACAAATTCAACAAGGATTTTAAAAACGGTTCACATGAAAAAAAAAATCTTTAAAAAAAGAATCTCAGTTCTGATTTCTGGAGATCATTTGCCTAGCTCTATCTGTGCAACTTACTTGGATCTGCATGAAGAATGTATTTTGAAAAGGCTATATGTTCACCATCATTTTATAAATTATATGACATGTTTCTATTGATTTACATTATAATATAATTGATGTTGTACCTTTAGGTTAGAGCCATATCAAACTGTCAGTCACTCTTAATGCCTAAATTTTAAATTTATATACTTTTTCTTTTTCCCTTTGTTCCTCACCCGGCTTAGGATGCACCTACCAATCAATACCAGAGAAGGCTGAAATACAGAGTTTTAGAAGTGGATGGTTTTGTATACTTGAGAAATGTTTTTGTAAAGTGAATAAGCCCTAAATTCATCTTGTAGATTTGTTGCCAACATTTTTCTTAATGGATATTGAAGCCATTATTAAACAGAAAAATTTTTTGAAGATGGCTTCAGGGCAATACATTACCAATAGTGAAACCTAGGTATATAAAAACTCTCTGGAGATTTCTTATATTATTTCTTTGGTTGCTCCTAAGTACATCTTCTCATGAGGCAGTCTTGGACTCAGCAGAATGATATCATATTAAGGTAATTTACTAGATACTACTATATTACCTTGGTATAGATAAATGGATTTTTTGAATTACTATTTAATATAGCATGAATTGGGCTTCCCTGGTGGCTCAGCTGGTAAAGAATCTGCCTGCAATGCTGGAGGCCTGGGTTCGATCCCAGGGCTGGGAAGATCCCCTGGAGAAGGGAATGGCTACCCACTCCAGTATTCTGGCCTGGGGAATTCCATAGACTGTATAGTCCATGGGGTCACAAAGAGTCAGATGTGACTGAGCGACTTTCACTTCACACCACTTCATAGTATGACGTTGGTGCCTACATGAATAGAACTTTGCTTGAATATTGAGTAAGTAATTTTAAAAACTTAAAAGTTACCAAAAAGCAAATCACATAATCAAAATAAGGCAAACAATTTGTTAGAACTTTTCTAACATTTTATGTCCCAAAGAAAATCTAAATGACCTGAGTGTGGAAGTGGGGGTGTTTTTCAGGAAGTACTTTGTGCTATGAGTGGAGTGGAGGGTTATTTCATGTATCATTGTAGAATGAAAGAAGTGGTGTCCCCTCAAAAAAGTAAGTAATTAGACATCTATATACGGAGCCTGATGCTGTCAATAACTCAAGAATTTGTATCATTTCCAATGATACTAAAATAAGTTTGGTATGTTTCCTGAAAGATATAACGTGATTGTAGCTTCATGAAAAGGAAATGTAAAAAAGTTATAGTTTGAAGAAAGTCCATGTGAACCAGAATAGAATAGCAAGCATGGAGGGAAAGAAGTTTGTATGTGGAGGGTGATTAGTTAAACAGAATCTGTAGCTTTCATGCAGCACAGATCCAGCTAGAAAGTCACTGAATTAAAAGGGTATGAGAAGCCCAAGACTAGAAAATTGTGTCTGTTGTGAGACAAGGATGAGTTTTGGTCTGGAGGAAAGCACCCTGGGTCACTTGGTTCTGTTTCCATGATCTCGTGTTCACCAAGTAATCTTCTGTTGCTAATTCATCTCTCCTAGGGCTCTGAATCCAGGAAACTCAAGCAGAGTATGGCTGTAGGCTCATCAAAATTCAATGTAGCAATGTGAGTCAAGCTTACCCAAAGGGGAGACAAAAAGAAAGGTTGACAAAAGGGAAAAAAGAAAAGCAGACCCTATATCTATCCTGGTTATTTTATCAAGACAATGGGAGCCAATGAGACCAGGCTAGCTTATTCTTCTGTGTAGCTACAAGACTAGGGAATGTTGGTCAATAATCCACTCATTGTTGCATTATTAAAACTACACTATATTGAAAAATTTTGGGGGGAGGTGCTGTGCTTAGTTGCTCAGTCATGTCTGACTCTTCACCAGGCTCCTCTGTCCATGGGATTCTCCAGGCAAGAATACTGGAGTGGGTTGCCATGCCCTCCTCCAGGGGATCTTCCCAACCCAGGGATCGAACCCAGGTCTCCCACATTGCAGGAGGAATCTTTACCATCTGAGCCACCAGAGGAGCCCTGGTGAGAGGAGGGGTTGGAGGGAGGGGGTGTCATTAAATCAAGCCAAATAATCACATGATATGTAGCTGCACTTTTACTATCAACATTGCCAGCAAAACTACAATGAATAATCTTTAGATCAGGAAATAAATATTTACCTTTAATTTTTCTGTGTTCCATAAATAGAAACTAGTTCAAGTAATATCCAGTTATAATCATAATATTAGAAATTGATCTGGAAACATGAATTTCACTTGTTGAGGAACCATTACAACAAAACAGCTATGTAAATTCACCGATAAGCACAAGGTAAGTTAGTAGAGAAACATTTTTTTGAGTCGTGCTCAGGATCCTCAGTCACGCTGGGCTTCAAGTGCTGGAAACGAATTCGCAGCCAGCTCTTCCATCTGCCCTACAGTCGGCCAGCAGCCAGCATCCAGGATGAGCAACAGCTTCAGGGGCTTATGACTTACCAGCCAAAAAGTAATATATTGTGCTGTTTGGTGCTTTGTCGATTGATTTCTCAGAGTGAAAACTGCCAAAGCTGCAACCCACCTGCCAATACTTTAATCTCTGCCAAACTGTTGTAAAAACATAACCTGAATATCAGGATATATACAACACAACACCTCACCAATGGTAGATGAAACTCCATTACCACTGGGTACTGAGTGACTCAATAACTGTAAAAGGTTTTCAAAGGTATCTGTACATACATATGTATACATATACATTCATACACATGCTGAGAATACTTCATTTGAGTTTCTAAACAGAGTGAATATTCCTTACTACAATATCTTCCCTGCTAATAACATTTGCTAGAGGCCAGCTACAATAGATTAAATGAGCTTATTTGAAGGAGCCAGTAAAGCCAGTGGTTGATATTAACAAGATTCAGTGACCTGCAGAGTGAAATGAATGTTCCAAATATACAGGATGTACCATTCCAAAGTGTATCATCTAAATAGTGAACATAGTGCTTATAAACTGAAAATTTAGACTCATTGCTTTAAAATGAACCATAATGCTTGTGTTTACCATCGGAGTTTGACAGAAACAGGGTGGGAGACAGCAGGTGTGTGTGTGCTTAGTCACTCATTCGTGTCTGACTCTTTGCGGCCCCATAGTCCACCAGGCATCTCTGTCATGGAGATTCTCCAGGCAAGAATACTGGAGTGGGTTGTCATGTTCTCCTTCAGGGGTTCTTCCCAATCCAGGGATGGAACCCAGGTCTCCTACATTGCAGGCGACTTCTTTACCGTCTGAGCCACCAGGGAAGCCCCGGGGAGACAGCATAACTTGTATAATATACCATTTGGTGGAATAATTACGAACTGAAATTTTGGAAGCTGACCCTCTGTGTTCATAATACAGACTCTATCACATACTTTATAGAAACTTTTAGAAGTCTTTTAGACTTCAGACAAGTAACTTAAACTCTCTGTGCCTACAGTTTCCTTGCCTGCAAAATGGGGATGATAGTGACATCTCATGCTGTTATTCTGAGAATTAAATGAAATAACAAAGTACCTGGCACCCGTTAAGTCTTTGATAAGTCTTCTTGCTATTACCACCTTGAGCTTGGGTTGCGGGTTCTCATAAGCTCCTCTAGCCTGATGGATAATCAGATTCAAAGGGGGAAAAAAAAAAAACACCTGGGCCTCTTGCAAAAGACTGTTGGTGATTCAACCATGGCAGGCAGAGTGCTTTGAAGTGACGGCTTCAGATACAGAGGCAGCTGCTGCTGCTAAGTTGATTCAGTCGTGTCCAACTCTGTGCGACCCCATAGACAGCAGCCCACCAGGCTCCGCCGTCCCTGGGATTCTCCAGGCAAGAATACTGGAGTGGGTTGCATTTCCTTCTCCAGTGCATGAAAGAGAAAAGTGAAAGTGAAGTTGCTCAGTCGTGTCCGACTCTTAGTGACCCCATGGACTGTAGCCTACCAGCTCCTCCATCCATGGGATTTTCCAGGCAAGAGTACTGGAGTGGGATGCCATTGCCTGCTCCGACAGAGGCAGCAGGAGACCTCAAAAGATTTGACTGGACTCTTTGGGAAAGAAACTCATTGGCATACAAAGGAAAAACATGGTTGAAAAGCTGGATGAGAAACTTTGACTGAATAAACACAATGTAAGGTGTTTTTAAGCAATGTCTTATAAGTCATAAAGGGTAGAATCAAAACTATACTGCCATATGATGGCTTAACTGGATTTTGTGTCTACATGTAGAGGAAAGAGAGGAGAGAGGCAGATAGGGAGAAATCAATGGTCCTAGGATGGATTTCTTAGCTAATCTGAGAGCAAGAGTGTTCTTAGTCTATTTTCTAAAGTACTTCAAAGCCACTGAAGGGTCTTCAGTATTATTGAAAGGCTTTAGTACCTCCTGAGTTCAAAACTGTACAACATTGAAAGAGATGTTTGAGGGGATACAATTTTGGGTCAAAAATGTTATGGATGTTTAAGAAAGAAGAAACAAGTGAAGAAACTAAATTAAAGACAAGGATGGAGGAAAAGAGAGTTGTGTTCAAACATAATCCTCTTACTCAAGGCAATACCTCTGTATAATTTCTTAAGTTCTCTCAAAGTAGTTCAATAAATACCTTGGTAAAAAGAAAAACAAGCCCATATACGTACACACAAACTCACACACACACCACCACCGTATGTTGGGAGGTTATCAGAGTCAAAAGATCTGTTGAAAATCAGCTTTTGAAAAGCAGCAGTGCTAAGGTTAAAAGGAAAAATTTAACGTGCAGAAGAGAGAGGGCCAAGCTGGAAAGGAAGTGCCAGCCTGAAAGTTGACCCTGCAGGGACTCAGAGCTGGGGCAGATCTGACAAGAGTGCACACAGGTAAAGATTTACTTTGAAAAAGTGTGATTATCAAAATGTTGCTGAATTCTTCCCAGGCTTTCTAAGAAGAAAAATATATAATTACAGTGATGGGATAGAAGACAGCTTAGAGGAAGCTCCGTTTAAAAAAAATTAAAAATTGGGACTTCCCTAGTGGTTAAAACTCTATGCTTCTACTGCAGGAAGCATGGGTTTGATCCCTGGTCAGGAAACACAGATGTTGGATGCTGCACTGTATGGGGATTAATAAAACAAAACAAAACTGTCCTACCCCATATAAGGGTGACCCAGCAAGAGATGAGAGAGGAAGTCAGAAGTAGGTCAAAGAGGTAACATAAAACCACCTAATCTGTAAGATCAAACCAGTCCATTCTAAAGGAAATCAGTTCTGAATATTCATTGGAAGGACTGATGCTGAAGCTGAAATTCCAATACTCTGGCCACCTGATGGGAAGAACTGACCACTGGAAAAGACCATAATGCTGAGAAAGATTGAAGGCAGGAGGAGAAAGGGATGACAGAGGGTGAAATGGTTGGATGGCATCACCGACTCAATGGACACGAGTTTGAGCAAGCTCCGGGAGTTGGTGATGGACGGGGAAGCCTGGCCATGCTGCAATCCATGGGGTCTCAGAGAGTTGGACACAACTGAGTGACTGAACTAAACTTAATCTTTATGAAAAGGCTTGAAAAGAAAACATATTTACATCAAACAAAAGATATACTTCACCCCATTCATTGACTGGTTAAAAGCTCATAGTTAGTCCTAGTGTATAATATCCTCTTGGGTAAACCAAAACTATCTTCTTAGTCTAAAATATCCTTACTATCAGATTCTAATCAAACAGTGAATCACAATTATTATTTTTTTTTGTTACTATGCTTAAGTCTTTCCTGGTGGCTCAGATGGTAAAGAATCTGCCTGCAGTGCAGGAGACCTGGGTTTGATCAGTGGGTTAGGAAGATCCCCTGGAGAAGGGAATGGCTACTCACTCCAGTATTCTTGCCTGGAGAATTCCATGGACAGAGGAATCTGGCAGTCTACAGCCTATAGGGTCACAAGAGTCAGACACGACTGAGAGACTAACACTAATACTTACTATGCTTCATGCAGACGCACTAGAATGGGTGTGTGGGGGTGATTACAATGACATGGGAGGCAGGGGCCTAGGCCCTCAAACTGTAATCTAGGTATGGAGACAAGAGGTAAACATTTAAATAAACAAGGTCACATTTAATTTTACAGAAAAAAGATCTTCAATTAGTGTTCAATGAGGGCAAAAAGAGAACTGGATCTTGGGTCTTTTTTGGCCTGAATGTGTCTGAGGAGTTGTGAAGAAGAGGCTATTTTCAAATGGGTCAGGGTGAGGGTGGGGTTCAGGCAAGTGGAGATATTCAAAAAAGTCATCCTATGTGATGGGAGCACAGTGAGCAAAGACCTAGAGCCTGGAAAGTGCAAAGAAAGTTCTAGGAAATGCAGATAAACTAGTTGGGCACGAAGAGTGTTGGGCAGAGGGGACCAATGTCCAAGATCTGATCTGTTCTATCCACAGTCTGTCCTGGCTTCACATTAACAAACATATGTGCTGGTGACTGACTCAAGAACCTCATTTCAACCCCACGAACGTTGTTTTTTTATGTTGCTTTTGCTACAGAAGGAACATTTGAGAGAAAGGAGTCCACTGACATTCTTTAAGAGAACTATGGTATAGAGCATCTGGGATTATCATGACCATAGACAGATATTCCCTTCCAGTGAATTGTCTGGTGAGCAGTCTTTGTATTACCACTATCGTGTATCACATGCCTTAGTAGGGCCACAATTTTGGTATAGAGATTTAAAAAAAACAGAACTCAAAACAACAAGGTGTGTCCCTTCCCTAAGGAGCAGGAATAGAAAGAAAAATCACACTAGCAGAATGGAAAGCCTACCAGTATCTTAACAGACGGAAAGACAACCAATACTGCTTCTAGGAAGGAGGTATGAAACTCTTGATACATAATGGGTGATAAGAAAATGAACTCAGATTACCCAAGAAAAGCATGTGTATAGAATATTGCCCTTTGGGTTGAGAAATAACAATAAGGGCCTTTGAAGAACTCAATCTCTTTGTAGAGAGAAGAAGCAGCAGCAGCTACTCCTATTGAGTTGGTCAAAAAGTCCGTTGGGGTTTCTTCGGCCACATCTCCAGAAAAACATAAATAAACATTTTTGGTTAACTCAATACCTCAAAGCTATGAAGATCCGGGGCTTCACAGACTCCTGAACAACATCTCAGTGGTTGGTGACTGTCTAGTCACTTCCCTGCCAGGATCCAGCATTGTTTTCCAATCAGGGGTTGGACAAGACCAGAATCCTCAGTCTTACACACAACAAACTAGCTCTGGGGAACCAATCCAGTCCTGAATTTCATCACTGTAACTGCTCTGGAATCTATGACCTCAGAGGGCCTGCCCACCTTTAGAAGTCTACAACACAGGTAGCCTTCTGTGACTCTGGTCAGGAAAGGTGGGGACTCTCAGAATGCAGCCCAGGACACACCGGAATCCATTGCTGCTCTGGATCCCTTGGTACAGGAGGGAGTAAATTTCCTTACTGTTCCAGGCAGAATGTCCTCTTACCTGCAGTCAGAAGTTGAAAATGTTTCTAATCAGGATTTGAACACTGATTACGAAAATTGGATTTGCTAAGCTTTATTTATGAATGAATAAATTGAATGCTAAATACATTGCAATAATGTTTTATATATACATATA